>NC_138778.1:192116353-193316353 GCF_965119305.1 Pelophylax lessonae | reverse complement strand
TGCACCCCAAAAAGATTGTGTTCACTGTACCCCCCAAAGATTGTGTTCACTGCACCCCACAAAGATTCTGTTCACTGTACCCCACAAAGATTGTGTTCACTGCACCCCAAAAAGATTGTGTTCACTGTACCCCCCCAAAGATTGTGTTCACTGCACCCCACAAAGATTCTGTTCACTGCACCCCACAAAGGATTTTGTTCACTGCACCCCAAAAAGATTGTGTTCACTGCACCCCAAAAAGGATTTTGATCACTGCACCCCAAAAAGGATGTTGTTCACTGCACCCCAAAAATGATTTTGTTCACTCCACCCCAAAAAGATTGTGTTCACTGCACCCCACAAAGATTGTGTTCACTGCACCCCAAAAAGATTGTGTTCACTGTACCCCCCAAAGATTGTGTTCACTGCACCCCACAAAGATTCTGTTCACTGTACCCCACAAAGATTGTGTTCACTGCACCCCAAAAAGATTGTGTTCACTGCACCCCAAAAAGGATGTTGTTCACTGCACCCCAAAAAGGATGTTGTTCACTCCACCCCAAAAAGATTGTGTTCACTGCACCCCACAAAGATTGTGTTCACTGCACCCCAAAAAGATTGTGTTCACTGCACCCCAAAAATGATTTTGTTCACTGCACCCCAAAAAGGATTTTGTTCACTGCACCCCAAAAAGGATGTTGTTCACTCCACCCCAAAAAGATTGTGTTCACTGCACCCCAAAAAGATTGTGTTCACTGTACCCCACAAAGGATTTTGTTCACTGCACCCCAAAAAGATTGTGTTCACTGCACCCCAAAAAGGATGTTGTTCACTGCACCCCAAAAAGGATTTTGTTCACTGCACCCCAAAAAGATTGTGTTCACTGCACCCCACAAAGGATTTTGTTCACTGCACCCCACAAAGATTGTGTTCACTGCACACCAAAAAGGATTGTGTTCACTGCACCCCAAAAAGATTTTGTTCACTGCACCCCAAAAAGATTGTGTTCACTGCAGCCCAAAAAGATTGTGTTCACTGCAGCCCAAAAAGATTGTGTTCACTGCAGCCCAAAAAGATTGTGTTCACTGCAGCCCAAAAAGATTGTGTTCACTGCAGCTCACACACAGAAAAATGGATGTGGATCACTGACACCTGCCTATCTCCAATCCCACACCACACAGCAATATCGATTGTAGTTTGTAGAACACAGTTTCCCTAAAATTCAGCAGACTCTGTCCCTAACAGGATTGAGAAGAGATCGTAGATCAGGATTGAGTGCAGATTCACCCCACCCCCCACACAGCAATATCGATTGTAGTTTGTAGAAGACACTGACCCTATAATTCAGCAGACTCTATCCCTAAAATGCCTACAACTCGCCCTGCCTAAACACTCCGACCTGTCCCTCAATTCTATCCGGACACAAATGGTTTTTTCCTGCCTATCTTTCCCTAATCAGCAGCCAGCACATTGATGTGTGCTCTGTCCCTTAGCTAAGCAGCAGAATGACGCTGCTGCGGCGGCTGCCTCGAACTTATAAAGACTTGGTCACATGCTTCAGACGGCCAATCACAGCTACTAAGACATTTGCAGGCATGGCTGGGATGGCTTAAGGCACACCAGTTAAACGATTGTTGATTGGCTGTTGAAAGCCCGCCATGAAAAGAGCGCCAAAGCATGCAAAACCCGGAAATAAAACGACCGAACACGGATTTTTACCCGAACATACAGTAAAGTGTCCGTGTCCGTGTTCGGGTAAAAAAAATCCAATTATTCGGTACGAACACGAATAATACAGTCCGTGTTCGCTCAACACTAATCCTGAGGTAATGTTGGAAAGGTCCTTTTCGTCTTCATGTTGTAGCTAATTTACCCACCAGTCAAGTGTAGGGTGCTATCCACATTTTGAGACCAAGCCACCATCTTTATTAATGTGGAATTAGCTAGCACTGTTTTTTCAGTATAGCCAGGAGTTTTGGTGTAATTGAATGCGCCATGCCAACACAGAAAAAGAAATAGAACAATAGCACTCCAAAGATATGTTGGTAGGTTCATTGCCTCCTGTCTAGATTGGCCCTAACGTGTATGTATGAATGTAGATTGTAAGCTCCTTGACGGAAAGAACTGATGTGAATGTGCAATACATACTGTATATGTATAGCGCTGTTTTAATTGTCAGTGCTATAAAAATACCCGTAATACTGCAAATAAATAAATACATTTCCTCAGCCCTTTATCCATGTTAGTCATCAAAATAGTCCAAATTAAATCCTGCTTCCTGCATTATGACAAAACAAAGACCCTAGTTGTTTAATGCTTGCAACCATATGTAGAAGACATGCATCAGATGTGTCTCTAGACGTGTGGGCCTACCCAAATCTATGAACATTCCAACATTAATATATACTGTATATGGCAATGATTAAGTTATATAAGCAGAGCTTACCTAGAGGTTACCCAAGGTTAAAGATACAGTGATACAGGAAAATAAAAACCCTCAAAGAGAGTTGAACAGCTCTCATGTGTCTATACCAAATACAACAAAATTGAAAGATGGAAAGTAGGGAAAGGAAAATAACTGCGCTATAATGCACATGTTCCTTCCACTGCAAGTTATAAATTGATGAGCTGACTGCAATTGTCACTTATTGCCAAGGAAATTATGCTTCTGTTTTGGTAGATGCTAACACCTTACATTACCTACCAGCTTTTGTTATTGCTTTAAAACTCGAACCGCAGGAACACTGTACTTAAGTTTCCAGATCCATGACACCTCCTGCAACCCCTACAATATCTCTTTTGGAACCTTATTTTGAATAGAACGGATTTTACAGAATAAGGAGTCACAGGTTATGCTGGGAGGATTCAAAGCCAGGAATAACAGTGTAAAGATCTCTGCTACTGAGTTCTGAAGACCTAATGAATCTGATTAATGATGCAATTTATTAATATTTGTTTATACACTGAAATATCATTTTTGAGTTGACTGACCCCTTTAAAGTTGCATATGACCGTCTGATCTTATAGAAGCTAGGTGATATTAAAAATCACAGCAGGTTAAAAACCCAGGAGTTTTTAGTAATAATGTCTTAGTCATGACCATTCAATTACAACTCCTTTAATTATAAGATGCAATAACCCCTTACTGTGAGTTTAATATTTGGCTTTTCACTTACTTGTCTTAAGAGAACAGTTAATGTTTTGACTCCATATCTTGATGTACTATTGGCTTGTAATTTGTTCTCCTTGGCATTAGCACACAAAGTTATCAATACTTCATTTCAGGAACACAGTTTGTTTTATGGCTCAAGTTCAGAAATTGTTCCCAATATCACATTCCGCAGTTCAATAAGTTACTTACAGATAGAGTTTTGACAGTATTACTTATATGATATGTGAAATATGCCACAGAATCAGCAGGGAAATTTTCTTTGGCTTAGCATTGCAAATCCAAACAAAGAGTTATGTTCAAGGTCTCTTAATATCTTAATATTTTATATCATCTTTAGCATCAAGGGTTTCCAACATTGAAATGAACCTGCCCTGGCCTAAAACATTTGACTTTAGATCTCTACACATCAACCCAACCCCCAGAAAAGGCAACCAGCTGAAGATCAATGAGGTGGCCCAAGATGGTGGAAAGGGACCTGTGCTGTAACACCTGAACAGTGGATCACAGAAGGATAACGCTGGATCTATTGAGCAGGTGAGAACGTGAACAAGATCATACCAGGTAAGGTGGGGTTAAAATGAAAACATGCAGGCTCAAGTTATGGCCCAATGGACACAAATGTTAACCTTCAAATCAAAGGTCCAGGTTGTACAGGGGGCCTAAACTTTTGTTCAAGTTTAGATCAGGTCCCCCTCTCCTCCTGAAGTTCTGACATTTTACAACTGAATTACAAGGGACAGTGCTGAGTGCCAGGAGTGGGGAGGTTTAATTTTGGGAGAAGCCAATGTACAGTCTATACATAGGATCCAAGGTGGTTGCAGAAGAAAATAGGGATCAGAATTAAAGGCACTACAAAGTGCCAGCATTTCAGTACTGTTGTTCCCGAAAACATTTTAGGTAATGTGAGGTTCACTTTAATGTTATCTCTGGATTTTGTGTTTTGTTTTGGGGTCTTACTAGAAGGAAAATAACATGGAACTGGGTCCACTTTTACATTATCTCATTGGTACTTTTATTGCTAAATAAAAATAAAAAATAAATAAATAATAACAGGGAAATATATAATGTGCAGTAGCTTTTTTTTATTTACGGCATTGCCTATTGGAACAGACATAGCTAAAACTTAGCTATTATTTATACATTAAAACAGCCATAAAGCAAAAGTCAAATCCTGATTGGTTTCATATCACTATACGTCATCAGAGATTCGAAGAAGTGTATTGAATCAAGGAAGATCCTAAATCGGTACCTAAAGGTAGAAAAATTAATTCTAGCTGGAATTGGGTTCCAAGATTAATATTTTCTTTTATGACCTTTTCACATTAATCAGTTTTTGATCAGCTATTAAGTCTTAAAAAACAGCGGAATAAAAATGCATGAGAAAGTCCTAACTGTTGAATTTTTGGTGCATGTTTGGTGCAGAAAAAAATGCACCAAAAATGCACCTCTCCATTGAAATGAATGGAAACCATGGCAAAAACTCATCAAGAACACAACATGCATGTGGGAAGTGCTTTGTCCAGTCACAGGTCCAGGTGAAAAACGCATCGCAAAAGTTTCAAAAACACAAAGCACCATGGCAAAAACGCATACGTGCCATGTGATAGAGCCCTTAACCTTAGACATAAATACTAGTAGAAATAAGGGTTTGTGAAGAAAGTCTTTCATTTTAAATTCTGCGTTTTGAATTCAAACACAAAAGAGGGGGGGTATGTTGGGACTTTAAATGAGGCTCCTGGTACAATACCCAGTACCTCCATCCCTATTCGGATACGATAAAAAGGGGATTGATACTTTAAATGAGGCGTGTGACACGGCCATATGAAATAAAAATATGTTTATTGTTACAATGACAATAACATAACATCTGACAAAAAATACAAAATTAAATATTGGTATTGAATGAAAAACACTGAAGATGTGAGATGATGTGTATGTCCCAAAATCGCACAATCTTTCGTAAATGGTTGTGTGTTGGGCTCTAAGTACATGTTAATGAATTGCATCAAAATAGGCTCGACGCGTTTCTGTGGAGCATATTCCACTTCATCAGGAGCAGGAAATTGATGCGTATCTGAAAAGATATATATATATATATATATATATATATATATATATATATATCAAAAAGTACCAATGTTATGTGATAGTTGAAAAAAAGGGGGAAAGAAGAAACCCAAATCGCATAAACTTACAAAACAGCTCAGATCTGATGGTGCATGCTGACATGAAAATACTGAACTCGGCTGAAAGTGCAACTCTCCCAGGAGCTATGGAGGCATACAAATGCTGGCAAACAAGGCGCAGACATGGCACAGCTGGGAGAAGATGGAAATAAGACAATAGTCAGTAGTGGCAGGCTCACAGACTGCAGATGCAGCTGTAGAAAAGTCAAAGGTGTATACAAGTAAAGCAATGCAATATGCTATGGCCTTGGTGTCTGGAGGTGGGAACAAAGTCCCAAATAAGGTGCAAAGAGTGAAAAAGTGCAGGAAGTGTTGGGACATGATGAATAAAATAGAACCCAAGTGGCTGAAAAATCTGCGCACGTGACGTCACCACATGGCGCAGCGGCATTGGCTGCATTGTTCCATCCAGTGTGCTTATAAGCATCCCTTTGGGAGCGGTTCGCCACCTGGTGCCTACCTCCCGGTTAGAGATGCTTGTCTCTGCACACGCCAGCGTGGCGTTGGGGGCACAGTGTGGGCTCATTGTGGACACTGATGTGGCATTCTCTTCTTTGAACAGCTGGATCCTACCTTTGTCTTTTCACCTGGACTTCTCATCCTCACTACACACTTGTAAGTCACCTCGCTTCTAAGTTTTCTATACTCCTTTTCACTCTCCCCCTTTTTTTTCATGTAATTTTTTCTTTCTTCATTTCCTTCTCCCATTTATGTCTTTGCAATTTTTCAGCTACTTAGGTTCTATTTTATTCATAATGTCCCAAAACTTCCTACACTTTTTCACTCTTTGCACCTTATTTGGGACTTTGTTCCCACCTCCAGACAATAGCATATTGCATTGCATCACTTGTATACACCTTTGACTTTTCTACAGGTGCGTCTGCAGTCTGTGAGCCTGCCACTACTGACTATTGTCTTGTTTCTATCTTCTCCCAGCTGTGCCATGTCCGTGCCTTGTTGCCAGCATTTGTATGCCCCCACAGCTCCTGGGAGAGTCGCACTTTCAGCCAAGTTCAGCATTTTCATGTCAGCATGCACCATCAGATCTGAGCTGTTTTGTAAGTTTATGCGATTTGGGTTTGTCCTTTCCCCCTTTTTTTCAACTATCACATAACATTGATACTTTTTGATATATATATATCTTTTCAGATACGCATCAATTACCTGCGCCTGATGAAGTGTAATATGCTCCACAGAAACGCGTCAAGCCTATTTTGATGCAATTCATTAACATTTACTTAGAGCCCAACACACAACCATTTACGCAAGATTGTGCGATTGTGGGACATACACATCAGCTCACATCTTTAGTGTTTTTCATTCAATACCAATATTTCATTTTGTATTTTTTGTCAGATATTATGTTATTGTCATTGTAACAATAAACATGTTTTTATTTCATTTGGCCGCGTCACACAACTGGCCAAACACAACCTCAGAATAGTTATTTATTCACACTACAAAATAAAAACACGAAATGCAGTAAGCTCTATCACTTTCTATGGAGGTACATGCACAACCCAAATGTTAATTATGAAATTATATATACAGTATTTTTTTTTATATATATATTTACAGACGCTGCCTCCCCCACTGCTCTTTGTGAGCCTACAGCAAAGCTTGTACAGATCTGGGGAATCCTAGGGCCCAGCAGAGGCACTTTGAAGGTAGTAACAGGGTGTGGAATCATCAGAGAGAGGTTGCTAGCTATCTATATAAAGTAAGTGTATACATGTATTATGTTTTTCTTAAATAGATGTTTACCCTAATACCTAAAAAAAAAGTTTTAAAATATCCTTCCGAACAAAGCCTGATCCTTCATTTGCCATCCATCATGTATCAGATGCTCTGTGTTTTTGCTATAGGAGACTGTAGAGCGTGCAGATGCTGGAACACTCAAAAATGATTTAAGAACTCAGAGATATCTCTCTTTCTGCCTATAGCCTGACTGATGTTACGTTTTAACTCACAGTAGATTTTTCATTGCTCCTTTAGTTATCAAGTGTTGTTTTCTATACACTACCAAATTGCTGCTAATAAAAGTCAAATCTGCGTTACATTACTGGCAAAGCCTTTAGAGAAAACCTGAGAGAAACACAGAAGCCTCTTGAAAATGTTTGTTGCCTGCCTTTCTCATTGATCCTCTGGCTTTAGAACTCTCAAAATCACTGAGGCTCTGTTCACATCTAGGCGTTTTTGGGCTATTTTCTGCTCTAAGCCTCAACTCTAAAAACTCCCAACAAGACAAATCCATATAATTTTAATGGCCCCTGTTCACATCTGAGCATTCTGTCACCTTAAGCAAAATGCCCGTCACTCAAAAAAGTATATGAGCTTCTTTTTTGGCAGATTACAGGCGTTTTTTATTTTTTATTTTTTTCATTGATCACTCGTCAGCCTAAAAGCTCTTGCACAAAAACGCTGCAAAAACGCCCAAAAAAACACATGAAAAACACGTGTAAAAATAGCAACACCTAGATGTGAACGGAGCCTGATAGGGAACAAGTTAAACGTGCTGCATTTTGTACAAAGCTCTTTATTAAATATTACTCAAAGAACACAGAAGCTAATTCTACATTATCTGTCTTATATACTTACTTTGAGTATCCTGAGATGTATATACTTGCTTGCTGTATATCTTCTGCGCCTTCACTTCTTACTGTTCTGAAAACAACACTGGGCAGCATTGTGTACTCACCCATCTTTGACATAAGGGATCTCCCAGCAGACAATATTTGTGGCAGGATGTGACATACATGTGATTTCCTGAGATGGTATGCACCCTATTCTGACACCTGTAGCATCTGACACTGGAGCTTATTCTAAGCTTGCTTTGACTCTGTACTGTGACCCAAACGGCTTGGACTAAAGCAATAAAGAGTCCCGGGAGTTATTAATATTGAACAAACAGGAATCTCTTTATGAGAATATAACAGTGTGCTGACAGAACCAACTTCAAAAAGAGGAAGCTGGGAAAAATGAATTTCGGTTTTTACAACCCTGTAACTTGGAAACAGAAACCGCTAACTAGATTAACCCTAACGTTCTAAATAGAGTTCAGCATTATGTAAAGTTTTGTATAATGATTATGAAAATGCACCTGTATAGTAAAAAATATGCACTTTAAAGAGGAATAGGAGATGCTGTGATTCTTAAGGAGATGAAGGATTTAGCATATTTGGGAAGCTACATGTTTAACCCCTGTTTTAGTTTTCTCTGGCTTCATGCTGTTTGCCATGGTAAAGCTAGGAGAGAGGTGTGATAGGCTGTATTGTAACTTAGCATCTCAGAATATCACTATAATATGCAAAAATGTATTCCACAAGCTTACAGCAGTCATGACAACTAGAAGGAAGAGGCAATGATAAACCTCTTTAAAGCGGAGAAACGTTTTTTTTTTTAACATACCCCCGGGACAGTCAGGGCTAGCACATTCCACAATGGCTAGCCTCTGATCTGTCCCGGTTCGCACTTACCTTTTAGAAGAAATACTTACTTAGAAGTTTTCTTCCACAGCGTTTCCATCTCGGTTGTGGGCAGCTGAAGCCGGCGCGGTCCTCTTCTCTGTCTTCTTCCGCGTCTTCGTGTCCCAGAATGCGCTGCACCGGCCCCTCTCGTCACTTCCGGTGCGGCGCCGCATTCCTAAACAGCTTCTGGGCATGCCCAGAAGCTGTTTAGCAGGGGAATGCGGCGCCGCCCGGAAATGACGAGCGGGGCCGGTGCGGCGCATTGATTCCTGGGAGCTATGACGTTTAGCTCCCAGGAATCATTGCGAGGCAGGAAGTGACGGGGAGAGCCTCGGCGCTGGAGGAGGAAGCTGTCATAGGTGAGTATTTACGATCGTCAATTACAAGGTGAGTTTTAAAAAAAAAAAAATCTAACTATCCAATTCCTTTTCAGGTTAGGCTGAACTAGCGGACGGGCACAAAAAAAAAATATCGTTTTTGTGCCCGGAACTCCGCTTTAACAGGGACACACGAGTGCTAAAATCACTATGTGCTGTGGATTTGGGTAGGGAGAAAACTCCTGATTATTTCTGCCTGTGTCCCCATCGGATATTTCCCCTCGCTTCTTGAACCAGCATCTCAAACTAGTCACCTCAAACCACTTCCACCTCCTCCGTTCCCTTCCCCTTTTTATAGGAAGTACCCTCCAAAGGCCTTCCGTCTGTCTTCTGCCTGTGTGCTGAGATTAGGCTACTTTTGAAAATGTAACATTCTTGTAAGACTAATACATTATTTTTTCTCCACTGACAGTCTGAAATTAAACTGTGACTTTTCTACTATCTGTCTTCTTCTTCCAAAAAATAAAATAAAATAAATACTAAAACATTAAAAAAAAATATATATATATATTTGATTTTAAAAACTATAATATTTTGGAAGGTAAGGTTGAGTGAGCCCAGCACTCACTTCTTCCTCCTCTTTCTCCCTCTTTTCCCCCTATTTCGAGTCCCTTTCCATACACATCTTCTTAACCTAATTTTCAGCAACATCCAATCTTCCAAAGTCATGGTGGCTTAGTCCTGAATAACACTCATCCCTAGCAGGTCCCCCAAATAAAATTATATATATATATATATATATATATATATATATATATATACTAATACAACAAAACAGATACATTTAAAAAAAATATTAAAATTTGAAACTTTATTTATTTAATTTTTTTTTTTGAGAAAACTTCAAGGGGCCTTCAGCTTGTGATCTGAGGACTGTGAAATTTTTGGTGATGACCACTCGGAGTACCTTCTGCCACCCTCTTCGATCCATGAGTCCAAAATGGCCAGTTGCATAAGAAGGAAAACATAATTTTTCACTATGAGAAGGCGCTTTCAAGGTGCTGGTACAAAGCATTTCCTGATGGCAGCAGGCGTACTGCTGCTACCCATCACAGCTCCACTACTTATGGTTGAACAAGTAGTCAGCAACAGTAGCAGCACTACCGACAGGGGACATCTAACAGAGGTGTTGCAAGCTATTTTCAGGAAGCAGCAGGCAGGCCTGACTCCAGGTAGTCTAAAAAGAGTGGCTTGTCCATAAAATGGAAGCCAACAACCTCATAAGTAAAGAGAGGACCATGAACTAATAAATGTCTAAGATGGACCAGTGGCTGGAGCTTGCACAACATGCGCCAGTGGCACTGGTCTGCCTCGCTGCAAGTGTCTTATCAGAGTGGGTGCTCAGTGCAGCTGAAAAGGTGGTGACCAAAATGTAAAAAAAAAATGCCTGTCCACGGGCAATTTTTAATACCTGAATTTTATCAATATGAAAATGGTTTCTATCTCAGAGGTTGACAACTTCCACCAATAAGCTGCTACATGCAACTAAATCTTTTTGTCTGTGAGGGAGTATACTGTATATTTACAAAATTAGGGCGCACACAATCAGGGCCGGTGCTTCCACTAGGCAAACTAGGCAGCCGCCTAGGGCGCATTGCCACTTAGGGGTGCAGCCACGAGTCAGCAATCTCTCTCCATCATGAATGACCCTTGGGAGCTGAGGGGAGGTGCGGCAGTGGGGGAGGAAGAAGGGACAGAGGAAGATGCCAGGTGTCTGGGGCAATGGCGGAACTACCAGGCCCTGGATTTCCACCATTGTTGGGGGGGCCCCAAGAGGCAGGAAGGGAGCCCTGCATAATGACCTCTTCATCTGGAGCTGATCGGCCTAAACCCTGGGCAGGACGTGATTCTCTACACTGAGCTGGTGGGCAGCTGTTCATTTCCCTGGGTCAGTATTAAGCAGGGAGCGGAGGAGAGCTGGACCTGAGCCAGAGCTCAGCACTGGAGGGTGGCACCTTTACTGGAGCAGAAGCGACAAGGCACCAGAAGGGTCTGAGGATGTTGGTGATGAAGGATGTGCAGAGATCTCTGACTGCTGCTTCTCCCTCCACCAGGAGCCAGTTGGAGCTGTGGTGAACACTGTGGTCCAGGAGAAGAGCGTCCTGGGAGAAGGAATTTAGCAGGATCACAGTGAAGGAGGGCAGAGTGCGGGCCACTCTCTTCATACTGCCCAGTGAGTGTCCCCAGAACAGGGGATCAGGGTCCCTGGGTGTGACATGGAGGATCCCTGGTGTGAAAGAGAATTGGGGTCACCAGGTGTGCCATGGGGAATCAGAGTCATAAAGGTATGACATGGGGGATAGGGGTCACGAGTGTAACAGGGGTTTGGGGTCACCAGGTGTGCAATGAGGAATTGTGACCCCTTGGTATGCCATGGGGGATTGAGGTCCCCAGGTGTGACATGGAGGAACATCAGGGTCCCCAGGTGTGACATGGAAAAACATCAGGGTCTCCGGGTATGACATGGAGGAGCATCAGGGGCCCCTGGTGTGACATAGAGGAACATTGGGGTCACTGGGTATGACAGCACGACATGGAGGAACACAGGGGTCCCTGGGTGTGACATGGATGAAGATCGGGGTCAGTGGGTATGACAGTACGACGTGGAGGAATATTGGGGTCCCAGAATGTGACATGGGAAAACATTAGGGTCCCTGGGTGTGACATAGGGGGACATCAGGGTCCCCGGGTGTGACATGGAGGAATATGGGGGTCACTGGGTATGAAAGAATTACATGGAGGAATCATCAGATCAGGGTCACTGAATATGACATAGAGGAGTTTTTAAACCCTTCCCTTTTTGTTTTATTTTTTTTTGGGGGGGGCGCGAGTAGCTGGTCTTGCCTAGGGCGTAAAATAGTCTAGCACCGGCCCTGCACACACTGTTCCCACTAGGTGCTGGTGGTGGTGATGCTGCTGCTGTTACTGCTACCTTTGTATTCCTCCCTTTATAGCATACCTTTTAAAAATATTGATTTGTAATTTAATGGTGCTGGCCGCCAAACCTTAGTGCCAACCTAGCCAATTCCTTGCATATCCCTCTTGCAAACCATCAACCCCTCCTCTTGCCTCCAAACCCCTTCAACAAAAATAATCAATGGATATATAAAACTTTAAAAAAAGAGCTTTCCCTTTTTTCTGGGAAGACAGCTTAAGTGCCTTTTTCCTGATCTTTTAAGCTTCTCGGTGCTGTCATCTAAAAGTGGTGCCATAGCTGGGCTAATTAAAAAAATATTATACTCATATACCCAAGGGCTGATGCTTCTTTTTTTTTGTTACGAAGACAGTCATTTGGGATTTGAAATGCCATGCCATGCCATAAACATAGGGTGGCATGTGCTACTTTTTAGTCTGCAAATCCAGAGGTTTAAAGCTCTAATTTTTAGTTACTGTGACAGATGTCTATGTCTGTGAAGTTTTTTCTGCTTTCAGCTCGTTAACCTTCTTACAACGTCTTACAATAGAAAACTTTTTTGCCCAATGATAATCTTAAAATATGCATTTTCTGAGGAGCAGAGCAATGCATGGCTAATACAGTTTTCTAAACCAACAACAGTTGAGGATCATACTACAAGAGAAAAACTTGGACTGACATTCCTTCAAAAATACTTTTTGGGTTGTTGCTAAAGTTGTGTTTGAACAAAGGTACCGTATTTTCCGGCGTATAAGACAGCTTTTTAATCTCAAAAACATCCCCCAAAAATGGGGGGGTCGTCTTATATGTGTAGTATAAAAATCTCCAAAATAAGTAAGTAGGTGTAATCTCTCAAAGCGCTGGTTGGATGTGCCCTAATAATCTCCAAGGTACTGTAAATGTAATCTCTCAAATATCTCCAAGGTACCGTAAGTAAGTATTAGATGTAATCTCTCAAGGTGCTGGCTGTCTGTGTGGGAATCCTGTACTGGTATATGTACCGTAGCTTCGGCTACATACAGTATACCACGCTGAGCCAATCACAGTGAGCGATGTATTCTATTATTGAATACAAAGCTTGCTCGGATTGGCGGAGTCAGAGAGAGTAACATCAGCCCGCCTCACTGACTCCACCAATCCGAGCAGGCTTTGTATTCAATAATAGATTACATCGCTCATCATGATTAGCTCAGAGCGGTATGCTGTATGTAGCCAAAGCTACGGTAAATACCGGTACAGCAGCCGCCCTGTGTAAACTTGGAGTGCTCCTCTTCTTCTTCCCCAGCCAGTCAGTGCTGTGTGTTTACAAGTGTCTCCTCTATTCTGACGTGTCAGCACAGCTCCTCCTGCCTGCAGGCTCCATGACAAGAGAGGAATAGTCTGCATACGTTTCCTGTCAGCTCTGTCCAGGACAGGAAGTTTACAGAAACTCTCACATTCCCCCGCCAGACAGACACAGCTCTCCATGTACCATGCTGCCAGCCACCCCCACCACACTTTACCTATGTCATGGAAAGGTTTATTATTTAGACATCTATTGAGGGAAAGCTGAACTACAAACAGCTTATAAAGTCAATACAGTTATGAATTCATGAAAGTACAATGCCTTGAAAAAGTATTCATACCCCTTGAAATTTATGGTACAGAAGGGGGGTAGTCTTATACGGCGAGTATAGCCCAAAACCTATGTTTTAACTTGAAAATTAGGGGGTCGTCTTATACGCCCAGTCTTCTTATACGCCGGCAAATACGGTAGTTAAAAAAATGTTGACTTGTAGGGTAAAGTATGCCCTGCCAACAAACAGTGCCACTGTTGGGCGTCTTAGAAATGACTCTTAGTAATCCTGGAACATTATATACAGCATTAGCGGCCCACACAAAGCTGTATATTAAAGAGTTTGTGCCTTTCCCATGTTACTCTTGAAGTCACATAAAATGGTCCCTCCACACCCCTGTACTGTTTTCCCATTTTTTTTTTCAAATAGTGACATGTTCCTTATACATTTGGTGTGTTTCTCATTCCATTTTATTGCATTTGGTTGCTGTAGTTGTCATTCAAAAGGCCCCCAAAAAAAACACACCTGAATTTTTTTAACATTGACATCAATGGGGTTTGGTTTTGTCTTCTAAATTCCAAACATTTGGACCTGTTGGGCAAAACTGCAAGTCAATCAAACACACATTTGCAAGCGACACTAACCAGGACCAATGGTAAGTGCAAATCTCCCTTTCCCTTTTTCCAGGCTTTCTACATGAGGTCCAATGTTAATTGCACAGTAACAGAAAATAATACATTACTGTATTTTTTATATAGATTTTTCTGGTGCGTGTTACTAAATTAAAGAAAGAATGTGGCTGATTGTTAAAAGAATCACAGACAACTTCACAAGCCACCCTCACACTCAAAATACTTAACACACTTCCTTTTAAATTAGTGCCTGCAATAAATGTAAACAGATTTATTTTATTCCATTAGAAGAAGAAAAAGGTCACACAAAGGAAAGGAAATGAAATAAAATGCTACCTTTCATACAGAATAAAAGGCAAATAAAAAAACGTGCATTTTGCTATGTAATGCATCGATCTGTTTGCCCACAGAGCTCTTATGTTTTCCTCTCTTCACATTTTCTTTACAGCCTCAAAAATACAATACGGTACAGTTTTTACCAAGCCTTTTTTCATTTGTTTCCTAATGGTCAACGGAAAGATGTTAAAGGCAGGGTGTGTTCCAATCCTGTTAACTTTCCAGTCTTGTGCGACCAGTAAAAAGGCAGATTTAAAATGAAGGGCTGAAAAGGGAATGATCTTTGCACAAAACTGCAAGTATTCTTCAAAAGAAAAATAAAAAGATAAACTTTAGGCAAAGAAAGTGCAGTGAGGTAAACTGCATTTTCTTTGACTATATATATATATATATATTTTTTTTTGTGATGGAATAAAAGCGCTCTAGAACATAATACACATCTCCTATAAATATATAAGCCCCCCCCCCTTTTATTTTGCTTCTACCATACAAAACCTATCATCTACATATTAGACCTTTCTTTGTCAGAGCTTCTTCTTGCAATCTTTTTTTCCCCCTTCTATATTGCTGTTTGTATTCATCCTTCCCTCAGTACTGGACAACTTTTAGATGTTCTGGTCTTACATCATGATAGCTTACCCTCCCCCTCTCTGCCATGGTGCCCCTTGCTGCTGGCTGACCTCTAGTGGTGGAGGAGGTCCATTCCAACTGGTTGGCATTCCCCTTACAGTAGGTTGTCGCCTCTTTTCTAGTACTGGTGTTATTCACACAGATCACAGCAATGAGTCAGAAACCCCAAACGTGAGCCTGTCACAGGCTGTGGGGGCCGGGCAGCTCTTGTTATGACTCACAATAATGAAATAGCTGAAAATTGGAATGAATTCTGTATTCTGCTGAAAACAACTATAGAATGAGTCATGGACAGATACATCACATGCAGAAAGTTAGCCAGTTAAACAGCCATGTAATGTGTGTATTGTGTTTCCTTTGTGGCCCAGGGGGTTAATGAGAAACTTAAAGGGAACCAAGCAGGATGCAAAATATGTAAAGGAAGGTCCATTGCTTACCTGGAACAAGCCCAGTGGCGGCTGGTCAATAGGGGGCGCAGGGGCGCCGCCCCCCCCCCCCAAGGCTAGTCACCATAAAATCAGCATTAAAAAAAAGTGAACCTTTATTATGGCAGCGGGGCGCCGGACACTTTGCTGGCTATGGGAGGGGGTGAGGGTTTTGGCATCATGTACCTCTGTAAGGTGATTGGCGGCCTTTTTGGAGTGTCCTCGGGGAGCAGAGTGATGCACCCCGAACACTCCCACTCACGATTGCCGTCCTGTGATTGGTCCAGCCTGGACCCATCAGGACGTTCAACGTCGTAGGGGAGGTGCTTGGGCCGGGCGTCTCTCTGTGATTGCAGATCTCAGCGCTCCCTGCAGCTAACGGCACCCGCTATCCCCCTGGGCCTCTCTACAGCCAGCAAAGCAGGTAAGGGGCCCCTCGGCGCCCATGTGCGTGCCCTTCCTCACACTGGGTGGGACTGCGATCACTCACAACAAGGAAAATCAAGGAAATCGTTGTCGGAGCTCGGATCGCCCGATTGGAGGGAGGGAAAGGGGAATCTTGCTCGGCAGATGACACACGGTGTACGATCGGTATTGTTATCACAGCTGGAGGGATCGCTGCCACCTGCCCGGGGTCTGAGGGGTGAGTGGAGATCAGAGAGTTTTTCTTAGCTAGCTATATGTCCCCTAGTTTTTCCCCTAGACCTCAGTATAATACTTTATACTGGATTTTGGCCCAGCACCAACTTCTAAAGTACTAAATAAAAGGCAGGGCTGTGTGATTCAGTGGTGTTAAGCAGATGCTGGAGCTGGGAGGAATGTGGGAGTTCAGGTATCCTGCAATGAGGCACCATTGAGTCCTCAAAGTCACACAATTTTTTTACGCGTTTTTTGCCACAAACAATGTCTATTGCATTTTTCTGTTTGCGCAACCCTCCCCAAACCCCCCCAATTTTGAGCACCAGCCGCCACTGAACAAGGCAGTGATGTCTAAAAAGTTTGACCTTTCAACCTGCATGCTTGTTTCAAGCCAACAATTCAGTAATATTGAAGCAAGGATAAGAATGACAGCCTCCGAGCTTGCACCTTTAAAAACAAGTCAGTAATGGTAGATTGTGAAGTTTGTGCCTTGAAAGCAAACCTGGAGGAGTTCTTAAATCACAAGCAGGTCCAAACATTTTCCAATGTACATAAAGCTGCACAGAGCACCTCTTGCCATTAGGCAGGCCCACAACATTCCCCTAGGGGGGAATGCATATGCCTAATATAATTCTTAATGAGCTTGCTAAACCAATTGTCAAATTGTCATAAAAAAATTCTAATTTGTTATTTGTAATTTCTAGTTTGTAATACTGTTTGTACCCTTTTCCATCCTTTGTTGCATCTCGTTTGATCTCCTGCAGGCTTCTGCAGCCAATTCCTGTCTACATGCCTGCATGGCATATATCAGGGCGAAAGGACGGGGGCTACTGAAGAACATGTGAAAGCGTCGCACTGCTCTATAAGACTCGGTTCACACCACTACAACCTTGTTTGCGATTGCCTTAACATAGAAACATAGAAACATAGAATGTGTCGGCAGATAAGAACCATTTGGCCCATCTAGTCTGCCCAATATATCTGAATCCTATGATAAGTCCCTGGCCCTATCTTATATGAAGGATAGCCTTATGCCTATCCCATGCATGCTTAAACTCCTTCACTGTATTTGCAGCTACCACTTCTGCAGGAAGGTTATTCCATGCATCCACTACTCTCTCAGTAAAGTAATACTTCCTCATATTGCTTTTAAAACTTTGCCCCTCTAATTTAAAACTGTGTCCTCTTCTTTTAAATATGCTCTCCTCCTTTACCGAGTTGATTCCCTTTATGTATTTAAAAGTTTCTATCATATCCCCTCTGTCTCTTCTTTCTTCCAAGCTATACATGTTAAGGTCCTTTAACCTTTCCTGGTAAGTTTTTTCCTGCAATCCATGTACTAGTTTAGTAGCTCTTCTCTGAGCTCTCTCTAGAGTATCTATATCCTTCTGGAGATATGGCCTCCAGTACTGCGCACAATACTCCAAGTGAGGTCTCACCAGTGTTCTGTACAGCGGCATAAGCACTTCTCTCTTTCTACTGCTTATACCTCTCCCTATACATCCAAGCATTCTGCTGGCATTTCGTGCTGCTCTATTACATTGTCTTCCCACCTTTAAGTCTTCTGAAATAATTACTCCTAAATCCCTTTCCTCAGATACTGAGGTCAGGACTGTGTCAAATATTCTATATTCTGCCCTTGGGTTTTTACGCCCCAGGTGCATTATCTTGCACTTATCCACATTAAATTTCAGTTGCCAGAGTTCTGACCATTCTTCTAGTTTTCCTAAATCCTTTTCCATTTGGCGTTTCCCTCCAGGAACATCAACCCTGTTACATATCTTTGTGTCATCAGCAATAAGACAAACCTTACCATCGAGGGCTTTTGCAATATCACTTATGAAGATATTAAACAAAATTGGTCCCAGTACAGATCCCTGAGGTACCCCACTGGTAACATGACCTTGTTCTGAATGTTCTCCATTGACTACAACCCTCTGTTGTCTGCCTTGTGACTTGTGTACAATTTCCTTATGACTTCCTTGCGACTTTTGTTAACATTGGAGTCTATGGCACTCAAATCACACTAGGGATGGGAGTAAAGGGTCCCCGGGAATAAAGGCAACGGCCCCGGCACTGATGGTGATCTTTCACTGGGGCCCTAAAGGTTGGAGTTATGCCTCTGATGGGCAGCCAATACACTGATCTTTTTTTTCAACCAGTGGGATAGCGCAAAGTTGCTATCTTTCCTAGTGCGCCATACTGCCTTGATCCATCCAAACAGCCTATTATAAATTAGCAACCACAATGGGAGCTCTGTGAAAAAATACAAAATTCAGTCTTAGGTAGGCAAAAAAAAGCTATTTTGCATGCTTTTTATTTTTTACATGCAGTGCGCACTGAAATAGAAGCACTGTGCTACAAAGTTTTGGAACCATTGCTGGAAACAGAACCTACCTCCAATAACAGCAATGCACTTTTTTTTATAACAGTGGCTTCTTCTACCAGTACCATAAGAAGCACACCTACGGCAAAATGATCTACAGCAGAGGTACTTATAAAGCTAACAGTTAAAAAAAAAACACAAAAGACAATCCAATTACTTATAGACTGATTAGTAAATTGGTGATTTTTTTCCTGTCCAGAGCTCTGAGAGATACTATGGACTCAACACAGGGAAAGCTGTTTCCTGCTGTCATCCTCCTGTTCCCTTCAATTCTATCCATGTGTTGCAGGACCCGGTTAGCATGGCGTAGGTAGAGGTTTAATGACCATAATGTGTTTTTTTCTCTCGCTTATCATGTCTTTGCCACTGCAGCATTGTGTGGGCGTACAAAATGACATGAGTGTGTTTTAACCTATTATATTCCCATGCTGAAAAACAAGACAAAAAAAAAAAACTTACCTGCTCTGAGAAGTCAAAGTTCAGCAATTGCTGCATCACATCCGATTAGCTCCTTGTGCGGCTTCTCCCCTTACTAATCTGAGCTCTGCTGTAAAGGGATTGTAAGAGGCTGATATGAAGTCAAATTCAGGTACATGGTTGCATGCATTTAACCACTTAAGCCCCGGAAGATTTTACCCCCTTCCTGACCAGGGCCTTTTTTGCGATTCGGCACTGCGTGACTTTAATGGACAATTGCGCAGTCGTGCGTTGCTGTACCCAAATTAAATTGACGTCCTTTTTTTCCCACAAGCAGAGCTTTCTTTTGGTGGTATTTGCTCACCTGTGCGATTTTTTGATCATGCGCTATAAACAAAAAAAGAGCGACAATTTTGCAAAAATAACAATATTTTTCACATTTATTTATATAAATTTCCCCCCCAAAAAAATGTAAAAATCTAAATTTTTTAACATTTTAGGCCAATTTGTTTTCTGCTACATATGTTTGGTAAAAAAAATCGCAAAAAGCGTATTTTGATTGGTTTGCGCAAAAGTTATTGCGTTTACTAACTAAGGGAAAGATTTTTGTCATTTTTATTGTTTTTTTTTTGTAACGAGTAATGGCGGCGATCTGCGATTTTTTTTACGGGACTGCGACATTGCGGCGGACAGATCGGACCCTTGACTGACATTTTTGACACTTTTGGGGGTACCAGTGACATTACTACAGTAATAAGTGCTATACATATGCACTGTTACTGTAAAATTGACACTGGCAGGGAAGGGGTTAACTTTATTGGAGAAGGAGGGGTTAAGTGTGTCCCTAGGGGCGTGCTTCTAATTGTGATTGGATGTGGCTTGTGATGTAACAGCAGAGATCTACGGTCCTACATAGCAGGACCGTATGATCTCTGCTGATACACAGGGGAGAAAGACAGGCGGCTTTGTTTACATTAGCCGCCTGCCTTTCTCCCGGAGTAACCGACGATCGCAAGTGACCGGCGACACTCGCGCGGGGGGGGGTCCATGAGCGAGCGGGAGCGCGCCTCCAGCCGCGCGCGCGCGCTCCCTAGAGCCTCACAGGCTAGCGACGTAGTACTACGTCACTTTGCCTGTAAGGGGCTGTGAGGGGCTGACTGGCGTAAATCGTCATTAGGCAGTTGGCAAGTGGTTAAAACAAACAAAAAAAAATGTATGATATATGTAGCACCCTCTTAGTTAGGTGCTAGGCTAATAAGTATAGTTATTTTTGGTCGCTTCTGTAATCAGTGGGGCAACTTTGAACTGATCAGGGTCCCACAGGCTGCAGGCTTGATTACTTCCCCCTGACTTCTGAAAAGCTCCAGAACATAGGAGCTCAAATGAGTAGCCTGAATATTTATGGAGTCTTAGCCAATACCTGGGAAGTAGGAGTGGCTGCAGAGAACAGAAATAGTATGGGGTCTGGAGCAGTCGATGTCTTGTCCAGGAGAAAATGTTCCCAGCCTGGAGCGCTTCTGCCATCCTAGGCAGCCCAGCTGAAGTTTGTCTCAGCTGATCAAGGTCCCAGCTTGTCTAAATCCGGGGGGCCAGCTTGAAAAGAACCTCTATAGTTGAACAAGTGGATTTCACTAAGGATCCAGTCTTAAGAGCTAACTAAGGAAATGTTTGCCTGATACGGGAAGGAGGCATCCAATGATCCAGGGAGTTTGTAAGTACAGACCTGAGTTGAGGATCTGGGTGACTTTTGCTGTTGTTAGCCCCTGTGCACTAATACTAAGGCTTGCCTGGCCTAGAACATTGCTTATGCTGTCCAAGTGCTGTCAATTTCTTGAGCTTTTCCTGAAGGGCTGTTATAAGAAGTAGCTACAGAATGAAGAATGTACTCCTATTATTGTTCAGAGTTCTAGAGTATCCCACAGCTCCCAGTACCCAATCCAAGTTGTCCAGCAATAAATACAAGAAAAAGGCAACCCCTAGACCAGTGATGGCAAATCTTGACACCCCAGATGTTTTGGAACTACATTTCCCATGATGCTCAACTACACTGCAGAGAGCATGAGCATCATGGGAAATGTAGTTCCAAAACATCTGGGGTGCCAAGGTTCGCCATCACTGCTCTAGACTAATTATTGAGCCAGAAGAGTGAATGTTTCTGTGGCTGCCACTGTGCTAGTAGGGGAGGAACCTGTGTCAAATCAGCAGGCCCTTTGGGGGTGAGCGCTACATATATAACTGGATACAGAGCTGCATAAATTTGTGTCTTTTAAATATGCCTAGAGTTCAGCTTTAAGTAGTCTTTTATCCAGATGGAAGTTGGCACTCTGGGCTCCTTTTCTAATGCTGTACGGATTATTGTAACCAAGGTGTAAAAAAAAAAAAAAACTGTTAAAGAGTATAAATGGGCAAAGTAACAGGTTCTCTTTAAAGAAAACACCCTATCCACCTGTACTAATCTTTTCTAAACACCTGCAATGGGAGTCCAAACCCTGTCTAAGCTCCATGTTGGCTGATGTCTGAGCCTAAACAGGGTTAATTTTTACTTCTGCTTGGTTGTGTGCCAGTGTTCAGGCCTGGGGGCTGTTCAGGCCCAAGGAATCCTGGGAGAAGCTAACATGCTCCCCTATACCTAGAGGCACCAGATATTTAATAGGGGCTCCAATAGGGAGTGCAGTGAAAGTGTGTATTCCGGGGGGGGGGGGGTTCCCATTCCCTCCTCAAAGGAGTAACTTATTTTTTCTTATGTGCATCTGAGTCCAATGTTTTATTCAGACGGATCAGCTGGAAAGGAGGTAACAACCACTGTGCTGTCTCTCTAGCTTACCCACAGTCCTCAGGCAATCCTTTGTCATATTTTCATTTAAAACAAAGATAATTAGAAATTATAAAAAAAAAAATTAAAAATCCAAAACTAGTATAGCTTTTATTTAAAAATGTTAGCATTGCATTCTGGTCACCTGGAAGAAACACACAGCTCAAATTCTGCTACAGTCTTTCAGCTGCCATGTAGAGAAAATAAGCATATCACTAAACAATTTACAAGGCTCACAAGATTGTTTCCTCTACTTTTAAGTAGTTTTCTCTGCATGGTTCTCTGGAACCAGGTAATTTTGAGAAGAGGAGATCACTGTTGAATAAATCTTGAGAGTTTCATCAAGGCAAAACAAGCTATTATGGAAAAATTATACCTTACTTGTGATGTTTATTTTCCTCTTAATTTATCACAGAAGGAGAAGTCAACACAATTTTTTATAAATGGCAACACTATAAAATGCTAACTGCTTACAATAAGTCCGAAGCTAAAGTCCACCCACTTTCCAGCCTGTACCTGCAACTTTGGAAGTAACCAAATAATGCAGAGAAGAATTATCTGCTTAGATAGTGACCTAAACATCAGAATGCAACTGATGGATCATCAGGTGAGATAAAAAGATGACAAATTTATCATCTTGGTAGAAAAATCCCTGACTGGACAAGGGCTCGAGTAGAGTGCAGATAATAACCATCTTCAAATGCAATTCTAGGGAAATCACATGTGGAACCCAAAGGGAGTCAGAAAAAAAAATTTCCCTGACTCATGAGTCTTGCTAAATCACTTTTTTTTTGCATGCTTTTTCTTTAAAAGGCGCTGAGCCTTGGATAATGCACAGCCACTGTACCCAAAGGAGGTAGCACATCACAAAGTCATACAACAATGCATGACCTCTCAGTGACCATGTTTGTTGGTTCATTATGGAGGAGGTAGCAAATGCTGCATGAGACATATCTCCTGTAGCTGTTCAAATCTAAGAAGGGACCCTCAATATCCTGAAACTATTCCATCATAGTTATTACAGGTTGCATAGATTGGGCATCCAATAGTCAGCAGTCTGTTTTAGAGGTTGTGTAGCAGAAGCCAATTTTCTTCACTGTATGTGGAATTACCCGCTGGTTTCGACCTTTTGGCCGGAAGTGAACTTGTTTCTCTCTACTACCCTTGGCATACCCAATATCCTACATCCATAGAACTGTCTACTCTGAATTTTCAGTGATATATATCTTTCTACTAAACATGACACAAACCTATTACATATCTTATATTTTTATACTAAAAAGGTTATTCTTATGTCTTTGAGGGACACCCCAAGTTTATCCATAGAAACTTGGAAAACTATGGTGAATGGTAATTTTCCATTATATAAGCTGACCTTTGAACTTAGGAACAAAACTCCATACCTTTACGAAAGCGTAGCAGCGTTGGTTTGACAGTTCTCTTACTAGTACCAGGAATGTAACTGCATTACTGTATCATTCATTGATTCCTATGTATTGATGATTGTTACTGGTCCCACCAACTGTGCATTTCTGTCAATGTCGGTTTCTGTATCCTAAACTGATTGTATGGGACACTAGGCTGTACAAACATTTTTTTTCTGTTTAATGACCTGTTTTGTTTGTGGGCTCTTTGAGCTTTTTTTCTTTTTGGTTTTCTTTTGTATCTTTTTTCAATAAAAAAAATCATTTTTTAAAAAAGAAAAAGGGACCATCAAAAGAGGGGTGCCCTACAGATTTGTTACAGTTTGGCACACATCCCCAGATTGGAGAGTAGTATCCATATATGCCCTAGGATCCAAAGCAATAAAAAAATATGCAAACACCTTGGTTGTGTAGCACCCTCCAAGGTAGGTGCTAGTTAAAATATAGTGGTGCCTTGTCTGCTTATCAGCAGGATCATGTTTTCAGCTAGGCTGGCATGTGTTCCTAGGTGTGTCTGTTGTGTTGGGGAGTCTCCCCACTGTATCCCAATGAGGGCTCTCCTAGGGCAGTGGAGGAAACCTGACCAATAGCACACCAGGGCTTGTATCCATCCTGGAAGGGCAGATTCTGCCGCACAGCACTCTGGGAGAGGGTATAAGTCTGTGGGGAGCACATGACAGATGGACTTTAGAGGAGGGAGGTGAAGCCTGTCTCTCCTCCAGTCAGAAAGAATTGGGTGTCACAGGAAGGCAGTCAGCGCTAGAAGGCATTTTTTTCTTAAGTGTCCCAATTCTGTAACTAGTTGAGCCAGAGAAGTATCCCACTCATTCCCTTCTCCCATCCAAGTTCCTACAATAAAACTAAAAACCAAAGATGCCGGACTGTTCATTGTCTCAGATCTCACAACAAGCGCAACAAGCTTAAATGTGCTGTTGGTGTTAACGGTAACCATGGCAGACCCATATCCAGCACTGATGCTGGAAATACTGCTACAGTTGTATTCACATTTGTTTTCACAAATAAAGCAATGGATTATTAATATTTGAAAGCCTTTACTACTTTTTCTAGAACTTAACTACTAATAGGGCAATGTAATTGTGATGAACTGCGTGAAAAAGAGTGAACAAGACCCTACCCTGACTATGACTGGGTTTACTACAGAGCGGAGTCTAAGAGATAGGTGGCATTCATCCAGGACCCCCTCATGGGGATTTGGATGTGTCCCACTTCCAGGTTGCTTTCCCAGATACTGGCAGACATAGTAGGAAGATGCAATACGACCACTGGTGATAACAGCCAAGCTACTAGTAAGGTACTAGTGAGTTAACAGAGAAATTGGCAGGAGCACAAAGGAGAGATGCTCACATGTGCCCGGTTGTAAAAGCTTGGAGGAGCAGAGTTTGGCAAACCAAGCATACCTAGAGTAGCTGTGCCCAGCTACAATGGCTCAGAGTTGAAATGTTTGGCAAACGGAGCATACTAGCAGTAGCTGTTCCCAGCAGCAAGAGCTTCGGGGAGCAGAGTTAGCAATGGAGTATACCAGAGTACCTTCTTGCAGGGGCTTGAAGAAGCACTGTATGGCAAGTGGACCATACAAAGAAAGGTGCCAGCAGCAAGGAGAGACTGGTGGAGCATACCAGGAAGTGTCTTCCAAGTGACAGGTGAAGAGTACCAGTAACTGTGCAAGAAGCCAGCAGCAACAGATGCTGCGAACCAGAAACAATGCTAAAGCTCTGCAATGACAGGTGGATCATACCAGGAACAGCACTAGCATCCAGAAGTGACAGGTGAAGTGTACCAGGAACAATGCCAGCAGCCTGGAGCAACTGGCTGAGCATGCTTGTAGAGATGGCTACAGAATGTGTGGGCGCAGGGAGGCTCAGAAACAAAAGAATACTAGGATAGGCTTGTGAAACATGTGGGGGCTTGGCATGATGTGGACATATGTTGCACGGATGTCTGTCTAATTTTTTAAGGATGCCAGCAAGTAACATTGGTGAACCTTATTGGCCGCAGCTGCAACACCTGAAACTACATGTAGCCACTTGCCCTTGGAGATGCACCTCTGGAATGAGAAAGGTAATCAGCTTGTACAAAAATTGCAGTAGCAAAGTGAAAATAATTTCAGAGAGCTAAAACATCACTGATTTCTTCCTAACAAAGGTAAAGCAAACATGTGTTACATCCTCTCAGGCAGGACTTCTTAGGTTCAAAAGTTTTAAATGGCCAACAAATTTGCTATAAAATAAAGGTTAAAGAAATGTAGGTGCTTAATACATTCCCGTGTATTTATCTTCAGGCCTGTAACTTCCAACTCTGCTTAATAGGATAGGCCCTCTCTGACATAAGAAAAATTAGGTGTAGGTTGATAAATAGCAACATCAGACTCATCCTTTTTCTTCTGATAGTTGGTGATGACATCTGTTTGGTTAAAGGGTCAACAGTACCTGATAGTACCTCTCCACGTGGCAGCTCTGGGAATGCCAACACTAGACAGCCACTGTAAACTTTTACAGAACCCACAACGCAGAATGTTCTATGGAGCTAAAAAATCAAAGGCTCCCGAAACTTTTGTTTGCTTCCTAGAACAACAATCATTCCATGATTTCAGGATGAAAAATGGATGCTGATAGGCAGCTATGAGCAACTAGAAAGGTTGCTGTTAGTGTGTTACATAACCCTCTATGTGCTTTAAGCAGTTCTACACATATTGTACTAACAGTGACTTGCAGGTTAGCCACCTTTATATATGCTGTGTGTAATATTAAAGCACTGTAATCTAAACAGGACTATTCTGAAGTCTGGCACAGCTGCTTTCTGAAACAGTGTCTTGCAGAAACAACAAAAAATCTTCAACATTATAGAACAAGTCCAGCTAAATGTATGTGGCGTTACCCCCCTAGGAGGTGCTTGGTAGGATAGGTCCTCTGTTCTTTGCCTCAACCTTCTCACAAACCTCAGCTCCTCTGACACACTTCTGACAATATCACAGGAATTCACTGAAGTGCCCGGTAGTAGCGCTATATCAAATAAAACAATTACTAAACTAGGTAGTAAATGTAATATATTGCCAATGCCAACCAATTTGGTTGCTAATTAGATAAGCATAAAAATGGTTTACAATTGTAATACCATAATTTAGTATACAAAGTGATTAACAGTAAGGACTAGGGCTAACATGACATTTGGTGTCCATATCAGCATAAATTGTAGCAAAGCCACCTCAAGTGCAGCAGTGAGCATTAGTAAAGTTTAATCTACCAAGTGCTGGAATATACTGCCAGAGCACATTTACGGTGGCGATGCTAGTCCTAGACCAACTAGGTATACACTGCCCAAAAGAAAAGATGGATGGTAGCAGAAAGGGCAGGGGAACAAAGGGTGCAGAACAAATATTCTAAAGGATTGCTAAGGGCAATAACACCCTGTTCCTAAGGCATGTGTCTTGTCCAGACCTTTAACCTCCCTGGCGGTATGATTGTTTCCGATTTTAGGTGCTGAAAGCAGCACCATTATTTTGCTGGTAATTCTTAAGAACGAGCAGCCCAAACCAACTATTTACATATGATTTTTTTTTTACTGTGCGTTCTTCTGTATAACATCTCGGGTATTATAAAGTTTGAAACACAAAATCATAAATTATAATATAATAAATAACTATAAATAAGTTAAAGTATGTATGTATATATATATATATATATATATATATATATATATATATATATATATATATTGTGACAGGAGTCAGGTAAATCTGTGGGTGTTGTCACAGACGGGAGATACATTTCTGCCTTGTGTAGACAATTCACCAATTACTATAGGGTGTCGGCTGCAGAGGTAGCCAGAAAGGTGTAAGGACGTTGAAAAAGCTTCAGCTATTCAGGATGAGGCAACTAAGGGCTCTATAAGTTATCCAGAGGATGACTACTGATTGAATGCCTCCTGGAGCTGTGTGTGTTAAGGAGAGCAGTGAGTTGAATGCCTCCTGGAGCTGTGTGTGCGTTACGGAGAGCAGTGAGTTGAATGCCTCCTGGAGCTGTGTGCGTTGAGGAGAGCAGTGAGTTGAATGCCTCCTGGAGCTGTGTGCGTTAAGGAGAGCAGTGAGCTGAATGCCTCCTGGAGCTGTGTGAGTTGAGGAGAGCAGTCAGCTGAAAGACTTCTGAAGGTGAAGTGTTGGATTTTTTCTGTGTGAAAATAAAATAAAAAGACTGTTGGTTTTCTGCTGTATGACCAGCAGTGTCTGCCCAGCAGTAGGTTGGGACAGACACCATAGGTAGGTTCCTGTGTGTGAAGGTAGACGCCCCAAGTGGCCAGGGTTTATTTTATGTTTGTTTTTGAATTATGCTGTTTTGGATGCTGCACTTGTTTGAAGAAAATTGGAAGAATAAACCATAGACTGTTGTTTACAACCACTCCTCGGCTGTCTCTCTGTGTAACGAACCCCACTACCGAGCTAACCCCTCACAATATATATATATATATATATATATATATATATATATATATATATACAGTGGGTACGGAAAGTATTCAGACCCCCTTAAATTTTTCACTCTTTGTTATATTGCAGCCATTTGCTAAAATCATTTAAGTTCATTCTTCTTCCTCATGAATGTACACATAGCACCCCATACTGACAGAAAAACACAGAATTGTTGACATTGTTGCAGATTTATTAAAAAAGAAAAACTGAAATATCACATGGTCCTAAGTATTCAGACCCTTTGCTGTGACACTCATATATTTAACTCAGATGCTTTCCATTTCTTCTGATCATCCTTGAGATGGTTCTACACCTTCATTTGAGTCCAGCTGTGTTTGATTATACTGATTGGACTTGATTAGGAAAGCCACACACCTGTCTATATAAGACCTTCCAGATCACAATGCATGTCAGAGCAAATGAGAATCATGAGGTCAAAGGAACTGCCTGAAGAGCTCAGAGACAGAATTGTGGCAAGGCACAGATCTGGCCAAGGTTACAAAAAGATTTCTGCTGCACTTAAGGTTCCTAAGAGCACAGTGGCCTCCATAATCCTCAAATGGAAGACGTTTGGGACGACCAGAACCCTTCCTAGAGCTGGCTGTCCGGCCAAACTGAGCTATCGGGGGAGAAGAGCCTTGGTGAGAGAGGTAAAGAAGAACCCAAAGATCACTGTGGCTGAGCTCCAGAGATGCAGTCAGGAGATGGGAGAAAGTTGTAGAAAGTCAACCATCACTGCAGCCCTCCACCAGTCGGGGCTTTATGGCAGAGTGGCCCGACGGAAGCCTCTCCTCAGTGTAAGACACATGAAAGCCCGCATGGAGTTTGCTAAAAAACACCTGAAGGACTCCAAGATGGTGAGAAATAAGATTCTCTGGTCTGATGAGACCAAAATAGAATTTTTTGGCCTTAATTCTAAGCGGTATGTGTGGAGAAAACCAGGCACTGCTCATCACCTGTCCAATACAGTCCCAACAGTGAAGCATGGTGGTGGCAGCATCATGCTGTGGGGGTGTTTTTCAGCTGCAGGGACAGGACGACTGGTTGCAATCGAGGGAAAGATGAATGCGGCCAAGTACAGGGATATCCTGGACAAAAACCTTCTCCAGAGTGCTCTGGACCTCAGACTGGGCCGAAGGTTTACCTTCCAACAAGACAATGACCCTAAGCACACAGCTAAAATAACGAAGGAGTGGCTTCACAACAACTCCGTGACTGTTCTTGAATGGCCCAGCCAGAGCCCTGACTTAAACCCAATTGAGCATCTCTGGAGAGACCTAAAAATGGCTGTCCACCAACGTTTACCATCCAACCTGACAGAACTGGAGAGGATCTGCAAGGAGGAATGGCAGAGGATCCCCAAATCCAGGTGTGAAAGACTTGTTGCATATTTCCCAAAAAGACTCCTGGCTGTATTAGATCAAAAGGGGGCTTCTACTAAATACTGAGCAAAGGGTCTGAATACTTAGGACCATATGATATTTCAGTTTTTCTTTTTTAATAAATCTGCAACAATGTCAACAATTCTGTGTTTTTCTGTCAGTATGGGGTGCTATGTGTACATTCATGAGGAAGAAGAATGAACTTAAATGATTTTAGCAAATGGCTGCAATATAACAAAGAGTGAAAAATTTAAGGGGGTCTGAATACTTTCTGTACCCACTGTATATATACATATGTGTATACATATATATATAGATATACGTGTGTACATATATATATATATATATATATATATATATATATATATATATTGAAAAGGGTTGGCTCTGTAGTGGGTGTGGGTGACCCCCTGGGTGGGTTCGCTACACAGAGACAGCAAGGAGTGGTTGAAAACAACGGTCTATGGTTTATTCTTCCAATTTTCTGGAAACAAGTGCAAGCATCCAAACAGCATAAATCAAACAAAACATAAAATAAACCCTGGCCACTTGGGGCGTCTACCTTCACAACACAGGAACCTACCTATGGAGTCTGTAACAACCTACTGCTGGGCAGACACTGCTGGTCATACAGCAGTAAACCAATAGTCTATTTGTTTTTCTTTTTACACAGAAAAAGTCAACACCACCTCACCTTCAGAAGTCTTTCTCAACTCACTGCTCTCCTTAACGCAAAAAGCCTCAGGATGCAGCAATCAGTAGTCATCCTCTGGATAACTTATAGAGGCCTCATTCTGAATAGCTGAAGCTTTCCAACGTCCTTAAACCTTTCTGGCTACCTCCGCAGCCGACACCTGATAGTAATTGGTGAATTGTCTAAACAAGGCTGAAATGTATCACCCGTCTGTGACAACACCCACAGATTTACCTGACTTCCTGTCATAATATATATATATATATATATATATATATATATATATATATATAAAAAGCTACAGTAAAACTGCAGGAAAAGGCACTGGGGGGGGGGGGGGGGCAAACTAATGTTAATTTATTTTATTTTGTAATGTATCAGTGTGTTTGTGTGTTTTACTATTTGAATTTGCCGCCGATTCCACCCCCCTGCGAGCGTCACGTCGCAGGAGACGGCAGTCGGCGCACAGAGCATTGGGCGGAACGCACACTGCCGGGATACATTGCTGGATCCCGGGGACAAGGTGAGTACCCTCTCTTACAGGATCCAGCAATTTCCCTAGCGGTACCCCGAGTGTGGCTCGGGGTTACCGCTTATGGCTCTGGAATTTCACCCCGAGCCACACTCGGGAATACCGCTAAGGGGGTTAATAAACTGGAACGCTTAGATTGACTAACCATTTGTGTTTATGCCTATGCAAGTTTTGCAGGAGATTAAAACCACTTGCGGACCGCCCACCATAAATTTTCTGAGACAGAGTGGCCCCTCTTTGCCAGATCATGTACCTAGTCCGTGATCTGACTCTTCCAGGTCTGGGGCGCGCCGCCGATGACCCGCTCCCACTGTGATCACACACAGCGGGAGCCTCGCTGACTCAATGTCCGCCGGCACCCACCGATCACACAGGACACACAGGACACAGGGAGAACAACAATCTGCCTATGTAAACAAGGTAAATTATCGTTCTGTCAGAAGGGAAGGTATTGATCCTGTGTTCCTGCAAAGCAGGAACATAGATCCTTGCCTTGCCCTAGTCAAAATATCTCCCCACAGTGAGTAAGCACAACCTAGGCACACAGTTAAACCTTTAGACGCCCCTGATGATAGCCCCTTCCCTGCCAGTATCATTAGTACTGTGACAAGTGCATATTTTTTAGCAATGATCACTGTATTAGTGTCACTGGTCCCCAAAAAGTGTCAAAAGGGTCAGGTGTCTGATTTGTCCGCCACAGTATTGCAGTCCCGCTATAAGTCACTGATCGCTGCCATTAGTATAAAAAAAAGTAAAATATAAATAAATAAAAATATATAGTTTGTAGATGCTATAACTTTTGTGCAAACTAATCATTATACTCTCATTGGGACTTTTTTTTTACCAAAAATATGTAGCAGAATACATAGTGGCCTAAATTGATGAAACAAATTAGATTTTTTACATTTTTTATTAGGTATGTTTCATAGCAAGTAAAAAATATTGTTTTTTTTTTAAAATTGTCGTTTATTTTTTTGTTTATAGCGCAAAAATAAAAACTGCAGAGGAGATCAACTACCACCAAAAGAAAGCTCTATTTGCGGGGAAAACCAGGACATACATTTTTTTTTTTTTTGGGTACAGCGTTGCACTACCGCGCAATTGTCAGTTAAAGTAACATAGTGCCGTATCCCAAAAAATGGCCTAATCATGAAGGGGGTAAATCTTCCGGAGTTCAAGTGGTTAAAGGAAGCTAATATAATGATAGATTCAGTTACCTATACTTTTTGTATTAAAAGATGCATTGATTGATATTAAGGAACATATGACTGGAAAAGGCAGTGAGTGAGCTTTTAAAGTAGAACTATAGGCAAAACCTTTTTTTTTTTCATTTTGGATAGAGTACGGGAGGGTTATAGCCCCTGTCAGGTTTTTTTTTTGCCATATGTGTCCCATTGGGGAGATTTCCCTTTACTTCTTGACCCATAGCCAAACAGGAAGTGAGAGTAAATATCTGCAAATTAACCACTTGCCGACCGCCGCACGACTATTTACTGCGGCGGTCAGCGCCGTACAGGCAAAGTGACGTAGGACTACGTCGCTAGCCTGTGAGCCTCTAGGGGGCGAGCGCGCACCGCCGGAGGCGCGCTCCCACCCCCGTCCGTTCCCTAAGAAGTCCGCGCGTGTCACCGGAGGACCCGATGTCCGCCGGCCACTCGCGATCTCCCCGTGGAGAGGGAGAAAGGCAGGCGGCTGATGTAAACAAAGCCGCCTGTCATTCTCCCTGATGTAAGAACAGAGATCATACGATCCTGCTATGTAGGATCGTATGTCTCTGTGATTACATCACTAGCCACACCCCTTTACAGTTAGAAGCACGCCCCTAGGGACACACTTAACCCCTGCATCACCAATAAAGTTAACCCCTTTCCTGCCAGTGTCATTTTTACAGTAACAGTGCATATGTATAGCACTGATTACTGTAGTAATGTCACTGGTAACCCCAAAAGTGTCAAAAATGTCAGTCAAGGGTCCGATCTGTCCGCCGCAATGTTGCAGTCCCGCAAAATAAATCACAGATCACCGCCATTACTCGTACAAAAAAAACACCAAAAATGACAGAAATCTTTCCCTTAGTTAGTAAACGCAATAACTTTTGTGCAAACCAATCAAAATGCGCTTATTGCAATTTTTTTTACCAAACATATGTAGCAGAAAACAAATTGGCCTAAAATGTTAAAAAATTTTGATTTTTAAATTTTTTTTGGGGGGGGGGGGGGGAATTTCATATAAAAAAAATTTGAAAAATATTGTTATTTTTTCAAAATTGTCGCACTTTTTTGTTTATAGCGCAAAAAGTAAAAATCGCACAGGTGATCAAATACCACCAAAAGAAAGCTCTGTTTGTGGGAAAAAAAGGACGTCAATTTCATTTGGGTACAGCGTCGCATGACTGCGCATTTGTTCGTTAAATTCACGCAGTCCCGAATCGCAAAATAGGGCGTGGTCAGGAAGGGGGTAAAATCTTCCGGGGCTTAAGTGGTTAAGAGAATCCCTTGGGGACCCCCAGGTCACTAGAACCAGTGTCCCCCTTGGATGATTTCCCCTCTATTACTGTTCTTGGGACAACCCAAAATTTGGGATTTTCTTTCACTTTTAATGATAACAGAAAAGAGGACAATTAGTGACAGTGAATCTCTTTAGGGGGCACAGATAGCAAAACAAAAGTGACAGGGGTTCTAATTCCTCTCCACTCTATCCAAAATAAAAAAAATGTTTTGCCTTTAGTTATACTTTAACATCTGCCTGGAGTTCAGGTTTATTACAATTTAGGTATGTTTTAAGCAGAGGGTTATTATTATTAAACAGGATTTAAATAGCGCCAACAGTTTGCACAGTGCTTTACAATGCTAGGGCAGACAGTACAGTTACAATACAATTCATTACAGGAGAAATTAGAGGGCCCTGCTCATTAGAGCTTACGAATCCGATTTTGTCTTAAAGCAGATGGTAAGGTTTAGAATAGCAAGAGACAGGCCGAATGCTTACTAAGAAAAAAAAAGGTGTTGTGATTTTTGCCCGTTCTTACTCGAAGACCTGCTACAATCTTCTCTGTAAGAGCCAGTGGCATAATGCAGCACACACAAATCAATTTCCTTTATTATTAGAAAATCACTGTGTGCAAATTCCACAATTACAACACTCAGCTGCTGAAGTTTTTATTACTCTGATATGAATCTCCACATGCACAGATAAATTTTAAAAAAAAGACAAATCTGCTGCGTCAATCTATGGCAATTTTCAGTTAGGGTAATGTTAGCAGATTTGGTCAAACTCAGTAGAAATCAGCAGCCAGCCAACCCAAATTAAAAGTCAACAGGAAGTTTAAAGAGCCATTGAATATATGGATAAAAAATGTAAAAGGTTCAGAAAAGTTTGACATACACACAGACATCCCAACTTGCAAAAACTCATTTCAGGGAGGTGGCAAAGTCATTTCAGGGAGGTGGCACTCCGCGCCGCCGCGCCCCCCCCCCCACGCTGCCGCGCCCCCCACGCATGCTGCCGTGCCCCCCCCTTTCCGAATTTAACACAACCAGAGAATAATGAAATGAAATGTAATCAGTATACCTGGTCACTGTGGTGCTGGCCTGGTCACTGGTGCTGGTCACTGGTGATGGCCTGGTCACTGGTGCTGGTACTGGTATGGTCACTGGTGCTGGTACTGGTCACTGGTGATGGCCTGGTCACTGGTGCTGGTACTGGTCACTGGTGCTGGTCCTGGTCACTGGTGCTGGTATTGGTATGGTCACTGGTGCTGGTGCGGGCACTGGCCTGGTCACTGGTGCTGGACCCTGGTGCTGGTACGGTCACTGGTGCGGGTACTGGCCCTCTGCGCCCCCCACGCATGCTGCCGTGCCCCCCCTTTCCCAATTTAACACAACCAGAGAATAATGAAATGAAATGTAATCAGTATACCTGGTCACTGTGGTGCTGGCCTGGTTACTGGTGCTGGTCACTGGTGATGGCCTGGTCACTGGTGCTGGTACTGGTATGGTCACTGGTGCTGGTACTGGTCACTGGTGATGGCCTGGTCACTGGTGCTGGTACTGGTCACTGGTGCTGGTCCTGGTCACTGGTGCTGGTATTGGTATGGTCACTGGTGCTGGTGCGGCACTGGCCTGGTCACTGGTGCTGGTCACTGGTGCGGGTACTGGCCTGGTCACTGGTGCTGGTCACTGGTGCTGGTACGGTCACTGGTGCAGGTACTGGCCTGGTCACTGGTGCTGGTCACTGGTGCTGCGTCACAGAGTTGGTTAGAGGAGGTTACTACAAATGCCTGGCCAGGTCACTCACTGTGTTGTGGCCAATCCGATCGGTGCCTCCTGGAGTGGACGCATGCGGCTGAAGTAGAGAGCAAAGCCGCTGCTCCCTTTCTGCCGCCCCCTGCACAGGCGGAGTGAATGTGATATCACTCCGCCTGTGAGCCGGACCTACAGCGGCTCTGGCGTTCTCACTGCAGGCCTGCTAACTGTCATGACACTCCCTGTCAGTGACTGACACAGCCGGGATATTGCCCTGAGCTTGCGGTGTCCGTGAGCTCAGGGCGGAAAGTGGGAGTCTCCCACGACTTGCGGGAGACTTGAGATGTGTGTACACAGCATGAAAGTGCACCCATTATCACTGTAAAGTACTTGGTGCACTCACATTTGCCAAAGAGGTTAGCAGCCAAGCTGGGAGAACAGTATTAATGGAGATATCAGTATCGTGGCCAGAACTTTACGGAAAAGGCAGAATCCCCCCCCCTCTCTTATTCCCTTTTTCAAGGGGTAGAGGGAAAACTCCCCATGTCTTAAACAAAAGTTCAGCACCAACTGTCCATACGACATTGCCTTCATTCTGCTATTCATACCCCTTGAAATTTTCCACATTTTGTCATGTTACAACCAAAAACGTATAGTGCCTTGCGAAAGTATTCGGCCCCCTTGAACTTTGCAACCTTTTGCCACATTTCAGGCTTCAAACATAAAGATATAAAACTGTACTTTTTTTGTGAAGAATCAACAACAAGTGGGACACAATCATGAAGTGGAACGAAATTTATTGGATATTTCAAACTTTGTTAACAAATAAAAAACTGAAAAATTGGGCGTGCAAAATTATTCAGCCCCTTTACTTTGAGTGCAGCAAACTCTCTCCAGAAGTTCACTGAGGATCTCTGAATGATCCAATGTTGACCTAAATGACTAATGATGATAAATAGAATCCACCTGTGTGTAATCAAGTCTCCGTATAAATGCACCTGCACTGTGATAGTCTCAGAGGTCCGTTTAAAGCGCAGAGAGCATCATGAAAAACGGAACACACCAGGCCGGTCCAAGATACTGTTGTGGAGAAGTTTAAAGCCGTATTTGGATACAAAAAAATTTCCCAAGCTTTAAACATCCCAAGGAGCACTGTGCAAGCAATAATATTGAAATGGAAGGAGTATCAGACCAATGCAAATCTACGAAGACCTGGCCGTCCCTCTAAACTTTCAGCTCATACAAGGAGAAGACTGATCAGAGATGCAGTAAAGAGGCCCATGATCACTCTGGATGAACTGCAGAGATCTACAGCTGAGGTGGGAGACTGTCTATAGGACAACAATCGTATACTGCACAAATCTGGCCTTTATGGAAGAGTGGCAAGAAGAAAGCCATTTCTTAAAGATATCCATAAAAAGTGTCGTTTAAAGTTTGCCACAAGCCACCTGGGAGACACACCAAACATGTGGAAGAAGGTGCTCTGGTCAGATGAAACCAAAATCAAACTTTTTAGCAACAATGAAAAACGTTATGTTTGGCGTAAAAGCAACACAGCTCATCACCCTGAACACACCATTCCCACTGTCAAACATGGTGGTGGCAGCATCATGGTTTGGGCCTGCTTTTCTTCAGCAGGGACAGGGAAGATGGTTAAAATTGATGGGAAGATGGATGGAGCCAAATACAGGACCATTCTGGAAGAAAACCTGATGGAGTCTGCAAAAGACCTGAGACTGGGACGGAGATTTGTCTTCCAACAAGACAATGATCCAAAACATAAAGCAAAATCTACAATGGAATGGTTCACAAATAAACATATCTAGGTGTTAGAATGGCCAAGTCAAGTCCAGACCTGAATCCAATCGAGAATCTGTGGAATTAACTGAAAACTGCTGTTCACAAACGCTCTCCATCCAACCTCACTGAGCTCAAGCTGTTTTGCAAGGGAAATGGGCAAAAATGTCAGTCTCTCGATGTGCAAAACTGATAGAGACATACCCCAAGCGACTTACAGCTGTAATCGCAGCAAAAGGTGGCGCTACAAAGTATTAACTTAAGGGGGCTGAATAATTTTGCACGCCCAATTTTTCAGTTTTTTATTTGTTAAAAAAGTTTGAAATATCCAATAAATTTCGTTCCACTTCATGATTGTGTCCCACTTGTTGATTCTTCACAACAAATTGCAGTTTTATATCTTTATGTTTGAAGCCTGAAATGTGGCAAAAGGTCGCAAAGTTCAAGGGGGCCGAATACTTTCGCAAAGGCACTGTTAATGTATTTTATTGGGATTTTATGTGATAGACCAACACAAAGTGGCACATAATTGTGAAGTGGAAGGAAAATGATAAATGGTTTTCAAAAGTTTTTACAGATAAATATCTGAAAAGTGTGGCATGCATTTGTATTCAGCCCCCCGAGTCAATGCTTTGTAGAACCACCTTTCCCTGCAATTACAGCGGCAAGTCTTTTTGGGGATGTCTCTGCCAGCTTCACATCTAGAGAGTGAAATGTTTGCCCATTCTTCTTTGCAAAATAGCACAAGACCTGTCAGATTGGATGGGGAGCGTCTGTGAACAGCAAGTTTCAGGTCTTGCCACAGATTCTCAATTGGATTTAGGTCTGGACTTTGACTGGGCCATTCTAACACATGAACACAGTATGCTTTGATCTAAACCATTTCATTGTAGCTCTGGCTGTAGGTTTATGGTCCTTGTTCTGCTGGAAGGTGAACCCTTGCCCCAGTCTCAAGTCTTTTGCAGACTCTAAGACGTTTTTCTTCTAAGATTGCCCTGTATTTGGCTCCATCCATCTTCTCATCAACTCTGACCAGCTTTCCTGTTCCTACTGAAGAAAAGAATCCCCATAACATGATGCTGCTTCCACCATGTTTCACAGTGGGGATGGTGTGTTCAGGATGATGTGCATCAGTTGTACTGAATATTATGTTCATGCATTTGATTCAGGAGTGGTTTCAAGATTCTTCTTCTATCCAGTGTTCTACAGGAAAGATCAACAGAGTAGATATGTAGATTTGCTTCATCATATTTTAATTTTCCCCATATTTGCACCTTTTCTTCATAGTTATGGAATCTTATTATTACGTCTCTTGGAATATCCTTTGCTGTATTTGGAGGTCTCCTAACCTTATGTACTCTTTCTATTTTTAAGACTTCAGTTAATGGCCTGCCTAAGAGTGGATTAAATATATTCTTCATTGTCTCTGCCAGATCCTTTTCTGGTTCTGTCTCTAGTAGGTCTCTGATTCGCAAGTTTTTTCTTCTACCTCAATTTTTTTGATCTTCTATTTTATACTTCATGTTCCTTTGTACAATATGTAAACTATTTACATCTTCTCTTATTTCCTTCATTTCGTGCATGTGAATATCCAGTCTCTTTTCTGTATCCTCTACTCTTGTTAATAGTTTATTTAAATCACCGTGTAGCACTGCCATGTCTGTTTTTAAGGATTGTTCAAATTTGTCAAACATACTTGCCATTTCAGATTTTGTAGGCAAGTGGGCTTCAGAGTCACTTTCTATATCTAAATCTGTTTTGGACTGATTGGGGGTATTTTTCTCTACTTGAATCAGTTCCTGTGCAATCTTGTTGCTTCCTATTGTTTGTTTCCCTGCAGACCCCAATTGGCTTTCTGGTACTGTTCTTTCCCCTTTCTCCTCCTGTGCAGGGCCGGACTGGGAATAAAATTCAGCCCTGGAAATAATTTCATACCAGCCCCATAGCATTATTATACCGGCCCAACAGCATGACGTCATTATTTTTTTTGTTTATAAAAGTGAAAACCATGCATTTTAAACACATTTGGAGAGTGTATTATATATAGATAAGACAGATATGAAAGCACATTGGGCTTTATTTTATATATATATATATATATATATATATATATATATATATATATACGTATATATATATATATATATATATATATATATATATATATATATATATACGTATATATATATATATATATATATATATATATATATATATATATATATATATATATATATATATATATATATATATATATATATATACGTATATATATATATATATACGTATATATATATATATATATATATATATACGTATATATATATATATATATATATATATATATATATATATGAGAAAGTTCCAGTTAAAAGTGGTGAAAGTGGAGCAATCAAGGGGACCCCAGTAACTCTGGGAATGTGTGTGTGGGGGGGGGGGAGTACTGATATAAGTGGAGCCTTTATATCAATGCCCTCTTACATTATTGTATTCACTTCCCCCTTACATCACTGACCCCCCCCCCCCCCCTCAGACTGGCCTGGTGGCACTGTCCCTGACCTCCTCTCATGTGCACCATGCAGGGCTCAGTTAGTCAGCTCCAGCTTGGTGGCTCTGGTTTTATCCTATAGTCTCCGCTCAACAGTCCACATACGTCTGACTTCTCCTATGACCCCCATCCCAGCGCCCCTCCAACTCCTCTCCAGACTCCCCCTCAGAGACTGCAGACATGATAAAAGACATGAGATGGTCAGAGGCAGCAGACATGATATAAGAGATGGTCAGAGGCAGCAGACATGAAACAAGAGATGGTCAGAGGCAGAAGACATGAAACAAGAGATGGTCAGAGGCAGCAGACATGATACAAGAGATGGTCAGAGACTGCAGACATGATACAAGAGATGGACAGACACTGCAGACATAATGCAAGAGATGGTCAGAGACTGCCGACATGATACAAGAGATGGTCAGAGACTGCAGACATGATACAAGAGATCAATGCAGCATCACCAGTGTCCATCAAATGCAGCCTACCAGTGACCACCAAATACAGCCTAATTAGTGCCCACCAAATGCAGCCTAATCAGTGCCTACCAAATGAAGCCTAATCAGTGCCCACCAAATGCAGCCTAATCAGCGCCCACCAAATGCAGCCTAATCAGCGCCCACCAAATGCAGCCTGATCAGCACCAACCAAACTCAGCCTAATCAGTGCCCACCAAATGCAGCCTAATCAGCACCCACCAAATTCAGCCTAATCAGCACCTACCAAATGCAGCCTAACCTGTGCCCACCAAATGCAGCCTAATGTGTGCCCACCAAATTCAGCCTAATCAGTGCCCACCAAATGCAGCCTAACCTGTGCCCACCAAATGCAGCCTAATCAGTGCCCACCAAATGCAGCCTAATCAGCGCCAACCAAATGCAGCCTAATCAGCGCCCACCAAATGCAGCCTAACCTGTGCCCTCCAAATGCAGCCTAACCTGTGCCCTCCAAATGCAGCCTAACCTGTGCCCTCCAAATGCAGCCTAATCTGTGTCCACCAAATCCAAATGCAGCCTAATCAGCGCCCACCAAATGCAGCCTAATCCATGCCCACCAAATGCAGCCTAATCCGTGCCCACCAAATGCAGCCTAATCCGTGCGCACCAAATGCAGCCTATTCAGTGCCCACCAAATGCAGCCTAATCCGTGCCCACCAAATGCAGCCTAATCCATGCCCACCAAATGAAGCCTAATCAGCGCCCACAAAATGCAGCCTCATCCGTGCCCACCAAATGAAGTCTAATCAGCACCCACCAAATGCAGCCTAATCAGTGCCCACCAAATTAAGCCTAATCAGTGCCCACCAAATGCAGCCTAATCAGCGCCCACCAAATGCAACCTAATCAGCGCCCACCAAATGCAGCCAAATCTGTGCCCACCAAATGCAGCCAAATCTGTGCCCACCAAATCCAAATGCATCCTAATCTGTCCCCACCAAATGCAGCCTACCAGTGCCTGGATCACACACATCAGAAATTTCTTGCGGTTTCAGGGAGCTTGGATTTGAATTGCCCGGGCTTCAGTGCCACTGTAACAAAGCCCCGCCTCCTAAACCGACTCCTATGATACACGTCACATTGATTCATTTTCACAGCATTGGATCAGTGTTCCGCCTATCTGGTCTAGGAGGCGGGATTTTCTTACATTTCTAAATCAAGCATCGTACACAAGGAGAGGAGGAGGGAGAAGAGGACTTTGATGTCCCTCCCATCTGTCACAGATCACAGCGCACCTGCTGTGCTGTGCACCTGGCCACCCGCCCAGGATCGGTCCTGGGCACCGCTGCAGATGCCCACAGCCCAAAGTGGCCCCAAGGCAGGCAGCCTACCGGGGTTTTTTCCAGGTATTCCGGTAGGCCAGTCCGGCCCTGCTCCTGTGTCATGTATTTCTTTATACTCCCTGGGCTGGTACTGATTCTAGATAACTTTGCTGTTCCTCCCCCTCTTCCAAATTTACCCCTCATCTTGTAGCCTTCTTCACTATCTCTTTTCATCCAGCAATATAGGGATGAGCTTCGAGTTCGAGATGAAGCTAAGTTCGACTCGAACATCGGTCATTTGATCGTTCATCGAATGACAAATAAATGTGCTTCTTCGCTGGAAATTCGAGATTCCCATAATGCACTACACGCAAGCCATTCTTGCAGCACGTTATGTGATTGGCCAAAGCATGCACCCTGACCTCATGCTTTGGCCAATCAAATGATCTCTGCCATGATTGGACTAAAGGCAGGCTGACTTTAGTCAATCATGGCTCAGGGGCCAAGTACACGCCCCACACTACATGCAGCCGCAACGTGTAGTGTGATTGTGTGGGCGTGGAGACAGGGAGAGGGACGCGTGTGAGGCAGGATGAGAGTGGCTTTTTTTTTAGTTTTTCAGTGCAGAGAGACATTCCTAGCAGTGTAGGGAGGGCCAGGAACGTGTTTCAGGCAGGGAGAGATTTGATTCTTTGCAGTTTGTCAGACAGTGCCAGTGATTCATTCCTAGCAGTGTAGGGAGGGCCAGGAATGTGTTTCAGGCAGGGAGAGATTTGTTTCTTTGCAGTTTGTCAGACAGTGCAGTGCCAGTCATTCATTCCTAGCAGGGAGGGAGAGAGATTTCTCATCTATAGGGCTATTGATTACATAACATCAGTGAGAGTATTGTTAATCAGTCACTTGCGTACATCCTATAATCAGCTGAGATCATCTACAGGGCTATAGATTACATCAAATCAGTGAGAGTATTGTTAATCGGTCACTTGGGTACATCCTATAAGCAGCTGAGATCATCTATAGGGCTATAGATTGCATCATATCAGTGAGAGTATTGTTAATCGGTCACTTGGGTAAATACTATAAGCAGCTGAGATCATCTATAGGGCTATAGATTACATCACATCAGTGAGAGTATTGTTAATCAGTCATCTGGGTACATCCTATAAGCAGCACAGATCATCTATAGGGCTATAGATTACATCACACCACTAAGAGTATTGTTAATCGGTCACTTGGGTACATCCTATAAGCAGCTGAGATCATCTATAGGGCTATAGATTAAATCATATCAGTGAGAGTATTGTTAATCGGTCACTTGGGTACATCCTATTAGCAGCTGAGATCATCTATAGGGCTATAGATTACATCACATCAGTGAGAGTATTGTTAATCGGTCACTTGGGTATATCCTATAAGCAGCACAGATCATCTATAGGGCTAAAGATTACATCATATCAGTGAGAGTATTGTTAATCAGTCACTTGTGTACATCTATAACCACCACAGCTCATCTATTGATTACATCATATCAGGTCATTGAGTATCTATTGGTCAGTTGCGTATACTCTATATTGATCTGTATCAACATCATGTCTGAAAGACCGATAAGGAGAGGCCGAGGCTCACAGGCCATGAAAAGAGGGCAAGCAGCCTCTGTGTCCATTGTGAAAAGTGGTGGACACAGTCGAGATAGTGCATCCTCTGCAGGCGGGGTACGCCCGTCCTTTATTTCCGGTGCTGCCCGTGCTATTCAGCCACAACATGTGGAAGAGTTGGTGGAGTGGATCAATAAGCCATCCTCATCCTCCTCGTCCTCTGACACCCACGCTCACAGTAGTTTGCCTTCCACCGCAGCTGCCAAAGCGGCCCATTCCACAGGCTCCTTCTCCATAGCTACTCCTTCTGTCATCCCACCATCATGCAGGGAGGAGTCACCGGAACTATTCGATCATAGTGTCAGTGACATGCTGCTGGAGGATGCACAGCAATTTGAAAGCTGTGATGTTGGTTTGAAGGTTGATGAAGGGAATAATGTGAGCCTAGAGAGAGAGGGTGACAAGAAACCAGCTGTCATGTTGCCACAGCTGAAGCATATTGCCAAGTTTGCTCCAGTGACGAGGAGGGAGGGGATAATGAGGTCACTGACTGTACTTGGGTGCCTGACAGGATAGAGGAGGAGGGGGGAGAATGAGGAGGACGCACAACTCCAACTATGCAGGATGTGCTCTAGGGGGCACCATAGGAGTAGCCAACTTATTGCATCACCGCACATAGCTCCACAGGTGCAGGGTGCTGCAAACTCCCCGCGGACACACAAAAGTTAATTAGTGTGGGCTTATTTCAGCACCTGTGCAGTAGAATGCACCGTTGCTGTTTGCAACATCTGTCTAAAGCGGATCAAGCATGGCCAGAACACCAGCCACTTGGGCACCACATGCTTGACAAGGCATATGACGACCTGCCATGCAGTCTGTTGATCTCTAACCCTACTATACCTCATGCCTTCTCAAATACCAGCATTGAGAGGAATGATGTTATAGCAATGAGTGGCACAAAGACTTGCACCCAATATGCTAGCAGTACACCACCGCTTGATTTTAGCAGCAGGCAAATTTCACTAACCAAGTTTTTGAACTTTAGAAAGAAATGCTGTCCCAGCCATCCACATGCTCAGCGTCTTAATGCTAGCTTGGCCAAATTGCTAGCATTACAGTTGCTGCCTTTTCATCGGGTAGACTCGGCTCCCTTTCGCGAATTTGTGGAATGTGCTGCACCACAGTGGCAGGCCTCAAAAAGGCATTTCTTTTCGCGTAAGGCTATTCCGGCTCTCTACCGTCATGTGGAAGGTAGTGTTTTGCCCTCGTTAGACAAAACGGTCAACAGGAAGGTGCAGGCATGGACAGGGATGTTACATTTCTTTCATGGCGCACTGGGTAACTCTGCTGGCAGCTGGGAAGGATGCAGGACAGGGTTTGGTGTTGCAGCTTGTTTTGCCACCATGCCTCCAAAAAGCTGGTGCTGGTTCTGCCACATCTGGCTACTACACCACCTCCTCCTCCATGTACTCTTCTGCTCAATTGCCCTCTAAAGCAGCAGTGCTCCTTAAGAGTTCAAGGGGCTACGCAAGCAGTCAGGCAAAAAGATGCCATGCTATGCTTCAGTTGGTCTGTCAAGGGGATAGGAGTCACACCGGGGCAGAGATTCTGTCAGCTCTGCAGGGGCAGGCTCAGAGATGGTTGATCCCACGACAGCTTGGGCCAGGAATGGTTGTATGCGACAATGGCACCAACCTTCTCTCTGCCCTCTGACAGGGACACTTGACAGATGTTCCATGCTTGGCACATGTTCTGAATTTGATGGTGCAGCATTTCTTGAGCAGATACCCGGGCTTCCAAGATCTCCTGAGGCAAGCCCAAAAAGTCTGTGGCCATTTCCGCTGTTCGTTCAATGCCAGTGCTCGCTTATCATGACCTTTTCATCGCTAGCTCATTTAATCTACTCGCCATCACCGAAACCTGGCTTCACGAATCCGACACTGCGTCTTCTGCTGCCCTATCCCAAGGTGATCTTCTATGGACTCACTCCCCTAGACCAAACAGACGCAAGGGAGGGGGTGTCGGGATCCTTCTAGCCCCACATAGCTCCTTTCAGGTACTTCAGCCGCCTCCCTCTCTGTCACTCTCCTCATTTGAGGTACACTGCATTCGTCTTTTCTCCCCTATTTCTCTAAGGATAGCTGTGATCTACCGCCCAGCTGGACCAGTATCAATCTTTCTTGATGACTTCTCCGCCTGGCTACCCTACTTTCTCTCTTCCGAAATCCCCTCAATCATTCTTGGTGACTTCAACATCCCTATTAATACTAACACTCCCACCACTTCCAAACTTCTCAATCTAACCTCTTCCTTTGACCTGAAGCAATGGATACATGCTTCTACTCACTCTGAAGGCAATATCCTTGACCTTGTTTTCTACCACCTATGCACCCCGCACAACCTTTCCAACAATCCTTTCCCTCTCTCTGATCACTACCTTATTAGTTTCACTCTCTCCCTCTCCTCCATCTCCTCTCCCTCCAGCCTATCATCACGCCCCCCGGCAACTCTTCGCTACCTTTAACTCTCTACTCCGTCCTCCACTACCCCCTCCCACCGACTCACTCACTGCCCAGGAGATTGCCTACCACTTCAAACAGAAGATTGATACAATTCGTAAGGAGATCGTTGCTGTTCAGATACCTTCCTCCATGCCTTATGCTTCACGCCCACAGGTGCAATTATTACTTCCCTCATTCAACCCCGCCACTACAGACGAGGTTGCTAAACTACTTGCTAACGTCCACTTAACAACCTGCCCTCTGGATCCTGTTCCCTCGCAAATGCTACGTTCACCTTCTGGCCCTATTCTACGCTCTCTAACCCACATCTTCAATCTCTCCCTCTCTTCTGGCATCTTCCCCAACTCTCTAAAACATGCACTAGTCAGCCCCATACTTAAAAAGCCCTCACTGGACCCAACCGATCTAAACAACCTACGCCCTATTTCCTTGCTCCCCTTTTAATCCAAACTCCTCGAACGTCTAGTCTACAACCGACTGTGCGACCACCTTGCCGAGAATAGCCTCCTTGATCCCCTTCAGTCTGGATTTCGGCCTCAACACTCCACTGAAACTGCACTCCTAAAGCTGACAAACGATCTGCTAATGGCCAAAACCAATGGACACTATTCTGTACTCCTACTTCTGGACCTTTCTGCTGCCTTTGATACGGTTGACCATCCCCTCCTCCTCAAAAAACTCCATGCCTTTGGTCTCCGTGACTGTACTCTTCACTGGATATCTTCCTACTTATCTAACCGCACCTTTAGCGTTACCTACAATTCTACTTCCTCCTCTCCTCTTCCCTTCTCTGTTGGGGTCCCCCAAGGCTCTGTTCTTGGACCCCTCCTATTTTCAATCTACATCTCCTCTCTAGGTCAGTTGATAGCCTCCCACGGCTTCCAATACCATCTCTACGCTGACGATACCCAAATCTATCTATCCACTCCTCAGCTCTCTCCCTCAGTCTCCTCACGTATCACTAATTTACTATCAGATATATCGGTCTGGATGTCTCACCACTTCCTCAAACTCAATCCATCCAAAACCGAGCTTATAATTTTTCCTCCACCGCGTGCCCCTTCCCCTGATTTCTCAGTCAAGATCAATGGCATTACTATCAGCCCATCCCCACATGCCAAGGTCTTAGGTGTTGTCCTGGACTCTGAACTCTCCTTCAAACCCCACATCCAATCGCTGTCCAAATCTTGCCGCCTCAGCCTCCGCAACATCTCCAAAATACGCCCCTTTCTAACCAAAGACACAACAAAACTCCTAGTTCACTCCCTGGTCATCTCGCGCCTCGACTACTGCAATTCCCTTCTCATTGGCTTACCTCTACACAGGTTATCCCCCTTCAATCCATCATGAATGCTGCCGCCAGACTCATCCACCTCCCCAATCGCTCAGTGTCTGCTGCTCCTCTCTGTCAAGCCCTCCACTGGCTTCCGCTCACCCAACTAATTAAATTCAAAATACTTACAACATCTTACAAAGCAATCCACAGCCTAGCCCCCAGCTACATCACCAGCCTCATCTCAAAATACCAACCTAATCGCTCTCTTCGTTCCTCTCAAAACCTCCTGCTCTCTAGCTCCCTCATCACCTCCTCCCATGCTCGCCTCCAGGATTTTTCCAGAGCCTCTCCAATCCTATGGAACTCCTTACCCTTATCTGTCCGATTATCTCCCACTCTATTAGCTTTTAGGTGATCTCTGAAAACCCTCCTTTTCAGAGAAGCCTATCCTACCAACCCCTAACAAATGTACCTCCTTTTTCTCCATCAACCCATCCCCACGGTTATTGCCTTTTGTTTCACTTGACCCTCCCTTCTAGATTGTAAGCTCTAACTAGCAGGGCCCTCTAGTTCCTCCTGTTTTGAACTGTATTGTAACTGTATTGTCTTCCTTCACATTGTAAAGCGCTGCGCAAACTGTTGGCGCTATATAAATCCTGTATAATAATAATAATAATTCAACCTGCCCACCAAACGCCTCATTTGTGACATGCCCACCAGGTGTTAATGCTGCAGCAGCTGTATACGAAGCAGAGAGCCATCAATCAGTACCAGTGCGAGTATGGCACAAGGATAGGGTCAGGGGAGCTTGGCTTTTTTTCGCCATGCAAGTGGCTTTTGATTAACCGGTTGCCGACCGCAGCACGACTATATACTGCGGCGGTCAGCCCCGGCCAGGCAGAGTGACGTATCGGTACGTCACTCGCCTGTCACTGACTTGCGAGCCTATCGCGGGCGGGCGCGCGCCCGCCGAGGCGCCCGCCCGCCGCGGCTCGTTCACAGACAAGTCAGTGCGTGTGACCGGCGGACTCGATGTCCGCCAGTCACACTGCGATCGCTCCTGTGAAGGGAGAAAGACAGAGCAGCTTGTGTAAACAAGCTGCCTGTCAGTTCTCCCTGTGTAAAAGTGAAGATCTGTCCGTTCTACTATGTAGAACGGTTGATCTTTGCTTTTACACCAATAGGAATGTCCCTACACAGTTAGAATCACGCCCCTAGGACACACTTAACCCCTCCCTGTCCAATAAAGTTAACCCCTTCCCTGCCAGTGTCATTTTTGCAGTAACAGTGCATATGTATAGCACTGATTACTGCAGTAATGTCACTGGTACCCCCAAAAGTGTCAAAAATGTCAGTCAAGGGTCCGATCTGTCCGCCGCAATGTCGCAGTACCGAAAAAAAAATCGCAGATCGCCGCCATTACGCGTTAAAAAAAAAAACACCAAAAATGACAAAAATCTTTCCCTTTGTTAGTAAACGCGATAACTTTTGCGCAAACCAATCAAAATACGCTTTTTGCGATTTTTTTTACCAAACATAGGTAGCATAAAACAAATTGGCCGAAAAATGTTAAAAAATTTTGATTTTTACTTTTTTTTTGGGGAATTTCATATAAAAAAATTTGAAAAATATTGTTATTTTTGCAAAATTTACGCTCTTTTTTTGTTTATAGCGCGTGATCAAAAAATCGCACAGGTGATCAAATACCACCAAAAGAAAGCTCTGTTTGTGGGAAAAAAAGGACGTCAAATTCGTTTAGGTACAGCGTCGCACGACCGCGCAATTGTCCTATAAAGTCACGCAGTAAAAAATCGCAAAAAAAACCCTGGTCCTTTAGCAGCCAAATCCTCCGGGGCTTAAGTGGTTAAGGATGCATGCATCGTCCTGTCACCATTTGAGGAGGCCACAAGGTTGGTGAACCGGGACGATGCATGCATCAGTGACACTATCCCACTAGTCTACCTGCTGGAGCACACGCTGCGTGCAATCATGGACAGGCCACTTGAGGCAGAACAGTGGCAGGAAGAAGAGGACTTCCTTTCCTTACATGGCCCCCCTTTATGCAGATATCATTCCTGTAGGGCCACAAAACACACAGGAGGAAGAGGAGAAGGAGGATGAGGATTTCAGCAGCATGAATGTAGAGGATAGCATACAGCAGTCTTCAAGGGATGGTTTTGATTTCCCAGAAACCCCAGGAGTTGTATGTTGCTGGGGAGAGGTTGCTCCTGCGGACAATGTCATCCTTAGTGACCCAGAGGACTCAGAAGCTCATGCCTTCTCCAACCTACATTGCATGGGCCCCATGATTCTGCAAAGCCTGCAAAAGGACCAGAGGATTCGTGCTATCAAGGAGAGGGATAATTACTGGTTGGCAACCTTTCTTGATCCACGTTACAAGGATAAAGTTGCACAGCTCATCCTGCCTTCGCAGAGGAAGCAGAGGATGAAACATCTTTAGGAGGCCTTGAAAAAAAATTTGTGTACCACCTTTCCAGACACTGGGAGGTCAACATTCTCTGGACGTGTTTCTGAGGCATCATTCAGCCAAAGGAGGAGCGGTGGAGAAGGTGGCCGGCTGACCGATGCCTTTAAACAGTTTGTTTGTCCTCAGCAGCACCAAGGGCTGTTAGGTTTAAGCAACCATCGGCAGCGTCTCCATCATATGGTGCATGATTATCTAGGGGCAAGAGCAGACGTGGAGACCTTTCCAACTGAGCATCCATTGGGTTACTGGGTCTTGAGGATGGACCACTGGCCAGAACTTGCTCAATATGCAATGGAGCTACTGGCCTGTCCTGCTTCCAGCGTTCTTTCCAAACTGAAGTTCAGTGCTGTGACAGACAAAAGAGTGCTTCTGTCCACAGACTCTGTTGACCAGCTGACTTTTATCAAAATGAACCAGTCCTGGATCAACAAGAGCTATCAAGCCCCTAATGCTGATGTAACTGATTGAATTTGCTAGGGGTCTGCCATCCATTGAAGACTGCATATTCTGCCTATCCTATTCCTCTACCTTGATTCTGCTAGCTTTTAACAATGTTTTTGGTTTAGGTCACTACCAACCCCCAAGGCCTAATTTTTCTGCACTTGTATGACAGGTGCATACAATTTAAATGTCATATGTCATTTTTAACAGCAGGCCTGTCCCTGCGCCCTGCTAACTGTGAGGGTTACGGTTTTCAGGCACCACCAACAGCAAAGGTCCAATTTTTGGCACCTGTATAGCTCATGCAATTTCAAATTTGTATGTAATTCTTACCAGCAGGTTCCATTCCTGCACCCAGCAAGAGTATCTGTGAGGGCTTGGTTACGGTGTTCAGGCACCACTAACAGCAAAGGCCCAATTTTTGGCACCTGTATAGGTCATGCAATTTCAAATTTGTATGAAATTCTTACCAGTTAGTCCTGTTCCTGCACCCAGCAAGAGTAACTGCAAGGGCTTGGTTACGGTGTTCAGGCACCACCAACAGCAAAGACCAAATTTTTGGCACCTGTATAGCTCATGCAATTTCAAATTTGTATGTAATTCTTACCAGCAGGTCCCGTTCCTGCACCCAGCAAGAGTAACTGCGAGGGGTTGGGGTGCTCAGGCACCACCAACAACCAAGGCCCAATTTCAGTTTCAGTTCCTGCCAATACTAACTCAAATTTGTATGTAATTCTTACTAGCAGGTCCCGCTCCTGCACCCAGCAAGAGTAACTGCGAGGATTTGCGGTGTTCAGGCACAACCAACAACCAAGGCCCAATTTTTCTGCACCTTTATGAAAAGTAACAAGTACATGCGATTTCAAACTTGTGTGGAATTCTTACCAGCAGGTCCCATCCTTGCGTCCAGCAAGAGTAACTGTGAGGGGTTACGGTATTCAGGCACCAGCAACAACCAAGGCCCAATTTTTCTGCATTTGTATGCCAGGTCAGATGACAGCACAGCGCCCCCACTAGGTCACTGATAAGAACACATACAACACTTGATCTTTGCCAATTTAAAATTAGTATGGAATTTTTACCAGCAGGGCCCGTTCCTGCGCCCAGCAAGAGTAACTGCGAAGAGTTGCGGTGTTCAGGCTCCACCAACACCCAAGGCACAATTTTTCTGCACCTTTATGACAAGTAACAAGTACATGCGATTTCAAACTTGTGTGGAACTCTTACCAGCAGGTCCCATCCTTGCACCCAGCAAGAGTAACTGTGAGGGGTTACGGCATTCAGGCACCAGCAACAACCAAGGCCCAATTTTTCTGCATTTGTATGACAAGTTCATGCGATTTCAATTTCGTATGTAATTTCTAATGGCAGGGCCTGTCCCTGTGCCCATCAAGAGTAACTGTGAGGGGTTACGGTGTTCAGGCTCCACCAACACCCAAGGCACAATTTTTCTGCACCTTTATGACAAGTAACAAGTACATGCGATTTCAAACTTGTGTGGAACTCTTACCAGCAGGTCCCATCCTTGCGCCCAGCAAGAGTAACTGTGAGGGGTTACGGCATTCAGGCACCAGCAACAACCAAGGCCCAATTTTTCTGCATCTGTATGACAAGTTCATGCGATTTCAACTTCGTATGTAATTTCTAATGGCAGGGCCTGTCCCTGTGCCCATCAAGAGTAACTGTGAGGGGTTACGGTGTTCAGGCACCACCAACATCAAAGGCCCAATTTTTCAGCACCTGTATGACAAGTACATGTGATTTAAAATTTGTATAGAATTTTTAGCAGCAGGGCCCGTTCCTGCGCCCAGCAAGAGTAACTGTGAGGGGTTTCGGGTGTTCAGGCACCACCAACAACCTAGGCCCAATTTTTCACTTGTATTTCCATTTTGTCTCGTCTCCTTAACCACTTAAAGACCGCTCACCGTGTATTTACGTCGGTACTTTAAATACTGGGGTTGTGTTCTCGCTCGTTTTCCCTGCTTAACGAACCAGTCGGTGGCGGGGAAAGGGATCCAGTCCGCTGTCCCCTCAGGCAGGAAGTCGAGTAAGGGCAAGATGGCCCTCCCTCGACTCTATGGCCTTGGAGGACCGGAGCAACGTCATACGTCGCTTCCTAGCAACCGATTTAAAGAGCCCATTTTTTCATAATTTTTTTTTTCTTTTTTAGTGTAGATCTGAGGTCTTTTTGACCCTAGATCTGACATTAAAGAGGTCTTGTCATGCTTATTTCTATTACAAGGGATGTTTACAAATACATTTTTTTTACAAAACAGTGTAAAAATAAAAAATAAAAGATAAAATAAATAGGAAAAAAAAATGTAAGCGCCCTGTCCCCATTAGCTCACGCGCAGAAGCAAATGCATATGCAAGTCGTGCTCGCATATGTAAACGGTGCTCAAACCACACATGTGAGGTATTGCCACGATTGTTAGAGCGAGAGCAATATTTTGAACCCTAGACCTCTTCCGTAACTTTAAACTGGTTTATACTGTGTTTATACTGCATCAGATAGAGGCATAGGTAATAAGACAGTTCCCTAATTCAACAATTGTATAGTTCAAGTTTTCAAAGAGATAAAGCAGATATCCAGACACAGGAGCCGTAAAAAAAAAAAAAAAGCAAAAAGGAGCAAAAAAGAGAAAAAAAAAAAGTTTAAAAAGTTCCACAATGAGGAGTAACTCACCACTCTTAATGCGAATGTGGATAGGATGAGAGTAGTATTTTCTTCTCTTTTTTCTTTTCCTTTCTCTTCTTCTTATCTTCTGCTTTAAGCCCCTTGGTTTTTATTACTCTCTTATGTCCATATGTCATCCAACATAGTTTTTTAGAGCTTAACCAGGCCGCTTTTGCACCTACTTTAGTGATGCTGGAGCTTGTCCTTTTCCCTCGCTGCCACTTCTAAGACAGCTCCACGGCTCCTCTGGTCCTCGGGCTGTTGGGTGCTGCCGGGTTCCCCCGGTCCTTTACAATCCTTTACAATGTGCAACCAAGCCACTCGGATGCCTCTGGGTTCCTCCGAATACCGCCGCTCCGCGACTTGTGCGGCTCCTTATAGGGCCATGCTGAGTGTAGCGGAGTGTGGCGGAACGCCACCAAATGCGGCCAACCTCCGTCGGTCCTCCCACCTCCGTCAGAGACACCGCGGTGACGCTGTAAGTCCACTCGGCTCTTCCTCCACTCCGATCATCCGTTCTGCGGCCTGGCCTCTTCTCCATCCCTTCCAGCCTGGCCTCGGCGCGCACCTCGGATACTGCTCGGGTGCTTCCGTCCCTTCGCCGAACACCATCTGGGCCCGTCCAGCTTGAGCAGCCACCTCCAGGCTATTTGGAGCAGTGAGCCCTCTAAACCCACGGGAAGATAGGGGAAGCATTTACATGCTTCCCCAAAGTGAGGAGCTGGTTCCCTGATGTGCCTAGACCTGACTCAGATCAGGCGCCATTGCCAGGCTCCTGCCCCTGTCAGAAAGTGATGTAATTTTGGGATATTTTTTATAACCTAACCCTGCTTTAAACTTCTCCACAACTTTATCCCTGACCTGTCTGGTGTGTTCCCTGGCCTTCATGTTGCTGTTTGTTCACTAGGGTTCTCTAACAACTCTTCACAGAACAAATGTATTTATGCTGAGATTACATTTCACACAGGTGGATTCTATTTACTAATTAAGTGACTTCTGAAAGCAATTGACTCCACTAGATTTTAGTTAGGGTATCAGAGTAAGTGCCACATCGCAGGAAGTTCACACTGCCATATGCAAAATGCTGGGAGTGTCAATACAAAGTTAATGACACCCCCAGATTAGTTTGCATATCACAGTGCGAACTGTCAATTCAGCCAGGAATCGGATCGCATAGCTGTGTTGTCTTTGCACCACTAAATTCTCTCTTTCAAGACTGAGCTCCTCAAATCCTTTTACTTCTTCAAATGACCCTTAAAAAAGGCAGTGTATGTAAATAATGACAGGAGACGTTTTGAAAAGTTTATTAAAAATCTTCACCCGGTCTTCTCCGCTCTGGTCTTCCCCTCTCCGCTCTTCTGGTCTTCTCCTCTCCGCTCTTTTGCCCTCCGACGCTGTCCCCGGTGATTATGCCGTCGGTGACATAAGGGGACGTGGCCTCCCGGTGACATCACCGGGAGACCACACCCCTAATGGCTATATAATAAGCTGCAGAGACCGGAGACCGGCATAATCACCGGGGACAGCGTTGGAGGAGGACCGGAGGAAGAAGAAGACCAGAGGAAGAAGAAGAAAAATAGCGGAGGAAGAAGACCAGAGGCAGAAGAAGAGCAGAGGGCAAAAGAGCAGAAGAGCAGAGGGCAAAAGAGCGGAGGGGAGAAGACCAGAAGAGCGGAGAGGAGAAGACCAGAGCGGAGAAGACCAGATGAAGATTTTTAATAAACTTTTCAAAACGTCTCCTGTCATTATTTACATACACTGCCTTTTATGGGGTGAATGGGTAGGGGGTACAATGTACCCCCTACCCATTCACAAAGGGAGGGGGTCTGGGATCTGGGGGGCCCCCTTGTTAAAGGGGGCTTCCAGATTCCGATGAGCCCCCTGCCTGCAGAACCCCACAACCACCAGCCAGGGTTGTCGGGAAGAGGCCCTTGTCCTCATCAACATGGTGGCAAGGTGCTTTGGGGTGGGGGGTGCAGAGCCCCCCCTGCCCCAAAGCACCCACACCCCCCATGTTGAGGGCGTGTGGCCTGGTATGGTTCAGGGGGGGTGGGGCCGCTCGCTCGTCTCCTCCCCTTTCCTGGGCTGCCGGGCTGAATGCTCGGATAAGGGTTTGGTATGGATTTTGGGGGGGACCCCACGCCGTTTTTTCGGCGTGGGGCTACCCTCAAATTCCATACCAGACCCGAAGGGCCTGGTTTGGGACCTGGGGGGAACCCCACGCCATTTTTTTTCCATTTTGGCGTGGAGTTCCCCCTCAAGATTCTCACAACGCAAGTCGCACCGCAAGTGGAATCATCCTGATCCGACTTGCGGTGCGCTTTCCATTCAAATCAATAGGCTCCCATAGGGAACCATTGATTTTGAATGGAAGAAAAAAAATGTATAACGTGGCTTAACGCACGTTAAGCAACGTCATTCAGCCTTTAGCAAAATCAGATGTTTTTACAGCTTGTCACTGCAGCTCCAGAACGCACTGGTCCTGGGTTTTTTTTTGCAGCTATTAAACGCCTATGCCACTTGGAGCTCCTAAAAGCTCTATGTGTGCATGAGGCCATAGAATAAAATGGATGGGCGTTCTGCAGCTGCAAAAAAAAATGTCTGACGCTGCTAACAGCAGCTTCAAAAACGTCCTGTGTGCATGGGGCCTAAGAGAAAGAAAAAAAAATGATAAAAAAGAAAAAATAATAAAATAAAAACTAAAACCATCCCCACCGACCCTGATATCTGCATGTGAATAAATGTGTGTAGGGCATGCACTTGTACATAAACGATGATTGATTCACACGTTAGGTGTCGCCACAAACTCCAGGGTAAGAGCAATAATTCTAGAAACATAATTCATGGTTAATTCTAAACTGATGTCCTGTACAGGCTTTTAGATTGTCACCCATTGAGTATTTAATCCTTTCCTTTTTTGATTAGTATGATCAGAGTTGTAATCAATGGGATGATAGGGTTCTGTGTTATAACTATTGCCCAGTGTCCTATAAGGATTTCTGTACTGTTTAATTAAAAAAAAGAAAAAACTTTTTAAAATAAAGGCTAAGAGAATAAAGCCCCGTACATACGCAACGATTATCGGCCGACCGATCGTCCGTCTTTTGTCCAGAGTTGTGTTTTGTTGGTTGGAATGTGCCTAGACTGCACACGAATTTTCTCGGCCAACAAAATTCTACTTCAGAAGTGATGTCATGTGTTGGTTTGCTTTCTTTGTGTTCTTTCTTCACTGAGCATGCCCAGACTTGCTCATCAGATTTTTCCCTGTCGAAATCTGTACTGACTGCACGAAAATCGGCCGTTATGTTGACGGCCAACAAAAATTTTATAGTCTGCACACCAGATTTTTTCGGCCGAAAAGTCGGAGTTGGTTGTCGGAAGCATCATACTAACAAGCCGAAAATCGGCAGATCGCACGTTGGACGAAAATTCCCTGCCAATTTTCGACGTGTGTGTACGGGGCTTTAATCCGAAAGAGGATCTCCTCTCATCCACACTCTGCGACCCTGCTGTTTTTAAGGCTCCATTCACACCGTGGTGTTCAAAGCGGAATCAGCACGATTCTGCTCAGCGAATCTGAATAGCTGCAAAATATGGGACGTGCTCGCCATCCCTGTTACTTTCAATGGCACCCTAATCGCGGCGCGATATTACCGCGATTGTCGGCCGACAAATCACTGTAGTATCATGCAAACAAAATCGTGGGATGCCTGTCGCCCAAAAAAAAAATTTCGGAAATACTTGTGGGTGACAGGTGTCCCGCAAATCTGTTTGCGCAATTTTACCACGATTCGTCAGGCAACAATCGAGGCAAAATCGCGCTGTGATTAGGGATCTATTGAAAGTAACAGTGATAGCAAGCGCATCCCGTGTTTTGTGGCAATTCGGGATTGTGGACAGAATCGTGGCAGTTCTGCCCACGATCCGGAACACCATGGTGTGAATGGAGCCTAAGGCTGTCTGTACCTTATCACTGCTGCTATCTGATCATTGATTTAGTGTATTGTTGTACTGGTGGTGACTCATAAATCTTTGATTCTTTCAGTGTACTGTGTTCTAACTGAGACTCATGATTCTTTGACTCAGTACCTGTTCTGGAGGCTCATGTGATTTTTTGACTCAGTACCTGTTCTGGAGTCTCATAATTCTTTGACTCAGTACCTGTTCTGGAGTCTCATATGATTCTTTGACTCAGTACCTTTTCTGGCGTCTCATATGATTCTTTGATTCAGTACCTGTTCTGGAGTCTCATATGATTCTTTGACTCTGTACCTATTCTGGCGTCTCATATGATTCTTTGATTCAGTACCTGTTCTGGAGACTCATATGATTCTTTGACTCAGTACCTGTTCTGGAGTCTCATATGATTCTTTGACTCAGTGTACTGGTGCACTCTTGACTCAGAACTGTTGTAAGTTTCTGTCCAGTTGATTGTCAGTGTCCTGGGAGTCGGCTGAATGGTTGCAAGGAGGGGCTGAGCTTCCTCACTCTAGGATCATCATATTACCAGACCTGTCTACTATTGAGTCAATAGTGAACTGTATCAAATTAATCCGTTCAGTAAGATGAATCGATTAGTCCAGTTCACTGAAAAAAGTGATTCAAAAGAACGATTCGTTCATGAACTGGACATCACTATTTCACAGACCATGCTAATGCACACAGAGGCAGTGTATAAACTGTTTGTATGGCAAAGTTGTGTGAACATTCACAACAGTAATATCGTCCCGACACTGATGGGTGCTATGCTGAAATTTGCTAGCAGCCACATATGGGCTTGTGTAGTAATGCCTGCACTGTCTGTTAGCAGCTATTTCCAGTGTCCATATAACATCTCACTGTGTATCCAGAGCTAGCAAGGATCCTATGAAAGACATTTCACTGATCTTTCTAATGAGCTTTTACTGTTTGTCTCTCCAGTCTAAGCATTGAAAGTGTGATCTCTGTAACTTACAGTTGTGATGAGATACAGTGGTGATCAAAAGTTTGGGCACCCCAGGTAAACATTTGTATTAATGTGCATAAAGAAGCCAAGGAAAGATGGAAAAATCTCTAAAAGGCATTAAATTACAGATTAGACATTCTTATAATATGTCAACAAAAATTAGATTTTATTTCCATCATTTACACTTTCAAAATAACAGAAAACAAAAAAATGGCGTCTGCAAATGTTTGGGCACCCTGCAGAGTTAATATCTTGTACTGCCCCCTTTGGCAAGTATCACAGCTTGTAAACTCTTTTTCGTAGCCAGCCAAGAGTCTTTCAGTTCTTGTTTGAGGTATCTTTGCCCATTCTTCCTCACAAAAGTCTTCCAGTTCTTTGAGATTTCTGAACTGTCTGTCATGCACTGCTCTTTTAAGGTCTATCCATAGATTTTCAATTATGTTGAGGTCAGGAGATTGTGAAGGCCATGGCAAAACCTTCAGTTTACGCCTCTTGATGTAATCCCCCGTGGATTTCGGGGTGTGTTTAGGATCATTATCCATTTGTAGAAGCCATCCTCTCTTTAACTTCAGCTTTTTCACAGATGGCATCAAGTTTCCATCCAAAATTAGCTGAAATTTTATTGAATCCATTTTTCCTTCTACTCGTGAGATGTTCCCTGTGCCAATGGCTGCAATACAACCCCAAAGCATGATTGATCCAACCCCATGCTTAACAGTTGGACAGAGGTTCTTTTCATTAAATTCTGTGCCCCTTCTTCTCCAAACGTACCTTTGCTCATTCCAGCCAAAAAGTTCAATTTTAACCTCATCGGTCTACAGAACTTGTTTCCAAAATTATTATTATTATTATACAGGATTTATATAGCGCCAACAGTTTGCGCAGCGCTTAACAAAATGAGGGCAGACAATACAGTTACACTACAATTTGGAACAAAAGGAATCAGAGGGCCCTGCTCGTTAGAGCTTACAATCTAAAAGGAAGGGTCAATTGATACAAAAGGCAATAGCTATGGGGGATGAGCTGATGGAGCAAGTGAAACCGCGTTATTAGTTAGTAGCCGGGTAGGCTTCTTTAAAGAGAAGGGTTTTCAGGGATCGTCTAAAGATGTATAGATTAGGGGACAGTCGGACAGATTGGGGTAGAGAGTTCCAAAGAATGGGAGAAGCTCTGGAGAAATCCTGGAGGCGAGCATGGGAAGAGGTGACAAGGGAGCTAGAGAGCAGGAGGTCTTGGGAGGACCGAAGAGAGCGGCTTGGTTGATATTTTGAGATCAGGTTAGTGATGTAGCTGGGGGCAGAGTTGTGGATGGCTTTGTAAGCTATTGTTAGCACTTTGAATTTTATTCGTTGGGTGAGTGGAAGCCAATGAAGGGATTGGCAGAGAGGGTTGGAGGACACTGAACGGTTGGTAAGGTGGATAAGTCTTGCAGCTGCATTCATTATGGATTGAAGGGGGGATAATCTATGTAAGGGTAATCCAATGAGGAGGGAGTTGCAACAGTCGAGGCGAGAGATAACCAGGGCGTGAATTAAAAGCTTGGTGGTGTCATTGGTTAAAAAGGGCCGTATTCTAGCGATGTTGCGGAGGTGAAGGCGGCATGATTTGGACAGGGATTGGATGTAAGCCTGAAAGGACAGTGCAGAGTCCAGGGTTACCCCTAGCACCCTGGCATGTGTGGAAGGACTAATAGTTGCATCAGGCTTGTCTATAAAATGCATTAGGCTTGTCTATATATTCATTTGCAAAGTTCAAACGCTGATTTTTGTGGTGAGGACGTAGAAGAGATTTTCTTCTGATGGCTCTTCCATGAAGACCATATTTGTACAAGTATCTCTTTATAGTGGAATAGTGTACCACAACTCCAGTGTCTGTCGGATCTTTATGGAGGGATCGTGCAGTCAAACATAGGTTTTGAATTGTTTTTCTCACAATCCTGCGAGCTGTTCTGTCTGATATTTTTCTTGGTCTTCCAGATCTTGCTTTAACTTCCACTGTTCCTGGTGACTGCCATTTCTTAATTACATTCAGAACAGAGGATATTGACATCTGAAAACGCTTTGCTATCTTCTTATAGCCTTCTCCAGCTTTGTGAGCGTCAACTATTTTCAGTTTCAGTTTTCTAGACAACTGCTTAGAAGATCCCAAGGTGCTGATTGTTGGGGCAAGGTCAGATGAGTCTGGGCATTTAAAACCTTTGAGATTGACATCACCTGGTCTTCCCAGACGATGATTGAGAACAATCCATGACACTGGCAGGTCTCAGCCTTGCAAATGGGACAGTGCATGCTATAAATTCTGCAGGGTGCCCAAACTTTTGCAGACGCCATTTTTTTGTTTTCTGTAATTTTGAAAGTGTCAATGATGGAAATAAAATCTAACTTTTGTTGACATATTATAAGAATGTCTAATCTGTAATTTGATGCCTTTTGGAGATTTTTCCATCTTTCCTTCCTTATGCACATTAATACAAATTTTTACCTGGGGTGCCCAAACTTTCGATCACCACTGTAGTCATAACCCTCAATCTTAGCTGAATTAACAGACAGTAACTCAATCCAGATGACACCTTGAAGATCTTGCGAAGTTTAATTCATAAACTGTGAAGATCTTACAGCAATGAACATCTGATAGGTCAAAAGATCATAAAGTAATCCACTCCAAGAGACATGAGGCTGAGATGCACTACTGGGAAAAATGAACAAAGTGGTGGAGCTATCTATACAGGATAAACTGAGCTAAGGGGAGGGGAGAAACCAGGGGCAGAAGAATACATAGAACATTTAAAGACATATCCCAAAGTATGTGAAACATGACAAATATATTGCAGCTTAAGGCTCCTTTCACACGGCCGCTCCGTGTGAAAGGTCCGCTGCGGGACTTTTTTTTTTTTTTCCACGGAGCGGATGACATTTCTGTCATCCGCTCCGTGTGCCCGCATATCATCCCATTCGTTTGCGGATGATATGCGGACATAATGTATGTCTATGGCACTGCGGATATCAGCGGATGACACCGCTGACATCCGATTTTCCTTCCTTTCCGTTTTTTACACGGAAGGAAAAATAGGGTTCTGTTCCGTTCATAAAAACGGAACAGAACTGACAGGAGGAAAATCGGGTGTCAGCGGATGGTATTCCGCTGACACCCGCAGTGCCATTCACTTACATTGATGTCCGCAAATCATCCGCAAAAAAATAGGATGATTTGCGGACACACGGAAAGCAGCGGAGCGGCCGTGTGAAAGGACCCTTACAATCCTTACATTTAGTAACTACATTTGTTTTCTTTTTACAGGCTTTTCCTCTTATGTATATCTGCTGATCCTGTCAGTAGCAAAATTCCTGTCCTACAGTGACAACACTCACCTGCTGTACTGTATGCATGGAGGAGCAGTATTGTCACTCTAAGCTGCTCTCCTGATTTGGACTACAAACACCTCCCCATCCCCTCACTTCCATAACATAGGAGGAAGGTGTTCTGTAGTCAACAGAAGAGAACTGAGAAGCCTGATAACATTGTTTGAAGTTTCAATTAAGTGCACAGGAAGTTACAAAGACACCACATTTCTGGCAGGATCTGTACTTGCAGAAGAAGTATTTAACTTGCAAAAAGTAAACTCAAGCAGCCACCACATCCAAGGAATTGTAAAATGCAATAGATGGATGAGTGGAGTGATAAAGGCATGTAAAGCTTCTATAGTCACACATCACTTGTAATTATTAGGCTTTTACTGTAGCACCAGATGGAAGTTGTGACCACCTGAAAAATGATTACTGCACATGGAGATTATCTCACCAGTTGGAAGATATACCTCTGAGCAGATCCTGATTCAACATACTTCTATTTTCAAGTATCAAGAATAATGCCCCATACACACGTGCAGATTATCTGCAGACTTTTGTCTGCAGACTTACCAAAACCATATAATATGAGGTCAAACCTAAACACTTTCAATTTGTATGCAATCCGGCAGGCCCTTGCACTACATAGAAAAGGTAAGTCTGCAGACAAAAGTCTGCAGATAATCTGCATGTGTGTATGGTGCATAAGGAACCTGAAGCACCACACGTGTGCTGCAATAAGTCTGTTAGTGGGTCCTGGCTGAATGGGTAGATACGGTACCCTTCAACCGTGACTCTCAAGGAGACAACTGGCCCATCATTAGAGCCTGTGCAGATGTGGGGGACATTCTGCTCATTTAAATAATTAAACAGTGGCATGTTTTGCATGGAACTACTTTTTCTAACAATCATTAAAAAACTCCCAAGTTGTCACAAGCTCTTGAGGCTTCCTAGCAAATGTAAATAAAATGTCAGGTATCAAATGTGCTACAATATGACGAAAAACTAACATACACAGTTTCACCCCTTTCCTGTATTGCCAATTTGTTACAAGGGTGTGCGGTTCCTTTAAGACCAAACCATCGTATCTAATGTTCGTGCACGGGTTCTAAATGTGTCATCACACTTCTAGGCTTACAGTTATAACACAGCATGCTAATCTCCATGCCACTAGCCCAAGGCACACAAATCCACTTAACGCTCTGAGTGACCTGCTGTAGCACCCCAGAATCGTGTGCCCATAGTGACAAATTAGGGAATATTGGCACAGAACTCACCAGCAATCGAAGACTCAGCTTGTGATGCTATGTCATGCTCTTCGCTGATTCCTCTCTAAAAAGACACAGCTCTTGCATTATTATTATATTTTTTTTCTGCTTTCATGCAGTTATGCTTTCATCAGTTGTCACGGAAACGCTTTTTTTTTTCTTTTCCACTTGAATGTCTACATTTCTGTAACCATAGCTACAAGACAACCAAAGAATGTAAAAGTGACAATTACAGGGATCCTGTAAGTTTAAAGATGTCTAGTGCACATGCACACAATACATTTGAACCATGTACAGGCAGCCTGGGTTATCCATCATTCCTGCTTGCACGACATATAAATGAAAGCTTCATTTCCTGATCATCCCTGCGGATATGAAAGTGTGTGTGTTGTCTATAACAACCAAACAAGTGGTTCCTCCCTTTACTAGACAAACCACATTTCTGACTGGTAGCAAAGGCAACATGGATACTCACAAAAACTTTTGTCACTCAAAACATTCTGGTTTTATGAAAAATCAGTAAGGTCACATCTTATTTTGTAACTTGAAGTGGTTGTAAACCCTTCTGTGTACCCAGTGAAGTGACTAGCCTCGGGGGATACACAGAGATGAAAAAAATAATCTCTGATCCCTGAGCAGCCCTCTCTTCTCTACATCTGTTCAAAGTGCCAAATTTTAAAGCTTGTCTGAGAGTCCAGAAAAAAGGGGGCAGGGAGGTAAAATTACACTCTTCAGAGCTCAGAGAGAGAAGCTCTGAGAGCTGATTGGAGGAAAGGGACACACACCCCTCCACACAGCACACAGAAACACAGCTGAGGCTGTCAATCAGCTGGAGCTCCCTTCCTTGTCACCTTTTTTGTCTTGGTGCCAGAAAAACTTGTCAGAAGTGGCACATGCTGATAGTAGAGGAACAAAGCCACAGACGGAAAGGACACTTAGTGCTCTGGATTGAGACAAGTACATACTAAAGGGATATGCTTTGTTCATATTCCATGTCTGAGGTTTACAACCACTTTAACATTGTTAGGGATTAAACACTTCAGCCCCGGAAGATTTTACCCCCCCCCCCCCAATGACCAGGCCATTTTGTGTGTTTTGGCACAGCGTTACTTTAATTAACACGGTCGTGCGACGCTGTACCCAAATACAATTGATGTCCTTTTTTTCCCACAAATAGAGCTTTTTTTTGGTGGTATTTGATCACCTCTGCGGTTTTTAGATTTAGATAAAACATTCCCAATAAAAAAATGTAAATAAATCAAATTTTTTTTATCAGTTTAGGCCAATTTGTATTCTGCTACATATTTTTGGTAAAAAAAAATCCCAAAAAGTGTATTTTAATTGGTTTGGGCAATAGTTATAGCGTTTACAAACTACGGGATAGATTTTTGGACTTTTTATTTATTTTTTTTTGTTTTTATTAGTAATGGCGGAGATCAGCGATTTTTAGCGGGACTGCGATATTGCAGCGGACAGATCGGACCCCTGACATTTTTGACACTTTTTGGGGACCAGTGACATTAATACAGTAATCAGTGATAAATAATATGCACTGTTACTGTATAAATGACACTGGCAGGGAAGAGGTTAATACTGCGGGTGATCAAAGGGTTAAATGTATGCCTATTTGTGCCTAGTAACTGTGGGGGGGAAGGACTCTGTGACAGGCACACAGAGATCGGTGTTTCACATGATCTCTCTGTGCCTGTGTGACAGAAGACCCTCCTGCTTTGTTTACATAGGCAAGAGGCTCTTCTGTCAGTTTCTGTGAAGATTGCGGGAGGCCGGTGGCGATCGTGCCCGCTTCTCCCGCAGTCTGGCTCCCGATGTGTCTAATCAGACCACGTGCACATAATCACGTAGATCTACGTGATTATGCGCAGCTGAGCCCTGCCACACTAAATCTGCATGGGGCAGTCAGTGAGTGGTTAAAGTGATTGTAAAGTCTCTTTGCTTTTTTTTTTTTTTTTAAATAACAAACATGTTACACTTATCTCCTCTGTGCAGTTGGTTTTGTACAGAGCAGCCCAGATCCTCCTCTTCTCTGGCCCCTCTTCGGCTCTCTTGGCCCCTTCCTTCCTAACAAGTGCCCCCACAGCAAGCCCTGCTCCCTCTCTCTCCTCAGTGGCTCACTGAATTTGACAGCAGCGGGAGCCAAAGGCTCTCAGCCACTGAGGATGGAGAGTCTCGGGCAGAGACACTCCTGCAAAATCGCTGGATCGAGATGGGCTCAGGTAAGTATTAGGGGGGCTGAGGGGGACTACTGCAAACAGAAGATTTTTTATTTTAATGTGCTCAGGCATTAAGGGGTAACAGAGATGTCTTGTTACAGGCCAATCTGTGTCCCTAAAATTCTGTGCTCACAGGTCCTGAAGGTATATACTGTATACTGTAAGTGATAAAAGGTGTGAATCCACGCTAGTGAAATAAACAGCAGCTAGCAAAAAAAGTGTAAAATATACATACACCAAAATAACAAAGATAAAAAGAATATTGCAGCGCTAAAATTAATAAACAATAAGAAACAATTTTAAAAAATTAACAAATTGAAGAAATGTCTCTTGATAAAGTTCATAAATTAATGTGACGACATTCAATAGGTGCAATCCAGTGAACATGTGGATGTCACGATGAAAAGGATAATGATCTCTCCACCACTGAAAATAAGTGAAATGCAAACTCACCAGAGCCAAATTCTGTCTAGATTAAGGGACAGCAAGCGAGTGTTATGCAACCAGTCTCCAGATCTTTGGGACATCAATGTAGTCAGCAACTTCCAGCCTCATAGAAAACCTCCAATGCGTTGATTGACTCAGCACGTCATGGAAGGGTTACATTTAAAAAATGGGAAAGGGTCATGGTGTAGTATGAAGTAAAAATCAATTTAATAAAAATATACAATAAAATATTCAGTATCACTGAAAGAAAAACTGTGTATATAGAATGCCCTAAAGATGTGTTGGACGCAAAACGGCCATAGAGCTTGTTATCTCAAACACCTAAGGTCCCAGCCATCACTTTTCATTTTAGTGGTGGCTTTATATGTGAGTTCTTTTTTACTGTTGTTTGATTTTATATTCTATATACACAGTTTTTCTATCAGTGATACTGAATATTTTATTGTATATTTTTATTAAATTGATTTTTACTTCATACTACACCATGAGCCTCTCCCATTTTTTTAAATTTAACCCTTCCATGACGTGCTGAGTCAATGAACGCATTGGAGGTTTTCTATGAGGCTGGAAGTTGCTGACTACGTTGATGTCCCAAAGATCTGGAGACTGGTCGCATAACACTCGCTTGCTGTCCTATAATCTAGACAGCATTTTGCTCTGGTGAGTTTGCATTTCACTTATTTTCGGTGGTGGAGAGATCATTATCCTTTTCAACGTGACATCCACATGTTCACTGGATTGCAATTATTAAATGTCGTCACATTAATTTATGAACTTAATCACAAGAAACATTTCTTCAATTTGTTCATTTTTTTAAATTGTTTCTTACTGTTTATTAATTTTAGCGCTGCAATATTATTTTTATCTCTGAAGGTATATATGTTGTACGATATGCAAACAATGGCCAAAACAGGAGGAGGGGCCTGTTGGGTACCTCATCCTTATTAATACCCAAAAAAAACAAAAGAACAGAAAAAAGAAAAAAAGGTACTAAAGAGATGTCAGACTTTACCGGTACCAAAAAGAAGGACTGTACACAGTTATACATTTAAAAGTATCAAATGTATTAATTTTATTTTAAACCTTTGTATTTTGTTACAAAGGTTTAAAATAAAAGAATGAAAGAGCCACAGCTCTCATACAGTATACCAAATAGTCTAACAGTCACTGTTTCTATGCTAATTGTTCCAAAAGGTCGATGCGTTTCGCATTCATTTGCTTTATCAGAACCTACATGACTTGGCAGCACAGACAATTGTCCTAAAAAACATAGAATAAGCATGATATTTATGATCTTTAATATACAGACAAAACAAACGGATCAAGGCCTTATATTACTGCAGTCATTTACAATATACTATGGGGCTCCAGCAGTAATGGCTGGGTGGTAGTACATGAAATGTCTCAGACGCTTTTGCAGATATTTTAATATGTTTCCTACCCTGGAATTATTAAGGATATAACCCTATATAGAGTCAAACAAAACACAATTATAATATAAACCAGCTATTGGATCCACATCCCTAGGGGCGATATTTAATTATATTTATTAGCTCATTTCCACTTACTTGATATTAGCTTTTAAGTTATTTTCTTGAACCAGGTAATGGTAATCAGCTCACCAAAGTATGGGTTACAATCCTCCCTTTAATATTGTCTCAACCTATGGGATTATTGTATAATAAATTATATAGTGTACCCTTCTAGTTAATTGTTGTTATCCCTAGGCAAGAAATATTATTACCTGTAGTAGATGTTTTGAGCCCCTAGGCTTAATGCAACCACCATCCAGATGGATATATTTTATGTACAGCCAGTAATATCAAAAGGTTTTTACAGCATTAGGAATCCTTCACATAAGCGCCTATAGAGTAATCCACAATCAATGGAAATCCATTAGTATAGCGATAGATCTGTAATATAGTCATAGTATACTGGATAAATTGTTATTCTTACCAGAGATGATTCACAGACACTCTTCCACCATCAGCTGAATGTCTGTGAATGAGTGTGTCACTTTTATGCTCATTTTGGCGCCAAAAGACATGTGATGTCTATCATCCCAGCCTGGGTTAACACTATTCCACCAATCATACAGTGTGCCTCCATCAGCTTCCGCCTCCCTCCCTTCAGATCATATCCATACCCCTATCTCTCACACCAATTCCACCTTTTGCGCCAATCAACAATCCGCTTGGGTGCTTGCGCACTATAGAACTCAACATCACGCGTGCGACAGCCCCAGCGCGAACACGCCAAGCCGCTCACACTCCAAAAACGCTCTACTGCGCATGCGCGTGTCATATGCCTAAGTAGGAAATCCAAGAATGGGGTAAAAGGAGAGAAAGAAGGGGGAAGAGGAAGAGGCAAATAAAAAAATGGAATTATGACCACAAAGTAAAAAATATTAAAAAAATACTACAATTAAGAGGGAGAGAATTGGAGGGGGTAAAGGAAAAAGAGCCCCTTAACAAGGGGACCCACACAGAGACAACTTATTTCTCTTCTATTGGTAATATACTGGCCACATGTGGCACGATCGTCCAAATCTGTACACCATGACTTCCGACATCATAATAATAACAAGGAATTAAATAAATAATTAAATCTAACCTAATACAAGTTGGTGAGTCGGTTTGGGTTACGTTGCAGTTTGCTAATCATGCAGTAACTCGTGTAGGTGTGATATATAGACCACCTGGTCAAGTCAAAGAACTAGATGATCTACTAGTTGAAGAAATAGCTAAAATGACAATGAAAGGAGAAGTTATCATTATGGGAGATTTCAATCTTCCAGATATAAACTGGAAAACCAAAATAGCAAGTTCTACCAGGAGTACAGATATTCTAAATTCCCTACTGGGGTTGTCTCTGCAACAAGTGGTTGAGGAGCCAACCCGGAGGGAGGCCATTTTGAATTTGGTATTCACAAATGGGGATTCGGTATATGATGTCATTGTAGGTGAAACCTTGGGATCTAGTGATCACCAGTCAGTGTGGTTTAATATAAGAACCGTGAAAGAGTCACACCACATAAAAACAAAAGTTTTAGATTTTAGAAAAACAGACTTTTCAAAAATGAAATTAGTCATAAATGAGTCCTTATCAGACTGGAACGGATTACATGGAGTCCAGGAGAAATGGGACTACTTAAAAGGTGCATTATTGAAGGCAACAGAAAATTGCATTAGACTTGTCAGTAAAAGCAAAAAAAGGAAGAGACCACTGTGGTACTCAGCAGAAGTGGCACAAATCATTAAAAATAAAAAGCTAGCATTTTGTAATTATAAAAAAACCCAGAGCAATGAAGATAAGGAAATCTACAAGATTAGGCAGAAAGAGGCCAAGCAAGTTATAAGAACTTCTAAAGCGCAGGCAGAAGAAAAACTAGCTCAGTCTATGAAAAAGGGGGATAAGACATTCTTCAGATATATAAATGAAAAAAGGAAATTAAAACAAGGAATAACTAAATTAAAAACAAAGGACGGAAGGTAAGTAGAAGAGAATAAAGGGCTAGCCGACTGCCTTAATGAATACTTCTGTTCAGTTTTTACAGAAGAAAAAGAAGGAGAAGGACCTCCACTTGAAAGGATGACTAATGAATCGTTTGATGCATATGTCTTTACAGAGGAAGACGTTCTAAGATTGCTGTCTAAAGTGAAGACAAATAAGTCACAGGGTCCTGATGAGATACACCCAAAATTATTAAAAGAGCTTAGTGGTGAGCTGGCAAAACCATTAACAGATTTATTTAACCAATCATTAGTAACAGGAGTCGTCCCGGAAGATTGGAAATTGGCAAATGTCGTGCCCATTCACAAGAAAGGTAGTAGGGAGGAATCGAGCAACTATAGACCAGTGAGTCTGACATCAATAGTAGGCAAATTAATGGAAACCCTATTAAAGGATAGGATTGTGTAACATCTTAAATCCCATGGATTGCAAGATGAAAAACAACATGGGTTTACTTCAGGGAGATCATGTCAAACAAATCTTATAGATTTTTTTTGACTGGGTGACTAAAATAATAGACAGTGGAGGTGCAGTAGACATTGCATATATAAATTTTAGTAAGGCTTTTGACACTGTCCCACATAGAAGACTTATCAATAAACTGCAGTCATTGAGCATGGACTCCCATATTGTTGAGTGGATTAGGCAGTGGCTGAGTGACAGACAACAGAGGGTTGTAGTCAATGGAGAACATTCAGAACAAGGTCATGTTACCAGTGGGGTACCTCAGGGATCTGTAATGGGACCAATTTTGCTTAATATCTTCATAAGTGATATTGCAAAAGGCCTCGATGGTAAGGTTTGTCTTTTTGCTGATGACACAAAGATATGTAACAGGGTTGATGTTCCTGGAGGGAAACGCCAAATGGAAAAGGATTTAGGAAAACTAGAAGAATGGTCAGAACTCTGGCAACTGAAATTTAATGTGGATAAGTGCAAGATAATGCACCTGGGGCATAAAAACCCAAGGGCAGAATATAGAATATTTGACACAGTCCTGACCTCAGTATCTGAGGAAAGGGATTTAGGAGTAATTATTTCAGAAGACTTAAAGGTGGGAAGACAATGTAATAGAGCAGCACGAAATGCCAGCAGAATGCTTGGATGTATAGGGAGAGGTATAAGCAGTAGAAAGAGAGAAGTGCTTATGCCGCTGTACAGAACACTGGTGAGACCTCACTTGGAGTATTGTGCGCAGTACTGGAGGCCATATCTCCAGAAGGATATAGATACTCTAGAGAGAGTTCAGAGAAGAGCTACTAAACTAGTACATGGATTGCAGGAAAAAACTTACCAGGAAAGGTTAAAGGACCTTAACATGTATAGCTTGGAAGAAAGAAGAGACAGAGGGGATATGATAGAAACTTTTAAATACATAAAGGGAATCAACTCGGTAAAGGAGGAGAGCATATTTAAAAGAAGAAAAACTACCACAAGAGGACACAGTTTTAAATTAGAGGGGCAAAGGTTTAAAAGTAATATAAGGAAGTATTACTTTACTGAGAGAGTAGTGGATGCATGGAATAACCTTCCTGCAGAAGTGGTAGCTGCAAATACAGTGAAGGAGTTTAAGCATGCATGGGATAGGCATAAGGCTATCCTTCATATAAGATAGGGCCAGGGACTATTCATAGGATTCAGATATATTGGGCAGACTAGATGGGCCAAATGGTTCTTATCTGCCGACACATTCTATGTTTCTATGTTTCTATGAATTTGGCCCCAAGTGCCATCACCTCAGCTCCACCGCCCTGGGTTCTATGAGCCAATATTGATCACAAAAAGGAACTCAAGCCCCAGAAATACCATACATGGGACCATCATATGTAGTTAATTGTACTATCACCCATTCGGTCACCACTACAGAACAGTTTACAACATACATTTGCAATGCAGTATACATTTGCCCATTGTATCCATTTGATGTATATAGGTATCTAAGTCTATGTTGAATGTCATGGTGTACAGATTTGAACGATGATCCGGCCACATGTGGCCAGTATATTACCACTAGAAGAGAAAAGGTTGTCTCTGTGCGGGTGGGTCCCCTTGTTTAGGGGCTCTTTTTCCTTTACATCCTCCAATTCTCTCCCTCTTAACCACTTGCCGACTCAGCCCCGGCCAGGCAAAGTGACGTACCGGTACGTCACTAGCCATCGCCGCTCTGGCGCGCGCGCGCTCCCGCGGTCACGCCGATGACTCGATTGGGTTCAGAACCGATCAGTCATCAGGTCCAGGCCAATCATTTTTGGCCTGGACCTGTAGATCGGTTCTGCCCAATCAGATTACACTCTGAGCCTGTGAAATGTAAACACAGGCTCAGAAAAGATGTGCCCTCCCTTCCCATCATCCTTTTTGGATCCAGCGTGAGAGGAGAGCACATCTAACTGTAAGTACTGCATCAAGCACACACTTCTACATTTAGATAGGCACATTTAATCCCCGATCGCCCCCCCCAGTTAACCCCTACACCCCCTGTCACAACACACACTGTATACAGCATATAGCATTTTCCTATATACCTGTATAAGTGTGATTTGTGAACAGGTGTAGCGCTTGCGACCCCCCCTTTTTCACTAAAAATACCCGCCACCCCCCCCCATAAAGATTTAACCCCCTGATCCCCCCTGTCCCATTCAACACTAATACAAACGTAATATACTGTGTTTTTGTATTTTGTATTAGTGCGATTGTGACTTGACTTAGCGCTAGCGACTTCGTTTCTCTCCCAAAGGAGGTTTAGGGTCCCCACCACCCCCCCAATAAAGATTTAACCCCTTGATCCCCCCCTGATCACCCCTACACCCCCTGTCACAACACACACTGTATACAGTATATAGCATTTTCCTATATACCCGTTCCTTTTATCCTTAGGATACCCGCCACCTGATCCCCCCCTGATCACATCCAGTTAACCCCTTCCCCCCTGTCACATTGCATACTAATACACACGTAATATACTGATTTCACTGTATTTTGTATTAGTGTGATTGTGACTTGAGGTTGCGCTAGCGACTTATTTTCTATCCCAAAGGAGGTTTAGGGTCCCCGCCACCCCCCCAATAAAGATTTAACCCCCTGATCCCCCCAGTTAACCCCTTCCGCGCCCCGTCACAGTGTCACTTTTATAGTGTACAATTTTTTTTCTGATCACTATTATTAGTGACACAGGTGACATTAGCTAGTGTTAGTGTCAGTCTAAAAAAGCGCAGATCCCTGGCGCATAGTTAGAAATAACCCCTTGATTACCACACACACACACACACACACAAACACACACACATATGCACACATACACTTCCATTACTAGTATAGTGTTTGAACAGATCAATATCTGATCTGATCAGAACTATACTAGCGTCCCCATAGTTTAGGGTTCCCAAAACGCGGTGTTTGCACGGTCAGCACTGATTCCTGCCAGCGCCTGCGTTTAACCCTTTCACCCAGGCAAGTGTAGCAATCAATAGATTACTGTCACTTCCAAAAAAACACAACACACAAAACCGCTGTGTTAGCAGAGTCAGGCCTGATCCCTGCTAGTATTAGCAGTTTTTTTGGTAGCTCTTGAAATAGTCCTTGACAGCCAGGTGCTTTTATTACCTGTGAGTCACACTACTGTACCGGTAAAATGTATTTACCAAAATGACCAAACGTTGGTACAGTGGTGCAGAGGCTTATAGTATGCTGGCCATGTCAGATGATAGCGATGGGGAAGCTACACTGGCAGACTCAGGGTCAGTATACGAACCAGATGACAGCAGCGGCTCCCTGACAGATAGCTCCGACGACAGATGGGTCCCTGTTAGACCCAGGCGTACTCGACCCCATTCTGGAGTTGTTGAGATGCAGGAATCGCAGGGTGCTCGTATGGAGCAGAGTGTGGTTACTAGTGCCGCTCATCCTTCTGGCGACCTGGCAAGCGCCAGCGGCCTAGTACAACCAGCACTACAGTATCACTTGGTGACGTGGCGAGTCCCATAAGTGCAGTTGAAGCTGGTGCGGTGGCTAGCACGAGTAGTGGCCCGCAGCCACCGTGTATTCGAAGACAGGCCCGTAGGGCCCATAGTGCTCTCCCTGATGCGCTGGCATATCCCAATTGGCAACCCACTGATTCTACAGCGCCAGTACTTCCCCCATTCACTGCCCAACCTGGAATCCACGTGGAGACAGCTGGTTTTATGCCCCTGAACTTTTTTGAGCTGTTCTTCACAGAAGCTCTTTACAGATCTATTGTGGATCAATCAAATTTATACGCACAACAATTCATCGCCGCCATCCCAAATTCGTCCCTTGCCAGACCATTCGGCTGGAAACCTATAACGGTTTCCGATTTTAAAATCTTTCTGGGCCTTTCCCTCCACATGGGCATAACTAAAGAGAGTGAATTGCGGCTATATTGGTCCACTAGCCTAGTTCACCATATGTGCATGTACTCTGCCTCCATGTCCAAATTCTGCGATTTATGAATTTCAGCAACAATGAAATCTGTCATCCTCTGGGAGACCCTGAATATGATCGGCTCCACAAAATTTGGCCCCTCATAGACCACTTCAATCAGCGATTTGCAGCCTTGTTTACCCCCGAACAAGTTGTCTGCGTTGACGAGTCCCTGATTAAATTTACTGGCCGCCTTGCTATGAAACAGTACCTCCCCAGCAAGCGTGCCAACTACGGGGTCAAGCTGTATAAACTGTGTGACAGGGCCACAGGTTATACAGTTAGTTTCCGGGTCTATGAGGGAAAAGATAGCTGTGTGGAGCCCCCGAACTGCCCAGACTACATAGGGAGCAGCGGCAAGATTGTTTGGGACTTGGTGTCACCCTTATCCGGAAAAGGGTACCATTTGTACGTGGACAACTTTTACACAAGCGTGCCACTATTTGGTCATCTTTCTGAATTACAAATTGGCGCATGTGGCACCGTGCGACCTAATCGCCGGGGCTTCCCCCAACGGCTTGTAAATTCCCGTCTTAGTTGGGGGGCGAGAGCCTGCTTGAAAACTGACAAATTGCTTGCAGTGAAGTGCAGGGTTACATGGGATGTTTATGTTCTGTCCTCCCTTCACGCAGACACGACGATCCAAATTACTATGGCAACTGGCGTTATGGAGAAACCCCTCTGTGTCCACGAATATAACCTTAATATGGGAGGGGTGGACCTTAACGACCAGCTTTTGGCTATTTAGTTGCCCGTAAAGCCAGACGCTGGTAAAAAAAAGTGTCTGTTTACCTTTACCAATTGGCTATGCTGAACGTCTTTGTCCTATACAGGGCGTCAGGACGCACTGGATCCTTCCGGGAATTCCAGGAAGCGATCATCCTTGCCTACCTGACACCCGTTATTATTGTCCCAAATGTCCTGACCAACCTGGTCTCTTGCGCTATGTTTCGAGCGCTATCGTACACTAGTGGAGACTTAGTGTAGGGTACAGCACGACACAGTGTAGGGCACACAAACACAGGGTCTCGAAAGATGTTGGATGTCCATCGACATTTTGAGAGACCCAAGCTGGAAAATCGCAGTCGCAAATCGAGGAACAACAGTTAGAAAGAAAAATAAAAGGATACAAAAACTGTTGTTGTGTCAGTCATTTTATATGTTCTTCTACTCTTCCAACTGTACTTTTACTGTACTTTGTTTGTTTTTCATTCTTTTGTGACCTGTTTCTCTTGCAGGTACTCGTCGGCTGCCACATTGATTTTATATATTCTGACACAAACAGCGTTTGCGCTCAGCATATATGGATACCTTTGCTGGCAGCAGCTGTGGTGATTTTCTGATTTCAGCACTGCAGTTAAAATCCTATTTTGGTATACGCGGATAGTGTCGTGTATACCCATCATTAAATTAAGTGGGTGGATGTTTGGGCGGTTAATGGTGGGTAATACTACACATTATCCCTGTGCTGATTTCTGATAGGTTCTCTTTTTTTTCGTTCAGCCCACAGGCTGCATGAAAAAAAAAAAACCTACACTATATGCCAAACAAGGACCAGCAATGTACTGGTACGTTGCTGGACTTTTGAGTGGTTATACCAGGATGATGCCTGCAGATTTAGGCATCATCTTGGTATCGTTTTTTACAGCCAGCGGTCGGCTTACATGTAAAAGCAATCCTAGCAGGTAATTGGCTGCTAGACTGCTTTTACATGCAGTGGGAGGGGACTCCCCACCCCCACCCATTTCACATATACCCATGGCATGTGTGAGCAATATATAATTTACTGACAACTTTGTGTAAAAAAAAAAAAAAACATATATATATATATATATATATATATATATATTTCCCGGAACTTGTGGCAAAAAATAAAATATTCCATGGACTCCCCATGCCTTTCAGCAAATAGCTTTGGGTGTCTACTTTCCAAAATGGGGTCATTTGGGGGGGGTTTTGTGCTATCTTGGAATTTTAGGGCCTCCGAAACTGTGACAGGTAGTGCAGAGGTGACATGCACAATTTACGCCATTAGAAAACCTGAGAGTGTTGATTGGTTTTTGCGGTCCTGTACACAGCTAGGATCCCAAAAAGTCTCACACATGGGGCATCCCCATACTCAGGAGAAGCAGCAGAATGTATTTTGGGGTGTCATTCCACATATACCCATGTCATGTGTGAGAAATTTATCATTAAGTGACAAAATTGTAATTTTCCCAAAACTTGTGGCAAAATATAAAATATTCCATGGACTCACCATGCCTCTCAGCAAACAGCTAGGGGTGTCTACTTTCCAAAATGGGGTCATTTGGGGGGGGTTTTGTGGTATCTTGACATTTCAGGGCCTCCTAAACCGTTATAGGTAGTGAGAAAATGCCATGAAAAATGTACGCCCTTTGAAATTCTGATGGTGGTGATTTGTTTTCGGGCTCCCGTACACTGCTAGGCTCCCAAAAAGTCTCACATATGTGGTATCCCTGTACTTAGGAGAAGCAGCAGAATATATTTTGGGGTGTAATTACACATATACCCATGGCATGTGTGAGCAATATATAATTTCAATGACAACTTTGTGTAAAAAAAAAAAAAAATTTTTTTTTTAGTCATTTTTCAAACACCTGTGACAAAAAAATGAAATATTCAATGAGCTCAACATGCCTCTCAGAACATTCCTTAGTATGTATTCTTTCCAAAAAGTGGTAGTTTGAGGGGGTTTTGTACTGCCCTGCCATTTTAGCACTTCATGAAATGAGATAGGCAGTCAGAAATTAAAGCTGCGTAAATTTCAGTATTTACACCATAGTTTGTAGACGCTATAACTTTTGCGCAAACCAATAAAAATACGCTCATTAAATTTTTTTTTGTCAAAGACATGTAGCTAAATATATTTTGGCCAAAAAAAATTACATAAATTGAGTATATTGGATATTTTTTAAAAGACAAAGTTGAAAATGTAATTTTTTCGCAAAATTTTCGCTCTTTTTTTATTAATATCGCAAAAAATAAAAAGCACAGAGGTGATCAAATACCACCAAAAGAAAGCTCTGTTTGTGGGAAAAAAAGGACGTAAATTTTGTTTGGGTACAGCATTGAATGACCGCGCAATTGTCAGTTAAAGTCACAAAGTGCCAAGTTGAAAAAAGGGGTTTGGCCAGGAAGGGGGTAAAATCTTCCGGGGCTTAAGTGGTTAATTGTAGTATTTTTTAAATATTTTTTACTTTGTGGTCATAATTCCATTTTTTGCTTTGCCTCTTCCTCTTCCCCCTTCTTTCTCTTCTTTTTCCCTATTCTTGGATTTCCTACTTGGGTATATGACATGCGCATGTGTGGTAGAGCGATCACGGTGTGTAGGCGGCTTAGCATGTTTCGCGTCCACGTGTTCATGAGGGAGGCAGAAGCTGATGGAGGCACACTGTTTAATTGGTGGAATAGTGCTAACCCGGGAAGGAATGATAGAGATGCACAGGTATGACATCACAAGTCTTTTGGTGCCAAAATTAGCATAAAAGAGACACATTCATTAATCAGCTGATGGTGGAGGAGTGTCTGTAAATTGTCTCTTGTAAGAATAACAATTTATCCAGTATACTATGACTATATTACAGATCTATAGCTATACTAATGGATTTCCATTGATTGTGGATTACTCAATAGGCGCTTATGTGAAGGATTTGCAAAGGCTGTAAAAACCTTTTGACATTACTGGCTGGAAATATAAGCAGTGGCGTACAAAGAGCATTTGGCACCCGGTGCAGACCCTTTATCTCCCTCCTTCCCACCAACTTAGAAATTTAAAAAACCCACAATAATTTGTAATGTTTTCGAGAATATTTATTGCACAAATTTAACAGCGCCCCATCGCAGTGCCCACCGCAATCTGCTCCCCCCCGTCTCTCTAATCACAGTGCCGCCTTTTACACTCTCAGAGGCTGCGGACATGATACAGGAGATGGTCAGAGACTGCGGACGTGATACAAGAGATGGTCAGAGACTGCAGGCATGATACAAGAAATGGTCAGAGACCGCGGACATGATACAGGAGATGATCAGAGACCGCGGACATGATACAGTAGGTGTTTAGAGACCACAGACATGATACAGGAGATGGTCAGAGACGGCAAACATGATACAGGCGATGGTCAGAGACCGCAAACATGATACAGGAAATGGTCAGGGACCGCAGACATGATACAAGAGATGATCAGAGAGTGGGGACATGATACAAGAGATAAAGCGATAAACACACAGGCTACAGAATAAGGGCAGCACCACGAGGCTCCCAGGGACCCAGGAGGGATGCCTAGGCCTCAAGGACGGGCCCAGGCAGGACGGGGGGCCCTGGCAGAAACCCCACCAGGTACAACCCCGCCTGCACAGCCGATCACCCAGGCACCGGCGGCACACCCCCTGCCCTCAGCATAGTTCCCTGCTCCCACCCCAGGAGGTGGACCAGACCACCTACACAGCCCCAGCATACAGTGCTTTGCAAAAGTATTCGCCCCCTTGAACTTTGCGACCTTTTGCCACATTTCAGGCTTCAAACATAAAGATATAAAACTGTAATTTTTTGTGAAGAATCAACAAGTGGGACACAATCATGAAGTGGAACGAAATTTATTGGATATTTCAAACTTTTTTTAACAAATAAAAAACTGAAAAATTGGGCGTGCAAAATGAAGTTAATACTTTGTAGCGCTACCTTTTGCTGTGATTACAGCTGTAAGTCGCTTGGGGTATGTCTCTATCAGTTTTGCACATCGAGAGACTGAAATTTTTGCCCATTCCTCCTTGCAAAACAGCTCGAGCTCAGTGAGGTTGGATGGAGAGCATTTGTGAACAGCAGTTTTCAGTTCTTTCCACAGATTCTCGATTGGATTCAGGTCTGGACTTTGACCTGGCCATTCTAACACCTGGATATGTTTATTTGTGAACCATTCCATTGTAGATTTTGCTTTATGTTTTGGATCATTGTCTTGTTGGAAGACAAATCTCCATCCCAGTCTCAGGTCTTTTGCAGACTCCATCTGGTTTTCTTCCAGAATGGTCCTGTATTTGGCTCCATCCATCTTCCCATCAATTTTAACCATCTTCCCTGTCCCTTCTGAAGAAAAGCAGGCACAAACTATGATGCTGCCACCACCATGTTTGACAGTGGGGATGGTGTGTTCAGGGTGATGAGCTGTGTTGCTTTTACGCCAAACATAACAATTTGCATTGTTGCCAAAACATTCGATTTTGGTTTCATCTGACCAGAGCACCTTCTTCCACATGTTTGGTGTGTCTCCCAGGTGGCTTGTGGCAAACTTTAAACGACACTTTTTATGGATATCTTTAAGAAATGGCTTTCTTCTTGCCACTATTCCATAAAGGCCATATTTGTGCAGTATACGACTGATTGTTGTCCTATGGACAGAGTCTCCCACCTCAGCTGTAGATCTCTGCAGTTCATCCTGAGTGATCATGGACCTCTTTGCTGCATCTCTGATCAGTCTTCTCCTTGTATGAGCTGAAGGTTTAGAGGGACGACCAGGCCTTCGTAGATTTGCAGTGGTCTGATACTCCATTTCAATATTATCGCTTGCACAGTGCTCCTTGGGATGTTTAAAGCTTGGGAAATCTTTTTGTATCCAAATCCGGCTTTATACTTCTCCACAACAGTATCTCGGACCTGCCTGGTGTGTTCCTTGTTCTTCATGATGCTCTCTGCGCTTTAAACGGACCTCTGAGACTATCACAGTGCAGGTGCATTTATACGGAGACTTGATTACACACAGGTGGATTCTATTTATCAACATTGGATCATTCAGAGATCCTCACTGAACTTCTGGAGAGAGTTTGCTGCACTGAAAGTAAAGGGGCTGAATAATTTTGCACGCCCAATTTTTTATTTGTTAACAAAGTTTGAAATATCCAATAAATTTCGTTCCACTTCATGATTGTGTCCCACTTGTTGTTGATTCTTCACAAAAAATTACAGTTTTATATCTTTATGTTTGAAGCCTGAAATGTGGCAAAAGGTAGCAAAGTTCAAGGGGGCCGAATACTTTCGCAAGGCACTGTAGATAGGAGGAGCGGTGGGGCAGCTATATATAGAGGAATTCATCTTTCCATATTCCTCCTGCAGCCGCTGAATGCTTGATTATCCTCCTCTCTCTCCTACAGGCATTCAGCAGCTGCAGGAGGAATATGGAAAGATCAATTCCTCTATATGCAGCTGCAGGGCCGCTGTTAGAAATCATGGGGCCCCCTACAGCCTACCTGATGGGGCCCCCCAACCCTGCCCCTAAACTCACCCCCTGACCTTGCATACCTGCCTAAAAAATCCAATCAGGGGAGATGGGGGTCTTGGTGCTTAGTGGGGAGAGATGGGGGTCTTGGTACTTAGTAAGGAGAGATGGGGGTGCTTAGTGGGGGAAAATTGGGGGTGCTAGTGCTAAGAGAGGAGAGATGGAGGGTCTTGGTGCTTCATGGGGGGGAGATAGGGGGTCCTGGTGCTTAGTAGAGAGAGATGGGGGGGGTCTTGGTGCTTAGAGGGGGAGGTGGGGGCCTTGTTGCTTAGTGGGGAAAGATGAGGCGTCTTAGTATTTAGTGGGGAGATATGGGGGGCCTTGGTGTTTATTGAAGGGAGATTAGGGCTCTGATGTTTAGTGGGGAGAGATGGGGGTCTTGGTGCTAAGTGGGGATAGATGGGGGTCTTGGTGCCTAGTGGGGAGAGATGGGGGTCTTGGTACTTAGTGGAGAGAGAGATGGGGGGTCTTGGTGTCTAATGGGGGAGATGGGGGTCCTGGTGCTTAGTAGGGGCAGATTAGGGGCACTGCCAGTTAGTGGAGGGGGGGCACTGGTACTTAATTCCTGGCTGCTTGATCCATCTGGAATCCTGTGGAAGATTCATCCCCTCTCACTTTTATTGTATGCTGATTTTTCTTGTCTGAAGGGATGCCGGGATACCAGTGCAGTGATAGTTTAGATGATCTCACAAAGAGCCGAAAGGAAAAGAAAGCTTCCTCTACTAACTTCTCTGCCAGGCTCTGACTGATAACTCGTTTATTGCAGGGCCCAGCAGAGGAAGCCAGTGGTGGAAGTCTTCCTTTTACTTGGCTAAGCTGCCACTGCAGTGGCTTCCCCAGCATCCCTCCAGGCATGCCAGCCACAGGAGCAGTCATACCGCTGTCACTTCTCCTGTCAGCGGCTATGCACCCCTCCCTTCCCTCAATGCACACCTGGGGACCTCGGAATGGAAAGATGGGGCCCCCCCAGGCCAAGGAATATGACTTACTACCTGTGGAGTCACAGGAGAACCATACTATGTGCTCACAGGCTGAAGGAGCAGCTACTGCACCTGCTTCACATGGACATGCGGGCCGGCCTGACAACCCCCCTCCCCCCCGCGCACCCCCGTTGGTACACCACTGCATAAAGTTATCCATCTGGATGGTGGTTGCATTAAGCCTAGGGGCTCAAAACATCTACTACAGATAATAATATTTCTTGCCTAGGAATAACAACAATTAACTAGAAGGGTACAATATATAATTTGCTATACAATAATCCCATAGGTTGAGACAATATTAAAGGGAGGATTGTAACCCATACTTTGGTGAGCCGACTACCATTACCTGGTTCAAGAAAAAAACGTAAAAGCTTATCTAAAGTAACTGGAAATGGGCTAATAAATACAATTAAGTATCGCCCCTAGGGATTTGGATCCAATAGCTGGCTTATAATATAATTGTATTTTGTTTGGCTCTATATAGGGTTAGATTCTTAATAATTCCAGGGTAGGAAACATATGTAAATATCTGCAAAAGCGTCTAAGGCCATTTCATGTACTACCACCCAGTCATTACTGCTGGAGCTCCATAGTATATTATAAGTTACTGCAGTAATATAAGGCCTTGATCCATTTGTTTTGTCTGTGTATTAAAGCTCATAAATATCATGCTTTTTCTATGTTTTTTTAGGACAATTGTCTGTGCTGTCACGTTATGTAGGTCCTGATGAAGCGACGAAACGCGTCAACCTCTTGGAACAATCAGCATAGAAACAGTGACTGTTAGACTATTTGGTATACTGTATGAGAGCTGTGGCTCTTTCATTCTTTTATTTTAAACCACTTTAACAAAATAAGTTGTATAATGAATTTGATACCTTTAAATGTATAACTGTGTACAGTCCTCCTTTTTGGTACCAGTAAAGTCCGATATCTCTTTAGTATTTTTTTTTCTTGTTTTTTTCTGTTCTTTTGTTCTGTTTTGTTTTTTTATATGCAAACAATATCAACATTTGGAAAGTCAGAGTTCCTCCTTAATGAGTACAAGTGTCCTCACAATGGAGATGTCCGGTATCTTCAGCTAGCTTAAGGCCCAAAGAGTTCTCTATACAAAGTGGAATTGTTGTAAATTTCCAGGGGCAGGCTCTGACATGAAGACAGGTTAACCACTTTAGCCCCGGAGGATTTGGCTGTTCAATGACCAGGCCCTATTTTGCAATTCGGCACTGCGTGACTTTAACGGACAATTGCGCAGTCGTGCGATGCTGTACTCAAATAAAATTGACGTCCTTTTTTTCCCACAAACAGAGCTTTCTTTTGGTGGTATTTGATCACCTGTGCAATTTTTATTTTTTGCGCTATAAACAAAAAAAGAGACAATTTTGAAAAAATAACAATATTTTTCACATTTTTTTTATATGAAATAATCAAAAAAAAAAATTAAAAATAAAAATTTTTTAACATTTTAGGCCAATTTGTTTTCTGCTACATATTTTTGGTAAAAAAAATTGCAATAAGCGTATATTGATTGGTTTGCGCAAAAGTTATTTTGTTTACTAACTATGGGAAAGATTTATGTTATTTTTATTGTTTTTTTGTTTTTTTTAACTAGTAATGGCTGCGATCTGCGATTTTTTTTTTGCGGGACTGTGACATTGCGGTGGACAGATCGGACCCCTAACTGACATTTTTGACACTTTTGGGGGTACCAGTGACATTACTACAGTAATCAGTGCTATAAACATGCACTGTTACTGTAAAAATCACACTGGCAGGGAAGGGGTTAACTTTATTGGTGATTAAGTTTGTCCCTAGGGGCATGATTCTAACTGTCAGGGGGCGTGGCTAGTGAAGTAACCACAGAGACATGCGATCCTATATAGCAGGATCGCATAGCCTCTGTGCTTACTTCAGGGAGAATGACAGACGGCTGTGTTTACATCAGCCGTCTGTCTTTCTCCCTCTCCTGTGGGAGGTCGCGAGTGGCCGGCGGCCATCAGAGCCGCCAGTCACATGCGCTGGCTCCCCAGGAAACAAGCGGGGGCAGGAGCATGCCAGCGGCAGCGCGCGCTCGTCCCCTACAGTCTAGTGGGCGAGCAACGTAGGTCTACGTCGCTTTGCCTGTAAGCGGCAGAGTGCGGCAGTAAATCTATGTTAGGCGGGGCTAAAGTGGTTAAAGGTGTCTGCATTCATTGTTTGCGCAAGATGGGCAACAGCCGGCTCACCAATCCAATGACATCAGAGGCTGAAGAAATAGACGCCTGGAGCAGGCTCTTTAGGAATGCCCAACTGGCAACCCAGCAGCAGGAAGGCACAGCGACATCTGTCCAAACACCCACGCAACCAAAAGGGTGCCTGAGGAGATGGGTCTACTTCCAACCGTGGAGCAGTTGGTGAGGAAATGGTCACGCTGATTATAAAACAGCAGCACTCTCTCCTTGCGTCCGGTCTCTCTTTTGCCTCGTGGATCTCTCTCCCCAGTTCCCAGACAGCCTCCCCTGTATTTCTCTCTTTGACCCCTGTGGCCTGCTGGGCTGTGTAGTTTGCCCCTGTAGGATTCCCTGTGGGATTACAATAGGGGCGCCTGGTCTTCGGGACTACATGTCCAAGGATCCTTTGCCTGCTGTCCTCCCAGGATTGGCTCCTCTCCTCTTGCTAATGAGGAACAGGGATAGGAGCAGGATGGGTGGGTGCCTGTGCGAGACATACTGAGAGTTCATGAGGAGAGGGATGTGGAGAAATCCCCCGCAGCTGCTGACAGGCCATGTGTCTCACTACCAACCTGCCTGTGTATGTATCGGCGCAGCCGGTTCGAGGTGGGGCGAGAGGAGTGTTTTTCAGGTAGAACTCCTCAACAGGGATTTCATCCTTCGCTCCCCCCACAAATTTAGACGGTGAGACTGGAGTGGCCGGATTCACTTGTCCCAGCAACATCCAAGCCGGCATTTTCACAGGGGAGGCTGTAATGATGCAGACATTGATTGGAATTTTCCCATGACTTCTCTGCAACGCCTTCGTCAATATCATATCCATGTGACCGGAAGTAGACGCTATTGATTGATACACAGGAACGTCCTCCCGCAAGTCCAATCCGGACACTTGGCGGGCGGACGTGGGGGGCGGGAGACGCAAGAGAGGCGGGTTGGCGCCAAACCCATCTCTATTTAACCAACAAACAAATGTGCAGACTACCATTGCCAGCTGATACACGGGGATATACTTTCCAGCAAATATTTGATTCCTTATGATCCGTATACTCTCTCAATTTGCGCTGATGGAACAAGGTAAAACCTTATGGATTTTAAATATATTTTCCTCCTTTTTTTTTTTACATCTATTTGTTGGTCAAATTTGACCTCTGTTAATAATGCAAAATTGGTCAATTTTTCTCATTATATCCCCCTTATAGACAGGGTCTCCGAGACTGGTATCCAGTCGGTGGAACCCCTAAACAGCGCTATTTAAAGAGACGGCTAATCATTTTATATCCACATCCCCATGGCATTTCCAATCCTTTAAATACCACACGTCAACCATCTCCTTGGAAGCTTACTTATATTCTGCTATATACATATCTTTCTGAGATTATTCATCTCATCCTCACAGGGTAAGTCTTCCCTGGTGAAAGCGATTTTCAGACTCATCTGATCTGTCAAATCTTATTAACCCCTTCTTTTTCTTTATTTCTCCCCTTTTTTCTCTTTTTATCAACCTTTTTTCTTGTCATAATCCTTTTATCAATCTTAGATAGCAGTGTTCCCTCATACATATTACTGGGACTCTTAAACACCGATTTATACCTAAAGCTTCAATCTTCCTCTTCATAGTACGGGTGATATTCCAAATATTTTACACTCTATCTATCCTACAATTCTTTCTTAACTCCACAATTGGTCTAAATAACCCAGATGTATATCTTGTAATATTGTTTCCTTGCTCCTAGGTTTCAAATGTTATCCCTCCACTTTCTTCCCTACCCCCTCCTCCCCAGTCTTTCCCCATCTATGTTCTTTTGAAAGACACATACCCAGTCAACAGACTATATATATGTATTCAGTAAGAATCAACGATACAACAATGTTATAGGTAAGCCTTTCTTGTCATATACTTTTGAAATATTCTAATTCTCTCATCTTTCATCCTGTCACTTGCATTATGGTTGCTACATATATACGAATAATCAATGAATGAGAAATATTAATAAAATGTGATATCTTCTTGATTAAATACAAAGCCTGTGCATTTTCTTACACCACCTCTTTTCTCGTCTGGCCCCTTCCCCAGGGCGCTCGGGACCCTTTATCCAGTGGCCGTCAGGGACCTGGCCAACATGCCCCCCCTTAAGCTCTTCTGACTGACTACTATATATACAAGAAACTTCTTCTTTGCTTTTTCTACTGTCTTCTTACTTTTCGTCTTTCCTTTCCCTTTCCTATGTCTCCCTTTTCCCTATTCCCCTCTTCTTCCCCTGCCTTCCCCTTCCGCTTTTTTCCCCCCTTCTTCTCCCCTTTTCTTTTTTTGCACTCATACTCAATATATCATTAAACAAAATAACATTTATTGTGCCTTTATATAAAAATAGAGATGAAATGTTATAAAGTAGCAAATATTGGATATATATTGGTTAAAAAGAGAAAATATTATCTTTAGTCATACAGAAAGAAATAACATTCCTTATCTGGATAAGACAGAATGTAATAAACCCGGAATTGTTTCTGATTTTAAACTTATACGTTTCAAGTTTAGGAATAATGTGAATATATATATCTTCTTCTGAAAACTAATGTATATACTATCTACTTCTTAGAAAAATTAATGTTCTTAACTTGCTGGAGCCCGAAGAAGCATTCTCTGCGAAACGCGTAGTTCCAGCTCCCTTTCTATTTGTACAGCCCCTACTATTGGGCTTCCTGGAGTGTAATGAATATGATGAATATACTATCTTTGTACTGTATATGTATGTCTTTCCTTTTCTCTGGTATTATTTTGTAAACAAAAATTAATAAAATTTGTATCCATTGTTTTAAATACTGTTTGGAAGTGTGGAAATATTTTTTCAGTATATGTGGCACATTTAAACCCCCAGGCTCTGTGGCTGGCCTGCATCACTTTGTCGTGCAGACCAGCATGAGCCTTTACCCTCTACACACAATTTTTGCTCTTTGGGGGAGGTGCCTACGAATGTCTGTTTAAAAAGCCTCTATCTCCCCTACCACAATTTTCCTTGGTCAATATCTGGTCTGTGGCCTGTATCTATCTATGTGGGAATTCTGATCGGGCTTGAGTTTCTATTGAGTTCTCGGGGCTTGGTGTGCACTGACTTTCTGATGTTGGGTAGCTGGGGTCAAAGTGAGCCAGATACTAGGTCACTCAGAGACAACAACGGGAGCCCTCTGAGAGGGTTTGGACTCCCGGCATGGTCACCTCATGTTGTTGCTTTTGGAGCTAGCTATTGTAGATGGGCATCCAGTTGGCTCCTTCACTGGGGCCCTCTGAAGTTTCCTACCAGCTTTTGGCACTGGGCTTCAGGCGTCACTGGGTTGGACACACCCGTCTTTAATGTTCCACTTCTCTGCAGTTGAAGCAGATTTCTGGCTTTGCTGGCTTTTCTGCCAGAGCAACTGTAAAGTTTAAGGACTTTTTGAACTCTGAAACTTCACCAGAGGGTAAAACAGTGGGCTTGGCGGTAAGCAGGGCTATCATCTCTATTAGCTGTGACACCTGAGTCTTAAGAAGCTTGACCTTGGGGTTGCCATTAGCTGCACTACTGTCATGGTGCCAGGAAACCAAACCACAGACGCAGGTAAAATAAAGCAGTTTATTGGAGCAAACAACAATAAACGCACAGCAAGAGTGAGGAAGTGGGAGCAGGAACAAGTCAGGGTCATCCTAGCCATCCTAGCTGGGATCAAGTCCAGAAGCGGGTAGCCTGCCGATGCAGGGTCGTTTGTCAACACTGGGTCGATAGCCGGGAGATTAGTCAGCCAAGCCAGTTCATACATGGAGGAACACGGAGAACAGAAGTCTGCACCTTGGAGCACAAACACAAGGGCAAGGACTGCAACCCATCAGGTGATAGATATAGTCAGGAGTGCAGCACCATCACTGTGCGACGCCCAGGCAGCAGGCAAGTGGTGATGACGCAATCAGAGTCTATAAGAGGCAGCAGTCTACACATGTCCAAGATGGCTGCCAACAGGAGGGCAAGATAAGACCTTGACAGTACCCTCCCCTCAATAGCCCCTCCTCCGTGGAGCAAAAAAGGGTTTCTGAGGAAAGCGAGCATGAAAAGCGTGGAAAAGGGCGGAAGCATGATCAGCGGAGGGAACCCATGAGCGCTCCTCAGGACCGTAACCCTTCCAGTGCACCAGGTATTGAACCTGGCCTCTGAACAGACTAAAATCCAAGATGCTACTGACCTCATACTCATCATGATTGCCCACAGGAATGGGACGAGTGCGAGGAAGTGAAGAAGTACAGCGACTGCAAACCAGCGGCTTTAAAAGTGACATATGAAAGACATTGAAGATACGCATGCCAGGGGGAAGACCAAGGACATAGGCCATTCCAGATTACACAGGGTGTCTTCTGACGTCCCGGATGTCTGCTGCCATTGTGGCCCGGGCGCCCCTTCCTATGCTCATGATCTGGCACTGTCTGTCCCTGCAAAGCTTTTGGTCTGAGATCTTGGGCTTCATTGCTAGATTGACTACCATTACTGTACCAGCTGGGATTGAAACCTGTATCCTGGGACTGGTGAATGAGTTGGCCCATACTGTTGCTACTCGCACCCTTTTGGGGCTTTTGCTCTTCTATGCAAGAAAGTTGGTGGTGATGCGCTTGAGGGAACCGGGAGCCCCAGTATTGTCACAGTGGAAGGCCCTGGTGAATTCGATGATACCATTGTACAAAGCAGTTTACAAGTACAGAGGGTGCTCAAATAAATTCCACAAGGTCTGGGACCTGTGGTTGGAAGCCACGGATACTGCAGATGACCCATCCATTCCAGATGTTAATGTACCTTCAACTGCCATGCAGGTTGCTCGTGTCTAAGTATGCTGGTATATGTTGTTTCTGCCTCCCTGATTGCACTGGACCGAGGTTTCTGAATTGCATGTATGTTTGAATTTTGGTAAACGGACCTGAGAAGTTCGAGACTTTCTTTGAGCTGCAGCCACTGTTGGGGGGTTGGTGGGTCTTTTTTTAAATTTTACTTTTATTTTATTTTTTTATTGTTATTTTTGTGTTCTATGTTGTTGAGCCTGGGTATGCCCACATAGCTCTGTTTTGTATGCTGTTTTTTCAAAAATACAATAAACAGAATTTTCAAAAAAAAAAGACATAGGCCACCTGGTTCAGCTTATGGAGGATGCGAAAAGGCCTAATAAAACAGGGTGCCAGTTATGGAGTGGGCACCCTGAGGTTGAGATTATCAGTCGACAACCACACCCTCTCCCCGACCTGGTATGAAAGAGCAGATAAACGTCTCAGGTCTGCCTGGAGCTTCTGATGCTGTGCAGAGACCCATAAAGACTCTTGAATCTGCACCCAAGAGGAACGGAGGGCACGAAGATGACTCTCCACAGCCGGGATGTCCTGTGGTTCCAAACCAGCGGATTGGAACCCATAATTGGCCATGAATGGAGACATTCCCGGAAGACAGGTTGATGGCAGAGTTCCTGGCAAACTGCCCAGGGTAGCAGATCAACCCAATTGTCCTGATGGTCTGAGATATAGCAGCGGAGAAATTGCTCCAGAGCTTGGCTGGAACACTCAGCGGCACCATTGGACTGTGGATGATAGGCCGAGGAGGAGGAGAGTCGAATACCCAACTGGGAGCAAAAGAAGCGCCAGAACCTGGAGACAAACTGGCTCCCACGGTCTGAGGCAATCTCCTTAGGCAACCCCTGTAAACGGAAGACCTCCCTGGCAAGCACAGAGGCAAGGTAGGCAGCCGCTTAAATGGAACATAGTGGCACATTTTTGAGAACCAGTCGACAACCATGAGGATAACTATGTAACCTTGAGTCGCAGGAAGTTCCACAATAAAATCCATGGCCAGGTGACACCAGGGACGCACCCAATGGGAATGGGATACAGTAGGCCCAAGGGAAGGCACCAAGGAAATTTATTCTGGGCACAGACCGAAGAAGCAGTCACATACGCAGCAACATCAGTGAGGAGAGATGGCCACCAGAACTGAGGGGAAATAGCCCAGGGCATCTGGTTCTTACCGGCTGTCTTGGAATTGTGGTATGTGCACAACAGTCTGATGCGCAACCCCACAGGTACAAAACATTTGCCAGCAGGTCTCTCAGTGGGAGCATTAGGTTGGGCAGCCAAGATCTGTTCCCCAAGAGAAGAGGTTAAGTTGGTGTGGATGGCAGCCAGGAAATGATCTGAAGGTATGATCGGTGTCGGCACAGAGTCTTCCCTGGACAACTCAGAAAACTGGCAACACAAGGCATCAGCTTAACATTCTTGGAGCAGGGCAAATAGGAGACCACAAAGTTAAACGAGACAAGAATAAGGCCCATCTGGCCTGACGGGGTGTGAGCCTCTTGGCCTCCGAGAGATACGTCAGATTCTTATGATCGGTGAGAATGAGAACTGGAACCACAGAACCTTCGAACAAGTGTCTCCATTCTTTGAGAGCCAGGATAATGGCCAAGAGCTCTGTGTCTCGAATCTCGTAATTGCATTCAGCTGGAGACAGCTCACACCCTGTCATTTTGATACTCACGATATTTAATAGGCAACACTGAATCCGAGGAGGTACAAAGTACCTTAACTGGACCATGGATATAAACAGCGCCACACTGTGGAGAACAAGAGAGGATCTCGATCGACTGCCAATCAAAGGTCGGATTGTGTTTCTAAAGCCAAAGGTACACCAAAACAACGGAGTAGTGTGGGGACGATATAACCTGGAAACAGGTTGACTCCCTGTGAACAGCTCCTATCGCCATATCAACCAGAACAGTCTTGTGGGTAACCTGTGCCGGTTGCAGGGGTCTGCCATCAATCGCCTCGATAACTAGTGGAGAAACACAAGGCTGCAAGGGTATGGAGTTCTAAGTAGCAAACGACTGTCAATAAAATAACCGCCAGCACCAGAGTCTACCAATGCCTGTGTAATCAACGAACCCACTGCCCAGGAGAGGACAACTGTGATTAGCGGTTTATCTTTGCGGGAAACCGGGGACGATGAAATTCCACCTAAGATCTGCCCCCGACAGGACCATAGGTGCAAGCTTTTCCCAGATGGGTCGGACAAGATTTCAGGAAATGCCCACCAAGACATCAATAAAGGCACTGGCCCTCCCTCCTCCTAAAGGCCCACTCAGCCTCGGAAAGGCGAGTGAACCCCAGATGCTCCTAAAGGGCCCCAACAATAGCCGGCAGAAGAACATCTCAAGGACTGCCTCTCCCATAATAATTATTCTGCAAACCCCCTTTGTTCCCCTGCTCCCTCCAATACTAATCTTCCTTTAGTTTTGGGCAGTGCATACCTAGTCGGTCAAGGACTAGCACTGTTGCCATAAATGCGCTCTGACAGTAAAGTTCCAGCACTTGATAGATTAAACTTTACTACTGCTCACTGCTGCACTAGAGGTGGCTTTGCTACTATTTCTTTTGCTTATTCCTTACTGTTAATCACATTGTATGCTAAATTGTGTTCTTACCATCATTAGTCCATTTTATGCTTGCCTAGTTACCAAACATATTGGGTGACTGCATATTAAGTTTGCATTTACTACCTGGTTTGGAGCCTGTTTTCTTTAATATAGCACTACTATTGGGTATTAAGTATTCTGTTCAGTAATTTCCTGTGATAAGGTATGTTTGTACACTCCTGGTGTGTCAGAGGGGCTGAGGTTCTTGACAAGGATGAGGCAAAGAGCAGAGGACCCATCCTATCCTGCAGTTCCTCTGGGGGTAGCACTACAGATTTTTGCACAAAATGCTGCTTTCTAGAACAGCCATTATCAAGTTTTTACTACAAAGGAACCCTTAAATATGTTGCAGGTCTCTGAGAATCCCTGTTAAAATTATACAGTACATTAGTATGACTAGTAATAAGGAATGTTGCAGCTTATTGTGTTCAACACCCAAAGTGGATCTTTTTTTTTTTTACATGCCCTTGCTCTATATGAGACATTTTTTTTCAGTACTGAACCTGAAGTGAATAATAAAGAAAAGTAACCCAAACAGTGAAAACTTTCATTCAAATTTTTGTCATTGAGGAAATATTCATTTGTGGTATATGTAGTGCTTCCATACTTTAGTGGTCAGTGGAAGAAGACCCCCCTTACATGGCTGGTCAGTGGGAGAAGGGTATTGTTGGTCAGAGGTAACAGTCCCCTTATACTGGTGGTCAGTGGGGGAGGAACCCATTGGCTTAGTGGTCAGAAGGAGAAGGGCCTTGTTTGATTGGTAGTCGAAAGGTCCCTTACAGGCAGATATAAATATCATTGGTATCAGTGGTACTTACCTGTGAAATGAGAGAAAAGGCTCTACTGGTCACATGTTGCTGGCTTCGGAAAAATTGACATTGATGCCAGAACTGTGCAAACACAATCAGGCAGGAGACCAGTCCGCTACTGCTCATAGGGTTTCATGGAACACAGTTTAAGAAGGGTTGGTTTAGAACAGGGATCTTCAAACGTTTCTAAACAAAGGGCCAGTTTACGATCCTTCAGACTTTAGGGGGGCAAGATTGTGGCCAGTGGGAGTAGAAATTATCCGGATGTCAGCGGGAGTAAACCGTGCCCCATCTTTGATACCAGGGGGAAGAACAGTGCCCCATTTTTGGTGTCAGTGGTAGGAAACTAAGCCCAATTGTTGTGTCAGTGGCAGGAATAATGTCTTATATGAGTATGCATTAGTACCCTACGAGCTGTCAACAAGCAGATTTGGACTGATTGAGGGAGAAAGTCATAGGTGGACACTAACAGGGAGGCTAGCAAGGTGTCGCAGCTAAAAAGGCATAGTAGAGGGTCCTTGGGAAGAGGTATTCGCTTGATCTTATCAATGTATTTCAGAACCTGGTCCCAGAAGTTGGAGATCGCTTGACAGTTCTGTCTTGGGCCGCAGGTTGGACACCCCTGCTATACATGCTCTAATGTAGTGGATAGGCCAGGGTTGCCAGCTTATCCCTAATTACAGACATGCTCTGTAACTGATAAAATCCAGGGAATGTACTGACTAAAACCAGGCGGAAGAAACTAGTTGTGATAGACAACACCATTATTTTCTTTGTGTAGTGCAGTTTTACACCTAAAAAGTAGCTTTGGTTCCATCACAAAACATTTTAATGCTGTATTGTGTGGCATAAACTCAATCTCATTCTACAGTGCCTTGAAAAAGCATCCATATACCCCTTGAAATGTTCCACATTTTTTCATTTTACAACCAAAAAAAACGTAAATGTATTTTCTCTATCGTTCATCGACAGACGAAGCTCCATCTAGTCAGAGACTATAGGGTTATGCTCTTTCTATCAGGAATAGGCACTAGGCAGAAAAAAGGCTTAATCACACCTATGGAGGCTGTCCCTGCAGGCATAACCCCACACACCCTGCTATCATCAAACAGTCAAGTTGCAAGCAGTGTTTACAATAGAAAAAACCCCATTCACTCAGAAGTAGAGGGGCGGGTGCTGGGTCTGTCGATGAACTTCAGAGAAAAGGATTTTACGGTAAGTTCTTACAAAAATCCAGTTTTCTCTATCGTTGATCAACAGACGCAGCTCCATCTAGTCAGGGACTATAAGGATGTCCCAAAGCAGTATATTCATGAGGGGTGGGAAGACAATGCAAATGGAAACATAACTCTCCAAAGGCTAAACTTAGCCAACCAGGTAACATGGAGCTCAACCAGGAACAACTGGAGCTCATCCTGAAAACACAATACACCCTCAAAGAGAAACAAAAAAACAGTTGTCTTTAAACAGCAGCCTGCATAACCTTGCGGCCAAAGGAAGCATCCGCAGATGTCAACACATCCACTTTGTAGAATTTCGTAAACGTATGCACAGACGACAAAGTTGCCGCCTTGCAGACTTGCAGCACCGACATTTGATGGCGAAAAGCCCAAGAGGCACTCAGCGCTCTCGTAGAATGCGCCTTCACCGGGAAAGGAGGAACCTGATCCTTCAGTGAAAAAGCCTGAAGTACCATCTGCCTGATCCATCTGGATATGGTCGCCACAGACGCAACCAATCCCTTACGGTAAGGATAAAAAGAGTCTGATTTTTTAAAAGACTCAGTAGTCTCCAGATAGACCCTGATCGCCCAAACCACATCCAAAGAGTGCAACACAAACTCCTAAGAATGTTTGGGCTTAGGGCAGAGTGAAGGCAACACAATATGTTCATTCAGATGAAAATCAGAAACAACCTTAGGAAGAAATTACTGATTAGGTCGAAGTACCACTTTATCCCTGTGTATCACCAGATAAGGTGAGTGGCAGGACAACGCCGCCAGTTCAGATACTCTGCGAGTGGAAGTGATAGCCACCAAGAAGGCAACCTTCTGGGACAACGAAAGCAGAGAAATCTCCTGAATGTTCTCAAAAGAAGGCTTATGAATAAGAGATAATACCAGATTGAGGTCCCACGGAGGTAGCGGGGACCTTCTCAGAGGAGCAATATGGTGCACTCCCTGTATGAAGGTACGAATCAAAGCATGCGTAGCTAACGTGCGTTGGAAATATATAGCCAAAGCCGACACTTGGCCTTTGATAGTGCCCAAAGCCAACCACTGTTCAACTCCTTTGTGCAGAAAGATCAAAACCAGTGGCGGCCCGTCCATTGGGAGCGCAGGGGCTCCGCCCTCCCATCCATGCATCCGGCCCCCTAATCTACATTCAGGGCACCAGATGCATGGATTCCAATAGGGATTTTTTTTTTTTAAGCACCTGATTAGAGCCAGAGGCTTTAATAGGCTTCACAAAAGGGTGGACTGAATGAATATTCACTTTATCACACTGATTCTCCTCCTAGCCAATCAGGAAGCAGGTCGTGAGACCCCTTTCCTGATTGGCTGAAAAGAGAAGCGATTTTACTGGCCATTTGCCAGGAAGAGGTAAGAATGCTGGCTGTCCAGCACGTACGATGATATATTTTCCTAGAAGTCGACTTCCTAGCCTTCAACAGCACATCACAGAGTCAGAAAGACCTCTATCTCTCAACACCTGGCTTTCAAAAGCCATGCCAGCGACTGTAAAGCAGGATGGAAGATTGGACCTTGAGACAACAGATCTTCCGTGAGACGAAGTCTCCAAGGAGCATTGGCGACCAACCTTACTAGGTCTGCATACCAAGACCGGCGAGGCCAGTCTGGACCCCCTTAGAATGTCCGGAATCCCTTCCACCTCTATCCTGCGCAGAAGCCTCGGCACGAGTTTCATGGGAGGAAAGGCATAAATTAGCCGATACTGACCACAAGGAGCCAACAGAGTGTCTGTGGCATCGGCCAGAGGATCTCGAGACCTGGCTACGAATCTCTGAACCTTCTTGTTGATCTGAGAAGCAAACAGATCTACCTTGGGAGTCCCCCACTGAACACACAGGAGATGAAACACCTCCGGGTGCAGGGACCACTCCCCTTGATCCAACACCTGATGACTCAGGTAATCCTCTTGCCAGTTCTCCACACCTGGAATGTGTACAGCAGAGAGGGCTGGAGTACATTTTTCTGCCCAGGTCAGAATCTCAGCCACCTCTTTGGCTGCCAAGACACTCTTGGTGCCCACCTGGTGATTGATGTAAGCCACAGTCATGGCGTTGTCTGATTGAATCCGAGCTAGACAATCTTGCAGACCAGTCATCCAATGGCTCAAACAAAGCTTTATTGCTCTAAACTGCAAAACATTTTTGACTCTTCCAGCGTCCAGGTACCCTGGGCACAGAGCTTCCCAAGCACCCCGCCCCAGCTCGATAGGCTGGCGTCCGTGGTCCAAAACAACAGCAGGAAGGACTTGCCCTGGCATAGTGCTGGAGACTAAATCCCCTACAACAGAGCAGACCTTGTGTTGTGGCTTAACCGAATCAAAGAGTCCAAAAACTTTGGATCCTTGTTCCATTTGACAAGACTCTCTTTGCAACGGTCTGGTATGGAACTGAGCAAACGGAACCGCCTCGAAGGTTGATACCATCAGACCCAAGGTCCGCATGCAAACTCGAAGAGAGGACAGATTGTTCGCCAACAACAACCAAATCGCCTCCTGCAACTTTTGCAGCTTGTCCGGGGAGGGAAGAAACACCTTGGCCAAGGCTGAATCCAGAGTCAAGCCCAGATAATCCAGTCTCAAGACAGGTGTCAGCGCGGATTTCTTGAAATTGATGTTCCAACTGAAATCCTACAGAGTTCTGACCGTCAGATCCCCCCAACAAGACTGAAGGAAAGTCCGCTCTCAACAGGCGGTTGTGTAGGTACCCCAGAACCGCAATCCCCCGCTGGCACAGCAATGAAAATACCGGTGCTAAGATCTTGGTAAACACTCTGGGAGCTGAGGCGAGATCAAAGGGCAATGCCACAAACTGATAATGCTCCTCTGTGAATGCAAAGCGAAGAAACCGCTGGTGTCCAGCGTAAATAGGGATGTGTAGATATGCGTCCTTGATATCTATGGAGGCTAAGAAGTCTCCCTGGTGCAGCAATGCCACCACTGTGCGGATGGATTTAATACGAACCTTATGTACTTGCACAAAGCAGTTCAGGGCCTTGAGATCCAGGATGGGACGCACCTTGCCTTCCTTCCTGGGCACGGTGAAGAGGTTTGAATAAAACCCTTGAAAACTTTCCTGAAGAGGAACTGGTACACTCACTCCTTGTGACAGCAAATCGTGTACTGCCCCTCGCAAGTCCCTTAACCGGACTAGGGGATAGTCGAAGATTGGACGGAAAGAACCTGTCCGATGGGCAAGACCGGAATTTGATCTTGTACCCAGATCGGATCAGTTTGTGAACCCATTTGTCCTGAATCAAGGAGGTCCAGGGTTCCAGAAAGAAACAAAGATGACCCCCCCCCCACCCCAGAATTAGGTGAGGGCACCCCTTGCAGACGAGGACTTGTCTGCAGGTCCAGATTGGCCGGTCTTTACTTTTCCCGACCATGGCTTCTTGGAAACCCCAGAAGACCTGAATGATTTACCTTTTTTTTGCGACCCAGAGGCACGAAAAACTGGATTTTTTTACTTACCGTAAAATCCTTTTCTCTTAAGTGCATTGATGGACCCAGTCTTCGATGCATATTAGTAGGGTTATACTGCCCCCTACAGGAGTAGGACACTAGGCAGAAAAAAAGTTCTCACTACCCCTATGGGCAGTCCCAGGGGGTATACCTTCTGTCTTCCTGCATAGGATGTCAGTTTTGTGTCAGAGAAATAATACTAACCCAACTCAAAATAGAGGGGTGGGTTAAGAGAAAATTATTTTACGGTACGTCAAAAATGCAGTTTTCTCTATCGTTCATTGACGGACGAAGTCTCTGATGCATACCAGTAGGGATGTCCCAAAGCAGTGCCATAAAATAAGGGGCGAGAACAGCAGAAAAACAAGTCCCCAAGGCTAAACATAGCCAACCAGGCAACACATGATTCATCAGAACTACAAGATGAGGCCCACCTGAAACAAACAGTAAATACCCTCAAGGAAGGCCAAAAAGCCCCCTAAACAGCAGCCTGCAAAACTTTGCGGCCAAAAGAGGCATCCGCAGATGCCAGCACATCCACCTTATAAAATTTGGTAAAGGTGTAAACAGACAACCAGGTAGCCGCCTTTCAAACTTGAACCACAGATGCCTGATGGCGAAAAGCCCAGGAAGCACTAAGCGCCTGAGTAGAATGCTCCTTAACAGGGATAGGTGGAACCTGAACCTTAATTGAATAAGCCTGCACAACTGTCTGTCTGATCCATTTTGAAATAGTCGCAGCAGACGCAGGGAGCCCTTTCTTTGAATCATCCGTGAGTACAAAGAGCGAATCTGACTTTCGAAAAGACTCAATAGACGCCAAGTACACCCTGATTGCCCGAACCACATCCAGAGTATGCAGCGCAAACTCCTTAGGATGTTTTGGCTTAGGACACAAAGAAGGTAACACGATGTCCTCATTTAAGTGAAAACTGGAAACCCCCTTCGGAAGGAAGGATCTGGACAAAGTACCACTTTATCCCTGTGAACCACCAGGTAGGGAGAACAGCAGGACAACGCTGCCAGTTCCAACACCCTGCGCGCAGAAGTGATAGCCATTAAGAAGGCCACCTTCTGGGATAAGGTAAGCAGGGGAATCTCCCGAATACTTTCAAAAGGAGGTTTCTGAAGAACCGACAGCACCAAATTAAGGTCCCAAGGTGGCAACGGAGGTCGCACCAGAGGTATCAAGAGTCGCACCCCCTAGATGAAGTTACGCATAAGGGAATGGGTGGCCAATGGCCTTTGGAAGAAAATTGCCAAGGCCAAAACCTGACCCTTGAGTACTCAATGCCATCTTTTGATCAACTCCCCGTTGAAGGAAAGCCAAGATCCGAGCCACCGAGTAAGAGCGAAGGGGAGCCCCAAGAGACTCACACCCACAATATACAACTTCCACGTACGATGATAAATCTTCCTAGAAGTCGCTTTCCTCCCTTTAAGCAGAGTGGGAATCAATGAAGCAGACAATCCCCTGTCCTTCAGCATCTGGCTTTCAACAGCCAAGCCGTCAAAGCCAGCGACAGTAAAGCAGGATGGAAGATTGGCCCTTGAGACAGTAAATCCTCCCTGAGAGGAAGTCTCCAAGGAACGCCTGCGACTAGCCTGACCAGGTTGGCGTTCCAAGCCCGGCAAGGTCAGTCTGGAGCCACAAGAATGACCAGAATCCCTTCTGCCTCGAAACTTCGAAGAAGTCTTGGCAGCAACTTGAGAGGAGGAAAGGCATTCATCAGCTAATACTGACCCCATGGGGCCACCAGCGCGTCTGCGGCATCTGCCAGAGGGTCCCGGGAGTGGGCCACAAACCTTTGTACCTTTTTGTTAACCCGAGACGCCAACAGATCTACATCTGGAGTGTCCCAATGAAGGCACAACTGCTGGAACACCTCAGGATGGAGGGACCATTCCCCTGCATCCAAGGCCTGTCGACTGAGGTACTGAGAGCTGGAACAAAGCGTTCTGCCCAACAAGGATGACTGCCACTTCCAAGGCCGCAAGGACACTTTTGGTGCCCCCTTGGTGATTGACATAAGCCATGGCTGTGGCATTGTCCGATTGAATGCGCACTGGACAACCCTGCAGGTACTCGGTCCAGTGGACTAGGCAAAGCCGGATCGCTCTCAGCTCCAGAACATTGATCGGTAACCTGGATTCCTCCAGGGATCAGACTCCTTGAGCAGACAACCTGTCGAGAACTCCCCCCCCACCTGGACAGACTTCCATCCGTGGTGACAACTGTCCTATATATAGGGAGGAAGGATTTTCATTGCTTGAGCATTGGGAACAGAGGCCACCAGATCAGGGACTCCTTGGTCACCCGGCTCAGCTGGATCTGGATGTCCAGGGAATTTGGATTCTTGTTCCATTTGAGAAGGAATTCCTTCGGGAGGATCCTCGTGTGGAATTGAGCGAAGGGGACCGCCTCGAAGGATGACACCATCAGTTCCAGAACTCTCATGCAGGTCCAAAGGGACGACCATTTTCTGGACAGCAACAGCTGAACCGCAGTCTGGAGTTTTTTCGAGTTTTTCCAGATGAAGAAACACCCTGGCTGAGGACAAATCTAAAGTCAGGCCCAAGTAGTCCATTCTCATGGAAGGGACCAAGGACGACTTCTGAAGGTTCAGAATCCACCCAAACTCCTCCAGAGTTCTCATTGTGATTTCCAAATTTGTTTCCAGCACAGTAGGAGACTTTGCATGGAGAAGCAGATCGTCCAGGTAACCCAAGACTAATATCCCCCGCTGCCGCAACAGCGTCAGGATCGGAGCCGACACCTTTGTGAAGACCCGAGGAGCAGAGGCGAGACCAAAGGGCAACGCCACAAACTGATAGTGATCCTCTCCCACGGCAAAATGGAGGAACCGTTGGTGTCCTGCACAGATTGGGATGTGAAGGTAGGCATCTTTGTCTATGGAGGCCAGGAAATCCCCCTAATGTAGGGAGGCCACCACCGTGCGAACCGATTCCATCTTGAATTTTTTGAACTCGCAAAAGGCAATTTAGTTCTTTCAGGTCCAGGAATGGACGAACCTAGCCTTCCTTCCTGGGAACCGTGAACAGGTTTGAATAAGAGCCCTGAAAACGTTCCGCACACGGAACCGGAACTATTATCCCCCGTTGTACCAGGTCCTAAATTGCCCCAGAGAGCACCAGCAAACGATCGGGGGACAGTCGCATATTGGAAGGGAAAAACCTTACCATAGGGATGGATCAAAACTCGATCTTGTAACCGAACCCGTATAACCTCTTGAACCCATTTGTCAGGTATCCGGGATAGCCACAGGTCCGGAAACCGGCAAAGCCGCCCCCCCCCCACCCCAGATACTGGTGAGGGAGCATATTCAGGCCGATGTGGTCTTGTCCGCAGGTCTGGAGAAACCAGACTTTTGTTTGCCAGACCAGGGTCACTTGGAACTGCTCGAGGGAGCCTTGAAGGGCTTTGCCTTATCGACTGACCCTGACGGACAAAAAAACTTCTTGTGTGCTGAAAGGGAGGGACCCCGTCTACGACGAGGGTCCTTACCCTTGTTAGCTTGTGGAAGAAAGGTTCTCTTCCCCCCTGTGAGACCCTTAATGATGTCATCCAGGGTAGCTCCAAACAGGCGATCTCCTTGAAAAGGAAGATCAGTCAAGGCCTTCTTTGACGTCTGATCCGCAGACCAGCACTTTAGTGAAATTATACGCCGGAGGACCACTGTCGAAAACCGACAGCCGGCCCAATATGGGAGCAGTGTCCAGCGCGGCATCGCAAAAAAAATTGCAGCCCCTGCACCAGCTGGTCCAACAGATCCTCAAAGGCAGGAGGGACTTGTCTCCCCTCCAGGTCACGGCGTAGTAACTTAGCCCATTCAGCCAATGTTTGCGTGCCAAGGGCAACCGTAAACACCGGTCTCAGCGCAGACCCCGCCAGGGAGTACATATTGCAGGCCACAGACTCCGTCTTCCTATCCTCCGGATCCTTAAAGGATGGGGAATCCTCCACTGGAATCATGGTAGCTTTATTCAGTCTGGAGACTGGAGGGTCCACCGTAGGTGGCACAGTCCACTTCTTTATCAGGGACCCTTTTTGAGCATGGCGTCAAAATACGTGGAAAAAGGGAAAAACCTTTGCTGCTCTGGATGGCTTGTGAGTGCCAAACATAACCTGCGCCCTAGTAGCAGTCGCAGCTGCGTCCTCCATTTTTAGGGTCTCACAGACAGAAACAACTAGTGCGTCCACCAGTGCCTTTTCTTGTGCGGCAGTGGAGGTAGAAATGTCATCCTCACTATCAGAGGAGACAGGGCGCGAGGTAGCCGACCCGGCAGAAATACCCGCGTCTGCGGTGGCTGAATCAGACTCAGAACCTGAGACATAGGATGAGAGGGGTAGGCAGAAGGTGTTTCTTAGCACCTCGCCCTTTAAAGGCCACCTCTTCCCGGGACAAAAACTCTTCCAGGACTGCCGAAATTGCATCTGTAGATAGCTGGGGTCCGGAGGGCCCTGTGGCCTCCCCAAGGGGGTCAGGTGGGGACACAAGGTCTGTAGGGTCCATGTTGCACCAGGGCAACCCGTCATCAAAGGCTGAAAAAAGTGACACAAATTTTTTTTTTTTACTTTTTCAAAAAGTCCCACCGCGCTACAGCGACCCCCCCCCCCCCCCCCGAAGGTTAGGCAAGTGCACTGGAGACTCCCAGCAGAGAGAAAGAGAAAGAAACCCCCAGACTCACTGTAACCAGATGCAGCAGGAGGCCCAGAACGTCTGCACAGCATGTGTCAGCAGCAGCTTGATCCAAAAAAGGAAGGATCTGAGAAACAGCCCAGGGTATAGGGAGGGCTCCACCCACAAAAAAGCCTCCAGGAACTTCCATTCTGATTCCTATAGAGAGAAACACCGCAAAATGGCTGTGCATGGTGTACCAAGATGGCCGCCAATCTCCTCAGCACATGAGGCTACAAGAAAATGGCAGCCCTGCGGGGCCTGCAGAGCAGCAGAGGGGGGACCCCCAGACTCCAAAACAGGATTGATCGAGCCCTGGAGGTAGAGACCCCCCCCCCCCTCCGCACGATCGCTCGTCTGGCGCCGGCGGCGCACCCCCCACCCCCACATGCGGCACGGAGCGTGGTCCCAGCCCCCGGGAGTAGGCCCAATAGCTCCCAGTGTGAGGTGGGGGGGCAGGTAGAAGAGGGTGTGTGTGACAGGACAGAGGGGAACCCGGGAATGTGAGTGTCCTACTGTCCCAGGGAGGGGCCCGCGTCCACCCCAAAATCCACCAGGGGGAGAGGGGGGAACATTTACTCACCATACCGGAATAGGCGGGTGCCATCTCCTGACAGAACCCCTCTCCGCCAAAGTGGGGGGGGCTGTCGGCCAAATAGGAACACTGCGACTCGGGCCTAAACCCGGCCGTATGCAACCTGGCGAGACGTTTAACTCGCAGGGCCAGCCCCTGTCCAGTGGGACTATGTTGCAGCCGACCCAGCGCGGAGCTAAGATCTGCGTGCACTTCCTGGTCGGCTGGGGTGACCACTGGATCTATACATCCAGCCCGTTGTCCAGATCCGGCATAATTGCTTGTAGATCTAACAGGAAAAAAATCTGGAGAAAAAGCTTACTAAACAAATCTAGAAAAAACTTTGCCAGGACCAGAAATCCCAGCAAGGAACTAGGTCCTTACTCCTAACTAGGAAGATTAAAACTGACATCCTATGCATTAAGAGAGAAGGTATACCCCCTGGGACTGCCCATAGGTGTAGCCAGAACTTTTTTTCTGCCTAGTGTCCTACTCCTGTAGAGGGCAGTACAGTATAACCCTACTGATACTGTATGCATCAGAGACTGCGTCCGTCAATGAACGATAGAGAAAAGACGTTTATGAGCATTAAAGGAAGGCCCCCACTTAGAACGTTGGGCCTTGGCCTTAAAGGACTGAGGAAGATGAGTGCTCTTACCCCCGTGAAACCTTTGATCAACTCGTCCAGAGAGGATCCAAACAGCCTCTCCTCTAAGAAGCCACACCATGCGCCTAATAGCAATCCCCACTGCTGATGCCCTGGCCACCAACGGGGCTGAATCCAGGGACGTATCACACATGAACACCAGGGCTTGAGCCAACTGGTCCAATAGTTCAAACTGCCCTGATACCATGTGTAAATGGCAGGACAAGGATTACACCCATCTATGCACAGGGCCTGCAAAAGTTGGAGACTCTTTCACCGGTACCAGAGTCGCTTTATTCAACCTGGACACCGGGGGATCCACTTTTGGTGGTACAGTCCACCTAGTGGACATTGCCTCCGCAAAGGGGTAACGGCGTGCAAAACGCTTAGACACCACTAACATGTGCTTAATACACCGCCATTGTTCATGTATGAAACAATTCTTGGCAAGGGGAACACCTTGCCTGATTTACGGGATTTTCGGGAGCCAAAAGACACCTGCATACCCGGCGCTGGTGGTTCATCAGCCAATTTTAAAGTTTCCCGCTCTGAAACTATCAGAACTTCCACCAAAGCACTTTCCTGTGCAGCAGTTGATCAGACAGGTCCTCTTCACCGTCAGAATGCGACGACACCGACCCCTCAGGGTGGTCTGCGTCTGTGGTGGCCATGTCTATTTCAGAGTCCGAAGACCCTGAAGATGGCGGTGAGGGTGGAGGGCGTTTGCGGCTAGCAGCACTAGCAATGACAAAATCTACCTTAGACATCAAAATTTGCAAAAAAGCTGCAATCTCTGGCTGAGACTGAGAACCAGGGGGTCTGCGGGTGAAATATTATCCACGGACTTCATGTTACACTTTTTAAAATAATTGGGCAGTGTCTCTTTAAGACTATAAGTGCGGGCTCACAATCCCTGGTTATTATAAGATAATAGAAGAGTGAATGAAGAAAAACCCACAGGGAACCCCAGGAAAAAGTTACCAGACTACAGAGGAGACTTCCAGCACGATCTGTGCAAAAACAAAAATGACAATGACTGTACAGGAAGAGGAAGAGAAAACTCAGCCTCTATATTTTAAAAAACCATGCCGCATGCCTGTCCAGCCTATGGGCCTCAGGAAAATGGCCGCTCATGCATTCTCAGTGGGTAATTTTAGAAAATGGCTGCCCATATAAACTAATGGGAATATAAAAATCATGATCCACAGCAAAATGGCGGCCCCCACGGAGCGCCATGCGGTCTCCAGGACCCCCAAAAGGGGGCCCATAACAATAAGCATCGAAAGGTCCTTGCCCAGGGGCCCACACAGAACAAGTCACCCCCCTCAAATAAGTGCCACAACGGCCGCATTATTACTGCCCCCCCAGGTAAAAACCTGCTAGGGGTAGGGGAATGCTGAGGGGTACACAGGACTAGTCCTCCGAGGTGCCAGGGGAACCGAGGAAGCCCCTAAGGTGCAACTATTCTAGGGAAGGGCCCACATCCACCCCGAGACCGCCAGGGGTTTTTGGGGGGACAATTTACTCACCATACCATGGTACCAGGTGGGCACCATTCCGAAACAGATCACCTCCTACCCTGTCAGCAAAGGGGAAGCTGCGACACAGGGCGTTCCAGGTCGGGTGCGTCCCAGCGAGACGGTCCACTCGCAGGCTGGCCCCCATCCGTAGGGGCACTGTCGTAGTGAGGCCTAATTCTGGACTATAACCTGCTCACGCTTGCTGGCCAGGCTGGGAGACCTTAAGGATCTAGATTATCCAGTGCGAAACCTCAGCCAGCTGTTGCTTGTAGTTCCTCTGGATCTTGATCCTCAGAAACTAACTAGTGAAAATAAAAAAATACAAGCTAACAAACTTTCCTATAATAGCTAAGACCAAAGTCCCAGCAGGAAGCTAGGTCCTATTTCTTAAACTAGGTAGAAACAAACTGTTTGATAATAGCAGGGTGTGTGGGATTATGCCTGCAGGGACAGCCCCCATAGGTGTGGTTAAGCTTTTTTTCTGCCTAGTGCCTATTCCTGATTGAAGAAGCATAACCCTATAGTCTCTGACTAGATGGAGCTGCATCTGTCGTTGAACGATAGAGAAAATACATTTACATTTTTGGTTGTAAAATGACAAAATGAACATTTCAAGGGGTATATGGATGCTTTTTCAGAGCACTGTAGAATGAGATCGTTTATGCCACACAATAAAGCAGGTATGAGGTGTAAAACTGCACTACACAAAGAAAATAATGGTGTTGTCTATAGCAACCATTTTCTTCTGCCTGGTTTTAGTCAGTACATTCCCTGGATTTTATCAGTCACAGAGCATGTCTGTAATTAGGGATAAGCTGGCAAACCTGGCCTATCCACTACATTAGAGCTTGTATAGCAGGTGCGTTCAACCTGCGGCCCAAGACAGCTATGAATGAAGCACCAACACAAAAAAAAAAAAACACAACATTATAAACTTACTTAAAAGTTTTTATTTTGGGGAGGGAGGGGGGGAGTTTGTAAAAATGCATTAGTGAACACATGCGACTGAAGAAAAATTTGACAGTCTCTTTAATATCTCATACTTCACACCCACGCCGTATACATCAGTTTTCAGCAGCACCTATATTTGTGACCAACAATTTTCAAGGATGAAGCACACGAAGGGCAAAATTAGAACCAAAATATCAGATGAGCAGCTTGAGAAATCATTGAGAATTGCTACTACATCCATTGAACCAGATATTAATGTGTTAGTTTATCAAAATCGGTGTCAAATATCGTACTAGTACACCCCTAAAGTATAGAATCAGAGCAGGGAAAGCATGTCATCATGGGAGCATAACATTGTTTTTACCTTGTTCATGTTCAATTATAATGATGAACAGCAGCCACACACAAAAACATTCTTTCGAGGAGATCTTTGATTACATTTTTCCTCTAACTTCACCCTTTTGATAAAAGAAACACATAATGATTAACCGCTTCCATACAGAGCAGTTAGACACCCTTCCTGCCCAGACCAATTTTCAGCTTTCAGCACTTTTCACACGAATAGAGCTTTCTTTTGGTTGGTATTTGATCACAACTGGGGTTTTTTTTTTTTCGTGATATATGCAAAAAAAGAGCAAAAATTTTGAAAAAAAAACACTTTTTTTTAGTTTCAATTATAAAATTTTGCAAAAAATTAATTTTTCTTCATACATTTGGGCCAAAATGTATACTGCTACATGTCTCTGGTAAAATTAACCCAAATTAGTGTATATTATTTAGTCTGTGTGAAAGTTATTGAGTCTAGAAGTTAAGCCCCGTACACACGTACCGATGGTCGGCTTACAAATGTTCCTCTTTTCTCCCCGGGATGTCGGTGTCTGCTGAAAAGTGCAAAGACAGCACAAGGACAGCACAAGAATTTTGTCCGCCGACTGCAGAAGTGATGTCATGTAATGGTTAACTTTCCCTGTGTTTTCTATTTTCTGAGCATGCCCAGTCTTGCAAATCTGCGGTCTGTCGGCCGAATTGTGTACTGACAGGCGAACAATCGTCCGTTCTGGTGTCGGCATACAAATATTTTCATGTTTGCACGAAAGACTTTTGTCCGCGGATTGTGCGCAGACATCTGTCGGAGGCACCATACTAACACGCGTACAATCGGCAGATCCTTCGTCCACCGACGTTTGTATGCCGACGATCGGTACGTGTGTACGGGCCTTTATGGTACCAATTACTGAAAATTGATCACACCACATGTACTGACTGCCTATCTCCTTTCTTGAGGCCCTGAAATGTCAGGACAGTACAAATACCCCCCAAATGACCCCTTTTTGTAAAGTAGACAGTCCAAGGTGTTTAGTAAGATGCATGGTGGGTTTTTTGAAGTTGTAATTTTTTCCCACAATTCTTGGGAAAATGAAGAAAAATTTTTTTTTTCTTTTTTTTCCCACAAAGTTGTCAATTTATAAGCTATTTCTAACACATAGCATGTACACAGCAAAAATTACACCCAAAAATACATTCTGCTACTCCTTACGAGTATGGCGATACCACATGTGTGAGACTTTTACACAGCCTGGCCACAAAAAGAGACTCCACGTCCAAGAAGCACCTTCAGGCGTTCTAGGAGCATAAATACACATAAAACTTTCTTACTACCTATCACACTTTTCAAGGCCCTAGAGCACCAATACAATGGAAAAGTCCACAAAATGACCCCATTTTGGAAAGCAAACACTCCAACGTATATTCTATGAGGCATTATGGGTCGTTTGAACATATCATTTTTTTCCACAGGTTTTTGGAATATGTGGGAAAAAAATGAAAACTTTTTTTTTTTACACAAAGTTGTCAATTTATAGGATATTCCTAACACATAGCATGTACACAGCAAAAATGACACCCCAAAATACATTCTGCCACTCCTCCTGAGTATGGCAATACCACATGTGTGAGACTTTTTCACAGCCTAGCCATATAAAGGGGCCTAACATCCAAGGAGCATCATCATGCATCCTAGCAACTTGCCTAGGCCTATTTTTGACATTTGGTGTTTACAAGCTAAAATCAGTTGTTTTGCTAGAAAACTGCTTAGAACCCCCAAACATTATATATTTTTTTTAGCAGAGACCCTAGAGAATAAAATGGAAATTATTGCAATATTTTTTATCACACCGTATTTGTGCAGCGGTCTTCCAAACGCAATTTTTTTGGAAAAAATTCACTTTTTTTAATTAAAAAATAAGAAACCAGTAAAGTTAGCCCAATTTTTTTCCATAATGTGAAAGATAATGTTACGCCGAGTAAATAGATACCCAACATGTCATGTTTCAAAATTGCGCACGCTCACGGAATGGCGACAAACTTTGGTACTTAAAAATCCCCATAGGCGACAATTTAAAAATTTCTACAGGTTGCCATCTTTGAGTTACAGAGGAGGTCTAGGGCTCAAATTATTCCCCTTGCTCTAACGATCGCGGTGATACCTCACATGTGTGGTTTGAACACCGTTTACATATGTGGGCGGGGTTTCTGTATGCGTTCGCTTCTGCGCGCGAGCTCACGGGGACAGGGCGCTTTAATTTTTTTTTTTTTTTTTTTTTACTATTTATTTTATTTATTATTTTTTATTTTTACACCGTTTAAAAAAAAAAAATTGATCATTTTTATTTTTATTAAAAGGAATGTAAACATTCCTCGTAATAGAAATAGGCACGACAGGACCCCTCTTTTTTGTGAGATCTGGGGTCAAAAAGTCCTCAGATCTCACAAGTACACTAAAAGATAGAAAAAAAAAAAATTATTATATAAAATGAAAAAAAAAAAAAAAGGACCTTTAAACCGGTTGCTAGGCAACAACAGTGTGTTTAGCGTGCACTGTAATCGGTAACTAGCTGTTACCACACTCTCTTCCTCACACAGGATCAGTGTGTGAGGAGGAGAACACGGTGACAGCTAGTTACCGTGTTCTCTGTTGACATTTGTGACCGGCTGTGATTGGACACAGCCGGTCACGTGGTAAAGAGCCAATTTCATTGGCTCTTTACCTAGATCGGGGATCGACTCTGTCCGAGGGACGAGCCTCGTCCCCGATCGCTGATCTGGGGTCAAAAAGTCCTCAGATCTCACAAGTACACTAAAAGATAGAAAAAAAAAAAAAATTATTATATAAAATGAAAAAAAAAAAAAAAAGGACCTTTAAACCGGTTGCTAGGCAACAACATTTTCCGTAGCTCCGGTCCTCCAAGACCATAGAGTCAAGTGAGGGCAAGCTTGCCCTCACTCGACATCCTGTCTGTGAGGATCTGGGACCGGATCGTTTTCCCCGCTGCCGGCGGGTCCGGTAAGCGGGGAAAAGGACCGGAACGCGGCGGGGGGGGGGGGCGCCTCTTCCGCCATCCCGGAAGGGTGATCCCACAGCGAATCCGCCGCTGGGACCACCCTTATCGGAAAGCCAACCATCCACCGTTTAAAAAAATACCAGGGTTATGGCAGCTATCTGCTGCCATAACACCGGTATTTAGGTTTAAACGGAGGACGTATATAAATCTTTTTGGACTTGGACATGGTGGCTGTATGAAGGGTGACAGATACTCGGGTACTTTGTTGGGCAGGTGACAGGTACTCTGGTACTGATGAGCAGGTGGCAGGTACTAGGGTACTCCGATAGGCAGGTGACAGGTACTCGGGTACTCTGATGGGCAGGTGACAGGCAGGTGATAAGTACTGATGAGTAGTACTGATACTGATAGGTGATACTGTACTGATGGGTACTGATGATCAGTACTGATACGTGATAGGTACTGATGAGTACTGATGAGTAGTGATGGGTACTGATGAGCAGGCTGCAAGTACTCGGGTACTTCAGGCGTCAGGTACTCTGATGAGCAGGTGGAAGGTACTCGGGTACTCTGATGGGTAGGTGACAGGTACTCAGGTACTATGATGACGGGTACTCCGTTGACAGGTACTCAAAGTACCCGAGTACCTGTCATCAGAGTACCCGAGTACCTGTCATCAGAGTACCCGAGTACCCGTCATCAGAGTACCCGAGTACCTGTCATCAGAGTACCCGAGTACCCGTCATCAGAGTACCTGAGTACCCGTCATCAGAGTACCCGAGTACCCGTCATCAGAGTACCTGCGTACCTGTCATCAGAGTACCCCAGTACGAATACCTGTCATCAGAGTACCCGAGTACCCGAGTACCTGTCATCAGAGTACCCGAGTACCTGTCATCAGAGTACCCGAGTACCTGTCATCAGAGTACCCGAGTACCCGTCATCAGAGTACCCGAGTACCCGTCATCAGAGTACCCGAATACCTGTCACCAGCCCATCAGAGTACCCGAGTACCTGTCATCTGAGTACCTGATGGGCTGGTGACAGGTACTCGGGTACTTTGATGGGCTAGTGACAGGTGCTCTTTATTGGGGGGGGGGGCAATCAGTGTGTTTAGCGTGCACTGTAATCGGTAACTAGCTGTTACCACACTCTCTTCCTCACACAGGATCAGTGTGTGAGGAGGAGAACACGGTGACAGCTAGTTACCGTGTTCTCTGTTGACATTTGTGACCGGCTGTGATTGGACACAGCCGGTCGCGTGGTAAAGAGCCAATTTCATTGGCTCTTTACCTAGATCGGGGATCGACTCTGTCCGAGGGACGAGCCTCGTCCCCGATCGCTGCTCTGCGCGCCCCCGGGGGCGCGCATTGCAGAGAGAACGAGCGGCTCGTGCTGGAGCTGCTCATGTGATCGGCTGTGATTGACACAGCCGATCACATGGTAAACAACCAATTTCTATTGGCTGTTTACCTTGATCAGGGATGGGCTATGTCCGAGGGACGAGCCTCACCCCCGATCGCCGCGCTGCGCGCCCCCGGGGGCGCGCAGTAGAGGGGAGATCCGGGCGACGTCATATGATTGATCATTTTTATTTTTATTAAAAGGAATGTAAACATTCCTCGTAATAGAAATAGGCACGACAGGACCCCTCTTTTTTGTGAGATCTGGGGTCAAAAAGTCCTCAGATCTCACAAGTACACTAAAAGATAGAAAAAAAAAAATTATTATATAAAATGAAAAAAAAAAAAAAAGGACCTTTAAACCGGTTGCTAGGCAACAACAGTGTGTTTAGCGTGCACTGTAATCGGTAACTAGCTGTTACCACACTCTCTTCCTCACACAGGATCAGTGTGTGAGGAGGAGAACACGGTGACAGCTAGTTACCGTGTTCTCTGTTGACATTTGTGACCGGCTGTGATTGGACACAGCCGGTCACGTGGTAAAGAGCCAATTTCATTGGCTCTTTACCTAGATCGGGGATCGACTCTGTCCGAGGGACGAGCCTCGTCCCCGATCGCTGATCTGGGGTCAAAAAGTCCTCAGATCTCACAAGTACACTAAAAGATAGAAAAAAAAAAAAAAATTATTATATAAAATGAAAAAAAAAAAAAAAAGGACCTTTAAACCGGTTGCTAGGCAACAACATTTTCCGTAGCTCCGGTCCTCCAAGACCATAGAGTCAAGTGAGGGCAAGCTTGCCCTCACTCGACATCCTGTCTGTGAGGATCTGGGACCGGATCGTTTTCCCCGCTGCCGGCGGGTCCGGTAAGCGGGGAAAAGGACCGGAACGCGGCGGGGGGGGGGGGGGCGCCTCTTCCGCCATCCCGGGAGGGTGATCCCACAGCGAATCCGCCGCTGGGACCACCCTTATCGGAAAGCCAACCATCCACCGTTTAAAAAAATACCAGGGTTATGGCAGCTATCTGCTGCCATAACACCGGTATTTAGGTTTAAACGGAGGACGTATATAAATCTTTTTGGACTTGGACATGGTGGCTGTATGAAGGGTGACAGATACTCGGGTACTTTGTTGGGCAGGTGACAGGTACTCTGGTACTGATGAGCAGGTGGCAGGTACTAGGGTACTCCGATAGGCAGGTGACAGGTACTCGGGTACTCTGATGGGCAGGTGACAGGCAGGTGATAAGTACTGATGAGTAGTACTGATACTGATAGGTGATACTGTACTGATGGGTACTGATGATCAGTACTGATACGTGATAGGTACTGATGAGTACTGATGAGTAGTGATGGGTACTGATGAGCAGGCTGCAAGTACTCGGGTACTTCAGGCGTCAGGTACTCTGATGAGCAGGTGGAAGGTACTCGGGTACTCTGATGGGTAGGTGACAGGTACTCAGGTACTATGATGACGGGTACTCCGTTGACAGGTACTCAAAGTACCCGAGTACCTGTCATCAGAGTACCCGAGTACCTGTCATCAGAGTACCCGAGTACCCGTCATCAGAGTACCCGAGTACCTGTCATCAGAGTACCCGAGTACCCGTCATCAGAGTACCTGAGTACCCGTCATCAGAGTACCCGAGTACCCGTCATCAGAGTACCTGCGTACCTGTCATCAGAGTACCCCAGTACGAATACCTGTCATCAGAGTACCCGAGTACCCGAGTACCTGTCATCAGAGTACCCGAGTACCTGTCATCAGAGTACCCGAGTACCTGTCATCAGAGTACCCGAGTACCCGTCATCAGAGTACCCGAGTACCTGTCATCAGAGTACCCGAGTACCCGTCATCAGAGTACCTGAGTACCCGTCATCAGAGTACCCGAGTACCCGTCATCAGAGTACCTGCGTACCTGTCATCAGAGTACCCCAGTACGAATACCTGTCATCAGAGTACCCGAGTACCCGAGTACCTGTCATCAGAGTACCCGAGTACCTGTCATCAGAGTACCCGAGTACCTGTCATCAGAGTACCCGAGTACCCGTCATCAGAGTACCCGAGTACCCGTCATCAGAGTACCCGAATACCTGTCACCAGCCCATCAGAGTACCCGAGTACCTGTCATCTGAGTACCTGATGGGCTGGTGACAGGTACTCGGGTACTTTGATGGGCTAGTGACAGGTGCTCTTTATTGGGGGGGGGGGCAATCAGTGTGTTTAGCGTGCACTGTAATCGGTAACTAGCTGTTACCACACTCTCTTCCTCACACAGGATCAGTGTGTGAGGAGGAGAACACGGTGACAGCTAGTTACCGTGTTCTCTGTTGACATTTGTGACCGGCTGTGATTGGACACAGCCGGTCGCGTGGTAAAGAGCCAATTTCATTGGCTCTTTACCTAGATCGGGGATCGACTCTGTCCGAGGGACGAGCCTCGTCCCCGATCGCTGCTCTGCGCGCCCCCGGGGGCGCGCATTGCAGAGAGAACGAGCGGCTCGTGCTGGAGCTGCTCATGTGATCGGCTGTGATTGACACAGCCGATCACATGGTAAACAACCAATTTCTATTGGCTGTTTACCTTGATCAGGGATGGGCTATGTCCGAGGGACGAGCCTCACCCCCGATCGCCGCGCTGCGCGCCCCCGGGGGCGCGCAGTAGAGGGGAGATCCGGGCGACGTCATATGACGGCGGCCCGGATCCTTACAACCAATTTGCCGACGTCATTTTACATGACTCGGTATGGAAGTGGTTAAAGAAAGTCATAACTGGTATAAGTGTACATTTCTAAATACACTTCTCAAAAAAATGGAACACTTTTTAATCAGAGTATAGCATCAAGTCAATTAAACTCCTGGGATATTGATCTGGTCAGTTAAGCAGCAGAGGGGGTTGTTAACCAGTTTCGGCTGCTTTGGTGTTAATGAAGTTAACATCAGGGGTACTAGATGAGCAACAATGAGACGACCTCCAAAACAGAATGGTTTTACATGTAGAGGCCACTGAATTTTTTTCCCCAACTCATGGTTTCTGACTGTTTTTCACAAGTTTTGCATTTGGCTAGGGTCGGTGTCACTCCTGGTAGTATGAGGTCATACCTGGATCCTATAGAGGTTGCACAGCCATTCCAACTCCTCCAGGATGGCACATCAATACGTGCCATTGCCAGAAGGTTTGCTGTGTCTCCCAGCACAGTCTCAAGAGCACGGAGGAGATTCCAGGAGGCAGGCAGTTACTCTAGGAAGGCTGGACAGGGCTGGAGAAGGTCCTTAACAAATCAGTGGGACCATTATCTGCTCCTTTGTGCAAGGAGGAGGATGACCACTGCCAGAGCCCTACAAAATTGAATCCAGCAGGCCACTGGTGTTAATGTCTCTGACAAAAAAATCAGAAGCAGACTTTATGAGGTTGGCCTGAGGGCCTGAAGTCTTCTAGCAGGCCTTGTGCTCACTACCCGGCACAGTGGAGCTCGATTAGCATTTATCATTGAACACCGAAATTGGCAGGTCCACCACTGGCGCCCTGTGCTTTTCACTGATGAGAGCAGGTTCATCCTGAGCACATGTAAGGGACGTGAAAGGATCTCGAGAAGCCATGGAGAATGTTATGCTGCCTGTAACATTGTTAAGCATGACTGGTTTGGTGATGGGTCAGTGATGGTCTGGGGACCTCTACAGGCTAGACAATTGCACCCTGACTGCCATTAGGTATAGGGATGAAATCTTTGGATCCATTGTCAGACCCTACGCTGTTGCAGTGGGTCTTGAGTTCCTTCTGGTGCTCGACAATACCCGGCCTCATGTGCCAAGAGTATGCAGCCAGTTCCTGGAGGATGAAGGAATTGATAATATTGAATGGCCCCCATGCTCGCCTGACCTAAATCCAATAAAACACCTCTGGGACATTATGTTTTGGTCCATCTGACTCCACCAGGTTGCACCACAGTCTGTCCAGGAGCTCAGTGATGCCCTGGTTCAGATCTGGGAGGAAATACCCCAGGACACCATCCATCATCTCAAAAGGAGCATGCCCCGACATTGTCAGGCATACATACAAGCACATGGGGGCCATACAAACTACTGAGTACCATTTTGAGTTGCTGCAATGACATTTCAGCAAAATGGACCAGCCTGATGAATCAATTTTTTACTTTGATTTTCGGGGTATCTTTGAATTCAGCCCTCTGTAGGTTGATAATTTTCATTTCCATTAAACAATGTGGCATCCTTTCGTTCCTAACACATTACCCAGTCCATATCAGTATAGATATCCAGCATGAGGTTTTTTCCCCATTGAGATCTGATGTGATAAGGCTTACCTACAGGTACTGTAAATATCTCGTAAACATGCACCGTTTAGGAGATATTTACTTTGCATGCAGCCAGTGACATCACTGGCACATGTGCTCTGAAGGAATGGCTGCCCATGCCATTCCTTCAGAGCCCTGTGCCTTGAATGGTGGCTCCCGTGCGCATGCGCGGAAGTGATGTCATCGCGGCTCTGGCCAATCAGATGGTCAGAGGACGCAAACTCAGAAGGCATGAAATGTCGATCATGTCAGCGGTGAGCGGGCGCCGCTGTGGGGGCTTCGTTCTAAGGTAAGTTCTTCATAATGAGCTAGTATGCAATGCATACTAGCTCATTATGCCTTTGCCTTTTAGGTTTTTATTTTTTTAACTTTCTTTGGGGGAGCGTTTACAACCTCTTTAAACAACATCTTTAATACACCTCCATAAGAGGAAGTTGCGGCTCCTATTGCATACATGCTTGTTGATCTCCTGTTTATGTGAGTACCTGGTTATTATACTTAATAAAGGAACTTTTAATAGCAATACTTCACTATATGAAGCATTCTTCCTTTATATATGACCTGGGATTACCCTATATTACCCTTGGGATACTGATGTCCATTGATGTTTATGAGCCTACATTGCACCCCTGAGAAGTGATCTGAGAGGAGGACCACAGCTAAGGCTATCAGGGTCCAGGACCCCTGCCATATGGGAGCGAACCCCACTATTAATTACAAGCTGTCCACCCCTGTAGGGGTACTTAGCTCTGGTAAGTGCGGGCCGTATTGAGAGGGGAGCACAAGATTCCTCACCTGCATACCCACTCCGGATCACCTCAAGAAAGCACCTTATAATATATATAATTTCTGGACTTTGCACTTATCAATTACTTATGGACTTTTTTAAAATGTAATATTCATTTTATCACCTATTGATTTAGCATCAATTTACACTGTCCAAATATTCCTTGATATATTCTTGTTGAGCCACACGTTTATGGACACAGAGAATCTTCACAAGTGTCACTTTAATATTTTGGGGGTTTTTTTGCACAATAAATGTGTGGACTTTGTCATTGTCTACACGTGTCACCTTAACACCTGAATGCTGTAGCATTTGCACTTTATTCGTCTATATTTAATTTATATATTTATATATTTTTTGAAACACCCACCTATATTATTATTAGAATATTTATTCAATCCTATCAGGCAATTTTGCACCATCACTTAGCACTTTATTTATTTGAGCCACTTTAAAATATTTATTGTTAGCATCTACCTGTTATACTTACCCCTTGACACTTTATTGCACTATTTGCACATGATATATATGTTTCGTGTATATATGGTATATGTGATACTATTTATTTAATGTTATTTGCAAATAATATGTGGTAGCAGGTTTTTGGATGACACTTTATTTACACATTATACCTCCACTGATATAATATAGGCAGTGCCAATCACTTCATACACCCCTTCAAATATTTACTATATATCCCTATTAGGGCTATATCTCGAAGTGGGCCGCAGCCTGATTTTTAAATCTCTTTCCTTAGCGCGGATTCTCTCTCCTTTTTACATTAATGTTTAGAAGGTTGCCCAGTCCCCACTTGCACGGTTGCACCAGGATTACACTGAGCAGATTCAGAGGGGTCCATCAACCTGCTATTTATGGGGTCCATGCACATTGAAAATTGAAAAATAGAGCACAAAGCATTTCAAAAGCATGAAGATAAAAAAAACCTTCAGCCTTTAGAAGCAATTAAAAAAAAAAACATTGTTTTGATTACAAAGCTGAGGACATGACTCTTTCTGAGCAAGACAAATGAAACATTTGTGAGACGGCAACACTGAATAACAAGCTCTGCACTGTGAGCTCCAATCTTAAGGACTCATGCACACGGGGCATTAGAAAAAACGAGCTGCAGAGCCACTGCTAACGCCAGGAAAAAGCAGCTGTAAAAACATGCTTTTAATAGCTTTTTTCATTGGCGTTAATGCACGTTTAGCCATGTTAGCAGCGTTTTTCTCCCTTTATTCAAAATCAATGGTTGCCTATGAGCCGTCTTTGATAGAGCTTTCAGGCCATTTTCAATGGGCTCCCATAGGGAACCATTGGTTTTCACATAAAAAAAAAAGTATAATGTGGCTTAATGTTGTATAAGCAACGTTAGGCAACGTTAAGCAGCCTTTAGCAGCGTCAGACATTTTTACAGCTCTAACGCTGGTCCTCAGAACGCACTGGCCCTGGGTTTTTTTTTGCAGCTTGAAAACGCCTATGCCACTTACAGCTGCAAAACGTCTGTGTGTGCATGAGGCCATAAGATAACATGGAGGGGTGTTTTTAAGCTGCAAAAAAAAAAATCTGACGCTCCTAAAAGCAGCTGCAAAAACGCCCTGTGTGCATGAGGCCTAAGGATTTGCCATACATGTGTAAATTTCTTTCATTTAGCACTGCAGGTTAAATAAGCTAAAAAAGTTGATCCCCTCTTCGCTGCTTATCAGTGTGGATGGAGGAATTTGATCCTGATAGCTATTGTATTCTGGCAGCTGCAGCACTCATCAGCTGCTTGAAAGCCTCAGTCTGAGTCACTGCCTGGCTGACAGTTTTCCACCCAGACTCCTTCGATTTTTAAATTCATTTGTGTTGACCTGGGTGGTGCCAGAATCGGACAAAATTAGAGCCATGTATTGCCAGCTTAATGCAGCCTCTACATCTGCAAATCAGCCAAGATGTAAACACGGAAGTGGTTGGCCCAATTTGCAACAGATTTGAGAATCCATAGAGAAGGCCAAATTTGACAGGTATTAGTGCAGACACCGACTGCCTATATTAGGCAATGGGCAGAAAACCAAAAGAGAAAGATGGACATGGTCCTTGAATAAACAAATAACCTCTCGCCAGAATGATATGCAGCCTAAAATGTGAACTTAGCTGTCTGTCTAAAATAAGCCCGATCTGCAAATAATCTGGAAGCGTTAAACCCACTGTATAGAAAGTGAGAAATTAAAGTTCCTTCTCATTCACAGTGTACTAACATACACTGGACTAGTTTATGAGATACAAGAATAATAAGTTCAGAAAGTTCTCGCAGTATTATATATAGAACTGCCGGCTGATGAGCTCATCCTCCATGCAGAACTTCCCAGCTGGCTTTGCTTCTGAACAATTTTAGCAACCTGCAGGTAAAGTGTTTCATAATATCTCTTGAAGAAAAGCAGGTAGGAGGCTTTAGTAAAGTTTTCTTAACTCCTTGCAATGTTATATAAAGATCCAGAAAGACTTTTTTTCAGTCTGTTTTTTTTTTAAGACAAACTTTTTAAATGTTTAAAAGAAATCATACTTACCTAGGTGGATGCAGCATCGGTCCCCTGCCGGCTCGAAGACTGAGAACTGAGTGATCAAACACCGCTGATCGCTCAGTTCTTAAAGCTCTGTGAGCATAGAGCTGATGCTGTGCACCCCCCCCCCCCACCCCACGCATTCACTGGAGTCCTGGACTGTGGAGGGGGTGTGAGCAGCTGGCTCAGGCTCTTGTCGGCTTCAGCCCGCTGTCTGCTTAAAACGGGTCACAGGGGTGCAGAACTAACTGCACTCCTTTGATCCACAGGAGAAGTAAAGCCAAACGAGCTCTGGCTGTGCTTCTCCATGATTAACCACTTCCCGCAAACCAACGTACATGTACGTCGGTTTGGAGAAGTGGTTGTGATGCCTGCAGCTAGAGGTATCACCCGGTACTATTTTTTAGAGCCAGCGGTCGGCTTTCTAGTGATAACAACCGATCCAGCTCAGCAGCTGCTCGGCCATTATCACCACCTTCTGCTGCACCACCCGGGTCTACCTTACCACCAGGAGACCAGAGCGACCTGCCAGCATGTCCGCCGGCTGGTTGGAGTCCCAAACAAAGCCGGATTCGGCTTTGATTGGGTCTCCAATATAGTAACCTGGAAGAGACATCACAACGTCACTTCAGGTTTACTCGGCTGCCAATGGAACAAATTTTAAAAAATTTAAAGTATTCAAAATGCAGATTCTAGCTTTTTGAATACTTTTATGTACAAAGAAGGAACTTGGAGTCTTTTAGACCCCAGATCCCTCAATAAATAGTACCAGTCACTGCCTTTTTCTAAATGGACAGTGAAAAAAATAAAATAAAATAAATAGAAAAAAAATGTTAAAGCGCCCCCGTCCCGGTGTGCTCGCATACCAAAGAAAACACAAATGTAAATGGTGTTCAAATCTCACTTCTGAATCATTTTGGGAAAATTTCAGGGCTTATAGTCAATCACGATAAATCGGAGGCGCTGAATATTAATTTACCTACCCCAATTTTACAGAGTATCCAGACCCAATACTCTTTTCAATGGCAGCAGACATCCCTCTCCTATTTAGGCATCAGGCTGACGTTTAGCGTTTCCTCTTTTTATAAGGCCAATTATTCGCTTTTGTTTACTAAGCTATTAGAAGATGTGAAGGCATGGTCTGACGTGAGTTTGTCATTGATGGGTAGAATTGCCTCCGTGAAAATGACAGTCCTGCCCAGGCTACTATATTTATTTGCCTTTTTTTTTTTTTTTTTTTACCACTTTGCCTATCAAGGTCCCTGTTAATGGCACAAGACAGTTTCAATAAAAAATTCTCCAACTTATCTGGGGAACCAAAGGCCCCAGGATAGCAAAGCTCTGACTTAGCAATCCGAACTGTGTTTGAAAACAGGTGTATGCGGGATGATGCTCTGAGGGGGGACATCTCTACACTATGTAAATTATTTAACAATTCCACTGATAGATTATCTTATCAGGTGGCGTGGGAAAGAGACCTGTCCATGGCCCCTGAGGTGGAGGATTGGTGTAAATGCAGCATGCAGATTCATAAGAGTATCCTCAATGTTGCCCTGATTGAAGCAGGCTATAAATTCTTCGCCAAATGGTATTTGGTGCCAGAGCGTTTGTCAAAAATGTATCTGGGCACCTCAGCCTTATGCTTCAGGAGTTGTGGCCAGATAGGCACACCATCGCATGTATGGTGGACATGCCCTAAAGTTCGATGCTTTTGGATGAGGGTTCACTCATTTATTTTCTCAATTACGAGGGTTAACATCACTAAAGATGCAAGTATATCCCTATTAAATAAACCTGTTGAAAATATTCCATGTTTTTCCATGAGATTTTAACCCCCCCCCTCCTGAACCATACCAGGCGGCTTGCCTTCATCATGGGGAGGGTGCCCCCAAAGCAACTTGTCCCCATGTTGATGGGGAGAAGGGCCTCTTCCCGACAACCCTGGGCTGTGGTTGTGGGGGACTGCAGGTGGGGGGCTTATCGGAATCCGGAAGCCCCCTTTACCAAGGGGGCCCCCAGATCCTGGCCCCCCACTATGTGAATGGGTATCGGGTACATTGTACCCCTTTCTATTCACCAAAAAAGTGTAAGAAAGGAAAAACCACAGAACACAATTTTTGGCAAGTCCTCTATTAAAAAGAAAAAAAAAATAGTGTCCCTCAATGTAAATCCATTGTCAATCACGACTCCTGCCGACCCAAAAAATGTAAAAAATTCACGTGACGTCAGAAGTAGGCAGTGCCACCAGGTGACGTAACCGACTGGCCCACCCCTTGCCCATAAAAGAGCTGTCAAAGTTGAAGCACAGCATACAGCGGGTAGCCTCAGAAGAGGCATAGCGTTTTTTAAATTGTTTGGGTAGTGGGCGACGTGATTGACGATGGATTTACATTGAGGGACATTATTTTTATTTATTTTTTTTTAATAAAGGACTTGTCAAAAGGACTTGTGTTCTGTGGTTTTTCCTTTTTTACACTTTTTGTGGTGAATGGGTAGAGGCACGATACCCAACCACATGGAGGGGCGAGGGATCTGGGGTGTGAGGCTCGGGGGTCTCCTTTAGAAATGTGAGTATTGCTGCAGAAGGCTCCATAGATTGTACAGGTGCACTATACAGGCACAATAAGGGGACCCCCTGCCCCGGAACGATATTTTAAAGGAATTTTTCATTTTTATTGTTTCACTTTAAACATCATTAAAATCACTGCTCCTGTAAAAAACAATAGTTTTATAAAAAAGTTTTTGCATTGATACAAAATGTCCCCCAAGGCAGTACCCGGGTCCCCATACACTTTCTGTGGAAATAACTTGCATATAAGCCTTTAAAATGAGGACTTTTTATTTTTCATGTTTGTGTCCCATAGACTGTAATAGAGTTTGCATGTTCGCTAGAACTTTTTTCCTGTTCGAGATGTTCTGGTGCGAACCGAACAGGGGGGTGTTGAATGAGAAGATCGTGAGTGTCCTACGAGATAAACAGTCCACTTTCGACAAAATATGGTCCCCATGGCTTGCCCATTCTACAATCAGCTTTGTTCCCAAATGAACAAAGCTGATTGAACAAATAACTATTGGAGAATTTCTGGATAGATACTTCTTATCTACTTCTCTTTTCCTCCCCTTCTTCTTACCTCTTCTACTGCTCCCCTGACTCTAGCCAGCTTTGACAGCAGGCTCTAACAGCTCTTTTTTTTCTCTTTTCTTAACTAAACAACTCATGTTTGGACAGATACCTCAAACTTTATAGTTTTATATCATATCTATAGCTCAATGATTGTTTATTTTGTTTACGGTACTCATATGTCTACCTGTGGCCTTATGGAAGACCTATCCATCTATCCATCTACCAAGTCTCCTAGTTTTTTTTTTGTTATGGTCGATTTATACCTCCCCCTCACTGTTTACTGTTTCTTGTTGTACATACAAAACATGCGAGGATTGTTTGCTGTTTTGTACTTCTTGCTTTTTCAAAATATTAATAAAAAAACGATTGAAACAGAAATGGTGTTCAAATCACACATGTGAGATATAGCCACGATCGTCAGAGCGAGAGCAATAATTCTAGCAAAAGACCTCCTTTGTAACTCTAAACTGGTAACAGTTAAACATTTCTTAAAGCGTCGCTTATGGCGATTTTTAGGTACCGTAGTTTGTTGCTATTCCATGAGTGTGCACAATTTTAAACAGTAACATGTTAGGTATTTATTTACTTGGCTTGGCATAATTTTTCAAGATATATACAAAAAATGGACTATCTTTACTGTTTAGTTTTTTTTTTTTTAATTCAGTGAAGTGTATTTTTTACAAAAAATCGTTGTTTGAAAGACCGCTGCGCAAATACCGTGTGATATAAAATATTGCAACGACCGCCATTTTATTCTCCAGAGTCTTTGCTAAAAAAAATATAATATATATTTATTATATATTATATATTATTATTATATAATAATGTTTGGGGGTTCTAGGTAATTTTCTAGAAAAAAATACTGATTTTAACTTGTAAGCAAAAATGTCAGAAATAGGCTTGGTCCTTAAGTGGTTAAGTAAGGAAAGGTTACAATCATGGAGACCAGATTGGCTTTATGCCAGGCAACGTCTTCATTCTAATATAGCCCACTTTAGAGAAGGAAATACACAGGAGGTGGTGACCTCCCTAGACGCAGAGAAGGCCTTCGACTCAGTGGAATGGGAGTATTTGTGGCAGGTGCTTACTCGTTTTGGCTTTGGTCCTAAGTTTATTGCCTGAACTCAGCTACTATATAAGACCCCTGTAGCCCGGGTGCGCACCAACGGCATCCCTGCCGGCTTGGCAGATGAACGAGACAGGGTTGCCCCTTATCTCCCAGGTTGTTTGCCTTAGCTATTGAGCCCATGGCTTTTCTGCTCCGCCCTGTGGATAATGTGGGAGGCTTAGTGGTGGGACCCCTGGTAGAACGAGTATCACTATTTGCAGACGATACCCTCCTGTATCTGCGTGATGCCGCGGACTCTCTTAGGGCGGTATTGACAGATACAGTGATTTTCTGGAGAAAGGATTAACTGGAATAAGTTGAGCGTGTCCCCTCTTGCTGACTCAGCCCCCCTCCTCCCCAAACTACCCCCCTACAATGGGTTTCTCGGCTCAAATATCTTGGCGTCATGATTCGTAATGACCTCTCATACTACTTAACAGACATTTGTATCCAGTGCTGCAACAGCTAATCACTAAATGCCAGACATGGAAGACGCTCCCTTTGACACCGGTAGGATGCGTAAATTTAATTAAAATTGCATTTCTTCCAAAATGTCTCTACATCTTTAGGAACAACCCAATCCCCACTTAATCTGCATTCTTCTACAAGTTTGATGGGGTAATTTCCTCCTTCATATGGGCTGGGGCAGTCCCTAGAATAGCTAAGCAGAAACTACAACTTCCTCTATCAGCTGGTGGACTTGCACTGCCTTGTTTTAAAAAATATTACTGGGCAGCAGTGCTGGTTACAGTTCGCTGATGGTTTGCTCAAACCAAGTCTAATCCAACAGTTAACTTAGAGGCCGCAATCATGGGATCCTATTCTGCTCTAGCGAATATGGTCTATAGGGAAGCGAGGGCTGCCCCGCAGGCGACAACCTCAATGTGGATTGTGGTACGGGTGTGGGAGCAGGTGGTTGGTGCAGATAGCACTGTTTCGCCCCATAATCCACTATGGGGCAACCCTAAGTTACCACATCTCAGATCTATCCCTAACCCTGGTGTATGGGCCAGATATGGCATTGTAAAAATACAGGTGATCATGCCGGCCAGAATTCTGCTCTCCTTCCCCACCACTTTAAGGGCAGAGTTTCAGCTCCCATCTTGGATATTATTTGAATATTTACAACTGAAACACTCCTCCATGTATCTCCGTATTGCATGTGGAGAGACGGATAGCAACCCTCTCCTATTTCAATCCTGGAAGGAAATGATTCCTACTCTTTCAGTGGAGGAATGGGACATGGGAAAACAGGTAATTTCGTCTAGGGACAGATTTATCCAACTCAAATTTCTACATAGAGCATACTACACTCCACAGCGGTTAGCTAGGATATATCCTACACACTCTGAGACATGTCCTAAATGTCAACGGGCGGTGGGGACGTATTTCCATGTTATTTGGGAATATTCGCTCATCCAAGATTTTTGGAAAGCAGTGAGGTTGCAGATCTTTCTGTGCCATTGGACCCCAAAGTGCTCCTATTAGGTATCTGTCAGGATGGCAGGTGGAGCCTGACTAATAGAGAACTCTCACCTGATGAAAGGCCGCGGTAGCAGAGCTGGATGCCGGATGGACACTAAGGTAAGTACCTGAAGTGCGGAGTCTAAGTGTTACCTGGTTTTCACCAGAGCCCCTAGTGGTGGGGATGGACTGCGCTGCAAGCTAGCACCAGGTCGCGGTCCCCAGGATCACCCAGCCAGGCAGAGTGCAAGTTCTGGTCCAGAAGCGTAAAAGCAGACAAGGGATAACCAAGAGAGTAGTCAGACGAGCCAAAGGTCAGGGCGGGCAGCAAGTAGCAAGGTCAAGAGGAAGCCAGCTCAAATAATCAGGAACAACAGGTACACAGGATCACAAGGAAGAGCTGAAGATAACACAGCAATTACCTGGAGTGACTGCTGTGTTTAAATAGGCCATTTTGGCACCAATTTGGTAGCCTCGAACTATTCCAAGGTAGCCTCAAACTATTCTAAGGTAGCCTCAAACTATTCTAAGGTAGCCTTGAACTATTCCAAGGCAGCCTCAAACTATTCCAAGGTAGCCTCTAGCTATTCAAGGCGCATCTTCATACGCGCATGCGCATAGGCGTTCGCCGGTTTGCGGCGCAAGTGCGCCTGCATATAGCAGTGGCTCCCTGACAGTATCAATGACTCAGTGACACAGGCTACGCATACAAGGCTACTACTATTTTATCTATATTTCTATGCTAAGAAAGTACTTTCTTACAAAACTGGAAGCTGGCTGCTCCTCCTACGGTAACACAATGGCGCCTATTAGTTGAATCAGTTCTTCCTTTATATAAACTAACATATATGGGACGTGGATGCCCCCAGAAATTTGGGAAAATCTGAATGCGTGGGTAACGGCTAGATCTCTGCAACTTCAACTTCGTATCCTAAGCGTAGGACTCAGAGAATTATGGGTCGTGGTTGTCGCTAGAATGCAATTTGTTAAATGGTTGCAGTTATTGACTTATCCCATGGGGGGGGGGGGGTGAGGGTGAGGGTGAGGGTGAGGTCGATTCTGATTCCTCTCTGAACGGTTCTCCCACCACCCTTCCCCCCCCCCCCCAGAGGTTCCCCATGGTCTATGGCCCCGGGGTCCACCGTAGCTGCTAAAAATATACTTTGAATATATTGCTCTTGAATTATTTAGCTCATCCTTTATAACGTCCAGTAAGATACATATGGAGGTATGTGCACATTTTGTGTTCATGTGTGATGAAATTTACCTCGTTGTTTTGAAAATGTATTCTATCTATATCTTCTTCATCAAATAAAAAAGGAATGGTTACAATAATTTTAGCCAATATTTCCTTGCTGTCATTGGCATGTTTGGTAGATTTTACCTTCTCTTCCTGTCTCAGAGACACAACAGGAAGTAATTGGTATCCTCTCCAAAGTGAGAGGAAAATTGGATTTTTGTCTTACCGTAAAAATCCTTTTCTTTGTTGTTCATTAACCAACAGAGCTCAAGAATCGTCTTGACCATTGGGTTATGCTGCCCCTTACAGGAGTAGGACACTAGGCAGGAAAAGGCTTTACCACGTCTATGGGACAGTCCCAGGGGGTATACTCCCACTTCCTGCTATAGACATTCAGTTTTGTTGCAAGCAGTGTCAGAAGAAAAATAACCAAACCCAATAGAGGGGTGGATGCTGTGTCCGTCAATGAATATTAGAGAAAAGGATTTTATGGTAAGACAAAAATCCAATTTTCTCTTTCGTTCATTGATGGACAAAGCTCCTGAATCTTCTTGACCATTGGGACGTCCCAAAGCAGTGTCAAACATGAGGGGTGGGAAAACACAGCAGAAGAAAATTCCCAAAAGCTAAACCTAGCCAACCAGGTAACAAGAGCTCAACCAGGAACAACTGGAGCTCACCTGAAAAAAACACCATCAAAGAGGACTATTCCTCTCAAACATCGGCCTGAAAAACCTTGCGGCCAAAGGCAGCGTCGGCGCAGATGCCACATCCACTTTGTAAAATTTTGCTAAGGTGTGCACGGACAACCAGATGGTCGCCTTGCAAACCTGCACCACGGATGCCTGATGACAAAGGGCCCAAGAGGCACTAAGCTCCCTAGTACAATGTGCTTTAACAGGGAAAGGAGGATCCTGACCCTTAATGGAGTAGGCCTGCACTACCGTCTGCCTGATCCATCTGGAAATGGTCGCAGCAGACGCAGCCAGCCCTTTACCAGGTCCATGCGTAAATACAAATAGCGAGTCCGATTTTCAAAATGACTCAGTCCCAGCCAGATACACCCTGATTGGCCGAACTACATCCAAGGAATGTAAGGCAATCTTTTTAGGGTGTTTAGGCTTAGGACACAAGGAAGGTAACACAATGTCTTCATTTAGATGGAAACCAGAAACAACCTTAGGAAGGAATGACTGACAGGGATGAAGTACCACTTTGTCTCTGTGTACCACTAGATAAGGTGAACGACAAGACAACACAGCCAACTCTGACACACGCAGAAGTAATAGCAACCAAGAAAGCTACCTTCTGTGTCAAAGTGAGCAGAGGAATCTCCCGAATATTTTCAAAAGGCACTTTCTGAAGAACCGAAAGCACCAAATGAAGGTCCCACGGACCTTAAAGCACCAAATTAAGGTCCCAAGGTCCGCTGTGAGGAACAGAGACCTCACAGGGGGAGCCAGGTGGCGGACCCACAGAATAAAAGTATGAATCAAGGAGTGCGTAGCCAACGGGCATTGAAAGAAAATCGCCAAGGCCGAAGCTTGGTCCTTGATGGTATCCAACGCCAAGAGTTGATCTACCCCATTTTGGAGGAACTCCAAGATTCTAGCCACTGAAAAAAAAAACAGGGTGAGACCCCCCAAGCCTCACACCGCGCAATGTACGTCTTCCAGACGCGATGATAATTATTTCTAGAAGTACACTTTCTAGCTTTCAACAGCATGGGAATCAGCGATTCCGACACCCCTCTATCCCTCAGCACCTGACGTACAATAGCACACCATTAAAGCCAGCGACTGTAAAGCAGGATGGAAGATCGGCCCTTGAGCCAGAAGATCTTCTCTGAGAGGGAGTCTCCAAGTGACATTGGCGACCAACTGTACCAGATCCTGAGTACCAAGACTGGGGAGGCAACTAAGATGACCGGAATCCCTTCTGCCTCGATTCTTCGCAGACGTCTTGGCAGAAGTTTTAGAGGGGGAATGGCATATATCATACGATATCGGCCCCAGAGGGCCACCAGAGCGTCTGTGGCGTCAGCCAGAGGATCCCGAGACCTTGCTACAAACCTCTATACCTTCCTGTTGAGACGAGAGGCCAACAGGTCCATTTCGGGAGTTCCTCACCAGAAACACAATTGATGAAACAACTCCGGGTGAAGTAACCATTCATCCTGGTCAAACACCTGCCGACTGAGGTAGTCCGCCTGCCCATTTTCCACCCCTGAAATATGAACAGCAGAGAGGGCTGGAACAAAGTGTTCCACCCCCCTTAGAATGCTGGCAACTTCCCGGGTCGCAAGTACACTTTTTGTGCCCCCTTGGTGGTTGACATATGCCACAGCCGTCTGATTGAATCCTGACCGGGCGCCCCTGCAGACGATCCATCCAATGTGTCAGGCAAAGCTTGATCGCCCGAAGTTCCAGGATACTGATCGGCAGTCTGGACCCTTCCAGATTCCAAACACCCTGAGCACAATCGGTGCCAATACACCTCCCCATCCGGACAGGCTGGCATCCGTGGTGACCACTGTCCAGTACAGGGGGAGAAAGGATTTTCCCTGTCGAAGAGCCAGAGAGCGAAGCCACTAAATCAGGGACCCTCTCGTACCCCACCTCAACAGGATAAGATTGTCTAGAGACTGTAGATTATTGTCCCACTTGACAAGAAACTATCTCTGCAGAGGTCTAGTGTGGAACTGTACAAACAGAACCGCCTCGAAGGTAGACAACATCAGGTCCAGTATCTGCATGCAAGTCCTGAGAGACAACCGACTGCTGGACAACAAAGGTCGAATAGCATCCTGCAGCTTCTGCAGCTTGTCCAGCAGAAGAAAACCCCCTGGCTGAGGCCGAGTCCAGAGTCAGACCCAGATAGTCCAACTTGGGGGACAGAACCAGAGCAGACTTCTGGAAGTTTAAAGTCCAACCGAACTCCTGCAGAGTCCGAACAGTGATGTCCAGGTTGTTCGTTGAGCAGGCGGAGACTCTGCTCACAGAAGAAGATCGTCCAGGTACCCCAGCACCGCAATCCCCCGCTGTTGCAACAATTCTCAACACTTTTGTGAACACACGAGGAGCTGAGGAGAAACCAAAGGGCAACGCCATGAATTGAGCATGCTCCTCACTCACGGCAAGCAGAGAAAACACTGATGACCAACATATGATGGAATATGAAGGTAAGTGTCCTAGATGCGGGGATGCCACTACTTAACGAATGGACCCCATTCAGGACTTCTGTACCCGCACAAGCGGTTCAAAGCCTTGAGGTCCAGGATTGGACATACCTTGCCTTTCTTCCTGGGAACTGTAAACATATTTGACTAGAAGCCTTGAAAATGTTCAGATTTTGAAACCCGAACAATCACCCCTTGTAGTAGAAAGACTTGCTCCGCCCCAAGAGACCCCACAGGCGGTCTGGGGACAAACGCAGATTGGAAGGAAAGAACCTCACTGGAGGATAAGACCAAAACCCGATCTTGTAGCTGGACCAGATCAGCTCATGGACTCACCTGTCTCGAATCAGGAAGGTCCATGGGTCCGGAAAGAAGCGAAGACGTCCCCCCACCGCAGACACGGGTGAGGGCGCCCCTTCAGGCAGAAGAGAGCTTGTCTGCAGGTCTGGAAGAACCCGCTCTCTGTGACGAGACTCCTCGCCCCTGGCAGCCTGTGGAAGAAGAGTACTCTTCCCCCCTGTAAGACCCTTAAGGATATAATCCAGGAAGATCCAAACAGGCAATCCCCCCAAAAAAAGGGCTTAAAAAACAGATAAGGCCGTCTTGGAAGCCATATCACGCGACGAAGTACCACTGCTGTCACGGACAGCCTAGAAACCAAGTTACATTAGGAGAGGCACCACAGATAAAACTGCAACCCCTAGACCAACTGGTCCGCTAGCTCGCAAGGGCAGGGAAAAGCTATTTCCCTTCCAGATCCTTTGCCCACTCCGTTAAAGTCTGGGACAACAATGCTATGGTGAACACCGGCCTAAGGACCGAACCAGCCACAGGAAAAATGTGGCAGACCAAAGTCTCGGTTCTCCCGTCAAAGGGGTCTTTAAAAGCTGGAGACTTCTCCACTGGAATTAAAGTGGAGTTATTTGGCCTGAAACCCTGAGAATCCACCACAGGTAGGACTGTCCACTTTTTTAAACAGGGACTCTTCAAAGGGATACCGTCTATCAAAACGCTTAGGTACCGACATAATGCGTTTAGGTCAAGGACTCATGACAATTTTGTTAAGTAGGCGGAAAAATGGGGCACCTTTTGATGCTTCTGGGGAGCTTCTGGTACCAAATGGGAAGCCTGGCATCTCCGACGCACCAGCAGCTGCATCCTCCAGTTTTTAAAGTTACCCGCACCGATACAATCAGTGCATCCACCAGCGCCGTTGCATGCGTGGCTACAGTAGAAGGGGAAACATCCTCACTATCAGAGCACTCGAAGTGCGTTGACACAGGACCAGTAGGGTTCCAACGTACTAAGCTCACCCTGAAACATATTAATCAGGATTGTTGCATAGACACAAAACAGGCAGATGAGGGTTGCCGACTGCGACCCTTCAAGGGGACGCCGACCCAGGGCCCACGAATGGACCACCTCCTGGACCCCCCCCCCCCAAAAAAAGGGGGGGTCTCCACAAAGCCCCTCATGAAAATAAATGGCCCCCTTAAAGGGGGCCGCCCGCCGTGATGTGGACGCGCAAGAAGGTACCCAGAGGGTCTGCAGCGCTAAAGGGGTGGTGCTCTACGCAAAATGGTGGCATGCTGTCATCAAACAAAGGTGACCACCCCCACAGTGCCCTCCCCCACAGGGAAGGCGCCAAGCTGGCCACATGGCCTAGTAGGCCGCAGCTCGTGGCCTAAATTTAGGTGGAGGCCTAGCCGCACAGATCCCATCCAAAGGGAAGCGGTTGGCCACAGGACACTCACCGGGGGACCGCCCACTCCCCCCCCTCCGGGGCGCCCACTCGGCCACAAGGCCTTAATTTCTGAGGGCGCCCCAACGCCTGAGCGCAAAGCTTGCCAGAGCCGACCGCCCAGGAACAACGGGGGAGAGGGCGGATTCCCAAACAGAGGGTGGTGGCTCCAGACACCCTCACTGGGGCCTCCCCAAACAGCGTCTGGCCGGTAGGCCGCAAAGCCCCGGCCTATATTTTCAGCCGGGTCCGGCCACGTGCCCAGCAGGGAGCCCTTAGGACCACCCTGCCCAGGTCACTAACCCCCCAGGGTGACAAAGGACCCTGCTGTAACCACCCTTGTCCACCCAAAGAAACAGGTCAGCAGCAGCATCAAAGGAAGCCCCCCTTCAGAGCATAAGGCAGAAGCCAACTCAGAGCCTCCAGGGATGGGGGGGGGGGTGAGGGGGTACTCCACTGCAGGCAGACCACCGCACCATCGTAAGGGGGGTACTTTGAGCCAGAGGCACGCTGCCACTCAGATTGTGACCAGGTCATGTGCGTCCTCACGAGACGTTTAACTCATCGGTCGCCGTCTACCTAGCGCAGAGCTGAGGTTGGGTCGCCTCAGGTGATTCACAGAGAAAACAAATTCTCCAACATAAGTTTTACTTGTTTATCTGCAGTCTTCTCTTCTCTATAGCCATTCAAATGTGCAGAATTGTGATAAAATGCTTCTGCATCTGTGAGGATCACAGAGGATGAAGTAGAGAACTGCAGATACAGTGTGTGAGAGTTGATTAGAGGAAAGTGACACACCCCATTCAGACACAAGCACAGGACTGAAGTGAAACATGTTATACTTACCTGTTCTGTGCAGTAGTTTTGCACACAGCAGCCCAGATCCTCCTCTTCTTGGGTCCCTCGCTGGCGCTCCTGGCCCCCTACTACTGAGTGCCTCCACAGCAAGCAGCTGGCCATGGGGGCACCAGAGCAGAGCTGCTGTTCTGTGTCCATTCAGACACAGAGCTAAGACTCGGCCCCGCCCCCTCTCTTTCCTCATTGGCTCAATGACTTTGATTGACAGCAGCGAGAGCCAATGATCCCCCTGCTGTCTCAGCCAATGAGGAGGGAGAGTCTCGGACAGCTAAGACTCTCTTGCAGCATCGCTGGATCAGGATGGGGCTCGGGTCAGTATTAAGGAGGCTGATGCACACAGAAGTTTTTATATCCTAATGAATAGAATACAAAGTAGTAGGATAAAAAGTCTTCGAACTTTAGAACCACTTGAAGGATACAGAGCTGTGTTCTGAATAGACAAGTTTTATGCTGAGCTCTCCTCCTCTATCACAAATTTATCTCATGTGTCGGGAAAACTTGTCAGAAGTGACTCATGATGATAACAGAGGAACGAAGCTCCAGAGAAATGACACCTAGAGCTTTTGAGATATATATGTAAACACTACAGATATATGTGCTTAGTTCAGATTTCATGACTGAGGTTTACAATTATTTTAATTAAATAAGCTAAAGTTAGAAGCTGATTGGTTACTATACACAGCTGCTTTGTGGGAACCAGTTTTTGGAAATCTCCCCTGTAACCTGCACTGGCAGCTGTTAAACCGGAGTTTTGTTTTTAAAATATAGGGTGCAGTTTAACCTGGCAATAGATATTTCTGAAAAAAATAGCAAATGGGGAGACAACTGCCCATACTGAAAAAGGAAACTGCCGTGATTTGAATCTTGCCCAGCACTGACAGAGATGCTGTGGAGTTGATTTACTAAAACTGGAGAGTGCAAAGTTTGGTGCAGCTGTACATGGTAGCCAATCAGCTTGTTCTGCTTGATCATTTAAGCTTTCATAAAAAAAACTGGAGGCTGATTGGTTTCTATGCGGATCTGCACCAGATTAGGCAGGGTCCAGCTTTAGTAAATCCACTCGTTTGTTCTTTCGTCCTGCTCTTCATAGGTACAATTTGCTTGAAAAATTTTCAGTAACCTCTTAAATCTCTGTGAGTCTCTGAGCCGCTTTTAATTGTCCTCTAGCATTATAAAAACGCCTTGACAATTGCAAGCAATGCTGTACATCAAGAAAATTGCTTGTGTTTATTGAGTCACTTTTGGGTAACTCAAATTTACATTGCCTTCACTGCCTCAAGCAGACTTACATAGATTGAAAAGGTCATTAGTATCTCCTAGGGGTGTTGAATATAATTGCAGCATCGATGCATCCCGATGCAGACGTCTGTGATTCTGCATCGTTGCTGAGAGTCGGCCAAATCGATTGCAGGTCATCCGGCACTCCGTGCAGTGCTCTGTCTCTCCTGGAGAAACACAGAGGCAGAGCCTGCCTGATGACTAATGCCCCCTCCTCTTCCAGATGGACACTGGAGCAGAAAGTCAGCTGATGAGCTGGCAGCCAGTAGAGTGAAGGAGGATGAGCTCAAGAAGACCCCACATCAGCAGAAGCCTCACTGGATGCACCAGAAGGGAGAAGAGAAGCACAGACACACAGCGCCTGGAGAAGGGGGAATCGACTGACACTGAAAGCAAGTGAATGCCAGTATCACTGATCCCATACCTCCACCACCATCCCTCTGCCTGATCTCATTCCTCCACCACTATCCCTCTGCCTGAACTCATCCCTCCACCACTATCCCTCTCCCTGATCTCATCCCCCCCCCCCACCACCACCATCCCTCTGCCTGATCTAATCCCTCCACCACTAACCCTCTGCCTGATCACATTCCTTCCCACCACCATCCCTCTGCCTGATCTCATTCCTCCACCACTATCCCTCTGCCTGATCCCATTCCTCCACCACTATCCCTCTGCCTGATCTCATTCCTCCACCACTATCCCTCTGCCTGATCCCATTCCTCCACCACTATCCCTCGGCCTGAACTTATCCCTCCACCACCATCCCTCTGCCTGATCCCATTCCTCCACCACTATCCCTCTGCCTGATCCCATTCCTCCACCACTATCCCTCTGCCTGAACTTATCCCTCCACCACTATCCCTCTGCCTGATCTCATCCCCCCCCCCACCACCACCATCCCTCTGCCTGATATCATCCCTCCACCACTAACCCTCTGCCTGTTCACATTCCTTCCCACCACCATCCCTCTGCCTGATCCCATTCCTCCCGCCACCATCCCTCTGCCTGAACGTATCCCTCCACCACCATCCTTCTGCCTGATCTCATTCCTCCACCACTATCCCTCTGCCTGATCCCATTCCTCCACCACTATCCCTCTGCCTGAACTTATCCCTCCACCACTATCCCTCTGCCTGATCTCATCCCTCCACCACCATCCCTCTGCCTGATCCCATTCCTCCACCACTATCCCTCTGCCTGAACTTATCCCTCCACCACCATCCCTCTGCCTGATCCCATTCCTCCCGCCACCATCCCTCTGCCTGATCTCATCCCTCCACCACCATCCATCTGCCTGATCCCTTCCTCCCACCACTGTCCCTCTGCCTGATCTCATTCCTCCACCACATACCTTTGCCTGATACCATTTTCCCCACTACCATCCCTCTGCCTGATCTCATTCCTCCACCACATACCTCTGCCTGATCCCATTTTTTCCCCACTACCATCCTTCTGCCTGATCTCATTCCTCCACCACATACCTCTGCCTGATCCCATTTTTCCCCACTACCATCCCTCTGCCTGATCTCATTCCTCCACCACATACCTCTGCCTGATCCCATTTTTCCCTACTACCATCCCTCTTCCTGATCTCATTCCTCCCCACCACCATCCCTCTGCCTGATCCTATTCCTCCCCACCACCTTCCCTCTGTCACTGTCCCTTATATTTTATGCATTTAGGACAGAAACACATTTTAGGGCTTTGTTAAAACAATCAGCTGAGCAACCCAGAACTAGTCTGTGAGAGAGCTTTCACAGCTCTTACAGCAAAGAAGACTTTCTGTTTTTCTCTAGATGTAAAGAATGCCCCTTTGTTCTCTGTAATTAACTGAAAGTAAATAACTTGTAGCCCTCTTTTGGAATGGTTATGAGAATTACCATCCCCAAACAGGATATTGCGCTAAGAGCAAATAACAATAAAAAAATTGAGTTCTTCTGACTGCTTGAATTTTTTGATAAAAACGTGGGCATTAATAGTGATGCATCGCAGAATCGAATCGAATTATTGATAGGATGATCATAATCAAATCCAATTGTGAGACCAGTGAAAATGCGTACCCCTAGTATCTCCAATGCTGCACTGGGCCCTATAGATTTTAGTGTGTCTCTCACGGTGCCAGCTCAGGTCAGATTTAGCAGAACAGAATCTACCAATTATTCCCTTTAAAAGCAAGCAAAATGCCTTGTGGAAATGTGAGATATTTGACTTTGATTGAGAAATACAATTCGAATAAAAACAGGAAAAAGCTTTGCAGTCGTAGCCACAAAATAAACTTGACCTTTTAACAAGGAAATATACTGGCAAACCGCTGGCTGATGGCATATTTTTTTTGCCCTAAGAGTTGGCAGATTTCTTATTGCATGATGGTCCCTACGCCTGTGTGTGTCAGCTGCGTGCAGCATCTGCGGTGTTAATTGTGGTGCCTAATTCTAAGGAGGCTCCTGTGACAGGGGTCTCCATGACAACGCATCATGTTTGTCCTGTTGATAGCAGGGAGGACTACCTCCATGGCAACCATGTTAGCTTTAGCTGGTTCATTAAATTAGCAGAACAAATACAAAAAAGTGTTTTCTCCTGTGTAAAACTGGAGAAAGATACAGTATCTCACAAAAGTGAGTACACCCCTCACATTTTTGTAAATATTTTATTATATCTTTTCATGTGACAACACTGAAGAAAAGACACTTTGCTACTAGGGCTGGGCGATATGGCTGAAAACTGTATCACGATATCAGTGTTTCATATCGGTCGATATCGATAATTATTGATATTTTTTATTACCCATTTAAAATAAGGACCCTAGGGTGAGAATGCAGGGCGGCGGGCATGGTACAGGAGAATGCAGGGTGACTGGCATGGTGCAGGAGAATGCAGGGTACTGGCATGATGCAGGAGAATGCAGGGTACTGGCATGGTGCAGGAGAATGCAGGGCACTGGCATGATGCAGGAGAATGCAGGGTACTGGCATGGTGCAGGAGAATGCAGGGCACTGGCATGGTGCAGGAGAATGCAGGGCACTGGCATGGTGCAGGAGAATGCAGGGTGACTGGCATGGTGCAGGAGAATGCAGGGTACTGGCATGGTGCAGGAGAATGCAGGGTACTGGCATGGTGCAGGAGAATGCAGGGCACTGGCATGGTGCAGGAGAATGCAGGGTACTGGCATGGTGCAGGAGAATGCAGGGTACTGGCATGGTGCAGGAGAATGCAGGGTACTGGCATGGTGCAGGAGAATGCAGGGCACTGGCATGGTGCAGGAGAATGCAGGGCACTGGCATGGTGCAGGAGAATGCAGGGTACTGGCATGGTGCAGGAGAATGCAGGGCACTGGCATGGTGCAGGAGAATGCAGGGTACTGGCATGGTACAGGAGAATGCAGGGTACTGGCATGGTGCAGGAGAAGGCAGGGCACTGGCATGGTGCAGGAGAATGCAGGGCACTGGCATGCTGCAGGAGAATGCAGGGCACTGGCATGGTGCAGGAGAATGCAGGGTACTGGCATGGTGCAGGAGAATGCAGGGCACTGGCATGGTGCAGGAGAATGCAGGGTACTGGCATGGTACAGGAGAATGCAGGGTACTGGCATGGTACAGGAGAATGCAGGGTACTGGCATGGTACAGGAGAATGCAGGGTACTGGCATGGTACAAGAGGATCCGGGGTTGTGGGCATACTACAGGAGATGCAGTGCTGTGGGCATGGTACAGGTAGACCATGCCCGCAGCACTGCATCCCTTGTAGTGTGCCCGCAGCCCTGCATAATGGCAGGTAGTGAAGCTGTTTCACTTACCTGTTCCAGAGGCGTCTTCATTTTAAAAATGGCGCCGCCCGGCGCCGACACGTCATTGCGCACGCGCCGCCGCCACTCGTGTAATTTCGGCTATTCCCGGCCTTTCCCGAGCGGCGGCGGCGCGTGTGCGGTGACATGTATGCGACGGGCGGCGCCATTTTTAAAGCTTAAACCCGTCGGAGCAGACTTTTCGTTTTATCGTTCGAAGCCTTTTATTGCTATCGAGCACGGGACTATCGCGATACCTATCGGTATCGTTTTATCGCCCAGCCCTATTTGCTACAATGTAAAGTAGTGAGTGTACAGCTTGTATAACAGTAAAAAAAAGCTGTCCCCTAAAAATAACTCAACACACAGTCATTAATGTCTAAACCACTGGCAACAAAAGTGAGTATACCCCTAAGTGAAAATGTCCAAATTAGGCCCATTTAGCCATTTTCCCTCCCCGGTGTCATGTGACTCATTAGTGTTACCAGGTCCCAGGTGTGAATGGGGAGTAGGTGTGTTTAGTTGGTGTTATCGCTCTCACTCTCTCATACTGGTCACTGGAAGTTCAACATGGCACCTCATGGCAAAGAACTCTCTGAGGATCTGGAAAACAAAATTGTTGCTCTACATAAAGATGGCCTAGGCTATAAGAAGATTGCCAAGAGCCTGAAAATTCAGCTGCAGCACGATGTCCAAGACCATACAGCGGTTTACAAGGACAGGTTCCATTAAGAACAGGCCACGTGGTCAACCAAAGAAGTTGAGTGCCCATGCTCAGCGTCATATCCAGAGGTTGTCTTTGGGAAATAGACGTATGAGTGCTGTCAGCATTAATGCAGAGGTTGAAGGGGTGGGGGGTCAGCCTGTCAGTGCTCACACCACACTGCGTCAAATTGGTCAGCATGGCTGTCATTCCAGAAGGAAGCCTCTTCTAAAGATGATGCACAGGAAAGCCTGCAAACAGATTGCTGACGACAAGCAGACTAAGGACATGGATTACTGGTACTATGTCCTGTGATCGTATGAGACCAAGATAAACTTATTTGGTTCAGATGGTGTCAAGCGTGTGTGGTGGCAACCAGGTGTGTCTTGCCTACAGTCATGCATGGTGGCGGGAGTGTCATGGTCTGGGGCTGCATGATTGCTGCCGGCACTGGGGAGCTACAGCTCATTGAGGGAAACATAAATGCCAACATGTACTGTGACATACTGAAGAAAAGCATGATCCCTCCCTTCAGAGACTGGGCCACAGGGCAGTATTCCAACATGATAACGACCCCAAACACATTTCCAAGACGACCACTGCCTTGCTAAAGAGGCTGAGGGTAAAGGTGATGGACCGGCCAAGCATGTCTTCAGACCTAAACCCTATTAAGCATCTGTGGGATGTGTGTTCCTCAAATGGAAGGTGGTGGAGCGCAAGGTTTCTAACATCCACCAGCTCCGTGATGTCATTATGGAGGAGTGGAAGAGGACTCCAGTGGCAACCTGTGAAGCTCTGGTGAACTCCATGCCCCAGAGGGTTAAGGTAGTGCTGGAAAATAATGATGGCCATACAAAATATTGACACTTTGGGCCCAATTTGGATGTTTTCACTTAGGGGTGTACTCACTTTTGTTGCCAGCGGTTTAGACATTAATGGCTGTGTGATGAGTTATTTTGAGGGGACAGCAAATTTACACTATAAAGAGGAGAGACGCCATGCCTAAACTGGCCAATGTACCCAGCAAGCTAACACCACATCCCTGTTTGAACATAGGACAAAAGAGGAGTGGATGGTAACACTGACCCTGCGGGCTCTATTGGCGCCCCAGAGAGGCCGCAGTAGGTGGGCGTGAACCAAATGGTGGGATTTTAAAGGTGAGGCTTGCTAGGGTATATATTTTAGATAAATAATAAGGAGACAAAGTAAAATAACAGAATTTTATTACAAAATCAATAAAAACAATCACATACAGTGATATATATTCATAGCATAAAGATACTTGATGTACAGAGAACCATTGAAGTGTGCTAGGGGCCACTTGTGTCCGACATGTTTCGCCAGCAGGCTTCTTCTGGGACAATGCAAGAGTGGTGACCTCTACTCAGGTTCTAAGTATGAATAACATACAATCAATTTATATAAGTACACATGGTTAATTACAGTCAATTATTGATATAGCAATATATTAGGGCTCACCAAAAGTTGTATCTAGAGCATAGCAGCAGTATCAGTATCCGTATATCAGAGATCATTGCGGTTTATCCAATGGCGGGTAACCACCCTGAACTAGATAGTCCAGCCAGACCTAACCCCGCTACTTTGACAGGAACCGGACCGAGCTCGGTCGAACCAAAGCAAATCTGAAAAAACCAACAGTCCATAAAAAAGAGAGGAGCTAATTACTAAAAATCTCATATACCACTAGAGTAAAAAGGAGGAGCTCAGGTGTATATGAGTATAGTATCGATAGGTCTCCGAAAGCAGGGCCAAAAAAGTGAAGAGAGAATAGAAGAAAATAAAATAATCATGCTGAAGTTGTGAGAGTGAACAGAGGTTTAATGGAGTGAGCAGGTAAGATTCCATGAGGGGTAGATAAGACCGAATATGTGGAAAAGCTACATTGAAAATAAAAATGTAGCGTGTAGATGAAGACCGGGTGCATGCTAAATAGTGCAGAAAGAACTCTGAGTGTCCAAGACTTGTAGGAGTATGTATAAAGATAAATTCAGAGCCGACCCAGTGGATGAGGGTGAATAGGAGGGGAAGAGTGTGACAAAAATTGAGAAATAGCCACAAAAGAGGAAGCTGGTGAAGAATAATGCCAACAAAGCCGTGCAAGCAGGAGACCGATATAGTAGGACGCTTACCTTGGATGCTCCGATCATCTGGTGACAGACAGCCGCGCCACTAGTCGTGGCCTGTCTGTACCATGCCGAGTTCGGCGGTCCCACCGGAAGTGATGAGGTACCTCATGACCTCCAACTAATCACTTCCGGTGCGGGCGCCATCTAGCGATCCCAGTCAGAGCTGCACCAAAGGAGAGAAGGCACAGATGAATCGGAGCGCTGCACATCCGCCATAGAAGACAGGCGGACTCGGGGAAAAAACGTGGGAGGAGAAGAATAGTACAAATCTCAACAACACCAACCCCGGCTTGGCGCCCGAGCCCCTGTCAAAAAAGGGGAAAAGCAAGGAAAGTACTGGCGCATTGGATTTGATCACAAATTGATCCCCTATTGATGTACGGATTCCGATCTAATGGAAATACTAAAAGGAAAAAAAAAGAAAAAAGAAAAGAAGTGTAAATCAACATATTGTAATAAATGAAATAGTTTACATTAATATCTTACAACGCATAACCGCCATATGTTATGGATTACATTGGTAATGGACACCCATAAAAATAGTCAAATGGAAGGTATAACATAGTATCCTATCCTAAATTATGGCAAATTGGTAGGTTACTGTGATGTTAATACAGTATTTTAGTTATCTTAAGGCTGCATCAAAATAGGTAAACGGATAGTATAAACGGCACAGAGTATAATCAGATGTTTTATGAGATAATAAAACAGAGAGGAGACGAGCCTAAGGAAAAAGGGGGGGTTTTTTTGTTTAAATATAATCACCCCTGTTAACATTCATATGATCCTGGGTTTACTCCAGGAACGGTTTGAATGACAAGGCTGTGTTTAATCCAGGTGGTCTAGTGGCCTGTAATTTATAGATCCACTTGACTCCTGCTTTGAGGATTGCATTATCATAGTTTCCACCTCTCGGGTTTTTCTTAATTGCTTCTAATACAATGAATTTAATGGTATGAGGGTCAAAGTTATGTTTTAAGCCCACATGCTTACAAATGGGTGTAAACATGAGTCCAGTGTCCATGTAATAGAGATGGTCTTGAATAAGTTTCGCAAAGGGTCTAATAGTTTTACCAACGTAAAACGCCCCGCAGAGGCATGTAGCTAGATATACAACCCCCTCAGTGAGGCAAGTAGCCCTAAATCTCGGTTTCAAGATCCCTCCCCGAGGTAGAGAAAAGGTATAGCCCTCTCCCACCCAGGGGCATTCCGAACATTGACCACATTTGTAAGTGCCCAAACCCCCTACTGCTCCGTGATAATCCTCCTCCTCAATAGATTTGTGATGACTATGTACAAGTCTGTCTCTAAGTGACGCAGACTTACGATAAACTATCTCTGGATATGGTTTAATGTATTTAGAGACCGTGGTATCGTCTGCTAGGAAGTGCCAGTTGTTATCCAAGATTTTCCGTATAGTTTGATGTTGGGAACTATATTTAGTGATTAATTTGGTAGTGTTCATGGGTTTAATCTGACGTGAACCAAAAATAAGCTTATCCCGTGGTTGGAGATTGGCTCTTTGATAAGCTTTTTTGAGTAGTTTCTTACTGTAGCCATGGGCCAAGAGCCTTTGCTGTAGGGCCTTGGCTTCTTTTTTGTAATCCTCATCCAAAAAGCAGTTGCGTCGTATTCTAAGATATTGTGAATACGGAATACTGCGTATTAGAGATCGTGGGTGACTACTTGTATAATGAAGTATAGTGTTTCCCGCAGTATTTTTGCGGTATAGAGAGGTGTAAATACTACCTTCAGGTGTAAGATACACCATAGTGTCAAGAAAGGCTATTTTTTGAGTGTCATATTGAATGGTAAATTTCAGATTATAATTATTGTTTGATATGAAATCCATAAATTCCAGAAGACTGGACACCGAGCCTGTCCACACAACGATGACGTTGTCGATATACCTGCGCCACAACGCTAAATGGCGCAGGTATATCGAGGCGGCATCATTGGCGAACAACTCCCTTTCCCACCCCCCCAGGTACAGGTTGGCATACGATGGGGCACAAGATGTCCCCATCGCTACCCCCTGTACCTGGAGGTATGTGGTTTCGCCAAATACAAAAATATTGGATCTGAGGATATGGTTCAACAATTGAAGGGTAAAGTCTGCCAACGCCCAAGTGCGATGGGTCTGTTCCTTGAGGAAGGTGGTAATAACCTCAATACCCCTAGTATGGGGGATACTGGAATAGAGGGCCTCAATGTCAAGGGTGACCAAAAGAGAGCCACCAGGGACACTGAGACCCTCCAGAACTCGCAAGAGCTCCAGAGTATCCCTAAGGTATGAGGGCAGACCCATGACATGTGGGCGTAGTTGATCATCAACAAACCTACTTGAAGGTTCAGTAATAGATCCCATACCCGATACAATCGGGCGCACGGGGGGTGTCTCAAGGCTTTTGTGTACTTTGGGTAAAGCATAAAACGTTGGCAAAATTGGCCATTTAACATTTAAGTAGTCATAAAGCTCTTGATTAATCACATGTGATTGTCAGGCATTGAAAATTATAGATTTAAACTTTCCCTTCATAATGTCAACTTCCTCGATAGATACTGGTCTATACCATTCTTCATTGTTTAAAATATTGAAACACATGGTTTCGTACTGATGCCTGTCCATGACGACCACGTTGCCACCCTTGTCCGAGGGTTTGATGACAACGAGGTCGTCATGGATAAGGTCATCTAAAGCAGCCCTTTGGGAGGCCGACAAATTCGAGGCCCCAAGTGAGGGGGCCTCCAATTTGTCGATCTCCTTCTGGGTGTGCTTCACAAAAGCCCAGATGGCTGGGCAAGTCTGGAGTTTGGGAAATCGTGTGGATCTAGGTTTAAATTTATTCGTTTCATCGTGTGGCTTCTCCTCATCGTCAGAAGAGGAGTCAGACGATGAATAATCTGGATGTTGTTTATTTTCCTCAATTAACTGCATCATTGTTTTAAGATTTCTGAAATCTTGGGCTTTGAATCCTTTGTATAGATCCTCATCCCGTATGTTGTTTTGGCCTTTGTTTTTATCAAAGATATATTTGTATGTCAAATTCCTTGCAAATAAATGAAGGTCTTTGACCACTTCGAATTTATTCAATTGTTGATCAGGGCAAAAACTCAGGCCAAATTGTAGTACTTCTTTCTCAACTTTTGAAAGTGGTCGGGAGGAAAGATTAATAATATCCAGAGGATTCTTTTTTTCTTTTTCTTCCTTTTCATTGAATGCCATTTGCTGAGTGGCATTGGGCAGTCCATCATCAGTCCCCTCAAGTGATAACATCACAGGGGCCGATGTAGGAGTGTCCGTGTGTATATGTCCTAATCCAGGTCTGTTGTTTGTCCTCTTATTACAAAGGTGTCTATGGGTCCTCTTTTTTCGTCTACCGGTTGTGCGGGAAGAGGGGTCCCTAAAGGGAATCCCTGGGATATTTCATCATTCGTTGCTGTTGACATTAACTCATTCCTAGAAGTTCTAGGAATCGCTCCCAAATCCCTAACAATTCCCATAGATGGGGTTGTTTTGGCGTCCGGTGTGGATTGTGGGGATAAATTGCGCTTCCTATTTGGTTTGTCCGTGTCTCCTACCATGTTTTGAGGTTGATTGCCTTTATTGCTCCGTTTCCCCGATTTACCAGTATTTCCCTGACCCTGTCTTGTTTGACCCCTCTGCGTCGATCGAAGTGATGAGGCAGAAGACGCAAGAGACAATTCGGAATCAGATGGATATTGATAGCCTATTTTATCAGGAATTGTTCTTGGGGCTCTATTTTTACGTGTATAGGTGGATTTTTGCCATTTGTAAGCATAGAATCCCGTGAAGGCCAGCTTGTCCTTGTAGAATTTCAAATCTTTTCTCATCAGAAGGGTTTTGTTATAGCTCTCCAGATGAGGTTATGCGTTGTAAGATATTAATGTAAACTATTTCATTTATTACAATATGTTGATTTACACTTCTTTTCTTTTTTCTTTTTTTTTCCTTTTAGTATTTCCATTAGATCGGAATCCGTACATCAATAGGGGATCAATTTGTGATCAAATCCAATGCGCCAGTACTTTCCTTGCTTTTCCCCTTTTTTGACAGGGGCTCGGGCGCCAAGCCGGGGGTGGTGTTGTTGAGATTTGTACTATTCTTCTCCTCCCACGTTTTTTCCCCGAGTCCGCCTGTCTTCTATGGCGGATGTGCAGCGCTCCGATTCATCTGTGCCTTCTCTCCTTTGGTGCAGCTCTGACTGGGATCGCTAGATGGCGCCCGCACCGGAAGTGATTAGTTGGAGGTCATGAGGTACCTCATCACTTCCGGTGGGACCGTGCTTATAACGCCGAACTCGGCATGGTACAGACAGGCCACGACTAGTGGCGCGGCTGTCTGTCACCAGATGATCGGAGCATCCAAGGTAAGCGTCCTACTATATCGGTCTCCTGCTTGCACGGCTTTGTTGGCATTATTCTTCACCAGCTTCCTCTTTTGTGGCTATTTCTCAATTTTTGTCACACTCTTCCCCTCCTATTCACCCTCATCCACTGGGTCGGCTCTGAATTTATCTTTATACATACTCCTACAAGTCTTGGACACTCGGAGTTCTTTCTGCACTATTTAGCATGCACCCGGTCTTCATCTACATGCTACATTTTTATTTTCAATGTAGCTTTTCCACATATTCGGTCTTATCTACCCCTCATGGAATCTTACCTGCTCACTCCATTAAACCTCTGTTCACTCTCACAACTTCAGCATGATTATTTTATTTTCTTCTATTCTCTCTTCACTTTTTTGGCCCTGCTTTCGGAGACCTATCGATACTATACTCATATACACCTGAGCTCCTCCTTTTTACTCTAGTGGTATATGAGATTTTTAGTAATTAGCTCCTCTCTTTTTTATGGACTGTTGGTTTTTTCAGATTTGCTTTGGTTCGACCGAGCTCGGTCCGGTTCCTGTCAAAGTAGCGGGGTTAGGTCTGGCTGGACTATCTAGTTCAGGGTGGTTACCCGCCATTGGATAAACCGCAATGATCTCTGATATACGGATACTGATACTGCTGCTATGCTCTAGATACAACTTTTGGTGAGCCCTAATATATTGCTATATCAATAATTGACTGTAATTAACCATGTGTACTTATATAAATTGATTGTATGTTATTCATACTTAGAACCTGAGTAGAGGTCACCACTCTTGCATTGTCCCAGAAGAAGCCTGCTGGTGAAACATGTCGGACACAAGTGGCCCCTAGCACACTTCAATGGTTCTCTGTACATCAAGTATCTTTATGCTATGAATATATATCACTGTATGTGATTGTTTTTATTGATTTTGCAATAAAATTCTGTTATTTTACTTTGTCTCCTTATTATTTATCTAAAATATATACCCTAGCAAGCCTCACCTTTAAAATCCCACCATTTGGTTCACGCCCACCTACTGCGGCCTCTCTGGGGCGCCAATAGAGCCCGCAGGGTCAGTGTTACCATCCACTCCTCTTTTGTCCTATGTTCAAACAGGGATGTGGTGTTAGCTTGCTGGGTACATTGGCCAGTTTAGGCATGGCGTCTCTCCTCTTTATATTGATTGAAATAGGGGCGTAAAACCCCACAGTGCTTAGCACTCGCCATTGCCTACTGGTTTGGATAAATAATTATTTCTGACATTTGTATATTGTTTTATGGCTTAGTCTGTATTGTATCTGATAATAATGATAGAGAACAATTGTATGCCTAACTAGTCTAATATTATGACATTTCATTTGGTAACTAATGGCTAAATTGGTATGTTGAATCAGACTGCAATCTAGGTACCTCGTTTTTCCTGGTCATTCTCCTCCTCCCTCTCCCCCTCTCTAGACACTGGAGTATTCTAGATATACTGTCACTTTCTATCCCTGACCCTTTGTCTTATATATAATCCTCTTTGAGAATTCCTGTCCCGGATTCTTCCTATAGCTAGTTCCCATTTTTCCATTATGGCAAAAATGGCACAGCTAGGGGGAAAAAACTGGGAGGATTTCTTAGATAATATTGAAAAAAACTGCACTACTACCAACTTAAATGATGTTGACATTGAGGTATTTTTTCAAAAAATAAGACGGTTAATGGAAAGAAAATCCAACCTCGGTTGGCATGTTAGGTTTTTTGACAAATATATTAGAGAAGGTGTTAACCCTATGGGGTTACGGATTCAAATATTCCCCTCATTTGAAGTACATGATGTAACCCTTAAAGAAAAATGGGAAAAAAATTTAACTCAATGTACCTCTAACATGATGGAACTCTTGAGAGACAAATACAAATCGGATTTGATGGATATTGATAAGGAAATCGAAAATTTACAAACGAAAAACCGTTTACTCATTAAGCATGTAGAATATAACAAAAGGGAATTAGAATTACAGGCTCATCTGGAGAGCTATAACAAAACCCTTCTGATGAGAAAAGATTTGAAATTCTACAAGGACAAGCTGGCCTTCACGGGAGGCTATGCTTACAAATGGCAAAAATCCACCTATACACGTAAAAATAGAGCCCCAAGAACAATTCCTGATAAAATAGGCTATCAATATCCATCTGATTCCGAATTGTCTCTTGCGTCTTCTGCCTCATCACTTCGATCGACGCAGAGGGGTCAAACAAGACAGGGTCAGGGAAATACTGGTAAATTGGGGAAACGGAGCAATAAAGGCAATCAACCTCAAAACATGGTAGGAGACACGGACAAACCAAATAGGAAGCGCAATTTATCCACACAATCCACACCGGACGCCAAAACAACCCCATCTATGGGAATTGTTAGGGATTTGGGAGCGATTCCTAGAACTTCTAGGAATGAGTTAATGTCAACAGCAACGAATGATGAAATATCCCAGGGATTCCCTTTAGGAACCCCTCTTCCCGCACAACCGGTAGACGAAAAAAGAGGACCCATAGACACCTTTGTAATAAGAGGACAAACAACAGACCTGGATTAGGACATATACACACGGACACTCCTACATCGGCCCCTGTGATGTTATCACTTGAGGGGACTGATGATGGACTGCCCAATGCCACTCAGCAAATGGCATTCAATGAAAAGGAAGAAAAAGAAAAAAAGAATCCTCTGGATATTATTAATCTTTCCTCCCGACCACTTTCAAAAGTTGAGAAAGAAGTCCTACAATTTGGCCTGAGTTTCTGCCCTGATCAACAATTGAATAAATTCGAAGTGGTCAAAGACCTTCATTTATTTGCAAGGAATTTGACATACAAATATATCTTTGATAAAAACAAAGGCCAAAACAACATACGGGATGAGGATCTATACAAAGGATTCAAAGCCCAAGATTTCAGAAATCTTAAAACAATGATGCAGTTAATTGAGGAAAATAAACAACATCCAGATTATTCATCGTCTGACTCCTCTTCTGACGATGAGGAGGAGCCACACGATGAAACGAATAAATTTAAACCTAGATCCACACGATTTCCCAAACTCCAGACTTGCCCAGCCATCTGGGCTTTTGTGAAGCACACCCAGAAGGAGATCGACAAATTGGAGGCCCCCTCACTTGGGGCCTCGAATTTGTCGGCCTCCCAAAGGGCTGCTTTAGATGACCTTATCCATGACGACCTCGTTGTCATCAAACCCTCGGACAAGGGTGGCAACGTGGTCGTCATGGACAGGCATCAGTACGAAACCATGTGTTTCGATATTTTAAACAATGAAGAATGGTATAGACCAGTATCTATCGAGGAAGTTGACATTATGAAGGGAAAGTTTAAATCTATAATTTTCAATGCCTTACAATCACATGTGATTAATCAAGAGCTTTATGACTACTTAAATGTTAAATGGCCAATTTTGCCAACGTTTTATGCTTTACCCAAAGTACACAAAAGCCTCGAGACACCCCCCGGGCGCCCGATTGTATCGGGTATGGGATCTATTACTGAACCTTCAAGTAGGTTTGTTGATGATCAACTACGCCCACATGTCATGGGTCTGCCCTCATACCTTAGGGATACTCTGGAGCTCTTGCGAGTTCTGGAGGGTCTCAGTGTCCCTGGTGGCTCTCTTTTGGTCACCCTTGACATTGAGGCCCTCTATTCCAGTATCCCCCATACTAGGGGTATTGAGGTTATTACCACCTTCCTCAAGGAACAGACCCATCGCACTTGGGCGTTGGCAGACTTTACCCTTCAATTGTTGAACCATATCCTCAGATCCAATATTTTTGTATTTGGCGAAACCACATACCTCCAGGTACAGGGGGTAGCGATGGGGACATCTTGTGCCCCATCGTATGCCAACCTGTACCTGGGGGGGTGGGAAAGGGAGTTGTTCGCCAATGATGCCGCCTCGATATACCTGCGCCACTTAGCGTTGTGGCGCAGGTATATCGACGACGTTATCGTTGTGTGGACAGGCTCGGTGTCCAGTCTTCTGGAATTTATGGATTTCATATCAAACAATAATTATAATCTGAAATTTACTATTCAATATGACACTCAAAAAATAGCCTTTCTTGACACTATGGTGTATCTTACATCTGAAGGTAGTATTTACACCTCTCTATACCGCAAAAATACTGCGGGGAAACACTATACTTCATTATACAAGTAGTCACCCACGATCTCTAATACGCAGTATTCCGTATTCACAATATCTTAGAATACGACGCAACTGCTTTTTGGATGAGGATTACAAAAAAGAAGCCAAGGCCCTACAGCAAAGGCTCTTGGCCCGTGGCTACAGTAAGAAACTACTCAAAAAAGCTTATCAAAGAGCCAATCTCCAACCACGGGATAAGCTTATTTTTGGTTCACGTCAGATTAAACCCATGAACACTACCAAATTAATCACTAAATATAGTTCCCAACATCAAACTATACGGAAAATCTTGGATAACAACTGGCACTTCCTAGCAGACGATACCACGGTCTCTAAATACATTAAACCATATCTAGAGATAGTTTATCGTAAGTCTGCCTCACTTAGGGACAGACTTGTACATAGTCATCACAAATCTATTGAGGAGGAGGATTATCACGGAGCAGTGGGGGGCTTGGGCACTTACAAATGTGGTCAATGTTCGGAATGCCCCTGGGTGGGAGAGGGCTATACCTTTTCTCTAACTCGGGGAGGGATCTTGAAACCGAGATTTAGGGCTACTTGCCTCACTGAGGGGGTTGTATATCTAGCTAAATGCCTCTGCGGGGCGTTTTACGTTGGTAAAACTATTAGACCCTTTGCGAAACGTATTCAAGACGATCTCTATTACATGGACACTGGACTCATGTTTACACCCATTTGTAAGCATGTGGGCTTAAAACATAACTTTGACCCTCATACCATTAAATTCATTGTATTAGAAGCAATTAAGAAAAACCCGAGAGGTGGAAACTATGATAATGCAATCCTCAAAGCAGAAGTCAAGTGGATCTATAAATTACAGGCCACTAGACCACCTGGATTAAACACAGCCTTGTCATTCAAACCGTTCCTGGAGTAAACCCAGGATCATATGAATGTTAACAGGGGTGATTATATTTAAACAAAAAAACCCCCCCTTTTTCCTTAGGCTCGTCTCCTCTCTGTTTTATTATCTCATAACACATCTGATTATACTCTGTGCCGTTTATACTATCCGTTTACCTATTTTGATGCAGCCTTAAGATAACTAAAATACTGTATTAACATCACAGTAACCTACCAATTTGCCATAATTTAGGATAGGATACTATGTTATACCTTCCATTTGACTATTTTTATGGGTGTCCATTACCAATGTAATCCATAACATATGGCGGTTATGCGTTGTAAGATATTAATGTAAACTATTTCATTTATTACAATATGTTGATTTACACTTCTTTTCTTTTTTCTTTTTTTTTCCTTTTAGTATTTCCATTAGATCGGAATCCGTACATCAATAGGGGATCAATTTGTGATCAAATCCAATGCGCCAGTACTTTCCTTGCTTTTCCCCTTTTTTGACAGGGGCTCGGGCGCCAAGCCGGGGGTGGTGTTGTTGAGATTTGTACTATTCTTCTTCTCCCACGTTTTTTCCCCGAGTCCGCCTGTCTTCTATGGCGGATGTGCAGCGCTCCGATTCATCTGTGCCTTCTCTCCTTTGGTGCAGCTCTGACTGGGATCGCTAGATGGAGCCCGCACCGGAAGTGATTAGTTGGAGGTCATGAGGTACCTCATCACTTCCGGTGGGACCGCGCTTATAACGCCGAACTCGGCATGGTACAGACAGGCCACGACTAGTGGCGCGGCTGTCTGTCACCAGATGATCGGAGCATCCAAGGTAAGCGTCCTACTATATCGGTCTCCTGCTTGCACGGCTTTGTTGGCATTATTCTTCACCAGCTTCCTCTTTTGTGGCTATTTCTTAATTTTTGTCACACTCTTCCCCTCCTATTCACCCTCATCCACTGGGTCGGCTCTGAATTTATCTTTATACATACTCCTACAAGTCTTGGACACTCGGAGTTCTTTCTGCACTATTTAGCATGCACCCGGTCTTCATCTACACGCTACATTTTTATTTTCAATGTAGCTTTTCCACATATTCGGTCTTATCTACCCCTCATGGAATCTTACCTGCTCACTCCATTAAACCTCTGTTCACTCTCACAACTTCAGCATGATTATTTTATTTTCTTCTATTCTCTCTTCACTTTTTTGGCCCTGCTTTCGGAGACCTATCGATACTATACTCATATACACCTGAGCTCCTCCTTTTTACTCTAGTGGTATATGAGATTTTTAGTAATTAGCTCCTCTCTTTTTTATGGACTGTTGGTTTTTTCAGATTTGCTTTGGTTCGACCGAGCTCGGTCCGGTTCCTGTCAAAGTAGCGGGGTTAGGTCTGGCTGGACTATCTAGTTCAGGGTGGTTACCCGCCATTGGATAAACCGCAATGATCTCTGATATACGGATACTGATACTGCTGCTATGCTCTAGATACAACTTTTGGTGAGCCCTAATATATTGCTTTATCAATAATTGACTGTAATTAACCATGTGTACTTATATAAATTGATTGTATGTTATTCATACTTAGAACCTGAGTAGAGGTCACCACTCTTGCATTGTCCCAGAAGAAGCATGCTGGCGAAACATGTCAGACACAAGTGGCCCCTAGCACACTTCAATGGTTCTCTGTACATCAAGTATCTTTATGCTATGAATATATATCACTGTATGTGATTGTTTTTATTGATTTTGTAATAAAATTCTGTTATTTTACTTTGTCTCCTTATTATTTATCTAAAATATATACCCTAGCAAGCCTCACCTTTAAAATCCCACCATTTGGTTCACGCCCACCTACTGCGGCCTCTCTGGGGCGCCAATAGAGCCCGCAGGGTCAGTGTTACCATCCACTCCTCTTTTAGCAAATTTACACTGTTATATAAGCTGTACACTCACTACTTTATAGTGTAGCAAAGTGTCACATGAAAAGATATAATAAAATATTTACAAAAATGTGAGGGGTGTACTCACTTTTGTGAGATACTGTATACTAAGCTTGCAGAAAAGAGGTGATAACTAAATTTAGCTAATAGGAGAGTGCTGATAGCTACTGTATACTTTGCTATTAGGAGAGTGCTGATAACTTTACTAAGCTCGCAGAAGAGTGCTGATACCTATACTATGTTTGCAGAAGAGTGCTGATAACCATACTATGTTTGCAGGAGAGTGATATTAGCTATACTAAGCTAGTAGGAGGCAGGGGAGGACTGGGAAGGGGGGCAGGGTGGCAATCGCCCCCTGGGCCGCTCTGATGCTGGGTAAAAAGGCCACACTCAGGGCTGCATTAATGTAAGGGCCAGACACTGTATACAGCTGCCGGTCGCCGCTACACAATGTTATATTTGCAGAGCTGTAGCGGAGTGGTATGAGTGTGCAGAGTACGTTCCTGCACCCGGCAGCCACAATACTAATACAGTCACTTCCCTGTCAGGCAGTGATCTCCGCCCGACAGGAGCTTTCTAGGCCCCACCTGGCGTGATGTCATGTATTTTTGTTAAACCTCCTTTGTTGCTTTAACATTAAATTATGTTACCACACTTCATCAATAGCGGTTATAAAACCAGGTGGGCATGGGTGGTGAGCTGATTCGATGGTTCAATGTGCCACATGACTGGACTTGCCCCCCAGGCCTAAGGCTGCCAGCCCTCCCCTGGTAGAAGGGGGCTGATAACTACAGTATAGTAGGTTTGAGGGAGAGTTCTGATCACTATATAAACCTTTCAGGGGAGTGATAACTATACTCAGCTTGCGGGAGGGAGCTGATAACTCTACAAAGCTAGTAAGAGAGAGCTGATAACTATACCAGGCTTGTGGGAGAGTACTGATCACTGTGCAAAGCATGCGGAAGAGTGCTAATAATTCTAGCAAGATTACAGGAGACTATTCTAGGCTTGCAGGAGAGTGCTAATAACTATACTAAGCTAGTAGGAGGCTTCTGATAAATATTTTAATGTAGTTGTAAAGGCAGAAGTTTTTTCTTTTTATCTTAATGCTTTCTATGCATTAAGATAAAAAGCCTTCAGTGTGCAGCAGCCCCCACCAGCCCCCCTAATACTTACCTGAGCCCGCTCTCGATCTAGCAATGTTCTCAAATGCCTCGGTTGCCTGGGACTCTCCCTCCTGATTTACTGATACACAGCAGTGGCGCATTTGGTTCCCACTGCTGTCAGTCAAACTCAGTTAGCCAATGAGGAGAGAGAGGGGACGGGGCCGAAACCCGACTCCATGTCTGAATATATACACGGAGCTGTGGCTCTGCTCGGGTGTCCCCATAGCAAGCTACTTGCTGTAGGGGCACTCAACAGGAGGGAGGGGCCAGGAGCTTCAGCCAGTGACCCAAGAAGAGGAGGACCCGGGTCGCTCTGTGCAAAGCCATCACACAGAGCAGGTAAGTATATCATGTTTGGTATTTTAATAGAAAAAAAAAACCAAGACTTTACAATCACTTTAATCTAAGATAAAAGGAAGGTGCTGATAACTATAATTAGCCAGTAGAAGAGTGCTGATAACTATACAAAGCTTGCAGGGGAGTGCTGAAAATGATACAAAGCTTGCAGGATACTATTTTTAACAATACTAAGGCCCCTTTCACACATACAGTCCGTTTGTCCGTTTTTCATCCATCTGTTGACGGATGAAAAATGGACATCAATGCATCTCTATGTAAAAACGGATGAAAAACTATGTAAAAACGGATGACAACGGATCATCCGTTAACATCCGTTTTCATCCGCTTCCATCAATGTCCATTTTTTGGAACGCATGAATGCCCTATTTTTCATCCGTCAAAAAAACGGATCGAATGCAAACGGACAAACTGTCTGTTTTTCATCCGTTTTTTCATTGATAGTGGACGTAAAAAAAACGTATGAAAATGGATGTAAAAAAAAACGGATGAAAAACTGATACATTTTGACGTGACTGAACTGAACGGACCATATGTGTGAAAGGGGCCTAAGGCCGACCATAGACTGTTATAGCCATACCTCCCACCTTTTGAGCTTGAGATACACTTGAGGGTGTAGTAAACCAGCAGCGAGCTTCGCGCACCGTGCCAAAAAGTGGGTGTGTCCAAAATGTTAACATTGGGAGGGGCTTAAGGAGCATGGTTAAACAAAACCCGACCTTCCATGTACCTACAAAATATACTATGCCCAGTGGCGTAGCGTGGGGGGGGGGGAGGCTGCCGGTACGGTGTCCCCGTGCGCAATATCTAGAGGGGCGCAGAAAAGTCAAGGTTCCCCGTCCCAAATCTGGATTGTGCCACTTTGTGCTCCCCACCACTGCCGTTCTCCATAATCTGCGCTAGCGCTGCCCGAGCCTCCCCAGCTGTCTGTGCTCAGCGACGCGCGCCCTCTGTGATTGGCTGCACTTGCTCATGTGTGGCCGCAGTGGCTTGTGGAGCTGGCTTTGTCGGTGATCACGGTTGGTGCATCAACTTGCTCCCACCTCGCTGTCCAGGACTCACTGCTGGCTGGGCGGGCTTCAGGCTCAGAATTTCCTCAACCACACTCAGCATGGGAGACAAGAAGAGCCCAGGCGAGTGGTGGCTTTGAACTGTCATGCTGGAGCCGGGCTGGATGGAGATGAACAGGCTCAGCAGTGACTGGGACATTAAATCCTAGGGAGGAAACATTTCTTCCCACACTCCTACTTCAGTGGCTGATCGCTGGTCCTACTCCTATTTTTACAGTTCTGCAGACTGCTTGTTTACTAGATTCCTGAGTCCATGTGGCTCATAATGGCTGGATATATGGTCATGGTAATCTGATACACACCCAGACATTCCTGCTATAGAAGAACTTTGAACTTCTAGATCAGAGGTTGGCAACCCCTGGCATGCGTGCCAGAAATGGCACCTAGCATATATTTTTGCGAGCATGCAAGGGATGCCTGAGACACACTCCCACGCTGCAGCAAAAGTGGCCGGCACAAGAGGGAGCACAGCTGAGATCACCTCATTGCCCTCCTGCCTCCGTTCCCACCCACCTCACTTGGCTTGCATAAGCCAACATTGAAGCAGCGGATAGCAAGATCTAGGGGGTGTTGTGCCATACGGCACCCCTGCATGAATGCTGGTAATCTCTTCCTCACATCCTCAGACTACACTCAGGCTTGCCACGGGAAATGCAGCTTAGCGGCTCTTCCCCTGCACACAGCCAATCTGTTTCTTTTCCAGACAGAATCTTGATCGGCACAGCTTGTGGCTGGTGGTTGCAGTTTTGACCTGTGAAATCCTGAACCTGCAACAGCCAGATACACTATGTGCAAATCCTGGTTGTGTCTGCAAAAGAATCAGATCTTAGCTGCGTGCAGTATTGGGAAGAGCAGCCCCTCTGCCCTGCTGACATTCCCCCCGCTGCCATGCTGACACCCTCCCCCCTTGCCCTACAGAAGTTCCCCCCTCTGCTCTGCTGACAACCCCCCCCCACTCTGCCCTGCTCATAAGCCCCATCTGCCCTGCTGAAGTCCCCCCCCCCCACTCTGCCCTGTAGATGCCCTCCCCCCACTGTGGCCTGCTGATTTCCCCCCCACTCTGTCCTGTTGACGTCCCCCCGGCTTCAGACGCCCCCCCCCCCGCCCTGCTGCCATCCCCCCCTCTGCCTTGCTGACATCCCCCTCCTATGCCCAGTTGACATCCCCCCTGTTGATGTTTCCTCCCCCTCTGCCCTATTGATTGTTCCTCCCCCTCTTCTCTGCTGATGCCTGTCCTCTGCCCTGCTTGCGCCCATCCTCTGCCCTGCCTGCCCCCTACCTTTGCCCTGCTGACCCCAGTCCTCTCTCTTGCTGACCTCAGTCATCTCCTTTGCTGACCATGTCCTATGGCCTGATGACCCCATTCTCTACCCTGCTGACCTCTGTTTTCAACCCTGTGTAACGCTCCTGCGTTTTTATTATAAAAGTGTAAGATTAAGGGTACCGGAGGTACCGGAATCTTACACCCTGCTGACCCCTGTATACTGTCCTACTAATTCCTGTCCACTGCACTGTTGACCCCCTGTCCTCTGACTCCTGTCTTCTGCTTTGCAGACCCCTATACACTACCCTGCTGACCTTTTTACTGCACGCTTGATCTGGTCCTGATGTTGAGTCAGACAATTCACGATCCCTGCTTTCATTCTTGACTAATAATTAACCAGCTTTTGGAAACTACTAATTCAGCGGTGCAAGAATTGGACTGATCTGACGTGTGAAAGTACAGGAATTAGGATGATCTGAGATGTGAAGGTGCAGGAATTGGGGTGATCCGAGGTTTAAAGATGCAGGAATTGGGCTGATCTGAAGTGTGAAGGTGCAGGAATTGGGGCTTATCTGAGGTTTGTAGGTGCAGGAATTGGTGCTGATCTTAGGTGTGAAGGTGCAGGAATTGGGGTGATCTGAGGTGTGAAGGTGCAGGAATTGGGGTGATCTGAGTTGTGAAGGTGCAGGAATTGGGGCTGATCTTAGGTGTGAAGGTGCAGGAATTGGGGTGATCTGAGGTGTGAAGGTGCAGGAATTGGGGCTGATCTGAGGTGTGAAGGTGCAGGAATTGGGGCTGATCTGAGGTGTGAAGGTGCAGGAATTGGGGCTGATCTGAGGTGTGAAGGTAAAGAAATTAGGGCTGATCTAAGGTGTGAAGGTGCAGGAATTGCGGCTGATATGAGGTATGAAGGTGAAGGAAATGGGTCTGATCTGATGTGTGAAGGTGCAGGAATTGGGGTGATCTGAGGTGTAAAGGTGCTGGAATTGAGATGATCTGAGGTATAAAGGTGCACGAATCAGGCTGATCTGAGGTCTGTTGCGCAGGATTTGGGCTGATTTGAGGGGTAAAGGTGCAGAAGTTAGAGCTGATCTGAGATCTGATGGTGAAGAGATTTGGATTGATCTAAGGTGGGTAGGTGCAGGATTTGTGGTGATCTGAGATGGGAAGGTGCAGGATTTGGGGTGATATGTGCAAGGCCCAGGGGACTTCTACTCTGTGTTTCACTTCTCCTGCCACCATCTTCCTGCACCTCCTGGGGGACACACCATCCCTCAGGGCTGACAATGTAGGTAGCTACTATGTGCACTACTCAATACTGAGGAGACAAGTTTAGGAATAGGAATGTTGTCCCATTCTTGTCTAATACAGGCTTCTAGTTGCTCAACTGTCTTAGTTCTTCTTTGTCGCATCTTCCTCTTTATGATGCGCCAAATGTTTTCTATGGGTGAAAGATCTGGACTGCAGGCTGGACATTTCAGTACCCAGAACCTTCTTCTACACAGCCATGATGTTGTAATTGATGCAGTATGTGGTCTGGCATTGTCATGTTGGAAAATGCAAGGTCTTCCCTGAAAGACACAACGTTTGGATGGGAGCATATGTTGTTCTAGAACTTGGATATACCTTTCAGCATTGATGGTGCCTTTCCAGATGTGTAAGCTGCCTATGCCACACGCACTCATGCAACCCCATACCATCAGAGATGCAGGCTTCTAAACTGAGCACTGACAACAACTTAGGTTGTCCTTGTCCTCTTTAGTTCGGATGACATGGCATCCCAGTTTTCCAAAAAGAACTTCAAATTTTGATTTGTCTGACCACAGAATAGTTTTCCACTTTGCCATAGTCCATTTTAAATGAGCCTTGGCCCTGCACTTCTGGATCATGTTTAGATGTGGCTTTTTTTTTGGCCTATAGAGTTTTAGCCGGCAATTGCGAATGGCACGGTGGATTGTGTTCACTGACAACGTTTTCTGGTAGTATTCCTGAGCCCATGTTGTGATTTCCATTACAGTAGCATTCCTGCATGTGATGCAGTGCCGTCTAAGGGCCCGAAAATCACGAGCAGCCAGTATGGTTTTCCGGCCTTGACCCTTATGCACAGAGATTGTTCCAGATTCTCTGAATCTTTGGATGATATTATGTACTGTAGATGATGATAACTTCAAACTCTTTGCAATTTTTCTCTGAGAAACTCCTTTCTGATATTGCTCCACTATTTTTTGCCGTAGCATTGGGGGAATTGGCGATCCTCTGCTCATCTTGACTTCTGAGAGACACTGCCACTCTGAGAGGCACTTTTTATACCCAATCATGTTGCCAATTGACCTACTAAGTTGCAAATTGGTCCTTATATGTACATTTAACTTTTCCGGCCTCTTATTGCTACCCATCCCAACTTTTTTGGAATGTGTAGCTCTCATGAAATCCAAAATGAGCCAATATTTGGCATGACATTTCAAAATCTCTCACTTTCAACATTTGATATGTTATCTATATTATATTGTGAATAAAATATAAGTTTATAAGATTTGTAAATTAGTCCATTCCTTTTATCTCACAATTTGTACAGTGTTCCAACTTTTTTGGAATTGGGTTTGTAAATTTGAGTACACTGGTATTACTTTAATTACATTAGTATTTTCTTAATATACAATACAATACATGTGCTTAGATAAGGGGTTTAATATTGTTTTAGTTGAAAAGACTCAGGTAGTACTAAAATTCCATGGGATAAGGGGGAGCAAATTACTTGCCTTGCCCCAGGCGCTAACAACCCACGCTATGCCACTGAGTATAGGGGGGGTCGGTGTAGGGGGTCAGTTAGGGCACAGGTGTCAAACACAAGGCCCGCTGACCGAATTCAGCCCTCCAGGTCATTTCATGTGGCCCTTGCACCTCTCCTGCAGCTGCTGCATCTCCCTCATCTCTGCCCCCACCTTGTCTCAGCAGACGGCAGCAGGGAGGACATAACTCCTCTGCCAGATTCTGTGCTTCCCCCTGCAACTGCAGAGAGGACCACCCCCTCCCCCCCAACTTAGCAGTGGGCAGCAGAGAGGAGGACACAAGTCCTCCTACAGATCCTGCACCTCTCTGTGCAGCCGCAGCACCCCCTCCTCTCTGCCTCCTCTGGTCTCAGCATTCAGCAGACTGCAGCAGCTGACTCCAGCCCTCCTCCAGACCCTGCAGTTGTTGCTTCCCAGCTCTGCCTCCAGCTTCTTCCCAGCAGCAGCACGTGGTAAAGGGGATGCACTGTGATGTAAGGGAGGGTGGGGGCTCTTGACTTCTGATAGTGGTGGGCTACAGATAGAACCGGCCCCCCGAGGGCGACCATAATGCTGATGCGACCCCTAGTGAAATTGAGTTTGACACCCCTGGTGTAGAGGGTCAGTGGAAGGCTGAGTTCCGATGAACACTTGTCCATTTTCAACCTGGTTAAAGTACACTCACTGGCCACTTTATTAGGTACACCTGTTCAATTGCTTGGTAACACAAATTGCAAATTAGCCAGTCATATGACAGCATAGGGAATTTAGGTGACTTTAAATGTGGCATGGTTGTTGGTGCGAGACAGGCTGGTCTGAGTATTTCAAAAACTGCTGATTTCCTGGATTTTTCACGCACAACTACCTCTTGGGTTTACAGAGAATGGTGGGAAAAAGATAAAATATCCAGTGAGCAGTTGTGTGGAGGAAAAGAGTCAAATGGGCAGACTAGTTTGAGATGACAAAAAGGCAACAGTAACTCAAATAACCACTCGTTACAATCAAGGTATGCAGAATACCACCGCTGAACGCACAACACATTGAACTTTGAAGCAGATGGGCTACAGCAGTAGAAGACCACATCGGGTGCTACTCCTGTCAGGAAACTGAGGCTACAATTCACACAGGCTCACCAAAATTTGACACACAGGCTCACCAAAATTTGACAGCAGAAGACTGGAAAAACATTGCCTGTTCTAATGAGTCTCGATTTCAGCTGCGACATTCAGATTGTAGGGTCAGAATTTGGCGTAAACAACATAAAAGCATGAATCCATCCTGCCTTGTATCACCGGTTCAGGCTGGTGGTGGTGGTGGTGTAATGGTGTGGGGGATATTTTCTTGGCACACTTTGGGCTCCTTAGTACCAACTGAGCATCCTTTAAATGCTACGGCCTACCTGAGTATTGTTGCTGACCATGTCCATCCCTTTATGACTACAGTGTACCCATCTTCTGATGGCTCCTTCCAGCAGGATAATGCACCATGTCACAACAGGGCCATCTTACTGCATGGGCATGCTGGGCATTTGCCTTGGGGCCCCACCTGCCCAGCGAGCCAGCCCCAGCCAAGCATTAGTGCCAGCGGACGTGACCCGCCTGAGGGGTGACACCCAGGGCCGGCCGATGGACTGCCTCCGCCGCTCAATAACACAGGACCATGGGGGGGGGGGGGCTGTGTAATGTAAAGGGGTCCATGGGGGGGGCTGTGTAAAAAAAATTAGCTTTGCAGCACAATGGGGCAGCAGCGTTTGAACTGGCTTTCACTCATGTGTATAAAAAATGACATCCTCAAGACCACTGACTTCAAGCCAATTATAAAAGAACTCTTTACAAAGAAGTATCGCAAATTTAACCACTTTAAGACCAGAAGATTTGACCCCCTTCCCGACCAGGCCCTATTTTGCGATTCGGCACTGCGTTACTTTAACGGACAATTGCGTGGTCATGCGACGCTGTACCCAAATAAAATTTGTCGTCCTTTTTTTCCCCACAAAAAGAGCTTTCTTTTGGTGGTATTTGATCACCTCTGCGATTTTTACCTTTTGCGCTATAAACAAAAAAATAGCAACAATTTTGAAAAAAACAATATTTTTCACTTTCTGCTATATAACATTCCCAAAAAAAATGTAAGAATCAACATTTTTTAACATTTTAGGCCAATTTGTTTTCTGCTACAAATTTTTGGTAAAAAAAAAAATCGCAATAAGCGTATTTTGATTGGTTTGCGCAAAAGTTATCACGTTTACTAACTACGGAAAAGATTTATGTCATTTTTATTGTTTTGTTTTCACTAGTAATGGCGGCGATCTGCGATTTTTTGCGGGACTGTGACATTGGGGCTGACAGATCGGACCCCTGACTGACATTTTTGACACTTTTTGGGGTACCAGTGACATTACTACAGTAATCAGTGCTAAAAATATGCATTGTTACTGTAATAATGACACTGGCAGGGAAGGGGTTAACCCTGTGGGTGATCAGAGGGTTAAATGTATGCCTCATGCTTACTGACGTGTGGGGGGGGGGGGTTTCTGTGACAGAGACAGAGATTGCAGGTTCACTGAGAAGATCCGCCTGCTTTGTTTACATAAGCAGGCGGGTCTTCTTACACTTTCCCCGATGATCAGGGAAGGGAGGTGGCGATCGTCGCCTCTCCTCCTCCAGCCCGACTATCGCTGTGTCTGTAAATTCTTGTTTTTCAACTTCTTGCTTTTCAAGCTCGTGTTATATTGTTGTTAATGTTTAAACACTGATTTTGTTGGCGGTACCAATAAATATTGCCTTATCGGTAATTTGCATTTTTATTCTCGTGGGTCATTGTGTAGGCGGGACCCCAGTGCACTGCATTGCCCGGGGGCCTATAATGCTCTTAAGATGGCACTGGCTCAAATCCTCTCACCACTGGTTTCTTGAACAAGACAATGAGATCACTGTACTCCAATGGCCTCCACACTCCTTTGGGATGTGGTGGAACGGGAGATTCCCATCATGGACGTGCAGCTGACAAATCTGCAGCAACTGCGCAACGCTTTCATGTCACTATGGATAAAAATCTCTGGGGGAATGTTTCCAATTGTTGAATCTATGTCATGAAGAATTAATGCAGATCTAAGTGCAAAAGGGAATCCAACCCGGTACTAGCAAGGTCTACCTAATAAAGTGGCCAGTGAGTTTATATCCAAAGCTAAAAGGTTTGTTGTTCTGAATAGAGTAGAGAATGGTAAAACCAGTCAGGTTTTCATTGTTATCTGTGCCCCATGGGGGAGATTTCCCTTGTATTCCTCTCCTAGAAACACAACAGGAAGTGGGCAGAAAACTCTAACATCACCCCCTGGACAGCTGTAACTGGAACGAATGCTCCTTTTAGCAGATTTCCCCTGACTTCCTTGTTCACATGAGGGCAATAACATTTTGCATATTTTGTTCAGCTGCCACGATCCAGTCTAATCATACATGTCCACATTATTCATGACCAAGTCAGTTTATCATGTAAAATGACTTAGCTGCCTGCCTTTAGAATGGTTGCTGGAAATTCCTTCCTTATCTTGACCATCATTGCATGCCATTTTTGGCAATACACAGATGCCACTGTAATCTCTTATATTCCACACAGGCATGCAAATTAAATGAAAAAATCCTAAATGATTCCAGCTTCATGTTCAATATGCTCAGTATTACCTAAAGTGAATGTAAACCTATTGGTCCAACTATCTGTATATAAACATATTATAACAACCTTTGAAAAACTGTGCCGATATATACAATATCTCACAAAAGTGAGTACACCCCTCACATTTTTGTAAATATTTTATTGCATCTTTTCATGATACAACACTGAAGATATTAAACTTTGCTACAATATAAAGTAGTGAGTGTACAGCTTGTATAACAGTGAACATTTGCTGTCCCCTCAAAATAACAACACACCGCCATTAATGTCTAAACTGCTGGCAACAAAAGTGAGTACACCCCTAATTGAAAATGTCTAAATTAGGCCCAAAGTGTCAATATTTTGTGTGGCCACCATTTTTTTCCAGCACTGCCTTAATCCTCTTGGGCATGGAGTTCACCAGAGCTTCACAGGTTACCACTGGAGTCCTCTCCTCCATGATGACATCACAGAGCTGGTGGATGTTAGAGACCTTGTGCTCCTTCACCTTCCGTTTGAGGATGCCCCACAGATGCTCAATAGGGTTTAGGTCTGTAGACATGCTTGGCCAGTCCATCACCTTTACCCTCAGCTTCTTTAGCAAGGCAGTGGTCATCTTGGAGGCGTGTTTGGGGTCGTTATCATGTTGGAATACTGCCCTGCGGCCCAGTCTCCGAAGGGAAGGGATCATGCTCTGCTTCAGTATGTCACAGTACATGTTGGCATTCATGGTTCCCTCAATGAACTGTAGCTCCCCAGTGCCGGCAGCATTAATGCAGCCCCAGACTATGACACACCCACCACCATGTTTGTCTGGAGGCAAGACACACTTGTCTTTGTACTCCTCACCTGGTTGCCGCCACACACGCTTGTCACCATCTGAACCAAATAAGTTTGTCTTGGTCTCATCAGACCACAGCACATGGTTCCAGGAATCTATCTCCTTAGTCTGCTTGTCTTGAGCAAACTGTTTGCGGGCTTTCTTGTGCATCATCTTTAGAAGAGGCTTCCATCTGGGACGACAGCCATTTAGACCAATTTGATGCAGTGTGCGGCGTATAGTCTGAGCACTGACAGGCTGACCCCCCACCCCTTCAACCTCTGCAGTAATGTTCGCAGCACTCATACGTCTATTTCCCAAAGACAACCTCTGCATATGATGCTGAGCGCGGGCACTCAACTCCTTTGGTCAATCATGACGAGGTCTGTTCTGAGTGGAACCTGTCCTGTTAAACTGCTGTATGATCTTGGCCCCTGTGCTGCAGCTCAGTTTCAGGGTACAGTATTGACAATCTTTTTATAGCCTAGGCAATCTTTATGTAGAACAACAATTCCTCAGAGAGTTCTTTGCCATGAGGTGCCATGTTGAACTTCCAGTGACCAGTATGAGAGAGTGAGAGCGATAACACCAAATTTACCAAATTTACCACACCTGCTCCCCATTCACACCTGAGAACTTGTAACGCTAACGAGTCACATGACACCGGGGAGGGAAAATGGCTAATTGGGTCCAATTTGGGTCTCACTTTTGTTGCCAGCGGTTTAGACATTAATGGCTGTGTGTTGAGTTATTTTGAGGGGACAGCAAATTTACACTGTTATACAAGCTGTACACTCACTACTTTACATTGTAGCAAAGTGTCATTTCTTAAGCCCCGGTTCACATTAGTGCGATCACGGAGATCGCATGAAATTCTGAGCGCACTGCTTCTAAATTACATGCGATCTCATGTGCGGTGCAAATCTCAGCCATACAGTTTGTATGGCTGAATTCGCACCGCATCCACACTAAACACGCACCTGACCCTTTTTTTTTATCCGCAGCAGAGTCGGATCGCATAGTGGTTCACACTAGTGCGATCCGATTCTGTGCGAACTTCCAGATCGTACTGCGGTTTGCGATCGCAACTGAGGGTGTCGTCAATTTTTAATTGACATCCCCCAGCTTATCACATATAGCAGTGTGAACTGCCAGGGGTGCGGATGCGATGCGGGAACAAACTGCATATTCGCAGCGTTCCCGCATCGCACAAATGTAAACCAGGACTCAGTGTTGTCACATGAAAAGATATAATAAAATATTTACAAAAATGTGAGCGGAGTACTCACTTCTGTGAGATACTGTAAATATTTTGCCTACATACCTTTCTTAGGCTCCTTTCACACGGAGCGGACCGTATTTTGATCCGCTCCGGCACTTATATATTTTTTTTTTTCACGATGACACTTGTGGGGGGGTTTAAGTGCCCAGTGTAAGGGTCCCCGCCGGCTTGCTCTACACCTTTAGTATAGTGCCAGTCTTATGGCGTGAGTTGGGCCGGAGGGCAGGGTCCAGGAGGCAAGTCAGTCTAGCAGCCCTATAAAGCTGTCACACTGCTACCTGACCGGCCGGTGAGGACATTAGGACAGACCGCAGGCCGCCGACCACACTTAATACAACTGGCCCGACAGCCGCCAATGCATACAAGTGTGGCACTGCAGCCTAATGCTCCACCTACCCTCCTCCGCCCTCAGGGTATGGCAGGCATCATGTCAATAATATAATTTCATTTCTTTATCCACTTGCCGACCAGTCACTGGGACTGTACTGCGGCAAAGTGGCTCGATTCCGTCCAGCGATGTAGACCTACGTCGCTGGACTCCTCCCCTTGTGGGCGGCGCTCATGCGCCACCGGAGGCTCGCTCCCGCTGTTTTCAGTCACAGGGGATTGCCGCTGCTCTTCCCCCAATCGTCGGGGAATCGAGTTTGGAGATCCGCCGGCTTGTGTAAACAAAGCGGGCGGATCTCCTAAGTGACAAACAGTGGCAGATTGCAGGGTTCAGCATAGCTGAACATGCGATCTGTCCCTGTGTCACTCAGTCACCTCCCCCCACACATGTCAGTAAGCACCAGGCATACATAACCCCTCCCTCTCCAATAAAATTAACCCCTTCCCTGCCAGTGTCATTTTTACAGTAACAGTGCATATTTATAGCACTGATTACTGCAGTAATGTCACTGGTACCCCCAAAAGTGTCAAAAATGTCAGTCAAGGGTCTGATCTGTCCGCCGCAATGTCGCAGTCCCGCAAAAAAAAAAAAATCGCAGATCGCCGCCATTACTCGTTAAAAAAAAAAACACCAAAAATGACAGAAATCTTTCCCTTAGTTAGTAAACGCAATAACTTTTGTGCAAACCAATCAAAATACGGTTATTGTGATTTTTTTTACCAAACATATGTAGCAGAAAACAAATTGGCCAAAAATTTAAAAAAATTTAGATTTTTACATTTTTTTGGGGAGGAATTTCATATAAAAAAATTTGAAAAATATTGTTATTTTTTCAAAATTTACGCTTTTTTTTGTTTATAGCGCAAAAAGTAAAAATCGCACAGGTGATCAAATACCACCAAAAGAAAGCTCTGTTTGTGGGAAAAAAAGGACGTAAATTTTGTTTGGGTACAGCGTCGCACGACCCGGCAATTGTCAGTTAAAATCGCACAGTGCCGAATCGCAAAAAGTGGCCTGGACGTAAGACAGCAAAATCCTCCGGTGGTAAAGTGGTTAAACATCCTTGTCCTTGAGAGAGCATACTGAATTGCATCATATACAATTAAGATTTTTAATTGTATATGATAGCAATAATATTTTGGACCTGCTCACCTACATATGTGCTATCGCAATCTGTCACGGGATTAGTAAAATTACTCCTTTCTTTTAGGATATTTGGACTTGTGTTTGCTGCCACTGATTATTTCACTTATTTATATAATGACTATGGACGTCCTAGTCATTATACAAATAAGTGAAATAATCCTATGATTACAATCAGTGGCAGCAAATACAAGTCCAAATATCTTAAAAGAAAGGAGTAATCTTACTAATCCCGTGATATAAGGCTGTACTAATGGGCACTGATAAGGCTACACTGATGGCCACTGATGAGTTGGCACTAATAAGCTGCACTGATGGGGCTGCACTGATAAGGCAGCACTGATATGCTGCACTGATATTCTGCACTGATGGGCACTGATATGCTGCACTGATGGGCACTAATATGCTGCTCTGATGGCCACTGATGAGACAGCAGTGGTGCATACTGATAAACTGCACTGATGGGCACTAATGAAGCAGCAATGATAAGGCAGCACTGATATGCTGCACTGATGGGCACTGATGAGGCTGCACTGATAAGCTTCACTGCTGGGGCTGCACTGATATGCTTCCCTGATCTGATGGGCACTGATATGTTTCACTGATGGGCACACTGATGGCCACTGATGAGGCTGTGCTGATTACCTCTGATGAGATGGCACCGAGAAGCTGCACTGATATCATGTACTGGTGGTCACTGATGGGGCTGTACTGATGGCCTCTGAGGAGGCCGCACTGATATGCTGCACTGATGATGCTGCACTGATGGGCAGTAATGAGGCTGCACTGATGGGCAGTAATGAGGCTGAACTTATGGGCACTGATAGCTGATAGACTGTGGTTGTAGTCTGTGATTTACAGATGACAGGGCGGGTCATAAACAGGAAGGGGCGTGGCCTTTACAGGAAGGGGTGGGTCATATTTAAATTAGGGGTCCCAAGTTTAGTCAGGCCTAGGGCAGCACAAAACCTAAATACACCACTGGGGGTAGGGACACCAAAACATCCAGAAATCCTTCCACAATGAACACTCTTAGCCTTGGTGCACAACCTCCTTGCATACAACATAAAGTCAAGAAAACAAGATGATTGTGCAACACCTTTTATTAAAAGTATTCCCTCAATAACATTTCTAGGTATTCAGCTTACATGAAAAGTGCGTAGACCGGCACCAGCTCGAATCACCTCAACTGCACCCCACACTTTTTGGCACTGGTAAGGTCTCACACCTCACTCCGATCTGCCGGCCGCCGTGCTTTCCACAGAGGTTCTGGATAGGACGTCAGTGGTTAAACATGTACTTCAAACAGCAACCAGATCTCAATGCATTTCCCCATTCATATGCATCCTCAGGAAATCCGGTTGCTGTCTTAAATGCTGAGACCTTAAAAGCTGTTGGTCTCTTCTAATTGGTGGCTGCCATTAAACACAATTGTATGTTTACTGAAATAATCATAATAGTATCTATACCACCTAATGGATGTGACCATATATCGCACCCTAACATTAACAAACCCTCAAATGGACATTTTATTATTCCTCCCCCTCTGGGTGAGGTAATGGCTATCGAGCTGGCATCGTTCTTTACAATTATATGCAATTAGAAACAACATCCTAACACCCATTTAAACTATCTAAATTCTCATGCATATAAATTACACATATCCCATATATAAACCCCCAGTCCCCAATGTATATAATTAGATTGTGAAACACATATTATGGGAATCCTGGCCCTCTGTGGTCAAGCTGTGTAGTAGATGGTAGTGCATATTGATTAAAGCCCATAGCATGCACTCCCATTCACCATTACTAACCCCTGTAAAATGGCCGAACAATCGATTAACATTTGATACAGGGGTACCCATGATGTGGGACCTCCAGACTATTTGTATATGTGTCTAATGGGATATAAATATAAATAAATATCTGATGTACATATAGGACGACTATCATACTAAATAGCAACATTAAAAATGTATTAAATAAAAATGAAAATTAAAAAAAAGACATAAATATAAAATAAAAATGAAATATGGAACCAAAATATGGCAAAAATATATACATAGCAAAAAATTGTGAATATACTGAAAATAGACCAATTTCTTACCCTATTCCTGGCCCAGCACTTCAACAAAAGACTAACAAATCACATACCCAAAATAAACATTCAAAATAAACATCATTAAGATAACAGTTAAGGTCTATATCCAAGTTTAAACCCCCTGTAGTCAGTGTATTTAAATGGTGAACTATTTGGATCTCATTTTGCGATACTTGTTTCCGCATATCTCTCCCACTCCAGTGTTTATACACTGTACCCCTTAATTACTAATATGCTCCTCAATACGCTTGGACAACGTACGGGTAGTCTGGTTGACATACTGTATCTAAGACCGCACGGACAAATCAACAGATATGTAACAAATCTTGTACCACATGTAATAAATGTATCTATTGTGTATTCATTTCCCTCAGATGAAGTAAAAAGTTTCCTCCTTCCTCTTCTTATTCCTAGTGGATCTGCATGCTTTGCACCTTTCACATCTATGAAACTCATTTCTTTCCAGAAAAGTTCTAGCTGTCTTGGGGGGTCTGGTACATTTTTGGATATCTTATTTCTCAAACCTGGTGCCCGTCTATAAATAAACGTGGGGCGGCTGGGAAGTACTGGTTTGAGTGCGTTATCTTTTAAGAGGAAGAGGAAAGGCCAGTATTTATTTTTTCCAATTCTCTATATTGTAAGTTATAGCCTGTTATACATGCTACATCCCAATTATCCTTTAGGTGTCTTTTTGGTTTCAATAATTCCTGTCTATTCATAGAGTAAACCTTGCTTCTATACTCCACCAGTTGTTTTACTCTATACCCTTTCTCTTTAAATCTATGTATAAATTTATCAGTTTGGGTTACATAATCTTGGATATCACTAAAGTTTCTTCTGATACGTGCAAATTGCCCTTTTGGGATGGCCTTAACCCAACGTGGATGCTGACAACTCCTGGTTGAGATGTATCCGTTAAAGTCTACAGATTTAAAATGGGTTCTAGTATTCAACCTAATGTTGTTCCTAAATTCAGAAATTGTACCACATCCTTATTACAATTACCTGTGAGTTTGATCCAATAAATATTATGGTTCAAATCCTCCAGGAATTTTAAAAGTTCACCCTGTTCACCTTCCCATACTATCATAATGTCATCAATATACCTTTTATAATATTTAAGTTGGGGAGGTTTATCAGCAAAAATTTGTCCTCCCCATTTAGCCAAAAAAATATTTGCAACACTGGGAGGATACAAAGCCCCCATCGCCACCCCTTTAGTTGGATTGAAAATCCCTTTATGCCAAAAATAGATATTAGACATGGCCATAGGTAGACCTTCCAAAAGAAATTCAATCTGTACCTGCTTCAGATCAGTTCGCCCCTCTAAAGCCCACCTAACTTGCATCATCCTATTTTATGTTTTTTATAAGGATTCCACATCCACCATTGCCAGTATTGTGGAATATGCCGCCTCAATCCCTTGTAATGAGAGGATTGTATCCTTACTATCTTTTAAAAAGATCTCCCATTTGCAGCTAAAGGTTGCAAATAGACATCTAGGTATTCTACAACTCTCACATACAGGGAATTAATCCCACTAATAATGGGTCGTTAAAACAAGACCATAATATAAACACGTAGAAACCCAACAGCCAGCTATGCCTACAAACATTTGTCTCATTCATCAGCTGCCTTAACCCCCTTTTTTTACCAGGGTACATCTAACTCTCCCTTACTAAAAAAAATGGCTTTAGATATATTATAAAAAATGGTGTGTACTGCCATCTTAAAGCCAAATCTGAACAAAACAATTTTTTTTTTTGCCCAAAGTTGGGCTTTAAATGAATGTAGCCTGTGGCAGCTATTGTGAGTACTGGGTCAATATTTACATTCAACCTGGCTGTTTCCCATGGCCAGTGGAGGCAGCCATCTTGTGCAGTTTGTGGGCACTGTCATTTAAAGTGGGACTTTTACCATAACAACCTGATAAAATATATTGTTCTTTAGCAAGGAAACATTCCACATTACTAATTATGCTACCAAAATGAGTGTGTGCTGTAAATTGCCTCCAGCAGTGTTCCTGTTTCTTTTTGATGGTGGCTGCCATGTTGCTGAAGCCCAGAGCCCCTGAGCAGCAGTATATCTTTAGGCTGTCAGCAGATCGGCCTCTAGTGGCTCTGATTTAGTGCTTAAAAATAGAGAGCAACTGTGCAGAGCAGAGTGAAACTGGATTTTAATATTTTACATAGCTATACCTGCAAAAGGGACAAGTCTGATGTGATCTAGCAGGACTTTGTTTTCAGACTAAATGTCCACTTTAAGTTTAATCTCTGGTGAAAATGACAGTCTTTTCAAGTCCCCCGCCCCACCAGTATAGGCATTACTCTTTTTTTTATCATACCCCTTCCTAGTGAACAGATTCTTTTATTTTGCCCTGTGATGTCATCAAATGAGCTGCTGATTTCTTCAATCCACAGGAGTCAGAAGGAGAAATCCAAGAGGAGGGTGTGTGTCACTTCCCTTGGACCCTGGACGCCCCCTTGGATTATAGGCCCAATGCTGATTGACAAGAAAGGAGCTTTGACAATTCATTGAAGACCAAATAGCGTTGTCACCCTGTGCTATAGCAGGCCCATGGAAGAGCAGGGTTGCCAGGTATTTATTTTAAGGTGCAAAATATCTTTCCAAACTTTAGATAGGAACATTGACTTGTTGTTAATGAATTCATTTTATATTTTGGGTGTAGTTTTACTTTAAGCTTCAATATGTCAGATACATCCATTGATTTCAGTAGATGGGCAGATGGCAATGGATCATCAAATTGCCACTTTGTGAGCTGGGTCAGTATTCCAGGTATCTCGTGGCCTTTGGCAAGCCACCATCTAGTAAGATAAGTACACCATTCTGTAAAGGCCTGTACACACGGGCTGAATGTTGGGCGGCATCAGCAGCCAGTGCAATAGAAACCGGCCGACATTCACTCTGTGTGTATGGCAGCCGGTCCAACAGAAGGAGCATGTCCGAAAATGGTCTGCCAATCAGCCCCTGACCGGTTTGTTCTGGCGGGGGGTGCAGTCCCCCTGTAAGAACATGATAGCTCTTCAGGGGAGATTGCTGTACTAACATCGCATAGTTAGTACAGCGGCTCCTCCCGAGCTCTTCCGTTTTTTTTTTATTAGCCCCCTGGGTTGAACGAAAAAAAAAAAAACTGTTAGTGTGTACCTGGCATTACAAAATCAATCTGCCCTGCTGAGAATAACGTCATGTATAGCTATTCACAATATGAGCTTCATTATTAAAGTAATAACATGTGTCCAAAGGGCACATCAATATACAATTCACACACAAGCACATGATTCAAATCATTTCAAATTATTCCCAAACTACCCATCTATCAGTAAATGAATCAGCCCAATGGAGCAATGTCAATTATAAATTGATGTGTTCTTTGGACATGTTATTACTTCAGTAGAGAAGCTCATATTATGAATATATGGAATTGACATTATTCTCTGCAGTGCAGATTGCTTTTGTTATAGATAGAGAAATATGTTTTTGGTGTCCTTGTATAGTGTGTATGATGTGTGTTCCCCTGCCCTTCAGACAGCATACAAATTAAACATACCCAATATGCACGGTGGCCATTATTTTGGTCTTTGTCAATACACCACTGCTCCTGTTTCTCCACATCTAGATGAGAAAATTGCAGTTAGAAAATGAACATTTAAATCTTATTGGAGACTGTGTAACAGAAGAGTTTTTGCAAAATACTAATAGGACGAGCCCTGGGGCTATCTAAAGCCCCTTTTACACTTGTGCGACCTGTCCTGCGACTTGGGACTGCAAAGTTGCATGACAAGTTGTACGCCATGATTTCCAATAAGTACCGTTCATATCTGTGTGACTTCAAAGTAGTCCCTGCACTACTTTGGTCCGACTTTGATATGTTTTGAGGTCCATAGACCTCAAGATTACACAGGCATTGCTTCAAGTCCAGTCAAAATTGCAGCAAAAAATGCAAAAACGTGGACTTTTAGGTCGCACAATTGTGAAAAGGGCCTTAACGAAATGTAATGTATTTCAAAGCCTGAATTATGAGAGAAAAGCGCTTCTAAAGAAGAACTAAATGTTTCTATTTTTAACAGCCAAGGAAGCTGCCATCTTAGCCTCTCTGTTTGATCTGCAGTTGCCATGGTGCTGCACATGGGATCAGTTATGACACCAACCATTTGATGGCTTGACAATTCAGTAGGGAGCACAAGCATCTGTGACAGTGATCATTCACAGCATGCCTTGATTGTAACTGTTAACTGACAGAAATACTGCCCTGCTGCAGTTTGGCCGCAGTGTTGGGGTGAAGCAGTGTACCCGCTGTTTTCGTGCGAGTAGCCTGTGGTTTCCCATAGACTTCTATTGAGTCACGCCTTTTTGGTGCGTTTTCTGAAAGCACATCAAAAGTCCTGCTTGTAGCATCTTTGGTGCACTTTCTAAAAACCCACTGAAAACGCAGGACATTATAGAAGTCTATGGGAAAGCACAGGTAAGCTGCACCCGCGCTGCAGCCAAACCGCAGCAGGGCAGCGTAAACGTGCCCTTTAAAGAGATGTATGGCTTTTTTATATTTTGCATATACATACTTACCTAGGTGGATGCAGCATCGGTCTGATGCTGCATCTGTCCCCCGGCGCCTCTGCACTGAGAAACGAGCGATCAAACACCGCCGATCATTTGGTTCTGACAGCTCCCCGAGCAGAGAGCTCTCTGCTCAGCTCCCTCCTCGCTCACTGGAATGCTGGGCTGTGGAGGAGCGGGGAGCGACCGGCTCAGACTCTCAGCGTCTCGCACCTGGGGGAACCAGCCATTTTCTGAAGTAACAGTTATATGCAGGCCGGGGAGATAGCCATTTCATGAGGTAAAGTTCATACCCACTAAAACCAGACATTTTCTGAAGTAACAGGCCATGCCAGGTCAGGGAGTCAGCCATTTTTTTGAGGTAAAGTTCATACCCACTGGAACCAGCCATTTCCTGAGGTAAAGTTCATACCCAATGGAACCAGCCATTTTCTGAGTTTAGGCTCGGTTCACACCTATGCAGTTTCCTTTTAATCCGTTTCTGCAGTGCTTTTTGCGGTGCATTTTGGACATGTGTTTTTAGCGCATTTTCACATGTTTTTGGATGCTTTTTGCATTTTTTATGATTTTTTTTGGCCAATTTGTTATTAGGTGGATTAAAAACTCACTAAATGCTTTTCTGCAGCTTCTCCAGTGAATTCTTTTGAACCAAAAACACACAATTTTGCTTTGTAGAAAAAGTGCCCCTGACCCATTACAAAAACGCAGCGGCTGAAAAAAGCATAGATGTGAATGTATCCCATAGGAAACCATGGTAAATGGACTGTAGTAGGTTCCTGCACAAAGCAATAAAAACCGCATAGGTGTGAACCGAGCCTACAGTACGTTCAGTTCAGTTACACAGAATGCAGGCCAGGGAGTCAGCCATTTTCTAAAGTGAAGTTCAAACCCAGTGATTTCAGCCATTTTCTGAAGTAAAAGTTATGCCTAGGAAGCCATCCATTTTCTGAAATAAGATTCATAACCAGGGAAGCCAGACTTTTCCAATGAAAATGCCCAACAGTGCCAGCCATTTTTTTAGTTATAGTCATACCCAGGCCAGTGAGCCATTTTTTCTGAGGTTATAGTCATACCCAGGTCAGTGAGATACAAAAAACATACCTGGGGTGCCATCTATTTTCTAAGGTAAAACTCAGAGGAGGCAGACATTTTCTAAGGGAATAGTTATATTGAGGGGTGCCAGCAATTTTTCTGAGGGAAAATGTATACCCCGGCCAAGGACCTAACCATTGTTAGATGAAAACAATAATAATAATCAGGAAAGACAGACATTTTTGAGGTAAAAGTGACACGAGGGAGGCAGACATTTTCTGGGGTGAAGTTCATACCCAGTGAAACCAGACATTTTTTTAAATAATAGTTATAACCAGGGAGCCTTCTATTTTCTGAGGTGATATTCATATCCAGGGAAGCCAGAAATGTTCTAATACATATACCCAAGAGTGGCAGCCATTTTCTTAGGCAATAGTCATACCCAGGCCAGGGAGCCATATTTTCTTAGGTAATAGTCATACCCAGAGCCAGGAGCCATATTTTCTGAGGTAATAGTCATAGCCAGGGCAGGGAGCCATTTTTTCTGAGGTATTAGTCATACCCAGAGCCAGGAGCCATATTTTCTGAGGTAATAGTCATAGCCAGGGCAGGGAGCCATTTTTTCTGAGGTAATAGTCATACCCAGGCCAGGGAGCCATTGTTTCTGAGGTTATAGTTATACCCAGGCCAGGGAGCAATTTTTTTCTGAGGTAATAGTCATACACAAGGCAGGGAGCCATTTGTTTCTGAGGTAATGGTCATACCCAGGGCAGGGAGCCATATTTTCTGTGGTAATAGTCATACCCAGAGCCAGGAGCCATATTTTCTGAGGTAATAGTCATACCCAGAGCCAGGAGCCATATTTTCTGAGGTAATAGTCAGACCCAGGCCAGGGAGCCATTTATTCTGAGGTAATAGTCATACACAAGGCAGGGAGCCATATTTTCTGAGGTAATAGTCATACCCAGGCCAGGGAGCCTGCCAATTACTGAGATAAAAATTATACCCAGGGTGCCATCCAAAGGAGCAGGTTATTCAGCGGAGCCAGACATTTTCTAGGGTAATAGTTATATCCAGCGGTGCCAGCAAATTTATACCCAGGCCAGGGGGCTAGCCTTTTTAAAAGAAAATCACAAAAAACAGGTAAGACAGACATTTTTTAGATAAAAGTCACACCGGGGTAGGCAGGCATTTTTTGAGGTAACAGTTATATGTAAGCCAGGGAGGCAGCCATTTTCTAAGGTGAATTCACACCCTGGAAGCCACGCATTTCATAATAGTTACAGTATAGCAAGGACTTCAGTATTAGTTATACCCAGAGGAGCCATTCCAATTTCTGAGGTAAAAGTCATACCCAGGGGCACCGGCCATTTTCTGAGGTAACTGTTATACCCGGTCAATGAGCCAGCCATTCTCTGACTGCGGTAATATATACCTAGAAGAAGTATTATGGAACTATTAGAGGCAGCAACTTCACGACTGAAAAATATTGCACCTGCAATAATAATAATATTAGTACTTAACAGTAATGGCAACAATTCCTTGTTTAAGATAACAGTCAGATCCAGCCAAGGCCGCCATTTTGTGGACTACTTCATCTAACATTCCTGTTCTATATGTCAGGGGCAGCCATATGTGGGTTAACGCAATGCTATAACTTGTTAAAAACGACCTGTCCTCTGGCACAAAGGACTTACTTCCACAAAGGACTCTTGCCGGACTCTCTTTGTGAGAAGCTATACAATCTGATCTCCAAAAACATGGCCGCCTTCACGTATCTCATCCAGCCCTCCCGGGGACATATTCTCAGCATATGTTTTCCCCCTGGTAACCCGAACGCCTTTTGTGTACTTTGTACCTCTCGAGTCTCTCCAGTGACAGCGGTGTGACAGGGCGGCGCCTTCCTCCAGCTTCCGTCAGTGGGTGTAGCAAGATGGCGGCGCTGGGGCTCGTCCTTCATGTGGGGCTCCTGGCCTGGTGTGTGTTCGGGGTCTGGCAGAATGTGGTCATCACCGGCTCGAGGCAGGGACACGGGGCCCACACGTACGGGGGCAGGTGGAAGTATCTGACCTTCCTTAACCAGGTGAGAGAAGAGCCTTCATACATGCCCCTAGCTCTGGGGCCCATTCATAGCAGCCCTGGGGCCCATTCATAGCAGCCCTGGGGCCCATTCATAGCAGCCCTGGGGCCCATTCATAGCAGCTCTGGGGCCCATTCATAGCAGCCCCCAGCTCTGGGGCCCATTCATGCCAGCTCTGGGGCCCATTCATACCAGCTCTGGGGCCCATTCATAGCAGCCCCCAGCTCTGGGGCCCATTCATACCAGCTCTGGGGCCCATTCATAGCAGCCCCCAGCTCTGGGGCCCATTCATAGCAGCCCTGGGGCCCATTCATAGCAGCCCTGGGGCCCATTCATACCAGCTCTGGGGCCCATTCATAGCAGCCCTGGGGCCCATTCATACCAGCTCTGGGGCCCATTCATAGCAGCCCCCAGCTCTGGGGCCCATTCATAGCAGCCCCCAGCTCTGGGGCCCATTCATAGCAGCTCTGGGGCCCATTCATAGCAGCTCTGGGGCCCATTCATAGCAGCCCCCAGCTCTGGGGCCCAATCATGCCAGCTCTGGGGCCCATTCATAGCAGCCCCCAGCTCTGGGGCCCATTCATAGCAGCCCTGGGGCCCATTCATAGCAGCCCTGGGGCCCATTCATAGCAGCCCTGGGGCCCATTCATAGCAGCCCTGGGGCCCATTCATAGCAGCCCCGGGGCCCATTCATAGCAGCCCCCAGCTCTGGGGCCCATTCATAGCAGCTCTGGGGCCCATTCATGCCAGCTCTGGGGCCCATTCATACCAGCTCTGGGGCCCATTCATAGCAGCCCCCAGCTCTGGGGCCCATTCATAGCAGCCCCCAGCTCTGGGGCCCATTCATAGCAGCCCTGGGGCCCATTCATAGCAGCCCTGGGGCCCATTCATAGCAGCCCTGGGGCCCATTCATAGCAGCCCTGGGGCCCATTCATAGCAGCCCTGGGGCCCATTCATAGCAGCTCTGGGGCCCATTCATAGCAGCTCTGGGGCCCATTCATAGCAGCCCCCAGCTCTGGGGCCCAATCATGCCAGCTCTGGGGCCCATTCATAGCAGCTCTGGGGCCCATTCATAGCAGCCCCCAGCTCTGGGGCCCATTCATAGCAGCCCTGGGGCCCATTCATAGCAGCTCTGGGGCCCATTCATAGCAGCCCCCAGCTCTGGGGCCCATTCATAGCAGCCCTGGGGCCCATTCATAGCAGCCCTGGGGCCCATTCATAGCAGCCCTGGGGCCCATTCATAGCAGCCCCCAGCTCTGGGGCCCATTCATGCCAGCTCTGGGGCCCATTCATGCCAGGCGGCTCCATAGCACATTATAATGTGTTGTGTGAGGGAGGCTCATTCATTGTGATGCATGGTCTTTTGCACCCCAACATACATAAACCATTTTTAAATGTATTTTTCTAGTGTTGCCATGCACTGCGTTAGCGGGTGATTGCAGCACAGATGCATTGTGGAGATGCATGAAGGTGCCTTCCTATTACATGGCACCATAGCACAGCAATGCACGTAATGCACATTACAGGGTGTGGAAGTAATGCATGCTTTACTGCACTGGTGTGAACAGGCCCTGGACTTTTGCTATTGCCTTGTAGTAATGCACATTACAGGGTGTAGGAGTAATGCATGCTTTACTGCACTGGTGTGAACAGGCCCTGGACTTGCGCTAATGCCTTGTAGTAATGTGCATTACGATTCCCCATGTTCTCCCTTGCCATTCATTGTGAAGTTACCCCGATGTACGTGTCCAAGCCCCCTGCACTGCAACAAGCCGCCACACAGGGGAATGCACCGCTGCCAGTTGCGGTACTGAAAATGGTGCATGTGCTTTTCAAAGGCTAAGTTCACCTTCCAGCAAGTTAATAGTAAATGCATGTTTTTGCAGGGGGAAAAAAATGTGCATTTATTCCTGCAGAGCATTGCACCCAGGATCAGTGGTTTAGGGGTGCAATGTCAGGCTTATGCAGACAAGCCCTGCAGCTTTCTGCTTGTATCTTTTTATATGAGCTGTCAGTTTGAAAGCTGCAGAGAGCGCTCACAGTTCATTCAGAGCTACAACCCATCTGCCACACATGGGACTTGTAGTTTTCACTGTCACGGGGGGGGGGGGGGGGGTCGTTAAATGGGGGGGTTGTTTGAGGAGGACGTGCTGGAGCATGTTACATCCTAAAGTGTAGTGTGTAACATGCTCCAAAATACGAGTTTATCCTGTAAAGTAGAAGTCCATCTTAACCACTTTAAAGAGGTTGTAAACTCAATTTTTTCTTCTTTTTTCTTCTTTTTTTTCTTTTTCACCCTGAAAGAGAAACACATAATGAGCTAGTATGCATCGCATACTAGCTCATTATGAAATACTTACCTTAGAACGAGCCCCTGCCGTGCCGTCCGCTTACCTGTATGACGGGCGACATGTTCAGTCGCCCGTCTTCCGGGATCGCGGCATCCGGCCATTTGATTGGCCGGAGCCGCGGTGACGTCACTCCCATGCACGCGCGCCGACGGTCACGGCACGGGACTCTGAAGGAATGGCACCAGCGGCCGTTCCTTCAGAGCGCATGCGCCAGTGATGTCACTGGATGCATGTAAGGTAAATATCTCCTAAACGGTACATGTTTACAGTACCTATAGGTAAGCCTTATCATAGGATCACCTATAGGTGAAAGTGTCAGAGGAGGGTTTACTTCCTCTTTAAAACCGTAAGGATTTGCCCCCTTAATGACCAGGCTCTATTTTGCGATTCAGCACTGTGTTACATTAACAGACAATTGTGCAGTCGTGCGACACTGTATCCAAATAAATTTGATGTCCTTTTTTTCCCCACAAATAGAGTTTTCTTTTGGTGCTATTTGATCACCTGTATGATTTAGATTTTTTGCGCTATAAACAAAAAAAGAGCGACAATTTTGGAAAAAAAAAAAAAAAAACAATGTTTTTCAGATTCTGCTATATGACATTCTCAAAAAAAAAACAAAAATTTAAAAATCAAAAACCTTTTATGCCAATGTGTTTTCTACTACATATTTTTGGTAAAAAAAAAATCGCAATAAGCGTATTTTGATTGGCTTGCGCAAAAGTTTTCGCGTCTACTAACTACGGGAAAGATTTATGTCATTTTTATTGTGGTTTTTTTTTCTACTAGTAATGGCAGTGATCTGCGTTTTTTTTTTTTTTTTTTTTTTTTAATTGCGGCGGACAGATCGGACCCCTTACTGACATTTTTGACACTTTTGGGGGGACCAGTGACATTACTACAGTAATCAGTGCTAAAAATATGCACGGTTACTGTACTAATGACACTGGCAGGGAAGGGGTTAACACTATGGGTGATCAATGGGTTAAATGTGAGCCTAGGGGAGTGATTCTAACTGTGGGGGGGCATGGCTTGTGAAATGACCATAGAGACATGTGGTCCTATATAGAAGGATCACAGGCCCTCTGTGATCATTCCAGGGAGAAGAACGGTCGGCTGTGTTTACAACAGCTGACCGTCCTCTCTCAGCGGGGAGCGATTAGGCAGCAATCGGCCGACAGGGGGCAGGAGCGTGCCCTCTAGCTTCCTACGCGCGACCAACGTAGGTCTACGTCGGTTTGCGCAGGAGAGCCACCCTGCCGCAGTAAAAAGGCGGCGGGTAGTCGGGAAGTGGTTAACACTAAAATCCCTGCATCTATAGACATTCACAATCTAACACTAACCTATCTAGCCCTGTAAAGAAGAAATCAGTATACATACCTGTTCTTAAGCTGATCTGTCAGCCGTGGCTTCACTGTGGAGGGGAGTGCAGAGGACACAGCTGTCAACAGAAGCCCCATAGTAAGTCTATGGGTGGCGTCACTCCCCATTCATTTCACAGCCATTGTTGGCTGGGTCCTCTGCAGAGCATCTACCGCTGGAGATCAGATCTGCTTCAAAAGAGTTTGTATACAGATTTCTTCTTTACAGGGCTAGATAGGTTAGTGTTAAATCATGGATATCTATGGATGCAGGGATTTTAGTTTTAGGGTGGACTTACACTTTAAAGGCTAACGCCATCTTTTGGACCATGTTACACTAATGTTATGGCTGTCAAATGGTGCAAATGGGACCCACCCCCATCCGGTGACAGTTTTAAATTTGCACAGCAGTGCACATCAAAGATCTGTGAATGAATGAAGTACAAGTCTCATCTTCCACCACAGCAGAGGTACTTGTGGTTTTCAATGGAACACCAGTACAGAGGTCGGTGCACTTGTAGTCCTCTTGAAAATCACAGACGTAGAGCTGGAGGAAGAATCTGCAGGTGCCTGGCACTGCAAATGTGATCAACTCATCATGGTTTCAATGCTTTGCAGGCTCATTTGCAAAAAAATGAATTCTCGTTTTTTTATTTTCATTAAAAATAACAAACATGTTATACCTACCTGCTTTTTCACAGAGCAGCCTAGATCCTTCTCTTCTCGGGTCCCTCTTCGCTGCTCCTGGCCCCTCCCTCTTAGTGAGTGCCCCCCCCCCCCCCCCCCCCCAGCAAGCAGCTTGCTATGGGGGCACCTGAGCAGAGCCGCAGCTCCCTGTGTCTATTCAGACACAGCAGTGGCCTGCCCCCACCCCCTTTCTCTCCTCATTGGCTCACTGACTTTCACAGCAGCAGGAGCCAATGGTGCCATGCTGTTGTCTCATCCAATCAGGAGGGAATATCCCGTGCAACGTGGCTGGATCTAGATAGACCTCAGGAAAGTACTACAGGGGGGGTGGCTGAGAGGGGCTGCTGCACACAGGTTTATGAATGCAATAAATAAAAAATGAAAAAAACATTCTGCCTTTACAACCACTTTAAGCATAAATATGTGTATTTATTATATATTCATTTTTTTTTCTTCTGTTTTGCAAAAGGTGGACCATAGATGAGTTTTTTTTATTATTTTTTTTCAACCAGCAGATTGTACAAAAAAGAACAAACAGTTTTTCCAATCCACACAAACAATGGCGGCTGCTATATACAGAAAAAACCTTCTGCTTTTACAACTCTTTTAAAGTGGAACCAAACTTAAGATTTGTAGAACTGCGAGCAGGCAGCTTTGCAGAAAAGACATGCGGAGTCACCTTTGTAATAACAAAAACCTACCGGCCTGCTTGCAGCAGTTGTCTGCTGAATGTGGGAATGACGATCCACCCCCCCCCCCCCCCCCTCTCCGCTGGCCAATCAAGGGGCCGAAAAACTGCAACTTTTTTTCTGCGTTTTTTTTTTTTTTTTTGCTGTTGTTTGGAGGCAGGCAAAAACGCTTGTAATCTGCCAAAAAAGAAGCTCATGATCTTTTTTGAGCTTCAGGCGGTTTGCTCCAGGCCACAAAATGCTCATATGTGAACGGGGGCCCCATTGAAATGCATGAGACATTAAATGAATGGGATTTTGCTTGTTGGGCGTTTTGAGACTTCAGAGATGATAGTTTTACGAGCTGAAAAGCACTCAGGTGTGAACAGGCCCTTTGGGTGTAGACTGTAGAGCATGGGTGTCCAAACTTTTGGCTTCTCTGGGCCACACTGAGTGTAGAGAAATTTTCTCGGGCCGCATATTAAATATATACTATAGTTAAGGTATATAAGTAATAAATCTCCGCCGTGCCAACCCCCCCCCCCCCCCCCCCCGCACTAATTTACCACAACTAGAGGATAATCAAATGAAATGGAATCAGTATACAGAGCTTTACTTCTTCTGAGAGATAATAAAGGAACACTCTAACCACCATGACCACTTCAGTGGTTTGAAGTGGTCATGGTGGTAGGAGTCAGAAAGACTGCACATGTTCCCCTCCCCCCTCTGAGGCAGAGCCTCTGCCTATCGTTAGTTGGAAGCTGCTGTGGCCGTGCCCCCCACCTGACTTCCTTCCTCCCCAGCAAAAAAAAAGTTGTCAGGGGGCAGTGGGCCTCATTGCCTGTGGTTCCGGACCGCAGGTTGGACATGCCTGGTGTAGAGCATAAAAGTGTGAACGAAGACCATCAGAAAGAATGGGGGGGGGGGTGATCAGTCATTAGTTAAATATTTTCTTTTTATCAACAAGATAGTTGTCAGAAGGGATCTCTGGTTGCTATTAGCTGTTGCACTTTGCTTTGTGTGGGTAGAAGCCAAGAAGACTTTAACCCTTGCCCTATTGGTTTTATCAACTGTTCTATATCTGATCCTGATCTCACTTATACCCCAGTCACACAAAGCTGCCTGCTCACACTCGCCCTTTACCCTCTGGAAGATGTTTATGGTCGTCAAAGGAGAGAGTAAAAAAAAATAAAAAATAAATTTAGACTTAACTTTTTACTAAATGTTGTCAAATTCTGAATCCTTCGACTGATGGTCATTATTGTGTTCAGTTACTGGAATGCTGCTTATGTGGCAAAGGGCGGAAGTGTAGCCAGAGCAGTTTATTGAGCAACACAATGATCTGTAATGTAGGCCTGGATCATTGTGTAAGACATGGGTGTCCAACCTTTTGGCTTCTCTGGGCCACATTAAGTGTAGAGAAATTTTCTCGGGCCGCATATAAAATATATACTATAGTTAAGGTATATAAGTAATAAAATGCCGCCACGCCCTTCCTAAGCTGCCGCACCACCCCACGCTAATTTAACCCAACTAGAGGATGATCAAATGAAATGAAATCAGTATACAGAGGTTTACTTCTTCTGAGAGATATTAAAGAAACACTCTAACCATCGTGACCTCTTCAGTGATATGAAGTGGTCATGTTGGTAAGAGTCAGAAACACTGCACATGCTCGCCCCCCCCCCCCCCCCCCTCCAAGGCAGCCTCTGCCTACTGTTAGTTGGAAGCCATGCCCCCGACCTGACTTCCTTCCTCCCCAGCAAAAAAAAAAAATTGGCAGAGGGCAGTGGGCCGCATTGCCTGGGGTTCTGGGCCGCAGGTTGGACATGCCTGGTGTAAGACCTCTTGCACACAGGAGTAAAAAACAAAATTCCACTTTTTATTTTTTGTCTGAACAAAGGTGTATTATTGTCTATGGAACAATTCAAACAACTGCCCAAGGCAGGCCATAGACCCGGGGTCTTCAAACTTTCTAAACAACGGGCCAGTTTACTGTCCTTTTAGACTTTAAGGGGCGGGACTGTCGCCAGTGGGAGTAGACAAGGTCCCAAAATCAGTGGGAAAAATAATGTCCCATTGTTTGTTTTAGTTAAAGTAATTGCGCCCAATTATTGGTGTAATTGGGAATAAATGTACCCCCTTTATTTGTGTCAGTGAGGGTAATTATGCACCATTGTTGCTATCAGTGGAGGAAATGGTGCTCCAGGGGCTGGATTAAAAACAAAGGGCTGAATTTTTGGAGACCCCCCCGACCATAGACAGTGCAAATTCTGTGGTTGCAGGAAAGAAACTTGCACAATTCCCCCATCAACACAGACAGCGCTGAAAGGGGAATCCCTCCTGCTGAGCCATTGTCTTCTCCCGGGAGAAGAGAGTGGTTATTGCTAGCGGCTATATCAGCCACTAGTGATCATCACAAGTGAATCCGGCAAGCTGGTTGTACCCAGGTTTATACATTGTGTAGTGTAGCCTAAAAATCAGTTTCATGCCAGCGAGTACAGCTAGCACTGCGGGTGTGAGAGCTGCAGCTTACCCTCCATTTCTTCTCCCCTTGTCCATTCATTTGTATTCTATTCACGGAATACCTCCAGTAACACACTTCCTGTTTTCTTTCTCTCCCTACGTTATCTATGCAGTAACAGTGTAGTCACCTTATGAGAGGAAGTGTATGAAGACTATAGAGCACCCTTCTTTCTCCTTATATCCGTAACATGATGGGGATCTTCTGTAGTTCAGAGAACTAAGAACAATTCTTACTGATAACGGCAGAGGGCACAGGAATGTTTTCAGCTTGCAGGGTTTCTGGTAGTATCAACGGGGATTGATTTGCACCAAGAGTGAACAGATAACAGTATAACAAGCCACTCTTGTTGGTATATTTAAAAGACAATGAGGAGCATTCATTGTTTAGGTTTACAAACTGCTGAGCACTAGACCTCTGCACACTGGGTGGTCGGCTCCGGTGCATGAGACCCTCAGTGTTTAGGTGCGGGTGGAAAGCAGAGGGGCATCACCCAGTCCCGCTACCGGTAGCCCATAAGCCTCTGAGAGATGGACAGCTGGTGCGGCTGGACGTGCAGTGGGTAATTATAATGTTTAGGGCAGCTTTCGCTCAGGGATGAACGCCCAGAATGCAAGCAACCTGTTTTCCCGGGCATTCACCTTTTGGGCACATACCGCCCTAAAAGTTAGTACCAGCACACCGTCTTGCTGCAGCAGCTACCTGTCTCTCATGGAATTTTTTACAGGTTGCCTGCAGCTCCTCTGCCTCCCACCTGCACCTAAACCCCAGAGTCTCATGGACCAGAGCTAAACGCCCAATGTGCAAGAGGCCTTAGGCTGTATGCGTGAAAAACACAGAACAGAATATACAGTTCCTGGAACTTGGGAAACCTGCCAGGGTAATCTTTGCAGGTGAGCCTTTCTGTCTGCCATAATTGACAAATGTATGGGGAGGATGACTGCTAATGAATGTGGTGTGTTTGGATGTCTAGATCTTTGTTTTTCCAAAGTCCTTTCCACTCAGTTCATACATTCCATCCTCAGCAGCTGGTCCCATTTTATCATAATACACTCAGAAATGAACTGCTCTTTACACCTGCAACTAATCCTCTTCTGCAGGCCTGGCGCAGTGACCTGTCTCCTCTAGTTGATTTGTAACTCCTCTAGTTGATTTGTAACCTAATATCTAAAGCCAGAATACAAGAGATGTGAATCATCAAATGCCTTCTGTTCTGCTTTCTCAGTGGTAGCGCTTAGCAGCTAACTTCATAAAACAGGGCTTTTTATGTAATGTTGGTTGGATAATCGCTATTGCTGCACTTTTTAGAGCTGGCTTTCCACAGAAGCATGCATTATCAAGGGGCTGCTATTGTGTGATGTGAATACAGTGGTGCTGATGTGCTACTTTTTTTTTGTAATTTGTTCTAACGTTATTGAAATGTCAGAATAGTGACAGTTGATTCTGTTATCTGTAGTGCGATGGGTTAGTTGCAGCATGCTGCGCAAAAGAAAAAACGACTGCATGCACCTCATAACGGAGGTGTGAACTGTCAAGATGGGGAAGAAGGGTTTTCTGCCTTGTCTGTGTGCTGGGCAAGGTCACCCAGCACAGTGCAAAGCATCTGGTGTGGTCAGGCCCCTATCCACTTCTGGACCAGAAGGATTTATCCCTTTAATGACCAGGCCATTTTTGCAATTTGGCACTGCATGACTTTAACTGAAAATTGCGTGGTCATGCAATGCTGTACCCAAAGGAAACTTACATCCTTTTTTTCCCGAAAATAGATTTATTTATTTTTTTGGTGGTATTTGATCACTTATTGCGATGTAAACAAAAAAAAAACGAAAATGTTGAGGAAAAAATTACATTTTCTATTTTTTTTTTCCTTATAAAAACAATATCCAATAAACTCGATTTTTGTCATAAATTCAGGCCAAAATGTATTTAGTTACATGTCTTTGATAAAAAAAAAAAAAAAAATCTCTACCGTATATTGGTTTGCACAATAGTTATAGCGTCTACAAACTATGGTGTGTATACTGGAATTTACGCGGGTTTTACAGTCTGACTGCCTATCTCAGTTCTTGATCTTGAGGTGCTAAAATTGCAGGACAGTACAAAAAATCCCAAATTACCCCTTTTGGAAAGTAGATACCCCAAGGGATTTCCTGAAAGGCATGTTGAGCCCATTGAATATTTTTTTTTTTGTCACAGGTGTTTGTGTAAAAAATGTTTGTTTTTATTTTTTGTAATTTTTCAAAGTTGTCATTGAAATGATATATTGCTCACACATGCCATGGGTAAATGTGGAATTACACCCCAAAATACATTCTGCTGCTTCTCCTGAGTACGGGGATACCACATGTGTGAGACTTCTTGGGAGCCTAGCCGTGTACAGGACCCCAAAAACCAATCACCACCTTCAGGCTTTCTAAGGTTGGAAATTGTTGATTTTACTCCTCACTACCTATAAAAATTTTGGAGGCCATGAAATGCCAAGACAGCACAAACTCCCCCTCCTCCAAATGACCCCTTTTCGGAAAGTAGACATCCTAAGCTATTTGCTGAGGGACATGTTGAGTATTTTGCAGATCTCGCTTTTTGGCACAAAGTATTGAAAAAAGAAAATTTCCTTTCCTTTCTTCATTTTCCAAAACAAATGAGAGCTGCAAAATACTCACCATGCCTCTTAGCAGATACCTTGGGTTGTCTACTTTCTGATGTCAATGCAGATTCCTCCATTCGCATCGATTGATGTGGATGAAGAAATCTCTGCAAAGTGTTAAAAAATATATGGCGCATAAGCATAGGGGAGATCCGCCCTGTGTCTACCCATCCCCTATGCTTTGCCATATATGCGCTTTTTTTTTTTTTTTTTAACTGCGATGGTGAAATCGCCTCCTACAGCGCTACAATCATTGATTATGTATATGGTGAGAGCAAATGCTGTTGCTGTCAGAATAAACAAATCAGTGCTGCAGCTGATGGGCATACCTGAAAAGCAAACAATGGTTAACAATAAAACACAGTAACAATGAAACATTACAGTATAACAGTATATTATAAAGGACAGTAAAAGTAGAGTAAGAACAGGAAATGAACTCAATAAAACGACAACTGTTTGTGGTTTTTTTTGTAACTGTAAAATTACTGTTCCAGGCTAGGGTCTCTCAAAATGCGATAGCCAACATCTTTCGAGACCCTGTGTGAAAAAGTGTGCCATAGACTGTGCCTTGCTGTACCCATACTAATACTCTACTAGTGTGTGGTAGCAACAGAAACCGTCCCCAATGCAGAGACCAGGTTGGCCAGGACAGGAGGGACAAAAATCGCAGGTGTCACGCCTAAATCCGTGTTTCCTACAAACACGACCTCTTCTTTGGGGTGCTCTTTGGGTAGGGGTACTAGGGAAGACATGCGGAAAATGCCTCTCATGCAGCCGGCTCACTGCATCTGGATTGTGAATTTGGGCCACTGCACCTCCTGGATACAGAAGGGCTGTGATGTTCCCTTCCTGGAATTTTAGAAAAGGATCCGCTTCGTCCTGATGCTTTGTATAGCACATAAGCGTTCAGCAGCGCCAATTGAAATATGTATACAGACACTTTTGTACCAGCGTCTGGCCTTACGGACAACTAAGTATAGTGCCATCATCTGGTCGTTGAAGTCCACCCCTCCCATGTTAGGGTTGTATTCTTGGACACAGAGGGGCTTCTCAACACCACCAGTCCCCGTTGCAATTTCTGCGTGAATGGAGGACAGAATGAAAACCTTTCCGTGTGTCCCTCCACTTCACTGCAAACAATTTATCAGACTTCAAACAGGCTCTCTCCCCCCATCTAAGTCAGGAATCTACAAGTCGTTGGGGGAAGCCCTGGCGATTAGGTCGCATGGTGCCACATGCGCCAATTCCAACCCGGAAACTAAATGTATAGCCTGTTGCCCTGTCACAGAGCTTATATGTACATCTTGACCCCATATCTGGCATTGCTTGCTGGGGAGAAACTGTTTGAAAGCAAGGCGGCCAAAATATTTAACCAGGGACTCAATGCAGACAGCTTTTGCGGTGTATACAAGGCTGCAAACTTCTGGTGTAGTGCTTGTGTACTCACAGTAGATGTTCTCTTCTCTCACACTGGAACCGAAAAGGACTCCAGGAGAGGAGATTGCATCATTTCCTGTGCCTGTGTTTACATTACACGGGCACAGGACGTTCTGCATTTGGCCAGAACCAATCAACAGGTCCAGGCCAAAAATCATTGGCGACTGATCGGGGGACGGTGGGGGCATGCAGGCGCCCCTCCCCCCCCCCCCCCCCCAGCCCTGTGCATCACCGCTGTACAGGTACGATGATTTGCGCAGCCGGGCCAGCCTACCGCAGTATATCTACGGCGGGCGGTCGGCCGGCAAGTGGTTAAAGGGAAACTCCGGTCAAAAATGAAATTTGTTTTACTAATTGTATGTTAAATATCTTTGATATTATTCATTTTTTGACTAGCTGCTTGTGTAGCTTAGAAAGTCTTATCTTAGCTGAACAAACAGCTTCTTTCTGTTCTTCACCGACAACGCTATCTCCCTTCATCTGAATTTGCTAAGCTGTCTTTCACCTTCTTAAAAGGTTGTCAGTCTGCCTGCACCTGCCCAGCCCCACCCCCCATCCCTCCTATTATTCACAGATCATTATCTCCTCCTGTATTCATAGCCTTGTTTAGGCCAGCAACTTCTCTAGGGAGGAGAGGGAGGGGTCACGTGACCGGCGCAATATATGAAAGACATAAGGTACGAAGGAACATTAAAGTTTAGCAAATTGGTTTTCAATGGCACCCGTTCCCATCTATGCCACCTTGAAAATCAGCAACTATGAAAAGGTGCCTGCACTACTTTGATGCAACTTTGATTCAGAGCGTGTAAAGTTGGATCAAAGTCGCACTCTAAATCGCAAAGCTTAAGAGTCGCACTCATGGAAATGTAGCCACAAAGCTAGAGTGCAGCTTTGATCCAACTTTACACTCTCTGCATCAAAGTTGCATCAAAGTAGTGCAGGTACCTTTTTCAAAGTTGCTGATTTTCAAAGTCGCATAGATAGGAACGGGTGCCATTGAAATCAATGGGTTGTGACTTTTCATGCAACTTTTTGTCCAAAGTCGCATAACAAGCCACACTAGTGGAATCTAAGCTTTAGTCTACATTTCCATTGCGATTTAGAGTGCGACTTTGATCCAACTTTACACTCTCTGGATCAAAGTCGCATCAAAAGTTGCATCAAGTAGTGTAGGTACCTTTTCAAAGTCGCATAGATTGGAACAAGTGCCATTGAAATCAATGGGCTGTGACTTGTCATGCGTCTTTGGACACACAAAGTCGCATGACAAGTAGTGGAAACATAGGCTTAGTGTGGTTGCCTGTACTATGATCATTGTAGACTGTGAGCTGAGACCCCAGAGCACTTCCAGCTACACTGACAGCTTCCACCCCCCCTTCCCCCTGTCCAGCTCTTTTCTCCTATGGTAGTCTTCATTCAAAGCCCAGCACAGCTATACTGTATGTGTGCACTTCCCCCAGCACAGCTATACTGTATATGTGCACCTCCCCCCCCCCCCCAGCACAGCTATACTGTATATGTGCACCTCCCCCCCCCCCCCCAGCACAGCTATACTGTATATGTGCACCTCCCCCCCCCCCCCCAGCACAGCTATACTGTATATGTGCACCTCCCCCCCCCCAGCACAGCTATACTGTATATGTGCACCTCCCCCCCCCAGCACAGCTATACTGTATATGTGCACCCCCCCCCTTCCCCCAGCACAGCTATACTGTATATGTGCACCTCCCCACCCTTCCCCCAGCACAGCTATATACTGTATATGTGCACCTCCCCACCCAAGCACAGCTATACTGTATATGTGCACCCCCCCCCCACCCAAGCACAGCTATACTGTATATGTGCAGCCCCCACCCAAGCACAGCAGCCCCCATCCAAGCACAGCTATACTGTATATGTGCACCCCCCCCACCCAAGCACAGCTATACTGTATATGTGCAGCCCCCACCCAAGCACAGCAGCCCCCATCCAAGCACAGCTATACTGTATATGTGCAACCCCCCCCCCCCCCCCCAGCACAGCTATACTGTATATGTACAAAGCACAGCTATACTGTATATGTGCAACCCCCCAGCACAGCTATACTGTATATGTACAAAGCACAGCTATACTGTATATGTGCAACCCCCCCCCCCGGCACAGCTATACTGTATATGCACCCCCCCAGCACAGCTATACTGTATATGTGCAACCCCCCCAGCACAGCTATACTGTATATGTACAAAGCACAGCTATACTGTATATGTGCAACCCCCCCCCCAGCACAGCTATACTGTATATGTGCAACCCCCCCCCCAGCACAGCTATACTGTATATGTGCAACCCCCCCAGCACAGCTATACTGTATATGTACAAAGCACAGCTATACTGTATATGTGCAACCCCCCCCCCCAGCACAGCTATACTGTATATGTGCACCCCCCCCCCCCAGCACAGCTATACTGTATATGTGCACCCCCCCCCCCAGCACAGCTATACTGTATATGTGCACCCCCCCCCCAGCACAGCTATACTGTATATGTGCACCCCCCCCCCAGCACAGCTATACTGTATATGTGCACCCCCCCCCCCCAGCACAGCTATACTGTATATGTGCACCCTCCCCCCAGCACAGCTATACTGTATATGTGCACCCTCCCCCCAGCACAGCTATACTGTATATGTGCACCCTCCCCCCAGCACAGCTATACTGCATATGTGCACCTCCTTCTGTGTTCTGTGTGGATTATTCATTTTCCCATGAATTTGGGTGCACAATGCATCCTTATTGATGAGAGAACACTGGACAGGAACCTATGATCAGCTCCTCCCATCCTGCATACACCCTTGGCTATACAGGAACACTGCCCCTCCCTGGAAGTGATGTCACTAGCGCTCAGTAACCACACCCACTTGCTGCTTTTGGATTCAGAAGGAAGAGGGAAGTGAAAACTGCTAAATGGAGAAAAACTGGGATTTTTTTAATTTTGACACACAAGGCTGAACTCCGCTCACATTAATTATTGCAGGGGAGAATTTAAGGTATTAGGCTGGATTACCGCTAGGATAAAAAAAAACATGAATATTTAACGTTTAAAATGTACTAAGTGAAGCTACCTGCAGTCATATCTGAAGAAACTGGGTATTGTCCTCCACACAGGATTCCTCCTGCCCTTTTACACGATAGGTCCGATTGGGTTTTCAGCCGCATCCTCTATTCTCCTCTGTGGGCAGTCGAATGTAAACTAACTTTTGTCTATTTACACACAGCTAACCCTGTTCTTCTCTGTCTGATTGGATTGGGGGTTAGTGGGGTGTAAACAGCCAGTTTGTTTACATCCAGCTGCCCAAAGAGCAGGCTGTGTTCGATCAGCTCAGCACAGGATCAGCAGACAGATCCCCTGCTGAGCCAATCCGGATCTGGCCCGTTTGAAAGAGGCTTTACTCTGACTTCCGAGACCTTACATGGACAATATTCACACATGTATTGTCCCAATTTTTTCTTTTTAAAATGAAAAAAAAAAAAATCCCTTGATGAACATTATCAAATGATATTATTGTCTGGTGTTCACGTGAACATGCGACACTAATGAATGAGTTCTAACCGGCACATCAACGCTTGAGTAAAAGTTTTTAGCTTCTAAACTAATAGCTCATGTCCCAAAGACTTTCAGTTGGTGGAAAGAATCCAATAACAAAACTGGAAGCTGATCTCCACCTTAAGACCCCGTTCACACTGGGGCGATCCGACTTGCCGGGGCGACCTCGCAGGTCGCGGCGCGGAGCTCTCACCGCGACCTCGGAGCGGCCAGCACGGACTTCTTAACATTGAAGTCAATGCAGGTCGCTCCAGGTCGCCCCAAAGAAGCTCCGGACCCTTTTTCTAAGTCGGAGCGACTTGTGTCGCTCCTATTGGAACGGGTCCACAGCTTCTCTATGGCAGGCGACCTGTCAGGCGACCAGGTCGCCTGACCGGTCGCCCCAGTGTGAACGGGGTCTTACTGTCACTTTAGCTAGCTAGTTTGTTTGGGCAAAAATGTTTCAAATACATCATTATTTTCTACACTAACAGATGTGCACTGGATGTGCGGTGTAGAGGGTATGTAGCCTCAGCTACATACACTATTCAGCCATGTGTTTTGTGTGTGAGACAAGACCTTCCTGGTTCACACCCCAGACAAAATAAAGTTGGGTTGAGCAATGCTCAGCCATTCATAGGCAGCTGTGTATTCTGTGAATGAATACAAAGCTTCCTTTTTGATTTGGCTGGGTTGGAGATCCTGACACCATCCACCTGCCTCTCCACTCTAGCCGGTCAGAGGCAGCACTGTATTTGCTCAAAGAATACAAAGCTGCCTATGAATTTCTGGCTCACACCCAGATTTATTATTTATTTTTTCTGGTTGTGAGACAGGAAGGTCATGCAACGTGCTTAGCAGGTGCACCTGTTGGTGTAGGTAATAATTTGTTTGGGCCAGCTTGGCCCAAATAAACTAAAGTGATGATAAAGCTGAACCCCAGCCTTCCCTTCAGTCTTGCACAGTTGTACAAGCTTTTTTCCTGTAATGAATTAATTTCACTGCATACTGTGAGGTCCTCACAGTGAACTTTTAGAAGCTTCAGCAATTCGGATACAGACCTGTATGAATGAACTTCAGGTTCTCCGGTGACTTGCAGATTTTGCAAAAGGCTAGTCCTGCCTCAGACTTGTCCAAATGAGTGGGTTGTGTACATCACACTCCTGTCTGAGGATTCCGCCTGATATTTAGCTGCATGACTGGTTCCATTTAAAGTGTATGCCTGTTGAGATTTGTAAACTTGCAGAGTAGGGATCGACCGATATCTTTTTTTTTCAGTGCCGATACCGATATTTTGGCCATTTTATATCGGTATGGGCCGATATTTTGTACATTTAACGTTTTGAAAAATAAAAACAATTTTTGACACAAAACTGGTACTGAACATGTGGGGTAGGTCTCTTAGCTGTAATTTGCGGTCTTCCCTTCCCTCCCTGCCTTCCAGGAATCCCGTGTAAACCTAGTTTAATGTCATTAATATCCTAGAATCCACTTTATTAGTGTTTTATATAATGTCCAGTGTGTGTTTTTGTGATAGAATAGTGTGAAATACCTTCATTACATCGCTGCTCCGCGCTCTCCTCACTAATCTCCCACTCTGCTGTTTTCTTCTGTCATTGCTGTCAGAAGAGGATCTCAGCCCCTCCCCTCTGCAGTGTACACAGAAGCGCCGGGTATTAGATTAGAATAGTCTGAAATACCTTCATTACATCCCCCGCTCTGCTATCCTTTTCTCCTCCCCCACTGATAGCTGGGGGTCACGGAAGGGCCAAGCAGCGATGTAATGAAGGTATTTCCCACTATTAGATTACATAAACACACTCTGGACATTATATAAAACACTAATAAAGTGGATGCTAGGATTTTACATACACTAATATTACATACAGTAATATCGGCAACATCGGTAACCTCCGGGGCCGATACCGATATATCGGGGAAAGTGCATATCGGCCCTCGATATATCGGCCCTGCCAATAATCGGTCGGTCCCTATTGCAGAGCCTTCCTGCTTAATCAGTGTTGGTTGTCTACCCAGACAATTATGTTTTTTATAGTAAGACCTGTTTTTAGATTTTCCTTCTCATTTGTCTATATAAATAAAGAATTGGGAAAAAATAAAGGGTATGTCCATCACAAACTTACTTCATCTTTATATCTATAACTGTGTCCTTTGGCATATATTTGATATGTTCTATTTTACCCTCTTTTACCTGCGTGCTCTTGTTTTTTTTTTCCCCTGCAGGTTCTTCAGGCGGTGTTCTTTTGCATCTGTGTGTCATGTGACCTTGTCCAGCTGTGCTTCTCCATTAAGAATCCATTATGCTCCTTCCTAACTCGGATAAAGGACCATGCCTTCGCTTCACTGGTGTTCCCAGCTGGTGTGGTGGGTATTTTTACTAGATTACAAAAAAAATTGTTTAGGAAGGCTCAGACAGTGTTCTTAAAGATTTCTTTACTGAGACTGGTAAATACACAAAAGTATTGGGACGCCTGCCTTTACACACACGAACTTTTAATGGCATCCCAGGCTTCGTCCGTAGGGTTCAATATTGAGTTGGCCCACCCTTTGCAGCTATAACAGCTTCATCTTTTCTAGGAAGGCTGTCCACAAGGTTTAGGAGTGTGTCTATAGGAATGTTTGACCATTCTTCCAGAATCGCATTTGTCAGGTCAGGCACTGATGTGAGTGAGAAGGCCTGGTTTGCAGTCTCCGCTCTAATTCATCCCAAGGGTGTTCTATCAGGTTGGGGTAAGGACAGTGCAGGCAATTCAAGTTCCTCCACCCCAGACTCACTCATCCATGTCGTTATGGACCTTGCTTTGTGCACTGGTGCGCAGTCATGTAGGAACAGGAAGGGGCCATCCCCAAACTGTTCCCACAAAGTCGGGAGCATGAAATTGTCCAAAATGTCTTGGGTTGCTGAGGCCTTAAGAGTTCCCTTCACTGGAACTAAGGTGCCTAGCCCAACCCCTGAAAAACAACCCAACCCCATAGTCCCCCCCCCCCCCCCCTCCACCAAATGATTTGGACCAGTACACAAGGCAAGGTCCATAAAGACATGGATAAGCGAGTTTGGGGTGGAGGAACTTGACTGACCTGCCTGAACCTGACTGAACACCTTTGGGATGAATTAGAGCGGAGACTGCGAGCCAGACCTTCTCGTCCAGCTTCAGTGCCTGACTTCACAAATTCTTTTTCTAGAAGAATGGTCAAACATTCCCATAGACCAGTGATGGCGAACCCATGGCACGCGTGCCACAGCTGGCACTCCGAGCCATCACTGAGGGCACGCGAGCAGGGCCACCATCTTTTCTCTTGTCCATAACAGAACAAAATAGAAACAGAACAGAAATAAAAAGGAGAAGCTGTTGCCAGGCACACTGGACACCGAAGCCGGTGAGTGCTAAACTGACTGCAGTCCCTCTTGAGGTAGGTGATCATCCCCAGAGTTGGCACTTTGAAATAAATAAGTTGGTTTTGTGTCGCACTTTGGGCACTCAGGCTCAAAAAGGTTCGCCATCACTGTCCTAGGGTGACAATGCTATTTCTCCAAAGATTCAGTACAGTGGGAGTTGTCACCCTAAGGCAGAAAGTGTGTTACTGACCATCATTGGGAGTCCATGGGTGTCCCTGGGAAAGTAGAAGCTGTTGCCAGGCCCACTGGACACCGAAGCCGGGTGAGTGCTAAACTGACTGCAGTCCCTCTTGAGGTAGATGATCATCCCCAGAGTTGGCACTTTGAAATAAATACGTTGGTTTTTTGTCGCAGTTTGGGCACTCAGGCTCAAAAAGGTTCGCCATCACTGCCATAGACACACTCTTAAACCTTGTGGACAGCCTTTCCAGAATAGTTGAAGCTGGTATAGCTGTAAAGGGTGGGCCAACTCAATATTGAATCATGTGGGCTAAGACTGGGATGCCATTAAAGTTCATGTGCGTGTAAAGGCAGGCGTCTCAATACTTTTGGTAATGAAGTGTATGTTCCACTGGTGGTTGGGAATTATTACTGGTCTGATAAAACGACATGATTGGCCTCCCACATGCACTTGCTCTTTTTAACCAAAAGTCACTGCTGCATCTCCTGATATAAACCAAAGAACAATGTAAACTTGACACTTAGCTCCGATATCGTAGGGAAGTTTGCCTTTATGTGATGCAAATGACATGGCCACTCAGCAGCTCGGGCTGGATTGTTAAAGCCGCGCAGCCCTCCTTAGATCGGATACTACACAAACAACAAAATAAAACACAAAAAGGATGCAAACGCCTAGTGCATTACCTTCAACACTTTGTTAAAAAAAAAAAAATACAAATTATACTCACAAACTAACATGGAATAGTAGTGTGTCAAATCAACAGTCCATAAGTTCACCTTCCAACCTCCACGGAATTGTGCAAATGACAGAACCAGCTTATGCGTTTCCAGGGATTGGCCCTCTTCCTCAGAGCAGTGACTCCTTTCAGAGGCCAGTTCTCCTAAACGCGTCAGCTGGTTCTGCCATCCCATAATTCCGTGACTTCTGGACTCTCGTTTTGACATGCTACTATTCCATGTTGGGTTATGGGTATAATTTGTATTTTTTAATCCCTTAATAAAGTGCTGGAGGGTAGTGCACTAGGCCAGGGATCCTCAAAACTACGGCCCTCCAGCTGTTGCGGAACTACATATCCCATGAGGCATTGTAAAACTCTGACATTCACAGACATGACTAGGCGTGATGGGAATTGTAGTTCCTGGACAACTGGAGGGCCATCGTTTGAAGACCCCTGCACTAGGCGTTTGTGCACCACCTCCTGATATGTCCTCTCCTGTGAAGATGGTGTAACGACTGTAATGCCCTGCAATGATAGGCAGTTAATTGAAGACTAGACTGTGTCTGAAGATCTGAGGTAGGAGACAGGAAGACTCAATATAGGAAAAGATACCTTCTCAGAGTTCCTCAACCAGTCAATGGGATGAACAATTAGACAAAATAATCTGATGTCCTTAACAGGTATTCAGATCTCCTTTTTGGTGAAAAGGGAAAATTGATTGATTGCTATAGCAACAGCTGTGCTTTTTGGTCTTATTTTATTTTTTTGCTTTGGTTTTTATAAACCAGCAACAGTGAAGCTCAAGCATCAAAGTGTTTGTTACCCTGAAAAAAAAAAGATCCTGTTTCCTTATAGCAGGTTAAACAGCACAGTGCTTATGCTGTCTAACTTGCGCCTCTGGAAACTAAAAAACCTGGCTGATCCTGCCGCTTTCTGTGTCCTCCCCCCCCCCCCCCTCTCTCTGTGCTGACCATGATAGTCATGACTAATGAGCCCTGGCCACTGTGGTCAGCCTGCGTGCCTCCCTGCTCCCCCCCCCCCCCCTCTCTGCCTGTCGGCTCTGTGTATCTGTGTCCCGCCCCCCCACCCCCGCTGCTGTTAATAAACCAGTCAAATTTTACTGCCAGCCCCTCTGTTAAGCTCATATCCTGCACTGTATAACTGCTTGTAAGAAACGATGCCTCTAAATTCCTTTTTGAGAAGTGTCTTTAGGGCTGTCATGTGACTCCTGGCCGCTGTAATACTACAATTTAGGGCTACAGCAGGAGCCGAGCAGCCAGCTCGGTGGCCACGTGCCTCCCGGCTGACTTCAGAGGATAACAGCTCGGCTCCCCCTGTTGTAGCCCTGGATTGTAGTATTACAGCGGCCGAAAAGGTATTTAGAGGCATTGTTTCATAGGAACTGTTATACAAAGCAGGATAAAAACAACAAATGGATGGGAATGTAAGTGCTCTCCACAACGAATACAAGTTGGCACAGAAGTCACAGATGAAATGTCTCAATAGTAAAAAATCTCAATTTATTATGATAAAAAAACTTGGCATAAAACACTTGTCCGCATCTCATTGATCTCACAAAGTTGTATGGAAACAGCCCAGGGACAACTTTGTGAGATCAATGAGATGTTCCCACCTTGTCTCCCTGACTTCCACCACAGGTACTGCCTATCATTTTACATATCTTGCTGACAAGTGTTTTAGGCCAAGTTTTTTTTATCATAATAAATTGAGATTTTTTACTATTGAGACATTTCATCTGTGACTTCTGTGCCAACTTGTATTTGTTGTGGGGAGTGCTTACATTCCCATCCATTTGTTGTTTTTGTACTTTTCTCAGCTGGGTCTGAGCATGGGACAGCTGCACCCCTGACATGGACTGACTGACATTCTCCCACATGGTCGTCCATCCCATTCAGCTTGAAACCACAGGTGTTTGGGTTTTCTGATTATTCAGCTTGTAGCGCCAGGATTTTTTTGTGTGCCTTTTGTTACAATGCAGGATAGGAGATTAAAATAAAGGGGCTGGCAGCAAGGTAATAGTTTAGGGTTGTATACTCTTTTAAGTGTTAGGTGCAGTTTCTTGTTAGTCTGTCTGTATTGTATGTGTGAAATTACAAATAACCAACACTGTGTTCCTCTCTAGTTTGTAGTCTCTTCATTCTGGAGCCTTTATGCATATGATCGGGACCTTGTGTATCCAAAGGAATTGGACAGCATTATTCCATGCTGGCTGAATCACACAATGGTAAGGAGGCTTTGTACTAACCATTGCACTTTTATCATCATGGGTCCTCCTGATGCTAACTAAGTGAGCTGATAATTTCCATTGACTTGTCTGTTTTTATCTTGGTAGTGTCGGCTAAGAATATATATTGTATTTTTTTCCAGCACACGGTTATCCTTCCCCTGGTGCTCATTGAAGTATTTGCCTATTCTCACCAGTATCCTGGCAGGAAAAGTGGACTTGCCTTGCTGGCTCTGTTCTCCGTAGCATACTCATCATGGTAAGTACGGTATTTACAGATGTTCAGGAATTGGTGTTATTGTAAAACTGCACAGAATGACTTTAGACATTATGAAATCATTCTTGTACACTGCACTGTGAGAGTGTGTAGAGTTTCTTGCTATGGGCAGAGAGCAAAATACTTTTCTGATCCAGTGATAAGACCAGCATGCATTCTTGCTCGATGATTAGGGCTGGCCATAGATTATACAATTTATTTTTTTCCTTCTACCACCGGTTGAAGGAAAGGAAATTGCTTGATTTCCTCATCAACACAGTCAGTGTTGATAGGGGGAATTCCTTCCGAGTTTTCTCTGCCATCAGAATGCAATGATAAAGGCCCGGCAGGTATAGCTGCCAGCAGTGATCAAATGCAAAAAAGAACTGACCGGCTGGTTTTACTGAAGTCTATCGATGGATCAACTTCCGTACAACCAGCCTGCCGATAGATGGATCGAAATTTGTCTGGTTTCTGCTGAACCAGATGAATTTAGATTTGTCTCTGGTTGGCCTAAGGATTGGTAAATTGTCATGATAAAATAGCCACCTTCACTGTCACGATTGTTAAAGTAGTGAACCCTAGGCATAAAAAGCATTCTTCCCCCTTTACCAGCACATTTCTATATAATATTGACAATACTTTTTTTTCTTATTTTGCTCCAAAGACTCAATTTTTCGTTATCATTGCTTCCAGTGTCCTGCAGGACTTCCCTGAACTTCTGGCAAAAGTTTGCACTGTTCATATCATTCAGCAGTCAGGTGGTCCACTGCATTGGGACTAAAAGTCCTATGATTCCCTGTGCTGCCAACCTTCAGTACATGAGTGCCCATGCCTGAGTATTTAGGTTCTGTTGGTTGCTTTATGGTGCCCATGCCTGTCAGCACACAGTCCTGGCTGGGAGCGAACATGTGAGGGTAGCTTCATGAAGCTCTGTGGTAAAATATCTAGCCCAGTGAGTATTAAAAGCTTGACTTGAAAAATATCTGCTTTTGCTGTGGGTGTTGATAAGCAGATGCAGTAAATTGTCACTCTTGAGTATTATGTTAGAGTGGTATATTCTATACCAGGGGTCTGAAAAATACGGCCCTCCAGTTGTTCAGGAACTACAATTCCCATCATGCCTAGTCATGTCTGTGAATGCCAGTTTTACAATGTCTCGTGGGATGTGTAGTTCCACAACAGCTGGAGGGCCGTAGTTTGAGGATCCCTGCTCTATACCAAACCAGCTTAACTTGTATTTGTATTCTAATACTAACCAATCTCTCTGCAGGGTCCTCTGGGTGCATTATGCAGCTGATATCTGGGTGTATCCCGTCCTTGCCAAGCTGGACCCTGTTGGAATGACCATATTCTTTGCGGCAAGTTTTCTCGTCATGGTTCCCTTATACTATCTGGGAGAGTTCTTGACTCACTGGCGTTGGGGTAAGTTATTGTTGATTTGCATAGCTGTCTTCACAGTTTTTTATCAAACTGTTTCATTAGAAACTGTTTAAATTGCCTTACAGAAATTAGGGTAGGTTTGCATCTCTGCAGCTGGAGAACGTGCGCAATATTGTATTTGTACTCGACCTGCAGAGAGACGCATGGGAGTTCCATTAATTCTTAACGGTATATTGTGTATCCAACTTTAGGGCTGAACATTGAACGTGTGATAAGTTTTTTAACAAGCCCCATTTTGGGAAAAATACAAACCCCCCCCTTCCCTCCTATTCCTCTCTAACCCATCCTGGAAAGTTCTTACTTCTTTCCTGGTGAAGCCAGTTATGCTCACATATCTTCTATTCAGGCCCCTTGCCAGAGCAATTCCCAGGTGCCGGGGACCACTAACCCAGTGCTGTAAATATTCCCTTGCTGTTTGGTCCCCTGGGGCTGGTGTCTCTCTTGCTCTTCTGAGAGGACCCAGCCACTGGACAGCCAGTAGTATTCACGCCACACAGGCAGTGACTTGGGCACCTGAAGAAGGAACCAGCTGGATATAAACAGAACAGGAAAGAAGACCTCGGTCTGGAGTGTTGCATGACAAAAGGTAAGTAAAAAAGCCATTTAGATGCATGGTGTGTTTAGTTTTTTTTTTTTGTTCTCTCTTCCAATCCAGCTGTCTGGGGGGGGGGGGGGGGGTTGAAGGGGGCTTAACATTTCCCTTCCCCCTGTCTTTTTGTCATTTTGTAATTATTGGGTTGGTAAGGTATTCCCTATTTATTGTTCTGTTTAGGCACCTCAATAAGATCTCTTCTGCATACCATATGACCTATATCCTATTTTCTGGGCTTAACATTATCCTGGAAATGGGCGTTTAAGGCTCCTTTCACACATTTCACACACGTTTTTCTCAGCGGGGGATCGAGCCACCGATCCCCCGCTGAGCAGCAGGAGGACAGCTGTTTCCGCGCTGTGTGCGGAGACACAGCTGACAGTTCCCCATGCATCTCTATGGGGGAAATCTGATGTCAACGGACCGTCAGTCCGTTCTCACCCGATCCCATCCGATCGGCTGGGCGGATGGAAAATAGGGTTTCCATCCGTCCAGATTTGACGGATCGGATGTCAGAGGACATGTCTCCGCTGACATCCGATGCCCCATAGGAATGCATGGGGGGACCGTTCAGATCCGCCAAAGAAACGGACAGGCGGATCTGAACAGTCTGCCTGTGTGAAAGGGGCAAGGTTTTTATTTGTGTGTGTGTGTGTGTATTTTTATGCAGTATATATGTCTTTAGCTATCCAAAGTGATATCCTATGCTATTTTTTTGCACAGGATCTGGTCGCCCATCTAAAAGAAGAAGGAAAAAGAAGAACTAAAGGCACTACTAATGATTCAGGGCTTTTATTGTTGATTTTTTATTTTATTTTTTATAATTTGTTTATTTTTTTTAAATAATCCAATAATGTTTTTCTCTGTTGCTGGCAGGGGGATACAACTACTTTAATCTTTTTTGCTGATTCGTACAGGTAACCATTCTAAATTTCAACGCGTGACCTTACATATCACTACTGTGTTCATGGGATCCCAGCTACATGCAGGAGGAGATAGGATCAGTCGTGGGAATAGTTTTTTTTTTTTTTTTTTTCAGTATCTCAGTGGTTGGACAAGCACCTATATTTTTTTTTTTTTTTTTTTTTTGCTGCTGAAAGAACTTCAGGACGGTTTATTTTATTTTATACCACTGCCTGCCAAGTGAGATTTAAAGAGTTACTTGATTATAAGCTCTGTTTACATGATGGGGACCCAAACATTGAAGGATGCACTGTCCAGCTACAGTCTGTTATTCTGTGGCTGCGCTGTCTGATGAAGGAGGATTCTGAGCAATGTTGGGGGATGCATCACTACAAGACTTTGAGAGATTTTGGCGCTGTTTTCTATATAAGATGAACTGTTTATAACAACTTTTATGTGACATCTTGTTGACTGTAGCATAGGAAGGAAGTTTTTTTTTTTTTTGTTTTTTTTTTTTTTGTTTTTTTCCTATTTTGCGTACTCTTCCAATATTGTCTGATATGTGACACTTCTACTGAATCATGTGTTGCGTTTTTTATGTTGAGTTAAACCTGTCAAGATTTAGATCTGTTCTGCCCTCTAGTGTCCAATCAAAATGTAGCTGTGCTCTTAAAGTTTAAAGAAGGTTGTTTGTGTAAGGTAAAAAGTCCTAAATAGATGCTTATCACAGCAAAGGTGTGGCATTCAGCACACATTGGTATGTCTTTTTATCATAGAAATTGCCTGGTGGGTGTTCCAAATTTGCTTTTCTCCCTTAAGAGTACCGGTCTCCTTCACATAGCAACATTTTCTACCACCATTCGCTTTACGATGGTATGTTAGTCATTTATTTTTGGAGCTCTGTATTTACCAGCCTTACAGAACAGGTCCTCTTTAACATCAACACATGAAAACAAATGTGATTGGATACCTGTTCTTTATGTTATCCTGTACATGTATTCAAGGCTCTGCAGATCTATTTTAAGGGGCAGTGCAAAAAACACCCTTGTCAACCGGTCAGAAGTATTGTTCTTTTCCTTTTTATATGGCTTTAGGAAACTGAAATCTGGCTGCTGAGAGGTACTGTTTTTGTTCTTTGCACAGCTTTACCAAACATGGCTGATGGAACATCCCAATTGGTTGACAAACAAAGAATTTCACACAATAAAACAAATTGGGTTGCATCCCATTTTCAGGGTCCTGGATCATACTTGAGCAGTTTTGGTTGTTGAATGTAATTGCCTGTTAGACTTGACGCCCCTTTGCAAAGGGTTTTGGCATTGGCCAGGATAATATTTAATGAAGGAAATGTTGAATGTTTGTTGCATCCAGCCTTTGGTATGTACATAAACTCTTCTAAATATACTGAGCCGCCTTTTATGTATTTTTTCATTTATACAGCGGGGACATGTAATGCAAAATTAAATCAAATAAGACCTGCTTGTTTTAAAACTCTGTTCACCCATGCCCACTCTAGGGTTTTTGGTGTCCTTGGAGGATAACCTAGTGCTCCAAATCACTGGGGGAGCACTGTGTGCAACATTTTTTTTTTTTTTATATTTGGTACATGTGTGATGGAGTACAAGAATCCCAAAAAAAAAAAGATGGATCCACAGGTGAGGTAAACAGCACTACGGTGCTCTTCATGTGCGTGCAATCAGGCCCTTCCAATGGCCAATATAGAGGGAAATAAGTCCAGGGATTGCTGCACTTACAATTTATTGAAAACAAAAAATATATACATAAAAATTGTTGCATAATGTTTCACAACAGTTTCGGGCTATAATGCTCACATCCTTTCTCAGGTAGGAACAAACTACCATGAGCAATATAGCCTGAGTGCCGGGTCACACTTGTGCGATGCGGGAAGGCTGCGAATTCACACTGCCATATGCGATACGCTGGGGGTGTCAATGAAATGTTAACGACACCCCCAGTTTGATCGCATATCGCAGTGCGATCTGACGGTTCGCACAGGATCGGATCGCACAAGTGTGAACCACTGTGCGATCCGATCCTGATGCGGCTGAAAAAATGCCTCATGTGCGACTTTTGTGCGGGTGCAGTGCGAATTTAGCCATACAAAGTGGCTGAAATTCGCACACCGCACATCCAATCTCATGTAATGAAGAAGCAGTGCGCTCCGATATTACATGCGATCGCCGCACACGCTGAAGTGTGAACCGGCACTTAAACTGTTGTGAAACAATATTCAACTAATTTTGTATGTATAGATTTTTTTTGTTTTTCAATAAATCTATCTATGTATCTTAATCAAATTCATCTATCCATCCTCCTTACCTGTCTTCCACAGGGGAAGGTTTCTAATTGGGGATCATGCCATCTGGCAGCAATTGAAGCCCAATGTGATGTTCATCCCCTTTTGTAAGGTGGGCATAGAAACACTCATAGCGCAGCCTGGATCCACAGCTGCTTAGCAACAAAATATGCCTGGCACATGGGAGCATGCCACTACGTACTGTATAGTGCGTACACAGCCCTGTGTCCCTGCTGAGGAAAGTGAAAAGATAGCGCCCAAAGGATTATCTTAAGGTATTGATATTGGTGTAAATGATTTGTTTCCTGGGCAGACAGCCTCTACACTCCAGAGGATCTCAACGGTCTGCTTGGCTTGTAGTGTGATGTAATGATAAATGAGATTGAAGCGTCACACCACTAAGAAATTCCAGATACAACTCTATTCCATTAAAAGTCAGGGGTACAATACAAAAAAGCCAATGCGTTTCGGGGGTCCAAGCGTCAAGTCAGGGCTTGACTGGCTACAATATAAACAAGCCAAGGAGACACTGGAGTTTCTCTATGTAGAAGCTGCCTGCCCAGTAACTGTATAGTTTACACCAACATTAATACCCTACAATAACAATGCCAATGTCACTGCTGAGCTTTGCAGGGGGAAAGGGGGGGTTCTGTGCCGCCTCCTGTCAGTAAAGGGCCAGGACCACAAATCCTGTCTGGTCTGAGTTTGTGTGAGCCCTAACAACCAGCCTATTCACATTCCTTTTGCAGCAAATTTGAAGAGCAGTTACTTGAAAGCCGAAGCAATTGGATGTTTGTGGGTGATGACACTTTAACCACTTTACCACCGGAGGATTTTGCTGTCTTACGTCCAGGCCACTTTTTGCGATTCGGCGGCGTGCGACTTTAACTGACAATTGCGCAGTCGTGCGACGCCGTACCCAAACAAAGTTTACGTCCTTTTTTTTCCCACAAACAGAGCTTTCTTTTGGTGGTATTTGATCAGGGGTTAATTTTATTGGAGAGGGAGGGGTTAATGTATGCCTGGTCCTTACTAACGTGTGTGGGGGGAGGTGACTGAGTGACACAAGGACAGATCGCATGTTCAGCTATGCTGAACCCTGCAATCTGTCACTGTTTGTCACTGAGGAGATCCGCCCGCTCTGTTTACACAAGCGGGCGGATCTCCAAATTCGATTCCCCGGCGATCGGGGAAGAGCAGCGGCGATCGCCGCTGCTCCTCCCCTGGCCCGACTCCCGCTGTGATTGAATACAGCGGGAGCGAGCCTCTGGCGGCGCGCGAGCGCCGCCCACAAGGGGAGGAGTCCAGCGACGTAGTACTACGTCGCTGGATGATAACGAGCCACTGTGCCGCAGTAGAGGCACAGTGAGCAGTGGTCAATGCCTGCCCTCATTCACTGTGAAATATAACAATAATGCATGGATAACCTCTTCATATATTTATCTTTTACATTTCAGTATCCACTGTTGGTAACTGGTTTAAGAAATGTGTTCCTCTTTAGGTATAATATTTGTTTGAACTCCAGCAATGCTGGAATTCCTCTTATGAAAACGAAAATGTAGTTTATGGCTGTCCTGCATTTCTGCAGTACAAACACTCGACTCAGAAAAGAGGGCCCCAGTTGGACTTTGGCAGCAGTCAAGGGGTTAGACAATGAAGTACATCTGTGGTGGGTTAGATGGCTTCCTGAAAAACTGAGCCGTCTCCCTCCTATGGACTTGCTGTGTGTCTCCCTCTAAACTCTGAGTTGGGAGGTAAATTAAATTCATAGCAGTAGATTATCCCAAATCGGTGAGGAGGCACCTTCAGGCCTGTGGGTAACAGCAGGGTCCCTATTCTGTCTCTTTCACCATCCAGAGGAGTTTTTCAGCAAATGTTTTATCACCGCAGGAAATATAGCAGCTACGTCTGTAAAATTCTGAAACAGTGGCAGCATTTGTTTCTGCTACAGAGAATCTCCTTTCTAAAGAATTGGCCTGTAGCTTGGAGCAACATGTCAAGTGTTGCCTTTTACCATTGAAACCCACACTAGAAAAAAATTGCAACAGGGCCCGGGTCACAAACCTATTTTGCAAGGTATTTTCATTCTTGCAAAGTGCCTGGAAAATAACCTTAAAGGAAGCTTCCATTCCCTGATACATACACTCTCACTTGTGACAGATATTTATTGAATAAATTCAGCCTTCTAGTCCCCAAACTAGCATAGATTGGGTTACTTTGGGAGTGGTCACCTTTGTACCAACCTTCTCAGAGAATTGTTTTGTTTAGCAGGTTTCAGTGTTCCTTGCTTGACTCCCAACTCTTGTATTTCTGCCATAATGTCGTTCATTCATATCTTTTTACCTTGTGTCAATTACCCCTTAGCCACTTCCAGACCGCCCACCGCCTATTTACGTTGGTACTTTGATGTTAAATACCGGGGTTATGGCAGCTAGCTACTGCCATAACCCCTGTATCTTTTTTACACAGCAGGCGATCCGAAAACTGATACAAGTGGTCTGAGCGGAGGAATAACCACAGGATCACTTTTATGGGCAGCAGCAGGAGCGGCTGCCTCTTCCCGGTCGTTTTCTCTGCTTACCAGAACTGTTGGTAACGGGGAAAACAATCCGTTCTGCTGTAGTGATGGGCAGGAAGTTGAGTGAGGGCAATATGGCCCCAACTCAACTCTATGCCCCTGGAGGACCGCCCAATGGCCTTAACCACTTAAGCCCCGGAGGATTTGGCTGCCCCAGCCACTGCGTGACTTTAAAGGACAATTGCATGGTCGTGCGACGCTGTACCCAAATTAAATTGAGGTCCTTTTTTTCTCACAAACAGAGCTTTCTTTTGGTGGTATTTGATCACCTGTGCAATTTAGTTATTTTTTCACAAAAAAAAAAAAAAATTTTTCACTTTTTTTTTTTTATATGAAATTTCCCAAAAAAAAGTGTAAAAATCAAAATTTTTTAACATTTTAGGTCAATTTTGTTGTCTGCTACATATTTTTGGTAAAAATCGCAATAAGCAACTTTTGCGCAAACCAATCAAAATACATTGCGTTTACTAACTACGGGAAAGATTTGTCATTTTTATTTATTTATTTTTTTTTAACTAGTAATGGCGGCGATCGGCAGGATCGTATAGTCTCTGCACTTACATCAGGGAGAATGACAGGCGGCTTTGTTTACATCAGCCGTCTGCCTTTCTCCCTCCAGCGGGAGATTGCGAGTGGCCGGCAGACATCAGAGCCGCCGGTCACACGTGTGGAGATGCTCGTGAACGAGTGGGGGGCGGGAGCTCGCCTCCGACGGCGCGCACTCACCCCCTACAGGCTCCTGGGCGAGTGACGTAGATCTACGTCGGTTTGCCCAGGCGCGGCTGACTGCCGCAGTAAATATACTGACGGCGGTCGGCAAATGGTTAAAGGGGCAGTTTTTTTTTTTTTTTTTTTTAAGTGTAAAGGAGAAATCTGTGGTCTTTTTGACCCCAGATCTCCCATTAACCACTTCTGGACCGGAAAGATTTGCCCCCTTAATGACCAGGCCATAGTTTGCGATTCGGCACTGCGTTACTTTAACGGACAATTGAGCGGTCGTGCGATGCTGTACCTAAATAAAATTGAGGTCCTTTTTTTCCCCCACAAATAGAGCTTTCATTTGGTGGTATTTGATCACCTGTGCAATTTTTTTTTTTTTTTTGCGCTATATATAAAAAAAATAGCGACAATTCTGGGAAAAAAAACAATATTTTTCACATTCTGCTATATAACATTCCCAAAATTTAAAAATCAAAATCTTTTACAATTTTAGGCCAATTTGTTTTCTGCTACATATTTTTGGTAAAAAAATTGCAATTAGTATATTTTGATTGGTTTGCACAAAAGTTATCGCGACTACGGGAAAGGTTTGTCATTTTTTATTTTATTTTTTTTATAGTAATGGCAGCGACTAACATTTTTGACACTACCACAGTAATCAGTTCTAAAAATATTCACGGTTACTGTAATAATGACACTGGAAGGGAAGGAGTTAACACTATGGGTGATCAAGGGGTTAAATGTGTACTTAGGGGAGTGTTTCTAATTGGGGGCGTGGCTTCTGAAATTACCATAGAGACCGTCAATCCTATATAGAAGGATCACAGGGGCTCTATGATCATTCCAGGGAGAAGAACGGTCAGCTGTGCTTACAACAGCTGGCCGTTCTCTCTCAGTGGGGAACAATCGCTGGTGTCAGGTGGCAATCGGAGCCGCCCGCAGCATCGGCTTCCCCGCCCGCAGCATCGGCTTCCCCGCACGCTGGCTCTCTAGCTGCCTGCGTGCGACCGCGGTTTGCGCAGGAGTGGCTGCCTGCCGCAGTATAACTGCGGAGGGTGGTCATAAAGTGGTTAAAGAGGACCTGTCATGCTTTATTTCATGCTAATGTAAACATCCCTTGTAATGGGAATAAAAGTGATCACAAAAATTGTTTTTTAAAGGGACAGTGCAAAAATAAAAAAAGGAAAATAAGAAAAAAAAAATTTAAAGCGCCCCCGTCCCTCCAAGCTCGCCCGCAAAAGCGAATGCATATGCAAGTCGCACCCACATATGTAAACAGTGTTCAAACCACACGTGATATATCGCTGTGATCGTTGGAGCGAGAGCAACAATTATAGCACAAGACCTCCTCTGTAATTCTAAACAGGTAACCTGTAAAAAAAAAAAAAAATTTAAAGCATCGCTTATAGAGATTTTTAAGTACTGTAGTTTCTCACCATTCCATGAGCGTGCACAGTTTTGAAGCATGACATGTTGGGTATCAATTTAATCGCCATAACCTCATCTTTCACAATATACATTACATAATTATAATTTAGAATTATACATATACACAAAAATTGGGCTAACATTACTGTGTTCTATTTTTTAACTAAAGTGTATTTTTTCCAAAAAAAATGCATTTGTAAGACTGGTGCGCAAATATGGTGTTACATAAAGTATTGCAATGATCTCCATTTTATTTTCTAGGGTCTCTGCTAAAAAAATATATATGATGTTTGGGGGTTCTAAGTAATTTTCTAGCAAAAAATACTGATTTTTAACTTGTAAACAACAAACGTCAGAAATCGGCTTGATGTATTTCACACTGATAGGGAACCTATTCAAGTGAAATGCATCAGTGGATGTGGTCTATGGGAGGAGATTTGAGCTGACGCCAGTCCTTGACTGAATGACCTTAATGTTTGTTGGTACAGAGGGTAAGACCTGCTCTTTTGGGACTTCTACAGCTGGCAGCTGTCTTCTGAGCTGATGGGGGGGGGGTGATTTGCAGGGCTTTCGACTGGTGCTCTTCTAGATGCTTTCGCCATAACAGTTGTTGAATCAATTTTGGTGGGTTCTTGAAGACTAAGCTGTATTACAAAACTGCAGGGGCTAAAGTGATGTCATGGACTACTTGTTGGATAAAAACAGGAGAAAGTGAGGCTTTGCATGCAAATATTTAAAGGTGAAGTCATTCCTAGAGCTTATTGCTTTGAGTTTGACAGCACTCCTCTAGACAGGATCTTCTCAAAGGAAGAGGATTACCTGGATTGATGATTTCACATGTAGTCGGATCAATAAGAGCACCAAACCAAAGGGGAGTCCAAAGTCTTTACTCCAGCCTTTCTTAAAGTGGAAGTACATTTCTAACATATAACAGTTACCTATAGAGAGTGTAAATATCTCCTAAATGGGCACTATTTAGGAGATATTTACTGTACATGCAGCCAGTGACATTACTGGCCATTGCGCTCTGCAGGAATGGCCACCTGTTCTGTTCCTTTAGAACCCTGTGCCGTGAACGGCGGCTCCCACACGCATGCTGAAATGCTTCGTTTTCAGGTAAGTTTCACAAATGCTCTAATATGTGATGCATACTAGCACATTATGGGCTTACCTTGTAGGTAAGAGAGAAAAAAAACGTCCAGCTGTTTACAACCTTTTCAACACTGAGGAAACCTTAAACTAACTTTCCTGTCTCAAGGAACGGAGATCTGCTAAAACTTACTATATCTACAACTTGTGATACGTTCATGTGAAGGTTCCTTTCTCTTGTGATCATTGGGAAGAAATACCCCCTTATAGATTTGCTAAAAATATCAATGGTGTCAGTGGGAGCTTATCTGAGAGGCAGAAATTGCTCAAAGAACCCCTAGTCACCTGGGCAGGAACCCTAGTTGAGAAAAACCCCTAATTTTAATTGTTCATCTGGTGACAGAAAACTTTCACTGTGTTTTGGGGAGAAGAGAGACAATCCCTCTTAATCAGGGCTTCAAGCAAAGGTTAAAATGACACATGTAGGTTTGACAATAGAGACAAATTGCTGACTATGCATATGCAAGAAGTGAATAAATATGACAATTGCAAGAAGTGAATATGACAATTGCTAAGGATTGTCCATAAACTAATGCACAATAATCATTACACACTGTTTCTGATTTAAAAGGTGAGCTTCTAGTTTTCAATCAATGGGGAGTGAAGAAAATGCATCCCCCCCCCCCTCCCTTACACAGTCTCGTACAGAAACATGCACCGCTAGCTACAGTATCTCACAAAAGTGAGTACACCCCTCACATTTTTGTAAATATTTTATTCTATCTTTTCGTGTGACAACACTAAAGAAATGACACTGCTACAATATAAAGTAGTGAGTGTACAGCTTGTATAACAGTGTAAATTTGCTGTCCCCTCAAAATAACTCCACACATGGCTGCGTAAAAAAAACCCAGAGTGCAATATAGGGTTCTCACAAGAAACAAAACACAAGGAGAATTAGCAACTCCGGATATAGAAAGGTATTATAGAGCAGTAATTATTGATTGGACAAAAGAAGTAACAGGGAAAAGATGGGTAGAAATAGAATGTGCACAAAATAACACTCACTTACACAAAACAATATGGATACCACCAAAATATAGGGAATCACATGAATTGGCAAGGGTAGTGTATAAAATATGGGACAAGGTTAATAAACAATTGAAATGGGAATATAATTCCCCAATGATATCACTTAGTGCCGGTTCACACTAGTGCGGGTGCGCTGATCTCATGTAATTTCGGAGCGCACTGCTCCAAATTACATGCGATCTCCTGTGCGGATGCGAATTTGGCCATACACTTTGTATGGCTGAAATTCGCACTGCACCCGCACAAAAGACGCACAGGACCCTTTTTTTCAGCCGCATCAGGATCGGATCGCACAGTGAATCACACTTGTGCGATCCGATCCTGTGCAAACTGTCAGATCGCACTGCGATATGCGATCAAACTGGGGGTGTCGTTAACATTTAATTGACACCCCCTGCGTATCGCATATGGCAGTGTGAACTTCCTCTTGTGCGGATACGATGTGGGAACAGGCTGCAAATTCGCAGCCTTCCCGCATCGCACAAGTGTGAACCGGCACTTAATGGCACAAAATACTTTCCACCAGGGAATGAGGAAAAATTTGGAAATTGGATAGGAAACACTCAATTGAAAGATATACTTCACAAAGGCCGTATTAAGACCCTTTAAGATTTAAAACCAAACGATAAAGATATGAAATTAGATGAATGGAGATATCTTCAGCTGAGCCACTTTGTGAAATCACTATCACAACCGATTAGATCCGAAAAAACATGAAATATCATAGAGAAATTAAGTTACACTTCAACTCTAAAACATGGAGTATCTCAAATATATAAAATGTTGACAGAGTTGGCACTGTTTGGAGAACCCTCCGTTCATGGTAAAATGGGAAAAAGAAATGGGGGCACAATTGTCAAAACAAGAATCAGATGTTGTACTGATGGCGGTTGGATGTGTAGCCACAGATGTTAGCACGATAGAACTAAATTATAAATGTTTGCTAAGATGGTATATTACACTGGAATTAATAAATAAATATAAACCAGACAAAACAGATAAATGCTGGTGGGAATGTGGAGATACTGGAACAATGTACCATAGGTTGTGGAATTGCCCTAAAATTAGAGAATTTTGGACAAAGGTCTAACAAATTACAGGTGAAATTACAGAAACGACGATCCCAAACAACCCATGGGTATGCCCATTTCATAAAACAACAACACCGTTAAAAAAAAATACAAAACAAGTGCCCCCCATGGTCCCAAAATTCCGTCGTCCTTCTCTCCCCCTATGGTGGCTTCGCTTGCTACCTGGTGTAAACTCCTGCCCCTCACAAATTCCTCCTCCAACATGACTCCATTACCAATTCCGTTGGAAACCATCACCCTGTTGATCCCTGACATTTCTCTCACGGACTGGACATCACACGGCATCCTGACGCTTCAGCATCTTTTTCAAGATAACATCCTGCAACCTTTTCCTTCCCTGCAGCTAGACTACGGCCTCTCCCCCTCAACACTCTTTACATATCTAAGGATTAAGCACCTTCTTTCTACTCTTTCCTCTCCAATCTATGGCCGTCCATCCCGCCTTTGGAACTTCTTAAACTCTCCTGCCACCTCCTCAAAGGGCATTTCGCTGATATACTCGATCCTGCAAGACAAGTCCACACTCTCCAAATCTCGCCCTCTCCTCCAATGGGAGGCGGACATCCAACACTCGTACACACCGGGCCAATGGCAGACGGCACTCCGTCATGCCTACAAACACACCAAGTGCTCAACACTTTGGGAACAAACGGTTAAGATTACCCTCCGTTGGCATCTCACACCCTCCAAACTAGCTACATTCTACAAATCCTCCTCTCCACTTTGCTGGAGACAATGCGGACATGTGGGTGACATATTCCATATCCTTTGGGATTGCACATTTATACGCTGCTACTGGCTAGATGTGTTTGCCAAATTGGGAGAAATCATTAACCTTACCGTAGTGCGCTCTCCGGCACTTGCCTTACTAAATCTCACGATAGAGAAGTACCCTCCCGAATCTAGGCACATCATCACCCATGTACTCTTTGCAGCTAGGTTGATTATCACCAGACACTGGAAAGGTTTACATCCCCCAAAATACAAGATGTCCTGGACATGGTGCACATTCACAGCTCATATGGGTTAATGTTTGCCTCCAGTAGAGGGAACTACCAAAAATCCCTCTCCTTGTGGCAACCGTGGCTAACATGGCAGCGTTTGTTTACCAGCCCTGCTCTTCCTTGACGCGTATATAGCCCTTGTGGGTTGGCTACTGATACGTCCTAATCTCCATATGATGAACCCATGTTTCTATGTTGCACTTTTGGTTGTTACAGTTTACTGCTCCTTGTACCTGTTGAAGTTGTTGAATTTCACTGCTTGGAACAATGTATATGCACGACTTTTTTTTGTTGTAATGTATAAATTTCAATAAAAATTCATTGAAAGTAAAAATACAAAACAACTCTGGTCCCAACCTTACTAAATGCAGCAAAGGGAATAATACCAAGAATGTGGCGTGAAGTGGATAGCCCAAAGTTAAAGGAATGACTGTAATAGGATAAATGATATCTTTAACATGGAATATATCAGTAATACTCAAGAGGAGATTCCAATAAATATGAAGGGAAAATGGATAGATTTAAAAAAAATAAACGAAGTATATGGAAATTAATACTTAAACACCACGGAAGGTATAGGAATAGAAGGCAGTGGAGTTGGATAGGGAGGTGGGGGGGGGGGGGAGTATTATAAGGTAACATTGTAGATCTTTTTGTCCTTTTTTTTTTTTTTTTTTTTTCCTTTTACTAAAGAACCCTTTGGGTTCCCTATGATATGTAGGTAATTTTATATGCTGAAACTAACAATAAAAATTTAAATATAAAAAAAAAAAACAGGCCTAGCCATGGTCGACCAAAGCAGTTGAGTGCACATGTTCAGCGTCCTATCCGGAAGTTTTCTTTGGGAATTAGACGTATGAGTGCTGCCAGCATTGATGCAGAGGTTGAAGGGGTGTGGGGTCTGCCTGTCAGTGTTCAGACCATACGCCGTACACTGCATCAAATTGGTCTGCATGGCCGTCGTCCCAGAAGGAAGCTTCTTCTAAAGATGATGCACAAGAAAGCCCACTAACAGTTTGCTGAAGACAAGCAGGCTAAGGACATGGATTACTGGAACCATGTCCTGTGGTCTGATGAGACCAAGATAAACTTATTTGATTCAGATGGTTTCAAGCGTGTGTGGTGGCAACCAGATGAGGAGTACAAAGACAAGTGTGTCTTGCCTACAGTCAAGCATGGTGGTGGGAGTGTCATGGTCTGGGGCTGCATGAGTGCTGCCAGCACTGGGGAGCTACAGTTTAAGAGAACCATGATTGCCAACGTGACGTACTGAAGCAGAGTATTATTCCCTTCCTTTGGAGACTGGGCCGCAGGGCAGTATTCCAACATAACAACCCCAACCACACCTCAAAGACGACCACTGCCTTGCTAAAGAAGCTAAGGGAAAAGGTGATGAACTGGCCAAGCATGTCTCCAGACCTAAACCATATTGAGCATCTGTGGGGCATCCTCAAATGGAAGGCGGAGGAGCACAAAGTCTTTAACATCAACCACCTTCGTGATGTCATCATGGAGGTGTGGAAGAGGACTCCAGTGGCAACCTGTGAAGCTCTGGTAAACTCCATGGCCAAGAGTTTTAAGAAAGTGCTGGAAAATAATGGTGGCCACACAAAATATTGACACTCTGGGCCAAATTTGGACTTTTTCACTTAGTGGTGTATTCACTTTTGTTGCCAGTGGTTTAGACATTAATGGCTGTGTTGAGTTATTTTGAGGGGACAGTAAATTTACACTGTTCTACAAGCTGTACACTCTCTACTTTACATTGTAGCAAAGTGTAATTTCTTCAGTGTTGTCACATGAAAAGAAATAATAAAATATTAACAAAAATGTGAGGGGTGTATTCACTTTTGTGAGATACTGGAAAGCTGTAAATCAAATGCTCTGTGCTGGGGGCATCTCTCAGTATTCTCTGGTATTGGCAAAGATTGTCGAAAGTGACTCCTGCAGATAACACAGAAAAGGAGGCGGCAGCAGCAGCCACAAATCACACTAGGTGCTTTGGATGAAGGCAGTATATACTTATAGCAGAATATGCTTTGTTTATTTTGCATTTCAGAGGTTTACAACAACTTTAGGGTTAGGTTCAAATCTATGCGGATTTAAGGCGTGTGTGCGGTGCGTTTTTTTTTTTTAGCTCCTAAAACTAACAACTGTGTATAGCTGGTTGTTAAGGAGCAGGCCAGGAAGTCATCAGCCTCGCCCTTAACCTCAGATGACTTGTGAAGTCATCCCCGCTGACGGCTAAATGTAAGAAAAAAAATTGCCGACAATAAAAAAAAAATACTCAAAAAAACAGGTCTTTATCCGAACATGCAGCCTGGGAGGTCAGGCAAGGTAGGGGACGAGTAAGCACCCCCCCCCCCGAACCCTATTAGGCCGCATGCCCTTGACAGGGGCCTCTTCCCCACAACCCTGGGCTGTGGTTGTGGAGGTCTGTGGGCAGGGGGCTCATCAGAATATGAAAGCCTGCTTTAACAAGAGGGCCCCCGGATCCTGCCCCCCACCCCATGTGAATGAGTATGGCATACATAGTACCCCTACCCATTCACCGTAAAAGTGAAACAAAGACCGCACAAGAGTTTTTAATCAGTCCTTTATTAAAAAAAAACAATATCCTTGATGTAGATCCATCGTTAATTACGATGCCCGCCGTAATTTTTTTTTGTTTGCCGACAGTTCTTGTTTTTACATTCAGCTGTCAGCGGTTAAGGATGCAGCGTTCGGCTTCCCAGCCCACTCCTTAGCAACCAGCTATACACTGTTAAATAGAAAAAAATGCAACATGTACGCAACACTTCCACTAAGGTCTATTACAGGCAAAATGCAATCTGCTGCGGGGAAAAAGTCCCTGACCCTTTCCAAAAACACACTGGCTGAAAAACGCATAAACGTGAATGTGTACCAGAGGAAACCATGTTAAATAGACTGTAGTGTGTTCCTGCAAACTACAAAACGCATAGGTGTGAACCAAGGGTGAAGATGTGTTTTTGTGTTTTTCTTTTTTTTTTTTTTTTCTTTTGTTCATGGCGGACACAGCTCCTGATCTTCTTAACCATTGGGTTATAATGTCCCCTACAGGATTAGGACACTAAGCAGAAAAAAGTTTGGGTATGCCTATAGGCAGTCCCAATGGGTGTACTTCCTCTCTCTGCTATAGGTACTCAGTTTTGTTACAAGCAGTGTCAGAGGATTTATAGAGGGGTGGGTGCTGTGTCCGTCAATGAACATCCAAATTAGTTTTACGGTAAGTCAAAAATCCAGTTTTCTCTTTCAGTCATTGACAGACACAGCTCCTCATCTTCTTAATCATTGGGACGTCCCAAAGCAGTGTTTTAAACATGAGGGGTGGGAACAACAAAAAAGAAATATCCCAAGGCTAACCATAGCCAACCAGATGGATTTTCTTTTTGAAAAAAATGATTTTGTTTCTTAGCAGCGCGGTCCCACTTGACCCTTTTATGGTTAGGGAGCCCGGGGAGCACGTTTCACCATCCAATCCACTCCTGGAAGCTGTGAACCCTCTGGATCTGTCTGCCCCAATGTAATGTTCTGGTACCCTTGTTCCTATATTTCTCCTCTCTTTGCGTCCCATCTTGTATATACAAAGGACGCATACACCTTTAAGACCGGATGACATCACTGCCGAGTGCCGCTATGAGCGGCTATTTCAATCGCCGGTTTGCTCTCACTCATCGCTCGTTCAAACCCACATGTTCATCGCACCTACGCCTGAGAAGTCGGAGCTGCTGACATACCTTCCTTGCTGAACTAAGCCGGAAACCTCGCTGGTGATCCGTATCCCGCTACGGGATCACCCCTCTCCTCTGGACATTGTATTTCCTAACCTATCTAAGTGATAAGTACCCCGCAGGGGATTCTTACTAACCAATCTCCTACTGTCATCTACTGCAACTACCAAGACTATCTGTATCTATCTATTCACTATCATCTGCATAAGACTGTTAGCTCTTGGGACTACCTTGAACTATCCTTGCACTAGGTTACTCTGTCTAAAGTATACTCCATCTGTGTCCTCTTACCATCTGCACTATACTTGACATCAGAACCTATCTGCTTACCATCACCTGCAACTCTCCTATACTACTTCTAGTGCTCACCATACAATAGCCTGTCTCTCATCTATATATCCTCATATACTCTGTCCCTCCATTAAACATCTATTAATATATATATAGTATATAACAGGCTGTACACGGTGATGAAGTCCTGAGAGTTGGATATGTTGTTCAACACATTCTCTACAAGGCTACTGAGTGTAATAATTCTGCAGCTGTAAATCCATCCGCAAACAAAAATGCATGAACGTTACACCCAACAGCCATGATGGCAGCCCTGCAGTCACTAGTAGCCAAAGTAGATATGGCCCTAAAAAGGAGATCTGGCAAGAAGCGCCCCCCTGCCTTCACCTGTATCCTCTGCTTCCTGAGATTCTGAGGTGGATTTGGCTGCCGTGGACGAGAGTCAGCTCACTGGGTTTGCATTCACCCACGCTGAGTGCTCTAATAGTGTGGATGAGTTCTCCTCCTCTGCAGCGGCGCATTAAACGGCACTGATGGAGGCCCTAATTGTGTCAGTGTGAGAAACTTTAAAGTTGGAGGACTCAGCTGCTGCTGAGTTGGTGACGCCGGTGCAATTTGGCACCCGCAAATCTTCCAAGGTGAATAAGGTTTTTCCCTTTCCTGCTTATTTTGACGAGATTGTCACTAGTCAGTGGGGTTCCCCGAAACGCATGGTTGGATTACCAAAGCATTTTGCTAGAAGATATCCCTTTGAGGAGTCTCTTCTGAAGAAACTGATGGTTCCACCGTCGGTGGACTGTCAGGTTTTCAGGCAGAATAAGAACACTCTTTTGCCAGTGAAGGATTCCTCGTCTTTTAAGGATCCCGTGGACAAGAGAGCTGAGGCTCTGGTCCAGTACCTTTTTCACTGTGGCTGGTTCAGTTTTAAGACTGGTGTTTTCTGTCACCTTGGTCTCCCAGACCTTAACGGAATGGACTAAGGTTTTGCGCCAGTATCTGGAGACAGGTTTATATCTTTGTTTGAAGCCTGAAATGTGGCAATAGGTCGCAAAGTTCAAGGGGGGCGAATACTTTCTTTTTTTTTTTTTTTCCTTTTTTTTTTTCTCTTTTTAGCATGTATCCATCAAAGTTTTTTATGAAAGCCAGTAGGGACCACCAACCCTACAGACATGTCCTCGGGCATTTTAGGTTTGGACGGCCTAATGCTGATTCTATTAAGCCGCATGCCTGTACCCAGAATGTTTATTAACACTGAAGTTTAGCTTAATGTTTGTTTTGTTTTTTGTTTTTCTCTCTACAGCTATAGTTACATGATTTACCTGTAATGAAGGATTTCCCACGATGTGCAGGCTGCTGAATTCTGTATAAATCTTCACTGCAGGGCTGCCCTGTCCTCTTTCCTGCTGCTGAACTTTTAGCACTGTAGGAGTTAACAACTTCAGGGCTTGACTACACTAAAGATGATCCAAGGGGGGCGTCCTCTCCTCCATTAATAAAAGTTATAGAAACATAGAATGTGTCGGCAGATAAGAACCATTTGGCCCATCTAGTCTGCCCAATATATCTGAATCCTATGAATAGTCCCTGGCCCTATCTTATATGAAGGATAGCCTTATGCCTATCCCATGCATGCTTAAACTCCTTCACTGTATTTGCAGCTACCACTTCTGCAGGAAGGTTATTCCATGCATCCATTACTCTCTCAGTAAAGTAATACTTCCTCATATTACTTTTAAACCTTTGCCCCTCTAATTTAAAACTGTGTCCTCTTGTGGTAGTTTTTCTTCTTTTAAATATGCTCTCCTCCTTTACCGAGTTGATTCCCTTTATGTATTTAAAAGTTTCTATCATATACCCTCTGTCTCTTCTTTCTTCCAAGCTATACATGTTAAGGTCCTTTAACCTTTCCTGGTAAGTTTTTTCCTGCAATCCATGTACTAGTTTAGTAGCTCTTCTCTGAGCTCTCTCTAGAGTATCTATATCCTTCTGGAGATATGGCCTCCAGTACTGCGCACAATACTCCAAGTGAGGTCTCACCAGTGTTCTGTACAGCGGCATAAGCACTTCTCTCTTTCTACTGCTTATACCTCTCCCTATACATCCAAGCATTCTGCTGGCATTTCGTGCTGCTCTATTACATTGTCTTCCCACCTTTAAGTCTTCTGAAATAATTACTCCTAAATCCCTTTCCTCAGATACTGAGGTCAGGACTGTGTCAAATATTCTATATTCTGCCCTTGGGTTTTTACGCCCCAGGTGCATTATCTTGCACTTATCCACATTAAATTTCAGTTGCCAGAGTTCTGACCATTCTTCTAGTTTTCCTAAATCCTTTTCCATTTGGCGTTTCCCTCCAGGAACATCAACCCTGTTACATATCTTTGTGTCATCAGCAAAAAGACAAACCTTACCATCGAGGCCTTTTGCAATATCACTTATGAAGATATTAAACAAAATTGGTCCCAGTACAGATCCCTGAGGTACCCCACTGGTAACATGACCTTGTTCTGAATGTTCTCCATTGACTACAACCCTCTGTTGTCTGTCACTCAGCCACTGCCTAATCCACTCAACAATATGGGAGTCCATGCTCAATGACTGCAGTTTATTGATAAGTCTTCTATGTGGGACAGTGTCAAAAGCCTTACTAAAATCTAGATATGCAATGTCTACTGCACCTCTTGCAATCCATGGGATTTAAGATGTTCCACAATCCTATCCTTTAATAGGGTTTCCATTAATTTGCCTACTATTGATGTCAGACTCACTGGTCTATAGTTGCTCGATTCCTCCCTACTACCTTTCTTGTGAATGGGCACGACATTTGCCAATTTCCAATCTTCCGGGACGACTCCTGTTACTAATGATTGGTTAACCACTTCAATGCCGAGTCATTGTAAAATGACGTCGGCAACATGGCTTTAGCGATCCGGGCCGCCGTCATATGACGGCGCCCGGATCTCCCCGCTACTGCGCGCCCCCGGGGGCGCGCAGCGCAGCGATCGGGGTGAGGCTCGTCCCTCGGACTGAGCCCAACCCCGATCAAGGTAAACAGCCAATAAAATTGGCTGTTTACCACGTGATCGGCTGTGTCAATCACAGCCGATCACATGAGCGGCTCCAGCGTGAGCCGCTCGTTCCTTTCTTAATGCGCGCCCCCCGGGGGCACGCAGCGCGGCGATCGAGGACGAGGCTCATCCCTCGGACAGAGCCCATCCCCGATCTAGGTAAAGAGCCAATGAAATTGGCTCTTTACCACGTGACCGGCTGTGTCCAATCACAGCCGGTCACAAATGTCATCAGAGAACACGGTAACTAGCTGTCACCGTGTTCTCCTCCTCACACACTGATCCTGTGTGAGGAGGAGATTGTGGTAACAGCTAGTTACCAAGTACAGTGCACCCCAACCACACTGATTGCCCCCCCCCAATAAAAAGCACCTGTCACTAGCCCATCAAAGTACCCAAGTACCTGTCACCAGCCCATCAGGTACTCTGATGACAGGTACTCGGGTACTCTGATGGGCTGATGACAGGTACTCTGATGGGCTGGTGACAGGTACCCGGGTACTCTGATGATGGGTACTCGGGTACTCTGATGACAGGTACTCGGGTACTCTGATGACAGGTACTCTGATACTTTGAGTACCTGTCACCTACCCATCAGAGTACCCGAGTACCTGTCACCTACCCATCAGAGTACCCGAGTACCTTCCACCTGCTCATCAGAGTACCTGACACCTGAAGTACCCGAGTACTTGTCACCTGCTCATCAGTACCCATCACTACTCATCAGTACTCATCAGTACCTATCACCTATCAGTATCAGTACTGATCATCCGTACCTATCAGTACAGTATCAGTATCACCTATCAGTATCAGTACTACTCATCAGTACCTATCACCTGCCTGTCACCTGCCCATAAGAGTACCCAAGTACCTGTCACCTGCCTATCGGAGTACTCGAGTACCTGCCACTTGCTCATCAGTACCAGAGTACCTGTCACCTGCCCAGCAAAGTACCCAAGTACCTGTCACCCTTCATATAGCCACCGTGTCTAAGTCCAAAAAGGTTTATATACCTCCTCCGTTTAAACCTAAATACCGGTGTTATGGCAGCAGATAGCTGCCATAACCCTGGTATTTTTTTAAACGGTGGACGGTTGGCTTTCCGATAAGGGTGCTCCAAGCGGCGGATTCGCCGCGGGATCACCCTTCTGGGTTGGCGGAAGAGGTGCCCCCCTCCCGCCGCATTCTGGTACTTTTCCCTGCTTACCGGACCCGCCGGCAGCGGGGAAAACGATCCGGTCCCGGATCCTCACAGACAGGATGTCGAGTGAGGGCAAGCTTGCCCTCACTCGACTCTATGGTCTTGCAGGACCGGAGCTATGGCAAACGTCGTTGCCTAGCAACCAGTTTAAAGGTCCCTTTTTTTTTCATTTTATTTAATTTTTTGTTTTTATTTTTTTTTTATTTTTTCTATCTTTTAGTGTACTTGTGAGATCTGAGGACTTTTTGACCCCAGATATCACAAAAAAGAGGTCCTGTCGTGCCTTTTTCTATTACAAGTAATGTTTACATTTCTTGTAATAGAAATAAAAATGATAATTTTTTTTTTTTTAAAAAAAACAGTGTAAAAATAAAAAATAATAAATAAAATAAATAGTAAAAAAAAAAAAAATGAAAGCGCCCTGTCCCCGCGAGCTCGCGCACAGAAGCGAACGCACACGGAAACCCCGCCCACATATGTAAACAGTGTTAAAACTACACATGTGAGGTATCGTCGCGATCGTTAGAGCAAGAGCAATAATTTGAGCCACAGAACTCCTCCTCTGTAACTCTAAGATAGCAACCTGTTGAAATTTTTAAAGTGTCGCCTATGGGGATTTTTAAGTACCAAAGTTTGTCACCATTCTGTGAGCGTGCGCAATTTTGAAGCATGACATGTTGGGTATCTATTTACTCAGCGTAAGATTATCTTTCACATTATGGAAAACAATTAGGCTAACTTTACTGGTTTCTTATTTTTTAATTCAAAAAAGTGAATTTTTCCCCCAAAAATTGCGTTTGGAAGACCGCTGCGCAAATACGGTGTGATAAAAAATATTGCAATAATCTCCATTTTATTCTCTAGGGTCTCTGCTAAAAAAAAATATATAATGTTTTGGGGTTCTAAGTAGTTTTCTAGCAAAAACAACTGATTTTAGCTTGTAAACACCAAATGTCAAAAATAGGCCTAGGCAAGTGGCTAGGATGCATGATGATGCTCCTTGGATGTTGGGCCCCTCTATATGGCTAGGCTGTGAAAAAGTCTCACACATGTGGAGTGGCAGAATGTATTTTGGGGTGTCATTTTTGCTATGTACATGCTATGTGTTAGGAATATCCTATAAATTGACAACTTTGTGTAAAAAAAAAAAGTTTTTATTTTTTTCCCACATTTTCCAAAAACTTGTGGAAAAAAATGACATGTTCAAAGGACCCATAATGCCTCATAGAATATACGTTGGAGTGTTTGCTTTCCAAAATGGGGTCATTTTGTGGACTTTTCCATTGTATTGGTGCTCTAGGGCCTTGAAAAGTGTGATAGGTAGTAAGAAAGTTTTATGTGTATTTATGCTCCTAAAACGCCTTATGGTGCTACTTGGACGTGGAGTCTCTTTTTGTGGCCAGGCTGTGTAAAAGTCTCACACATGTGGTATCACCATACTCAGAAGGAGTAGCAGAATGAATTTTGGGGTGTCATTTTTGCTGTGTACATGCTATGTGTTAGAAATAGCTTATAAATTGACAACGTTTTGGGAAAAAAAAGAAAAAAATTTTTTCTTCATTTTCCCAAGAATTGTGGGAAAAAATTATAACTTCAAAAAACTCACCATGCCTCTTACTAAATACCTTGGACTGTCTACTTTACAAAAAGGGGTCATTTGGGGAGTATTTGTACTGTCCTGACATTTCAGGGCCTCAAGAAAGGAGATAGGCCATCAGTACATCTGGTGTGATCAATTTTCAGTAATTGGTACCATAACTTCTAGACTCAATAACTTTCACACAGACTAAATAATATACACTAATTTGGGTTAATTTTACCAGAGATATGTAGAGGTATAAATTTTGGCCCAAATGTATGAAGAAAAATTAATTTTTTGCAAAATTTTATATTAGAAACTAAAAAAAAGTGTTTTTTTTTTTTGCAAAATTTTTGCTCTTTTTTTGCTTATATCACGAAAAAAAAAACCCCAGTTGTGATCAAATACCACCAAAAGAAAGCTCTATTTGTGTGAAAAAAATGATAAAAATTTTGTTTGGTTACAGTGTAGCATGACTGAGCAATTGTCATTCAAAGTGTGAGAGTGCTGAAAGCTGAAAATTGGTCTGGGCAGGAAGGGGGTCTAACTGCTCTGTATGGAAGCGGTTAAATAAATCTGTAAATGGTTATGCCAGCTCACCACTAAGCTCTTTTAATAATTTTGGGTGTATCTCATCAGGACCCTGTGACTTATTTGTCTTCACTTTAGACAGCAATCTTAGAACGTCTTCCTCTGTAAAGACACATGCATCAAATGATTCATTAGTCATCCTTTCAAGTGGAGGTCCTTCTCCTTCTTTTTCTTCTGTAAAAACTGAACAGAAGTATTCATTAAGGCAGTCGACTTGCCCTTTATTCTCTTCTACATACCTTCCGTCCTTTGTTTTTAATTTAGTTATTCCTTGTTTTAATTTCCTTTTTTCATTTATATATCTGAAGAATGTCTTATCCCCCTTTTTCATAGACTGAGCTAGTTTTTCTTCTGCCTGCGCTTTAGAAGTTCTTATAACTTGCTTGGCCTCTTTCTGCCTAATCTTGTAGATTTCCTTATCTTCATTGCTCTGGGTTTTTTTTATAATTACAAAATGCTAGCTTTTTATTTTTAATGATTTGGGCCACTTCTGCTGAGTACCACAGTGGTCTCTTCCTTTTTTTGCTTTTACTGACAAGTCTAATGCAATTTTCTGTTGCCTTCAATAATGCACCTTTTAAGTAGTCCCATTTCTCCTGGACTCCATATAATCCGTTCCAGTCTGATAAGGACTCATTTATGACTAATTTCATTTTTGAAAAGTCTGTTTTTCTAAAATCTAAAACTTTTGTTTTTGTGTGGTGTGACTCTTTCACAGTTCTTACTGTATATTAAACCACACTGACTGGTGATCACTAGATCCCAAGGTTTCGCCTACAATGACATCATATACCGAATCCCCATTTGTGAATACCAAATCCAAAATGGCCTCCCTCCGGGTTGGCTCCTCAACCACTTGTTGCAGAGACAACCCCAGTAGGGAATTTAGAATATCTGTACTCCTGGTAGAACTTGCTATTTTGGTTTTCCAGTTTATATCTGGAAGATTGAAATCTCCCATAATGATAACTTCTCCTTTCATTGTCATTTTAGCTATTTCTTCAACTAGTAGATCATCTAGTTCTTTAACTTGACCAGGTGGTCTATATATCACACCTACACGAGTTACTGCATGATTAGCAAACTGCAACGTAACCCAAACTGACTCTATGTTGGCCTCACCAACTTGTATTAGGTTAGATTTAATGCTATCTTTCACATACAGGGCCACTCCTCCTCCTTTCTTGCCTTCTCTGTCTCTTCTGTATAAAGAGTACCCTGGTATGGTTATGTCCCAGTCATTTCTTTCATTAAACCATGTCTCCGTAACAGCCACTAAATCTGCATTCTCAGATGCCATTATTGATCCGTTCATTGATTTTTTTACGTAAACTGCGAGCATTTGTAGACAGGACTCTGAGCTTATCATTTCTTAACCTCTGTGCTTCTGACCTGTTCTGGCATTGTTTCAGGGGGCAATTGGACTCTTGTATTTCCACTCTTTTGCCCCCCCTTCCTAGTTTAAATACTCTTTCGCAAATTCTTGGAGTTGTTCACTAAGTACATTTGTTCCTTTGAGAGAAAGATGCAAACCATCTTTTTTGTACAGTTCCTTTCTATTCCAAGTAGAGCTATCATGAGAAACAAAGCCAAATCCTTGCTCTTGACACCATTTACTAAGCCATATGTTGAACTCCTTTATGCGCCTCTGCCTTTCATTCTGAACATTATGCACAGGCAGAACTTCAGAAAATGAAATGGTGGATGCAAAATCCTGTACGACATTACCAAGTGTGATAAAAGATTTTTTCACCTCTGACACTTCATTGCAAGCCAGGTCATTTGTCCCTAGATGGACAAGAACATCCATGTCCCCTTCCTGCTTTGCTTGCTTAACAATATTAATAATACGTCTTCTATCTCGTCTAGCAGTAGCACCAGGGAGACATCTCACAAAACCATTTTCTTTAAGCTCCACACTTCTTATGATTGAATCACCCAGCAACAGCTGCTTCCTTTGAGACTTCACTTTATCTTTTTTGTCCTTGGCAGCAGTCTTGCATACATTAGACATAGGAGTCGATGGTTCCTCACCCTCTGTGCTTGAGTCCATATCCATGTTGTCCTTACATTCTGAGAGTGCTGCAAATGAATTTTGGAGAACCACCGACTGTGGGACATGTCTTCTATCTTTCTCTGGATTACACTGCTTGTAACATGATCTATGAATGGAGGATAGAATACTGTGATTGGACTCTCTCCCCCTTGCAGAAAATCATGTTACAGGCAGTGTAATTGATGAAAGAACTTTTTTCATTGGAGGAGAGGGCGTGTCCCTGTTGAATCCTCTTTAGTGCAGTTGAGCCTGGAGGACCTGAAGCAGCAGGAAGAGAATGGGGCAGGCCCGCATTGAGTATTACTAAAGATTTCAGCAGCCTGCACATCGTGGGACATACTTCAATACAGGTAAGTGATGTAACTAAAAGCAAAATTGGATACAAAAACAGATCCAAACTAAAACCATATCTCAACAAAAGGCATGAGCTGATCTTTTTAATCGATGAAACCACCAAGCTACTCATTTACTCTTTTTTGTTATCTCTAGCTTTGTCTATTGCAAATCCATTTCTCTTAGGCCTACTGCCATGTAGGCCATCCCCTCTTCAGTCTATCATAAATGCTGCTGCCGCCAAACTTGTAGACCCTACCAACTGCTCAGTGTCTGCCACCCCTCTCTACCAATCCCTCCACTGATTCCCAATTGCCCAGCAAATTAAATTCAGAATACTAACAATGTAAAAAGCCACTCCTAAATTTTCCCCCGAGCTACATCACCAATCTTGTTTCAAAATATCACTTAGACCATCTTTTCCTCTCTTCCCAGGGCCTCCTGCCATCTAGCTCTCTTGTCTCCTCCTCCCCATGCTCATCTCCAGGACTTCTCCAGAGCCTCTCCTGTCCTCTGGATATTTCTACCTCCTGGATCTTTTTTCTTCAAGCTATCTCCTATGTCCCTCTTTAGACAATCCTTGAACTACTTATCTCAACAGAGAAGCCCATCCCACCTCCAATTAACAACTAAACTTGTAATTCTTCCATCTGCTCTTCCCTGACAGTTATTACCTTTTTGTACCACTTGCCCCACCCTATTAGATTGCAAGCTCTTATGAACAGGGCACTCTTAACCCTCTTGTAGTTGATTGTATTGTGACTGTACATCTCCCTTTATTTTGTAAAGCTCTGCACAAACTGTTCTTGCCAGATAATTCCTGTATTCTAATAGTAATGATAACCATCTCTATTTTTTTTTTTTTTTGCTGTCAAATGATTTATGACTTAGGACTCCTAAGATTTTGGTTTGGCCCTCTTGTCCTAATTATACTTGTGTTGGCTGGCAGGTGTACATTTATCAACAGACTGAATAAGAAAAAATAAATAGCCTTTGGTTAAAAAAAAAAAAAAAAGTTCAGTTTATTCGGTCATGACATCTGTTTCTAGCAGCAATCCTTTTTATTTTTATTTTTTTGCCTAGGCCATATCCATAAGATTTTATTTTTATATATCCGATTTCTCTCCAGAACCACTAACTTGGCACTGAAGGCCCTTTTAAAAAATAATATTCCTGGCTTAATCTCCTCTCAGTATCTCCTGGTCAGCCAGAATGTGGTCAGAAAGCCACACAAACCCTGACTATTTATTTCTGCATTCAGCATTGTTTGTACTTGTTAGAAGTCCCTGGCTGGAAATGTACAGTTTCCCAGTTTAGGAGGCACTCGAGATGGACACCAGGAAGTATGGTGAAAACCTTTGGGTACATAATATAAGGAGAATTGTTAGGTTTAATAGTATGTTGGTGGTCATATAGGAAGCTGCTGTCGCCCTATGCCCTGACCACACAATGATTGCTCTCTTAGGCTCTTGTCTCTCAAGCTTACCCTTTCGCTTCCCGTCCCCTCTTTCCAGCACTAGCCGGGTGGTCCCTGATCACAGCCGCAGTACGTCACCTTTTTTCCTACCGAGCCTTTATCCTCTTCCCTGTGGGAACCGGGGTGCCAGTGACACAGATCTGAAAATGGCCTTTTCACTGGGTGTCTGGGGCAGAGAGAGTGAATATAAGAGACTTTCAGTTTTCAAAGGCACGCTGCCTACTCAGAAAGGGAGCGGAGAATGCGATCCGACAGGCGTGCCTGATTAACCCTTTCACATAGAAGGGCCAGGGGCTAACCTGTTTGATGACGAACTCTGGGTGACTTTAATAAAGCGGTTTCTGTTTTTGTTTTGTACGGGAGGAGTGGGCCAAACCGTGCTATTGTAGCTCCGGGTAAAGGAAGCTTGGGTATTAATCATCGCTGGATGGCATCCAAGCATTAACCACTTCCAACATGCAGCTAATGGCTATTAAAGGGAATCTCGGCTTTCACTAAAAAAAATAACATATCATTTATATACAGTACATGCCTTTTTTTTGTTTTTATTCGATTTAAATATTCACTTTCTGCTTCAATATTAAGCTACTTAACCTAAACTACCAAGAATTCAAATGCCATTTCCTTGCAGCCATACAAACTGCTTGGAGGGGCTTATATGGGGTTTGTGAAATGAAAGAATTCTCCACTTCCTTCCTTATTATAGTTCTCTTTTTTTTTTCTTTTCCCCCAAAGGTCTGCAAGTTTGAAATCTGATTACTCTGCATTAAGCCAGCCATAGATGGTTCAAATGTTGACCATTTATGGGCCGGCTGATTGTACCCAAGTTGACTGATGGATCAACCAGCATGTTAGATTTTCAGCATGCGATTATTGCCAGCAGCTATAGTCGCTAGCGATATTCACTGTGTTCTCCTTGCAGGAATGGCTCCCCGCGTCCAACGCGTCCAACACGGTGTTGTTGGGGGAATCGAGTGATTTTTCTTTCCTGCAACCATGGGGGTAAAAAATTGTATCATCTATGGGCCTGCCTTAGTTTAAGAGACATTCTTCCGAAGACATCTACCTGCACATGCAAAAAGTGGTGCTTGGGCTGCAAATTTTTTTTTAAATTGTATTGTTGCCTGATCACATGGTGACAATGAAGGCAGATCCTCCTAGTTAACAGTTTGGTTAAAGTGCTCGCAAAACCTACATCCGTATCTCTCGAACAGAAAAAAGTAAGAATCAGCAGAAACACTTGCTAAAAATCCTTGCAATGTATAAAGTTCACCTGAAGGGAATTTTGTTCTCAAATAGAGTTTCTCGTTTGACAATTTATGAATATAAGAGCACTGCATTGTCTGTGGCAACCAATCACCTTTCTTCCATGTTTTTAGGGCAAACTTATTAGTGAAATGGTGAAACGGGTCACAGAACTTTGGAACAGGCCTGAGATTAGTTACTGTTGGAGACTTGATGTGCTTTTGGAGTCTGTATGCTCTGTTGCTGTTTCTAATGCCTTGTTCACATGGGCATACTACAGCATATACCCATGTAAGGGCTGTGTTTGCCCACATGGGGATGCAGCAGCTGCACAGACACTGCTCTCAATCTGTCCGTTGTGCAAATGCACAGCTCCAAGCACAGACGTTGAGCATTTGGGTCCGTACAAGGCTGTCAATTTGGGAGCAGTGGCTGTGTCCATGCAGGCGCTGCATTCCAATTGACATGAATGGGACTGCCTGCAAAGGGATGCATGGAAAACCTGTGCATCCTTGTGTGAGGAAACATGGCCCTCGCATGGGTGTGCGCTGTAGTACGTTCATATGAACGAAGCCTAAGAGTTGCCTCTTGGTTCCTTCCGCTGTCCACTTGGCTTCCACATAAATTATCCCACTGTAGATTTATAGTTTTGGTAAGCTCCTAAATCTGGTACAAACAACACAATTGACTGAATAATTTGTAATACATTGTGTTTAGGATGTAGTAATGTATTCAGTGTAATTTCCCGCTCTAACCATTATCATACCAATTTTGGATCTGCTGTTCTGTAGTTAACTAAAATTAGCAGGACCTAGAAGAACTTTGCTGCCCTCGTGTGTCCATTACTAATAATGCAGTTTATATAAAGTTGTTGTGTAACATGTTAATTGATGGAAAGCGTACGGTGAAATACAAAGTGCAGTACCTCTTTGATCATTCTTTTTTGATGTAACCGAATGGAGATGAATTAATTGTGCTATGGATTCAGCAAGAATCTGGGAATTTTCTGAAGAATTTTGGTCCTTGAAAAGACACTGCTTTTCTGGATACAGGTTCCAATGCGGCTAAGCCCAATGTTCCATAAAAAGTTAAACTATCCAGTTTTTATGCAGTGCCCCTTATAGCCTCATTTTTCTTCTCCTCAACTGAAGAGTGGCATCCATTGGGGTCTTCTGCTGATGAGGCCTGTCCTCTTCAAGGCTTGAAGCTGAACTCCAACCAAATAAATGGAAGATATAATGAAGTACATACTGTTAATAGAGGCTGTGTTTCTATTGATTTATGCTGTCCTGACAGAAAAGGTTGTTGACTTAACTTTTCTCAGCTGCATTTAAAGTGTAACTAAAGGCAAAACTTTGTTGGTTTTTTTTTTCATTTTTTTGGAGAGCTTAAAGTCGATGTAAACCCTCCCATATACCCAGTGAAGTGAACCGCCTCAGATGATGCACAGAGATAAAACAAATCTCCCTGCATACGTTTTACTTGTATATCTGTTGTCTTCAGCTTGCTATATTCTTTAGAAAGTGAACATCGTGTTACAATTTTTTCTTCCTGTTTCAGCAGTGGGAGGGGAGTCCTGGCATACACTGTGTGCAGGGCTGGCGCCACCACTAGGCAGCCACCTAGGCGGCACAGTTAGGGGCCCATGGAGCTGCAGGGCATTGCACAAGGGCCCTGTTCAGGTACAGTAGGTGCGAGGAGTGGGACAGCGAAGAAGACAATGTATGGCAGGATCCTGGACGACATGCTGGCTTTAGCTACTGGGCTACCATCCTCATAGTGCAAGCGGGTGCCAACCCAGGAGACCATGCGTGAGGCCTTGGCAGGGCAAGCATTGATAGCCCGGGAGGGAAAAGACCTCAGAAGATGAGGGCACAGCACCCCCGGCGGCAGCCAGAGCCTGGAGCCCCTGGACTCCTTCAACCTCCTCCCCGCTCCCAGGCCCGGAGGAGCAGAGATTAAGGGTGGGTGGGAGGCGCAGGCAGCCAGGGAGCGCTCCACCTCACAGAACACCTCCATTACCATGAAAACAGGTCCTGCCTGTTGCTGGTCATCCTGCTGAAAGGTACTGGAATGACCATCACACACACCTTCCAGCAGACAGGGCCTGGCACATGGGGGACAAGAGGGACTGCAGACAGGGCTAGGGGTCTCTGTCACCCCCCTCCTCTCTCTCTCTCTCTCTCTCTCTCTCTGTCACCCCCCTCTCTCTCTCTCTCTCTCTCTCTCTCTCTCTCTCTGTCATCTCTCTCTCTCTCTCTCTCTCTCTCTCTCTCTCTCTCTCTCTCTCTCTCTCTCTCTCTCTCTCCCTCCCTCCCTCCCTCCCTCCCTCCCTCCCTCCCTCTCCTCTCTCTCTCTCCCTCTGCCCCCCCCTCTCTGTCCTCCCCCTCTCTGTCCTCCCCCTCTCTATCTCTCCCCCTCTCTCTCTCTCCCCCTCTCTCTCTCTCCCCCTCCCCCCCCTCTCTCTCTCTCTCTCTCTCTCTCTGTCGTCCTTCCCTCTCTGTCCTCTCTCTCTCTGTCCTCTCCCTCTCTCTGTCCTCCCCCTCTCTCTGTCCCCCCTCTCTCTTATCCTCCCTCTCTCCCCTCTCCTCCCTCTCGGTCCTCCCCCTTCTCCTCCCTCTCGGTGCTTCCCCCCCCTCCTCTCTCTCGGCCCTCCCCCCCTCCTCCTCTCTCTCGGCCCTCCCCCCTCCTCTCTCTCGGTCCCCCCCCCCACTCCTCCTCTCTCTCGGTCCTCCTCCTCTCTCTCTTGGTCCTCCCCCCTCCTCCTCTCTCTCGGTCTTCCCCTCCCCCTCCTCCTCTCTCTCAGTCCTCCCCCCCTCCTCCTCTCTCTCGGTCCTCCCCCCCTCCTCCTCTCTCTCGGTCCTCCTCCTCTCTCTCTTGATCCTCCCCCCCTCCTCCTCTCTCTCGGTCTTCCCCTCCCCCTCCTCCTCTCTCTCTTGGTCCTCCCCCCCTCCTCCTCTCTCTCGGTCCTCCCCCCCTCCTCCTCTCTCTCGGTCCTCCCCCCTCCTCCTCCTCTCTCTCGGTCCTCTCCCCCTCCTCCTCTCTCTCGGTCCTCCCCCCCTCCTCCTCTCTCTCGGTCCTCCCCCCCTCCTCCTCTCTCTCGGTCCTCCTCCTTCTCCTCCTCTCTCTCGGTCCTCCTCCTTCTCCTCCTCTCTCTCGGTCCTCCCCCCCTCCTCCTCTCTCTCGGTCCTCCCCCCCCTCCTCCTCTCTCTCGGTCCTCCCCCCTCCTCTCTCTCGGTCGTCCTCCTCCTCCCCCCTCCTCCTCTCTCTCGGACCTCCCCCCTCCTCCTCTCTCTCGGTCCTCCTCCTATCTCGGTCCTCCCCCCTCCTTCTCCTCTCTCAGTCCTCCCCCCTCCTCCTCCTCCTCTCTCCCTCCTCCTCTCTCTGCCCCCCCTCCTCCTCCTCTCTCTCGGTCGTCTTCTCTCCCCCCTCCTCCTCCTCTCTCTCTGTCGTTCTCCGTCCTCCTCCTCTCTTGGTCCTCCCCCCTCCTCTCTCTCGGTCCTCTCCCCCTCCTTCTCTCTCTCTCGGTCCTCTCCCCCTCCTTCTCTCTCTCTCTGTCCCCCCCCTCCTTCTCTCTCTCTCTCTCTCTCTCTCTCTCTCTGTCCTCCCCCCCCTCCTCTCTCTCTGTCCTCCCCCCCCTCCTCTCTCTCTGTCCTCCCCCCCTCCTCTCTCTCGGTCCCCCCCTCCTCCTCCTCCTCTCTCGGTCCCCCCTCCTCCTCTCTCTCGATCCCCCCCTCCTCCTCCTCTCTCTTCTCTGTCCTCCTCCTCCCCTCCTCCTCTCTTCTCTGTCCTCCCCCCTCCTCCTCCTCTCTCTCTGTCCTCTCCTCCTCTCTCTCTGTCCCCCCCCCCTCCTCTCTCTCGGCCCACCCCTCCTTTCTCTGTCAGGGGGTGTATGGGGAATGCATGGAGTGTGCTTACATTAGATTTTTTTTTCTTTGGGGAGGGGGTTGCAAGTTGCTGGTATTGCCTAGGGTGCAGAATAGTCTAGTCTAGCACTGGCCCTGACGGTGTGACAGCTCTTTGGAGGAAAGGCACACCCCCCCAACTCCACATAGGCAGAGGAAGGAAAAAACATGCAGACCTGTGCTGTGATTAGACCAGCTCTCTGCTAATCTATTTATAGCACCCACCCAGACACACATTTTCAGCTGCTTTTATCTCCAGTGTCGGAGAACTTGTCAGAATTTATCATGCTGATAACAGAAGAACGGAGCAGCAGAAAATCACAGGACTTAGTGCTTTGGAGAGAGATAAGTAAACATTACAGATATATAAATAGAGAATATTAGATGGAGGCACACTTTCATTACTATCACCAACAACCATTCTTCATTGCTGAGGTTTCACTTTACTTACCTAGTTACTTTTTCTTGTTTTCCTATCACTTTTTCTTTTGTTTCATTTCACTTTCTTGTCCTTTTATCCCTAACACTGGATTCTTGATTACGGTGTTTCTTTTGTGTCTATGTTTTGGTTTCTTTCCAGTGGCGGCCGGTGTGTTGGGGGCGCAGGGGCGCCGCCCCCCCCTATTCATGCGTTCGGCCCCTTAATCTACATGAGGGGCGCCAGACGCATGGAGTTCAATGGGGCTTTTTTTTTTCCATCACCTGATTAGAGCCAGAGGCTCTAATAGGCTTCAGGAAAGGGTGGACCCAGGCGCAGAGCAGTGCGCCCCGAGCCCACCCATTGTGTGACAATAGCGAATGAAAATTCGCTATTGTCACACAGATCCTCCTCCTGGCCAATCAGGAAGCGGCGGCGATACGCGCTTCCTGATTATCTGAAAGGCAAACCCCATGCAATTGGCTGGGGAGGAGGCGGAGCTGGGAGGACTGAAGAGAAGCCGCCACACTGGGGAACGGAAGAGAAGCCGAGAGCCGCCGCTGCTGCCCAGACAGGAGACAGACACAGAGCAGGGTGTGAGGTAAGTGCACTGGTCTCGCGTGGGGGGGACACGCTTACACTGCTCACTCTGCTCACTCTGCATTGAAAGGGGGCATGGTGGCATCTCTGCATTGAAAGGGGGCATGATGGCATCTCTGCATTGAAAGGGGGCATGCTGGCATCTCTGCATTGAAAGGGGGCATGATGGCATCTCTGCATTGAAAGGCGGCATGATGGCATCTCTGCATTGAAAGGGGACATGATGGCATCTCTGTATTGAAAGGGGGCATGCTGGCATCTCTGCATTGAAAGGGGGCATGCTGGTATCTTTGCATTGAAAGGGGGCATGCTGGCATCTCTGCATTGAAAGGGGCATGCTGGCATCTCTGCATTGAAAGGGGGCATGCTGGCATCTCTGCATTGAAAGGGGGTATGCTGGCATCTCTGCATTAAAAGGGGGCATAATGGCATCTCTGCGTTGAAAGGGGGCATGCTGGCATCTCTGCATTGAAAGGGGGCATGCCCTGTGGCATAGGGAATTTTGTCTAATATTTTTTTCTATTATATCCATTTACAGCCGCCTGAAGGGGTGAGCGCGCGCAGCCGGCGCTGTGCCCCCGCTCGTTCCCTGGGGAGCTAGCGCGGGTACCGGCGGCTCCAATGGCCGCCGGTCACTCACGATCTCCCGCAGCAGAGGGAGAAAGACAGACGGCAGATGTAAACACAGCCGTCTGTCATTCTCCCTTAGATCATCACAGAGGCTATGCGATCCTGCTATGTAGGATCGCATGTCTCTGTGATGATCTAACAAGCCACGCCCCCTGACAGAATCACTCCCCTAGGGTCACACTTAACCCCTTGATCACCAATAAAGTTAACCCCTTCCCTGTCAGTGTCATTTTGACAGTAACAGTGCTTATTAATAGCACTGATTACTATAGTAAATATTGTCAAAAAGTGTCAAAAATGTCAGGGGTTCGATCTGTCCGCCGCAATGTAGTAGTCCCGGAAAAAAAAAAAATCGCAGATCGCCGCCATTACTAGTTTAAAAAAAAAAAAAACAATAAAAATGACATCTTTCCCGTAGTTAGTAAACCCAATAACTTTTGCGCAAACCAATCAAAATACGCTTATTGCGATTTTTTTTTTTTACCAAAAATATGTAGCAGAAAACAAATTGGCCTAAAATGTTAAAAAAAATTTTGATTTTTAAATTTTTTTTGAGAATTTCATATAAAAAACTATGTGAAAAATATTGTTATTTTTTCAAAATTGTCGCTATTTTTTTGTTTATAGCGCAAAAAATAAAAATCGCACAGGTGATCAAATACCACCAAAAGAAAGCTCTGTTTGTGGGGAAAAAAAGGATGTCAATTTAATTTGAGTACAGCATTGCACGACCACACAATTGACCGTTAAAGTCACGCAGTGCCGAATCGCAAAATAGGGCCTGGTCTTTGAGCAGCCAAATCTTTTGGGGCTAACGTGGTTAATGCCATATCAGATGCCAACTGCTTTATGTACAATCTGAAATATATATTTTGTGTGATGCAAGAATGAATTCCCTCACATGTCAGCTCTTTGTGACATATCTACCTGTTTTAATTGTAATTTGATCTACCTAAATTATGTTGTATTCCTTGAAATGTACAAACCATTATCATTTTCTAATTTTTATATTTTTTGTATATTTATTTATTATGAATTGAAGTAGACCTTTTCTACTGGTTTATAATTTACTGTTACAATGGAAGGCCAATAACGGTCTATTTTTTTTTTTTTTTTAAAGCATTAAAATGTTTATTTCATATAATGAAGGATCAATTTGCCTCATTTAAAATCCCGCAAACCCATGAAAAGTATTTTTGTAATTACAGATATATGTGCCCAGGTCAAATTTTATGAATCTGGTTTACATCCACTTTATGGGAGGGTTTTTACCCCTTTAAGCTATTTTTTGCCGTCTGTGTCCCATTGGGGAGATTAACCTTCACTTCTTGTCCCATGGCCACAACAGGAAGTAAAAGTAAATCCCTCCAGTTAGGGAATCCGTGGTGTGTCACCAGAACAGGTGTCCCCATTGGAAGATTTCCCCTCTATTAGTGTTCTGAAGTCAACCCAAAATTAAAGAATTTATTTTATTTAACTTTTGATGATGATAATGAGATTAGTGGTGTCCTTTGTGCCCAGTTCAGTCCACATCGTTGAGCTGATATCGGGTGAATGCATCTACCTCAGTTGTCACTCTAACCTCTTAAATATTGTGAATTGTAAAATATTCTACCTCTGTTCTCACTCATGTACCATGATTTTCGAGGCATTGTTGTTAAAATTCTTTGTATTTTTATTTTAGAAACTCATCAATCCATTAACTCCCCTGAAGAAGATGCAAGATGTTTGGAAGTTGAAACGTGTAAGGACATTTGTTCACAAAGAGGGTATTTTGATGCCCTCTGTGGGAATTTGATGAATTTGACATTAATATTGAAACATGGTTTGACATGATGATGATTTTTTCTATATTTATTGTGACCGCTGGTCTGTTTTTTAATGAACGTTTTGTACAAATAAAATTTTAATTATTTTATTTCTGTTTACTTATTCGTGTATTTGTGGTGCCTACAAAATCCCACCCATGATTACTTTTTTCTTGTATAGCATTTAGGGATGTGGCATCAGGTAACTACTGTACATAAGGCATGGACTTACTATATTAAAAAAGAATAGCGCACACATGCAAAAGAAACTACCAAATTTGAAGACAATCCATAAATAAAAATGGGGATTTGGTCCCACCATATGGCCATATAGTGCTCAAGCCCACCACTACGTCAAAGTACCCCATTATCAGTGGGTTTTTTTTTCCTACACTATCCATGAAAAAGAGATGAATCCAGCCTTTCTAACCCTTGGAGATAATACTCCTTGCTGGGAAAGATGTGCAAATGCACTACAGGGGACTCCACCTATATCTACCTGATAGTGGACACTGATAGAGTACAGGTGTGTGTGGGGGTGGGGTGGGGTGCTCAACCTCGGTAGTCTGGTCAGACTGAATACATAATAAACAAGCAAAAAATTGGGGGAGCATACCCATGTATTTCTAAACCTGGTGCAGCTATGAACCAAGAGACAAGTATATTAAAAAAGAATAGCGCACACATGCAAAAGAAACTACCAAATTTGAAGACAATCCATAAATAAAAATGGGGATTTGGTCCCACCATATGGCTATATATTGCTCAAGCCCACCACTACGTCAAAGTACCCCATTATCAGTGGGTTTTTTTTTCCTACACTATCCATGAAAAAGAGATGAATCCAGCCTTTCTAACCCTTGGAGATAATACTCCTTGCTGCGAAAGATGTGCAAATGCACTACAGGGGACTCCACCTATATCTACTTGATAGTGGACACTGATAGAGTACAGGTGTGTGTGGGGGTGGGGTGGGGTGCTCAACCTCGGTAGTCTGGTCAGACTGAATACATAATAAACAAGCAAAAAATTGGGGGAGCATACCCATGTATTTCTAAACCTGGTGCAGCTATGAACCAAGAGACAAGTATATTAAAAAAGAATAGCGCACACATGCAAAAGAAACTACCAAATTTGAAGACAATCCATAAATAAAAATGGGGATTTGGTCCCACCATATGGCCATATAGTGCTCAAGCCCACCACTACGTCAAAGTACCCCATTATCAGTGGGTTTTTTTTTCCTACACTATCCATGAAAAAGAGATGAATCCAGCCTTTCTAACCCTTGGAGATAATACTCCTTGCTGGGAAAGATGTGCAAATGCACTACAGGGGACTCCACCTATATCTACTTGATAGTGGACACTGATAGAGTACAGGTGTGTGTGTGGGGATGGGGTGCTCAACCTCGGTAGTCTGGTCAGACTGAATACATAATAAACAAGCAAAAAATTGGGGGAGCATACCCATGTATTTCTAAACCTGGTGCAGCTATGAACCAAGAGACAAGTATATTAAAAAAGAATAGCGCACACATGCAAAAGAAACTACCAAATTTGAAGACAATCCATAAATAAAAATGGGGATTTGGTCCCACCATATGGCCATATAGTGCTCAAGCCCACCACTACGTCAAAGTACCCCATTATCAGTGGGGTTTTTTTTTTTTCCCTACACTATCCATGAAAAAGAGATGAATCCAGCCTTTCTGATAATGGGGTACTTTGACGTAGTGGTGGGCTTGAGCACTATATGGCCATATGGTGGGACCAAATCCCCATTTTATTTATGGATTGTCTTCAAATTTGGTAGTTTCTTTTGCATGTGTGCGCTATTCTTTTTTAATATACATGTCTCTTGGTTCATAGTTGCACCAGCTTTAGAAATACATGGGTATGCTCCCCCAATTTTTTGCTTGTTTATTATGGACTTTTTATACTTATTTATAAAACGTTAAACAGGACACAGAGGGAGGGGGACAGATTAGTGAATGATCAGTGTACCGGCCCGCTGCCAGTAATGTTAATGTGATCGCTGTGACCCAATCACAGCAGACCAGATGACAGTTGTAAATAATGAATGGCCTCCTTTCATGCCAGTCATTGTATATAATTGTGTTGCTAGCTGTGATTAGTCAGTGATCACATGTTACATACAGGGCCAATAACAGCCCATTTTTACCATGTGATTACCTGTGGCCAATCGCAACAATACACACTGTCCTTCAGTAAAAATTTGTGCTTCCATCACTGAAAGTCACGGCTATAAGCAATCATAGTATGTAAAAAAAAATGTTTAAAAAATCCTTAACTCACTAGTGTGGTACAGTGTTACTATGGTAACACTGCGTTGCTCTGGTGACAGTATGTAGAAAAAAATGAAAAACATTTTTAATATATGTCAATATATTTTTTTTTTTTTTTTTTACATACTGGTACGTTTTTACATACCAGTCAGTGCCCCTGGTAACCACCACAACAGTTATATGATGCTGCTGTACTGCATAGGTAACAATATGTAAAAAGAAAAAAAAAATATTTAAAAAAATGTGTAAACTCATTTTCTCTTTTGTTCATTGGCGGACACAGCACTCCATATTCAGAACTGTAGGATTATATTGCCCCCTACAGGAGTGGGACACCAGGCAGAAAAAAGACTTGGCTACATCTATGGGCAGTCCTAAGTGGTATACATCCCCCTCTCTGCTATAGGCCTTCAGTTTTTTCTGCCTAGTCAGGAATAAGGACCTTGTTCCCTGCCGGGATCTCTGGTCCTTGCAATTTTTCCTTTTGAAGAGATGGATGAGGTGACTAGGTACAAGATTATTACCAAAAAACTAGTGATTCAGTTATACACATAAAGCAGCACATCATAAAACAAAAAAAGCTTGGCAAATAAAGTAAATTGACTGCGCTTTAAGTGAACTTAAATAAATATATAAAAAGAAAGTGAAACCCAGTACTCAAAAGTTCCAATGTTGTGAACAATGCAATACCAAATGTGTTTGATTTCCTCCAAGACCATCCAATCCTAAGAAAACACCTGTGAATATGTGAGTCCCTTCTCCACCGACATTGACATGCACAGAACACTCACCAGATGGATTTGACCCACATTACAGTCAAAATCAGCATAAATAGTAATCCATAAACATCCGGAAGAGCCTGTCAATATGGGTACAGATTCTCAGGGTACAGTGTGGATGAAAGAGAGATAAGCTTCTCATAGTGTAGTAAATCCACACAATTTATTTAAATCAAATAAAAGTTACACTTTTGACAAATTAATGTTATCAGGCATTTAAAAAGCAAGGGACGCCGTTCTGTGCTCCACCTGCATTCCAAACAGTGGAAGTGGCTTGTCACGTCTTTGTCCCGCCCTATGCATTAGCGCATGTTTCTAATTAATGTGCCTCATTCATTAAAAATTGGAAAATAAATAAACCATTAAATAAATTGAGGTTGAGGGTAATTTAAGGACCTCTAGTGGTAAGAAGGTGGTAATACACCCAAATCGTCTAGTAATAAAGTTATGTGTTCTCAATGATGCAAAAGGGCCAAATTGATGCCCTCTAGTGGTTAAGTTATATGATAACACATTACCACAATTCACCCCATAGGAATAAATCTAATTGGACCATTTTATACTGAGCAAATACTTTTATAATGACAAATTAGCAAATTAATAATTTGAAATGAAACAATTTAAATCAATATCTATATTCATACCCATAGGATACATTGTATTCATCTCACAAATCCATTCCGTTTCATTTTTGGAAACCTTCTGGGTCATATTGCCCCCCTCCAATTTTGCTCAATCCTATCAATGCCACAAAAAACCATAAGGCTGGGGTCCCTATTGTGATGAATCTTAAAGTGTGTGGATAGATTGTGTTTTGGAAAACCTTTGATTACATTATTTAAATGTTCATTAATCCTTAGTTTCCTAGTAATTTGACCAATATACTGTAATCCACATGGACATGTAATCAGGTATGCCATGTGAGTGGACTGCCATGTGATACATTTCTTTATTTCGTATATGTTCTTCCTGTTTTAGTGGACTCAAATGAGGTTATCTTCTTGGCTTTATTTTTCACAGTCCTACAAGCCTTACATCTTTTGCAATAAAAGAATTCCGTCTGGTCTAAGAACGTCCATGGGCGTCCGCAGGAATCTGAACTTCGGATGCCCCATGCATCTCTATGGGGCAGCGGATGTCAGCGGAGACATGTCCGCTGACACCAGCTGCCATCCGATCTGATCCTGTCCGTCAAATCCGGATGGAAACCCTATTTTCCATCCGTCCAGCGCATCAGATCATATCAGATGAGAACAGACAGGTGGTCCATTCTCATCTGATTCCCCCATAGGGGACAGTTGGGATCTGACACCACCGTCTCCGCACACAGAGCGGAGACGGAGCTGTCATCCGCCTGCTCAGCGGGGATCAGCGGATCGATCCCCCGCTGAGCAGAGCGGAGTCCGCCGACGGAGAGGACAGGTGTGAAAGGGGCCTAACACTGCACATCACCCTGAACACACCATCCCCACTGTGTGAAACGTGGTGGTAGCATCATGTTGTGGGGATGTTTTTCTTCAGCAGGGTAAATGGGACAAGAAGGCGCAGCCATCAAAGTATATCTATTTATTAGTAAAAACACATGATAAAAATGGATTGCGCTCACAAAGTGCTGAAGGTGGGCATGCAAAGTTTTCATCCTCCTCCGGACAAAACAGATGACCATTGTATTGAGGTCTGCTTGCTGGTTTGTGTAGGGTGTTCCTGTAAGCAGGCAGCTCTGGATCCGCATGAATAGAGTAAACCTCAAGGGGCAATGTCCGAGGCGTCAGCCAGACCGGCTAGCGTGCAAGGGGAGGAAACAACGTAGCCTGGAGCCGTAACCAGCTGTGTGTGGGCTGGAACACAAGCCAGAACCAGAATGGTATCAAACCGACGTCGGGCCGTGCTGGTGTCACAAAATGGGCGGTAAGGTGGGCAGCAACATGTTTCAGTGCTTTCTAGCTCCTTCGTCAGACCATTAAGAGGGAACAGCAAAGGCAGAACTACATTTATAGAGTGCAAGTGGGAAAAGAGAAAGGGCTTGTGAAAGCTAAAGCCTAGTACACACGCAACAAATTTCTGCCGACATGTCGTCCGTCTTTTGTCCAGAGTGGTGTCTGTTGGTTGGAATGTGCTCTAGACTGCACACGAATTTTCCCGCACGACAGAATTCTACTTCAGAAGTGATGTCATGTGTTGGATTGCTTTCTTTGTGTTCTTTCATCTCTGAGCATGCCTAGTCTTGCTCACAAGATTTTTTCCCCATCGAAATCTGTACTAATGAGACGAAAATCGGACGTGTTTTGACGGAGGACAAAAATTTTATAGCCTGTACATCAGGATTTTGTCAGCCGAAAAGTCGGAGTGAGCTGTCGAAAGCACCATACTAACAATCCGAAAATCGACAGATCGGTCGTCGGACGAAATTTCCTGGCCAAATTTCTTCTCCTGTGTACGGGGCTTAAGACGCTTGGTTAAATTGGATATTAGTGGGATTTTTATAAAAACAAGGTTGAAAAATGAATAGAATAAAGTAAAATAGCAAAATGCAATGAAAATAAAAATAAACATAAAATGGGAAATATTTATCTCTCTCTCTATAGCTATAGCTATAGCTCTCTCTCTATAGCTATAAGTGATACCAATTTAATCTTTACTGGGCATTGAACAGGGAGGGGGGGGGGGGGCAAATGATGTGAATATGATAAATTCAGAAGATATTTCTGGACATAATTGTGTGTTAGGAAACCTTTTCCTTCAGGAGTAAGGGAAAATGATTCCCTTAGTGATATTGTGCCTATACTGAATAATTTCTCTACAGTATCGTGTGTTTCTATTTCTTCATCGGACCCTATGGGGACTAAAGTATTTAGGGAAGAAATCCAATATTTTTCTTGTTCGCAAAATTTTTTATATCTTTACGCCACTTAAAAGGTATTGGAAATTTGTTCCACAACCCATGCTGTTAGCCCTTTGGTAGATTGTGCTTCCCGAAAATACGGCGTACCCAAACATTTTAGGGTTGTAGAACATTTTAGAAAACAAATAGGCAATTACAGCTTCCAACTGCATAGAGCTCACTAAAGAGAACATACAGCCCCACCTAGTGGCTGAAAACAGAAATGACAGTGCCAATAGAGCATTAATATTGCTCACTCCAAAGTCTGGTAGTAATAACTAGCATTGAGTAACCAACAGCATTTTACCCCGACATCCTATCTAAAATAATTTCATGACATGGTTAGTAGGGTATTTAAGTGCAATGGTTAGCTCCTATATATCTGGCTCTGATGAAGAGGGTTTGCCCTTGAAACACGTAAGCTAGTTCTGGATCCCGGACGGCATCTTCTTGGCGTTGGGTCTCACTATCCACTGTGCCATCAGACGGTGGCTTGACAAGTTGTGTGCTTCCATTGTTTGTGACTGTTTTTTTTTACCATTTTTTGTAACAAAGTACCCCTGGGATAATACACTAACCTGGTGCTCCCACTGTTGTTTTTTTTTTTTGCATTTATTAGCTGGTCTACCCCAGTCATTTGAGGGCAGCAAGGGCTGGCTCATCCCCTGACGTTTTAAAAGGAGGCAAGTGCGAATTGATCCTAGTCCGTCACACTTGTGCGCAGAAGGTGTTATGTCATTTCAGGTACAGACAGCAATACAATATGACAACTGTTCTAATCCATCTCAACTCTTTTTAAAACAACAAAAAAAAGTTATGCTTTAAATGACAGCATACTCTATCACACCAGTGGTCTGGAATGAAAGATAAAGTGCACCCATAGCCATTTTTCTCATTTCAGATAGCATAGGAAACCCAAGCAATGGGGAGATTGTCTTCATTTCCTGTTATAGTGACACAACTGTGTCAAAGTGAGGTGAAGTTCCATTTTAGACAGCCATCACCTAAAAGTTTCCCCATTGTCATTCCAGGGCAGCTAATAAAGTGTTACTAAAGCCACAACCATAACATCAATCTCTGGAAAATGTAGTGAGCACTTCAGAGGTAAAATATGTGTGTTTATGCAGTAAATCGTGCCTGGTATACTCACTGTGGAACTTCTGGACCAGAAGGATTTGCCCCTTAATGACCAGGCCATTTTTTGCGATTCGGCACTGCGTTACTTTAACGGCGCGGTCGTGCGACTCTGTACCCAAATACAATTATGTCCTTTTTTCCCCACAAATAGAGCTTTCTTTTGGTGGTATTTCATCACCTCTGCGATTTTTTTATTTTATGCGCTAAAAAAAAAACAAAAAAGAGTGACAATTCTGAAAAAAAATATATATATATTTTTCACATTCTGCTATGTAACATTCCCTAAAAAAAAAATTAAAATCTAAATTTTTCTTCCTTTTAGGCCAATTTGTATTCTGCTACATATTTTTGGTAAAAAAAAATAGCAATAAGTTTATTTTGACTGCGCTCGCCTCTACAAATTAGGGGAAAGATTTGTCATTTTTATTTATCAATTTTTTTTTTACTAGTAATGGCGGCGATCTGCAATTTAATTTAGCGGGACTGCAACATTGCGGCAGACAGATCGGACCCCTAACTGACATTTTTTACACTTTTGGGGGGACCAGTGACATGACTACAGTAATCAGTGCTAAAAATATGCACTGTTACTGTAATAATGACACTGGCAGGAAAGGGGTGATCAAAGAGTTAAGTGTGAGCCTAGGGAGTTTTTACTAACTGTATGCGGGATGGGCTTGTGAAATGATCATAGAGACCTGTGATCATATATAGAAGGACCACAGGCGCTCTGTGATCATTTCAGAGAGAAGAATGGTGTTTACAACATCTGACCATTCTTCTCTCTCAGCGGGGAGCGATCGCGGGTGTCAGGCGGCAATTGGGGCCGCCGGCCCCATGCATCGGCATTCCCGCTGCCTAGTGGGGGCGGGAGCACGCCCTCCAGCACCACGCGCGTGACTGACTTAGGGCTATGTCGGTTCGCGCAGGAGAAGCTGCTTGCCGCAGTAAATCCGGGAGGGGGGGGTGGTCTTAATGTGGTTAAGGGGTAATCTACCACATTGTGTAAAAAGGCTGTTTGATCCTGTCTTCTCTGATTCTCGACTTCTTCAACTATCCCCAATCTATCTGCTGATAGAACAGAGCCTTTGGAGTCACTCTGCACATGTTCACTTTGGTGTGTATTACTAGAGAGTTTTATTTTTTCTTGGGAGGGTGCATGTAATCAGCACAGGGCCAATCAGCACTGTCCAGACAGAAGGTCAGGGGTCATGCAGCCCCATAGGACAGTCAGAGGAGAATGAAAACGCCTCCTACAAGCTTTAACTAGACACTGGTAGAAGTAACAAGACTGCTATACACTGCTGATGAGAAAAGGTATTTAGCAGTTTATATTTACTTAAATAATTGCATTTCCATGTTCTGTGTACTGTGGGAGACCAGATATAGTGACGGCAGAGTCCAGGGTTCAGTAACACTTTAAGTGTTGGATTATTTATCACAGTCTTTCCTGGATGACAATAGAGTGAATCTCTCAAGCTGGAAACAGATAGCAATATACATAACATTCTCATCCACATTGCCTTCTAGGATTATTATAATTTGTTGTAGAGCGCGTTATCTTCTGAATATCAAAAGTAAGCAAATGTCATTTTAAATTAAAAAAAAACTATTTTGGAGAAACAATAAAGAACATTACGTCTAATTTTCATTTCGCAGTATTTGAAATATCTATGGTATTAATCTTTGTTGCACAGCTGAACATGATCTGTAACCAGTCATTCTAGAAGATGGAGAGCAGTGCCTGCAGTGGTCCTAAGCCGGATGTCTGCTGAGTGCCAGAAAAAATTCTCCCCTATCACAGCTTCACTTTGTACGTCATAGGAAAAGTTAGTGATAACGCACCATCACAAGGTGGCAAATGTGGGTACAAAATTAGTATGGAGGTGTCACATCCCAGATAATGGCAATATAATAACGACTGAAGACATGGACTTTATAGGCCCCTAAATGTAATTAAAAAGGTACATTTACAATATACATATATAGCAACAGTGTTTATTACATACAACACATACAAAACAATCACAAAGTATCAGACCACCAGGCCAATGGCCCTGCTGTTGGAGCTGTACTTCTGCAGACCATCATTTGGAAGGTGACAGAAGCTCTATATGTTTCGTGATAAATGTCGCTTCCTCAGGAACTATAATGTGTGATTCTAAATAACTAAAAAAAACAATTAAAGTGTTACTATCTGTATATGCAGTAAAGCATGCTTGTTATACTCACTGTGGAACCTAAGGGGTTAATCCTCCACATTGTGTAAAAAATCTGTTTGATCCTGTCTTATCTGATCCTCCCCTTCTTCCACTGTCCCCAAACCATCTCCTGATAGTACAGAGCCTGAGGAGGAACTCTGCACATGCTTAGTTTGGTGTGTATTGGTAGGGATTTTTTTTTTCTTGGGAGGGTGCATGTGATCAGCACAGGGCCAATCAGCACTGTGCAGATAGAGGTCAGGGGTCCTCATTGTGGAACCTAAGGGTCTGCATTGTGTAAAAAGGCTGTTTGATCCTGTCTTCTCTGATCCTCCCCTTCCACTGTCCCCAATCCATTTCCTGTTAGTACAGAGGCTTGGGGAAAGCTGCACATGCTCAGTTTGGGGTATATGGCTAGACAGAGGGTCAGGGGTACTGCAGCTTTATAGGACAATCAGGTGAGAATGAAAATTCCTACAAGCTTTAACCAGACACTGATAGAAGTCACAAGACTGCTATATACTGCTGAAAAGTTATTTTATAAGCGGTGGAAATCAACAAACTTACAAAAACATAAGTGTGCTACATGCAGGTCAAGGTGACAGAGGTGGACGCTGCCCAGCATGGTGCAAGAACCATCCTATCTCCCTCAGGCGGATGCGGGGGTCGGGGGTAAATGTGCTAAAAGTAAAATAGACATATACTATATATCATGTACTGAATTCCATACAGGTAAAGCATCTACTCTCTTCTACAAATTAGAGTACCAATGGATCACTTACATGTCTCCACTAGGGGGCAGACTAGCTCAATGGTGAATTGGTTGAGGCAATCATCGCCTATTATGTCAGTCTAAAATCAGTCCGATAAAAATCTGTAAAGGATGTACTGTATATACCAGGTTCACTAATCTCCTATGGGTACTCCAAGTCCCTCTTGCGCAAGACAATTAACAGAGCTTTACGACAGGCGCGGTCATGGTTATTGTATAGATCCTATCCACAACACATTTCACAATCCACAGTGAAATTTATCATTAAAGTTCTACAGAGCCATTTACACTTTCTATTGAGGATCCTACTATCAATCAATACATTGGTAGGAATCCCCAAATAGTGTTTAGAAAAGCTGCATCCTTAGGGCATAGGATAACCAACAGACACTATGTAGCCCACTCCACACCTGTGGCTCATCCCAATGGGGTACACCGGTGTGGAAATTACAGTTTTTGCACCTGGATTAATCCGGGATATTGTTTTGTGTTACCAATGGTGTGATCTTTTCTCCCAAATTCTATGCAATACAGAGGGGTTGTGTACCTAATGTTTTGCAAGTGTTCACCCTGTTCTCCTCTGAATCATTCAGATGTTTATTAGCAAACTTCAGACGGCCTGTACATGTGCTTTTTTGAGCAGGGGGACCTTGCGGGCGCTGCAGGATTTCAGTCCTTCGTAGCGCAGTCCTTCATAGCGTAGTGCGTTACCAATTGTTTTCTTGGTGACTATGGCCCCAGCTGCCTTGAGATCATTGACAAGATTCTCCTGTGTAGCTCTGGGCTGATTCCCCACCGTTCTCATGATCATTGAGGTGAGATCTTGCATGGAGCCCCAGACTGAGGGAGATTGACAGTTATTTTGGGTTTCTTCCATTTGCGAATAATCGCACTGTTGTCACCCTCTCACCAAGCTTGTCTTGTAGCCCATTCCAGCCTTGTGTAGGTCTACAATCTTGTCCTTGGCATGCTCGGAAGGCTCTTTGGTGTTGGCCATAGTGGAGAGATTGGAATCTGATTGATTGATTTCTTCTGTAGACAGGTGACTTTTATACAGGTAACAAGCTGAGATTAGGAGCACTCCCTTTAAGGGCTCTTTCACACAGGCGGACCATTCAGATCCGCCTGTCCATTTTTTTCTGAACGCCCTATGGGGCATCGGATGTCAGCGGAGACATGTCCGCTGACATCCGATCCGATCCGTCAAATCTGGATGGATGGAAACCCTATTTTCCATCCGTCCAGTGGATCGGATCTGATGAGAACGGACAGACGGTCCGTTCCCATCCGATTCCCCCATAGAGATGTATGGGGAACTGACAGCTGTGTCTCCACACAATTGTCATCCTCCTGCTCAGCGGGGGATCGGCGGATCGATCCCCCGCTGAGAAAAACGGAGTCCGTTTCACAGACGGACTGTGTGAAAGGGGCCTAAGAGAGTGCTCCTAATCTCAGCTCCTGTATCGAAGACACCTGGGATCCAGAAATCTTGCTGAATGATAGGGGATCATATACTTATTTCACTCATTAAAATGCAAATCAATTTTTTGAAATGCATTTTTCTGGATGTTTTTGTTGTTATTCTGTCTCTCACTGTTAAAATAAACCTACTATTAAATTTATAGACCGATCATTTCTTTGTCAGTGGGTAAATATACAAAATCAGCAGGGGATCAAATACTTTTTTCCCTCACTGTAGTAAATCAACCCCTTAGATATTTACCATATATTTGATACCTCAACGACTTCATAATAGTGGGGGCAGCTAGGACAAATGCATACTACAAAGGGAGACTCTTTGGCTCATAGGCAATGATTGCCTCAACCAATTCACCATTGCACTAGCCTGAATAACCTCTGCCCCCTAGTGGAGACATGTAAGTGATCCATTGGTACTATAATTTGTAGAAGAGAGTATTGTAGATGCTTTACCCTTATGGAATTACTTCATATATACAGTATATGTCTTTTTTACTTGTAGCACATTTACCCCTGGCCCCCGCATCCACCTGAGGGAGATAGGATGGTTCTTGCACCTTGCTGGGCAGCGTCCACCTCTGTCACCTTAAAGTGCATAAAGCACACTTAGGTTGTTGTACGTTTGTTGATATCCATAGGTTTTAAAACATGCATATGAAACTATATGATTATAATTAATAGTTTTTTTGCTTATTTAGAATCACACATTATAGTTCCTGAGGAAGTGATATTTATCCCGAAACATGTAGAGCTTCTGTCACAGCCCACCTCCTTCCAAGGACTCTGCTGTAATTTAGTACTAATTGATGGTCTGCACAGGTACATCTCCAACAGCAGGGCCATTGGCCTGGTGGTCTGATACTGTGTGATTGTTTTGTATGTGTTGTATTTTTTAACCACTTGCCGACCGCTCACATGGAGCGCACTGCGGCAAAGTGGCTCGATATCATCCAGCGACCTACGTCGCTGGACTTCTCCCCTTGTGGGCGGCTCGCGCACCGCCGGAGGCTAGCTCCCGCTGTATTCAGACACAGCGGGAGTCGGGTCAGGGGAGGAGAGGCAGTGATCACCGCCACTCTTCCCCGATCGTCGGGGATTGAGTGAGGAGATCCGACCGCTTGTGTAAACAAAGCGGGCGGATCTCCTAAGTGACAGGCAGGGACAGATTACAGGATTCAGCATAGCTGAACCTGCGATCTGTGCCTGTGTCACACAGTCCCCTCCCCCACACACGTCAGTAAGCACCAGGCATATATTTAACCCCTCGATCACCAATAAAAGTTAACCCCTTCCCTGCCAGTGTCATTATTACAGTAACAGTGCATATTTATATCACTGATTACTGTAGTAATGTCACTGGTACCCCCAAAAGTGTCAAAAATGTCAGTCAAGGGTCCGATCTGTCCGCCGCAATGTCGCAGTCCCGCAAAAAAAATCGCCAGATCGCCGCCATTACTTTTTAAAAAAAAAAACAATAAAAATGATTACATTTCCCGTAGTTAGTAGCTGCGATAACTTTTGCGCAAACCAATCAAAATACGCCTATTGTGATTTTTTTTTACCAAACATATGTAGCAGAAAACAAATTGGCCTAAAATGTTAAAAAGTTTTGATTTTTACATTTTTTTTGGGGGGGGGAATTTCATATAAAAAATGTGAAAAATATTGTTATTTTTTCAAAATTGTCGCTTTTTTTGTTTTTATAGCGCAAAAAGTAAAAATCGCACAGGTGATCAAATACCACCAAAAGAAAGCTCTATTTGTGGGGAAAAAAAGACATAAATTGAATTTGGGTACAGCGTCGCACAACTGCGCAATTGTCCGTTAAAATAATGCAGTGCCGAATCGCAAAATATGGCCTGGTCAGGAATGGGGTAAAATCTTCCGGTCTTAAAGCGGTTAAAAATACGCTCATTGAGAATTATTTTGTCAAAGACATGTAGCTTAATACATTTTGGCCTAAATATATGACAAAAATTGAATATATTGGATATTTTTTAACTGTCAAAGTAGAAAAATATTGTTATTTTTTCAAAATTGTCGCTTTTTTTTTATTAATATCGCAAAAAATGAAAAGCACAGAGGTGATCAAATACCACCAAAAGAAAGCTCTGTTTCTGGGAAAAAAAGGACGTAAATTTCGTTTGGGTATGGCGTTGCATGACCGCGCAATTGTCAGTTAAAGTCGCACAGTGCCAAGTTGCAAAAAGTGGCCTGGACGTAAATCAGGAAAATCCTCCGGTCCTAAAGTGGTTAAACACTGTTGCTATATATGTCTATAGTGAATAAATCTGTACCTTTAATGACATTTTGGTGCCTATAACGTCCATGTCTTCAGTTTTTTGTATTTCACTTAGTACTGTACATTTCTGACAGCTTCTTTATTTGATTAGTGCACATATCATTTGGATCTCTAACCACTAAGCCACCAAACTAATGAACAGCAAAGTGACACTTTGAAGCTGAACTTCAGGCAGATATATATGATGTCACTATGATGTCACTATGATGTCACTATGATGTCACTATGTCCAGTTATGTATTACGCAAAAATCTGTAAAGTAGAACTAACACTTTTTTTTGTCCTTTTGGATAAAATAAGGGGAGGTGGGGGTTATACCCGTTAATGTACCATCTGTGTCCCATAGAGAAGATTTTCAGTCTCTTCCTGTCCCATAGCCAACACAAGAAGTGAGAGGAAATCCCTCCAAGGAGAGGAAATCCCTGGGTGTCCCCAAAGGAAGATTTCCACCCTATTCTGCTTTGGGGACAGCTCAAAATTTTGGGATTTTCTTTCACTTTCACTCTTGGTGATAATGGTAAAAAGCACTAATCTCCTTAATGGGGACACAGACAGCAATATAAACCGACAGGTGATCTAATCCTTCTCCCCTCTATTCTAAATTGAAAATATATATATATTTTTTCCTTTAGTTTTTACTTTAAATGTAGGGTTGCAGTCCTACAGGATTGCAGCCAACATAACAATTCACATTTCCTCATTATTAGGGAGCTAAGCTAAGGCCGACCATACATGGATCGAAATTGGGCTGGTTCAGCAGGGACCATCTATTGGCCGGCTGATTGTACCCAAATCTATCCATCAATTGACTTCAGTACAACCAGATTTCTCTACATGCAAACTCAGCCAGTGGCTATAATATGCACTAACAGTAACCATTGTGTTCTGCCAGCCAGGAAGGCTCCCCCCCCCCCCTCCCTAAACCCCCCAGAACACAATAGGGGTGCGGGAGGCATTGCCATATCAGCACTGACTGTGGTAATAGGGGAATCAATGATTTTCTTTCCTAGATGGAAATAAAATGGAGTCATTTATGGCTTGCTTTAGGGTAAGGATCAAAGCTTGCACTCCATCAGACTTCTCAGCTATGAAAAAAACTCAGGAGGAGAGGTGACAACACATGGGGACAAAACATCAAACATCTCATCTCCGTGTCTCCCCTGACAAATAGGCAGAGGAAGGAAGACTACATAAATAAATTCATCTTGGGGTGAGGGGGGGGGGGTTCTATTCTTTTTTTTTTTTTTTTTTGAAGAACTATAATATTTCTGTGTGACTATTTTAGGTTCAAATGGTCCTTAGAGGGGCAAAGAAGAACTCCAAGGAAATCCCTCTTCTTAAATTCCTAGATTGAATGCCTATTCCACTGACACCCATGGTACTGCTGTAAGCGGGATTTCTGGTTCCTTTCACCTGCATGCATTCTACAAATATTTGGAGAATCTATTAGGGATGATGACAATGTCACACTGGAGTATATAGAGAAACAGAACGTTCACAACAGTGACCTGAGTGTAACCAGGACAGGAAATGAAAGGAAAACTACACAATGGGGCAACAAATAGCAATTCAAATGTTACTAAACCCAGGACCCTGCAGTCACTATATTTGGTCTCCCACCATACACAGAACATGAAAATGCAGTTATTTTAGTAAATATAAACTGCTAAATACCTTATCTCATCAGCAGTATATAGCAGTCTTGTGACTTCTATCAGTATCTGGTTAAAGCTTGTAGGAGGAGTTTTTATTCCATTCTGACTGTCCTGTGAGGCTGCAGGACCCCTGACCCTCTGTCTAGCAATACACACCAAACTGAGCAAATGCCGCTTGTCCCCTAGCCTCTGTACTAACAGGAGATGGATTGGGGACATTGGAAGAAGGGGAAGATCAGAAAAGACAGGATCAAACAGCCTTTTTACACAATTCAGAGGATTAACCCGCTAGGTTCCACAATGAGAATAACAAGCATGCTTTACTGCATATACACACTGATTTTACTGTTGTGGGTTAAGTAACACTTAAAAAAAGAACTACACAGAGGACATAATAAACCCCTTCTCCATCTAAACAAAACATACATGTTTTAGCTGGAGTTATAATTTATATGCCATGTTTATTATACATAAGCCCTGTTCACACTCAGCATTTTTCAGCTCATAAAATGCTCATCCATGAAGTCTCAAAACGCCCAACAAGCAAAATCTCATTCATTTCAATGGCCCCTGTTCACATCTGAGCGTTTTGTCACCTGAAGCAAAATGCCTGAAGCTCAAAAGAGTACATGAGCTTCTTTTTTGGCAGATTACAAGCATTTTTGTTAGATGTCAATGCCTGCCTCCAAACACCTACAAAAAATGCCTGAAAAAAAGCCAAAAAAACGCTTGAAAAAGTCTAAAAACGATAAGCTCAGGTGGGAATGGAGCCTAAAAACACCCTAAAAAAGCCTGAAAACAATACGCTCAGGTGTGAATGGAGCCTAAAAAACGCCCTAAAAAGCCTGAAAACGATAAGCTCAGGTGTAAATGGAGCCTAAAAACGCCCTATAAAAGCCTGAAAACGATAAGCTCAGGTGTGAATGGAGCCTAAAAACGCCCTAAAAAAGCCTGAAAACAATAAGCTCAGGTGGGAATGGAGCCTAAAAACTCCCTAAAAAAGCCTGAAAACGATAAGCTCAGGTGTGAATGGAGCCTAAAAATGCCCTAAAAAAGCCTGAAAACGATAAGCTCAGGTGTGAATGGAGCCTAAAAACGCCCTAAAAAAGCCTGAAAACGATAAGCTCAGGTGTGAATGGAGCCTAAAAACTCCCTAAAAAAAGCCTGAAAACGATAAGCTCAGGTGTGAATGGAGCCTAAAAACGCCCTAAAAAAGCCTGAAAACGATAAGCTCAGGTGTGAATGGAGCCTAAAAAAGCCCTAAAAAAGCCTGAAAACGATAAGCTCCAGTGTGAATGGAGCCTAAAAACTCCCTAAAAAAAGCCTGAAAACGATAAGCTCAGGTGTGAATGGAGCCTAAAAAAGCCCTAAAAAAGCCTGAAAACGAAAAGCTCAGGTGTGAATGGAGCCTAAAAACGCCCTAAAAAAGCCTGAAAACGATAAGCTCAGGTGTGAATGGAGCCTAAAAACGCCCTAAAAAAGCCTGAAAACGATAAGCTCAGGTGTGAATGGAGCCTAAAAACGCCCTAAAAAAGCCTGAAAACGATAAGCTCAGGTGTGAATGGAGCCTAAAAACTCCCTAAAAAAGCCTGAAAACGATAAGCTCAGGTGTGAATGGAGCCTAAAAACGCCCTAAAAAAGCCTGAAAACGATAAGCTCAGGTGTGAATGAAGCCTAAAAACGCCCTAAAAAAGCCTGAAAACGATAAGCTCAGGTGTGAATGGAGCCTAACAGTCATGCAGCAAGCATTATCACTGCACTTTCTTTTATACAGAGAAGCTCTAGAAGACAATCACAGATTTTTAAAAATTCTTTATTTATACTTCATAGCATTCAACAAGGATGTACAAACAAGAGGACGATGTGTTATAGGAGATATACAACAACTGGAAGTGTAAATAAACATGTGATACATGAGCCACTTTAGAGCCAAGCCTATTTCTGACACTTTAGACTTCAGAGCCAGGCCTATTTCTGACACTTGTTTCTTACAAGTTTAAATCCATATTTTTTGCTAGAAAATTACTTAGAACCCCCAAACATTATATATATTTTCTTAGCAGAGACCCTAGAAAATAAAATGGCGATCGTTGCAATATTTTATGTCACACGGTATTTGTGCAGAAGTCTTTCAAACACAATTTTAAAACTAAACAGTAAAGTTAGCCCAATTTTTTGTATAATGTGAAAGATGATGTTACATTGAGTGAATAGATATCTAACATGTCACGCTTTAAAATGTCACCTAAAAATCTCCATAGGCGACGCTTATAAATTTTTAACCGTTATCATTTCGAGTTACAGAGGAGGTCTTGAGCTAGAATTATTGCTCTCGCTCTAACGATCGCAGCGATATCTCATCTGTGTGATTTTAAAGTGGTTGTAAACCCACTCTGATAACTGTTACCTATAGGTAAGCCTTTAATAAGACTTACCTATAGGTGCTGTATGTCTCCTAAACTTGCACTGTTTTGATTATTTACATTTTATGCAGCCGATGACATCATCGGAGCATGCGCTCTGAAGGAATGGCCGCCCCTGTTGTTTCTTCATAGCCCTGTGCCGTGACCGGCGGCTCCCGCACGCATGCACGGGAGTGACGTCACCCGGCTCCTGGCCAGTAGCATAGCCGGAATCCGCAGACCAGAAAGGAAGACGGCAGAAGATGGATGCAGCCTCCAGTGGGGGCGACGAGGCCTTCGTTTGGAGGTAAGTGTCACATAATGTGCTAGTATAGGATGCATACTAGCACATTATGCATTTACTTTGCAGGGAAGAAAAAAAAAAAAAAAAAAGGAAGAGTTTAATTCCCCTTTAACACTGTTTACATTTGCAAGTAGGACTTACATATGGGTTTTATTTAGCACATGAGCACGCGGACACGGGGGTGCTTTAAAATCTTTTTTTTCCTTATTTATTTTATTTATTTATTTTTACACTATTTATTCTAATCACTTTTATTGCTGTCACAAGGATTGTAAACATCCATTGTGATAGTAATAGGCAGTGACAGGTACTATTTATGGAGTGACTTGGGGCCTAAAAGATCCCAGACCCCTCCACTGCACTTCAAAGTAGGGATCGACTGATTATCGGTTTGGCCGATAATCGGCGGCCGATATTCACTTTTTTGGCCGATATAACCGATATTTCTGCCTCCGGAGGGGAAGGGGGGTGGGGATTAGAGCGCCGCCTGATAACACAAAAAGCAGGGTTCTTCTGCTTACCCGGCGTGGGCGATGTCATACGAAGTCCTGCCTCCTGGACCGGCTCCTACCTAGTCCAGGAGGCAGGACTTCGTATGACAGCACCCGCGCCGGGCAAGCAAAAGAACCCTGCTCTGTGTAATTAGGTGGCGCTCTAATCCCCATGCACTGGTAACTCTGCATTGTTGGGGGTACTGGTCACTCTGCATTGTTGGGGGAATTGGTCACTCTGCATTGTTGGGGGCACTGGTCACTCTGCATTGGATGGGGGCACTGGTCACTCTGCATTGGATGGGGGCACTGGTCACTCTGCATTGGATGGGGGCACTGATCCCTTTGCATTGGATGGGGGCACTGGTCACTCTGCATTGGATGGGGGCACTGGTCACTCTGCATTGGATGGGGGCACTGGTCACTTTGCATTGGATGGGGGCACTGATCACTTTGCATTGGATGGGGGCACTGGTCACTCTGCATTGGATGGGGGCACTGGTCTCTCTGTATTGGATGGGGGGCACTGGTCTCTCTGCATTGGATGAGAGCACTGATCACTTTGCAGTGGATGGGGGCACTGGTCACTCTGTATTGGATGGGGGGCACTGGTCTCTCTGCATTGGATGGGAGCACTGATCACTCTGCATTGGATGGGGGCACTGGTCACTCTGCATTGGATGGGGGCACTGGTCACTCTGCATTGGATGGGGGCACTGGTCACTCTGCACTGGATGAGAGCACTGATCACTTTGCATTGGATGGGGGCACTGGTCACTCTGCATTGATGGGGGCACTGATCACTCTGCATTGATGGGGGCACTGATCACTCTGCATTGATGGGGGCACTGATCACTCTGCATTGATGGGGGCACTGATCACTCTGCATTGGATGGGGGCACTGGTCTCTCTGTATTGGATGGGGGGCACTGGTCTCTCTGCATTGGATGAGAGCACTGATCACTTTGCAGTGGATGGGGGCACTGGTCACTCTGTATTGGATGGGGGGCACTGGTCTCTCTGCATTGGATGGGAGCACTGATCACTCTGCATTGGATGGGGGCACTGGTCACTCTGCATTGGATGGGGGCACTGGTCACTCTGCATTGGATGGGGGCACTGGTCACTCTGCACTGGATGAGAGCACTGATCACTTTGCATTGGCTGGGGGCACTGGTCACTCTGCATTGATGGGGGCACTGATCACTCTGCATTGGATGGGGGCACTGGTCTCTCTGTATTGGATGGGGGGCACTGGTCTCTCTGCATTGGATGAGAGCACTGATCACTTTGCAGTGGATGGGGGCACTGGTCACTCTGTATTGGATGGGGGGCACTGGTCTCTCTGCATTGGATGGGAGCACTGATCACTCTGCATTGGATGGGGGCACTGGTCACTCTGCATTGGATGGGGGCACTGGTCACTCTGCATTGGATGGGGGCACTGGTCACTCTGCACTGGATGAGAGCACTGATCACTTTGCATTGGATGGGGGCACTGGTCACTCTGCATTGATGGGGGCACTGATCACTCTGCATTGATGGGGGCACTGATCACTCTGCATTGATGGGGGCACTGATCACTCTGCATTGATGGGGGCACTGATCACTCTGCATTGATGGGGGCACTGATCACTGCATTGGATGTGTGATTGAATGTGCCGAATATCGGCCCATATCAGCTGCTACCGATACGTTGTGATCAATATATGGGTATCAGTATCGGCCCTGGAAAAACCATATCGGTCTATCCCTACTTTAATGTATTCAAAACTCCAAAATCAGCATTTTTGAATACTTTAGATTTTTTTTAAATTGGCGCCTTTGGCTGCTGTTGTGATGTCGCTTCCAGGTTTTTACATTGGAGACCCGATCAAAGCCGAATCCAGCTTAGTTCGGGACTCAAGCCAGCCGGCAGACGTGCCTGCTGGTCACTTGGGTCTACCGGTGGGACAGGAGACCCGAGCGGAGCGGCAGAAGGCATTGGGAGCTCCAAAATACGGTACCAGGGTGATGCCTCTAGCTGCAGGCATAACTGCGGTACAACCCCCTCCCCAAAATGACGTAGAGGTACATGATTTTGCAGCAAGTGGTTAAAGAAAAGCTCCAGGCTCCCCTTTAAAATGAAAAGTCAGCAGCTACAAATCCTGCAGCTGCTGACTTTAATATAAGGAGACTTACCTGTCCAGAGACCCCGCACAGTCCTCATCCAAGCTGATTCTTCAATAAGGTAAATTATTCTTCAGTAAGGGAAATTGGCATTGAAGCCTTCCAGTTTCACAGCCGGATTGCAACTGCACATATGCAAACCACACTGCGCTCTGTCAATGATTCCGCAGTCTTCTGGGTCCTGTGATGTGTCCCTGAAGGCTGCGGGGGAGGGGGGGGTTGAACTTCCACACAGATCGCCAAAGCAACCTGACCAGAAGTGCGAGCGGGTACCGGTCAACACCAGGTACCCGCTCCCCCCCCAAAAAAAGTGCCAAATGTGGAATTGGAGGGTGCAAACAAGAGCAACTTTTACTTTTGGGTGAAGGTCCTTTTTTACCACTTTAAGGCCCCTTAATGACCAGGCCCTATTTTGCGATTCGGCACTGCGTTATTTTAACAGACAATTGCGCGGTCATGCAACGCTGTACCCACACAAAATTTACGTCCTTTTTTTCCCAAAAATTTAGCTTTCTTTTGGTGGTATTTGATCACCTGTGCGATTTTTATTTTTTGCGCTATAAACAAAAAAACATTTTTGAAAAAAAAAACAATATTTTTCACATTCTGCTATATGACATTCTCGAAAAAAATTTAAAAATCACATTTTGTTAACATTTTAGGCCAGTTTGTTTTCGGCTACATATTTTTGGCAAAAAAAAAATTGCAATAAGCGTATTTTGATTGGTTTGCGCAAAAGTTATTATGACTACGACCTACGAGAAAGATTTATATCATTTTTATGTTTTTTTGTTTTTTTTTTACTAGTAATGGCGGCGATCTGCGATTTTTCGCGGGACCGCGACATTGCGGCGGACAGATCGGACCCCTAACTGACATTTTTGACACTTTGGGGGGACCAGTGACATTAATACAGTAATCAGTGCTAAAAATATGCACTGTTACTGTAATAATGACACTGACAGGGAAGGGGTTACCCTAGGGGTGATCAAGGGGTTAAATGTGACCCTAGGGGAGTGATTCTAACTCTGGGGGGGGGCGTGGCTTGTGAGATGATCACAGAGACATGTAATCCTACATAGCAGGATCACAGGAGCTCTGTGATCATCCCAGGGAGAAGGACGGTTGGCTGTGTTTACAACAGCCAACCGTCCTCTCTCTGCGGGGAACGATCGCGGGTGTCAGGCCGCAATTGGAGCCGCCTGACACCCGCATCGGCTTCCCCGCTGACGATCATGGGTGGGAGCGCCCCGCTGGTGGCACGTGCTCGCCCCCTAGCTGCCACCAAGTGACCGACGTAGACCTACGTCGTTTTGCCTGTACGAGCCACCCTGCCTCAGTAAATACAATGTAAGTGGCCCAGAAGTGGTTAACCAATGGTTGTTAGAGTGACACTAAACTCTGTATTAAAAAATTCTATTCAAGTATGTAATTGTAAACCCTCACTGAAGTGACTGGCTTCCGGAATGAAACAAATCCTCCTACATAAGTTGTACCTGTTTATCAGCAGTCTTCTATCATCTACAGGCTCCTAAAACACACAGATCAAAGGCTTTTACTCAGCTCCAGCAGGCAAGGGGCAGGGACCAGACATCACATACTGCACATCATAGAGCACAGAGCTGAGTGTATTCTGAGACCTGAGTGGAGGGAAAGGACACACAACTCTCGACAGAGTCTCATAGGGAAACATGCACAACTGAGGCTGTCAATCACCTTCTGTGTGCTGAAGGGGGAGGGCATCTCGTAAGATTATGTGGTGTTAGGATACCTTAGCAGAAGTGAGGAAGAGGCAAGGCCTCGAAACACGTCAGCCAGTGTAACTGAGGAGGTCACATCTGTTATGTGAGACTCTGGATGTTTTAGCTATATAGAGTTGATGTGCCTTTGTCAAACATATGATTGTGAGTATGAATTTTTATCAAATAAAGCCGTTTTTATTGAGGATAAAGCCCTAGGCCGGTGCGCCCTCTGTCTATTTCTTAATACACTATAGAGGGATGTGCTTTGTTCATTTTTAATTTCAGAGGTTTATAACCAAAAAAGTCCCTTCTGTCGCTCTCAGTTTGGTCCTAATTTTTATTTTTTTAAATTTTTTACTTTTTGCTGGTTTGAATGAACTATTTGTTAGAGGATGGCTACGTATGTTCTCCATGGTCTTACTGTATGTAGGAACGTAGCCACCCTGTCACTTATCCTGAAATGGATTATGGAATTTTTAGTGCAGAGCAGTGCCCATTCCCGCAAATAACGTGCACTGCTCATTCCAAACAAACAGAAGTGAGAGGGAAAAGGAGAGGTTTAGGAGCTAACTGAGGACATTACAAGGAGGCAGAACAACACAGTAAGACATTATTTTAAGAAAAATAGTTTACAAGACCAGTTTGGTACCCCTGGTATCGACTGTGCACATTGCAAGTGCAGTTGCTCCAGAGCGTAGTAAATGAGGAAAAGTGCTGCAGACTTCCATCATTTAACCACTTCTGGAACGGAAGGATTTGTCCCTTTAATGACCAGGCCATTTTTTGCGATTCGGCACTGCGTTATTTTAACGGACAATTGCACTGTTATGTAACGGTGCACCCTAATAAAATATATGTCCTTTTTTTCCCCACAAATAGAGCTTTCTTTTGGTGTTATTTGATCACCCCTGAGATTTTTATTTTTTGCGCTATAAACAAAAAAAGAGCGACAATTATGAAAAAAAAAAGAAAACAATAATTTTCACATTCTGCTATATAACATTCTCAAAACAAAAAAAAATGTAAAAATAAAATTTTTTCATCCTTTTAGGCCAATTTGTATTCTGCTACATATTTTTGGTAAAAAAAATCTCAATAAGCGTATTTTTATTGGTTTGCGCAAATGTTATCGCGTCTACAAACTAGGGGAAAAATGTATGTCATTTATTTTTTACTAGTAATGGCGGCGATCTCTGATTTTTTGCGGGACTGCGACATTGCGGCGGACAGATCGGACCCCTAACTGACATTTTTCACACTTTTGGGGGGACCAGTGACATTACTACAGTAATCAGTGCTATACATATGCACTGTTAGTGTAATAATGCCTTTGGCAGGGAAGGGGTGATCAAAGGGTTCATTGTAAGCCTAGGGGGGTGTTTTCTAACTGTGTGGGGGAGGGACTTGTGAAATGACTATAGAGACCTGTGATCCTATATAGAAGGAGTTCTGTGATCATTTCATAGAGAACAATGGTCAGCTGTGTTTACAACAGCGGCCCGTCCTTCTCTCTCAGTAAATGCAGATGGCTGATGGCAATAGCAGCCGCCGGTCCCATGGATTGGCATCCCCGCTGCCTAGTGGGGGCGGGAGCGTGCCAGCGGCGGCGCACGCTTGCCCCCAGGAGCGCTCTTGCAGATCACCGTACAGGTACAGCGATTCGTGCAGCCGAGCCAGCCTGATGCAGTATATATGCGGTGGGCGGTCAGCAAGTGGTTAATCATGTGCTTTTTTATTTTCCTTGCATGTGATTGGGTATTCTTTGCAAAGTGAACCTTTACCTGATTTACTAAACTCTGGAAGAAGTGCACTTGCAGAGTTCTCAGTTTATTTGCCTTTAGTAAATCTCCTCTGTGAGTTTCATGGACAGGAGAGAAGTGAGGATAGACGTGGGATCTGCCTGGCTGCACTGCCTTGTCACTATCCTGGATAAAGGAGGCATTTTATTGGCTGCATGCTTGTTCCAGGCAGTGAACTGGGATCCGGATAAAGTGAACCCAGTCACCGGTGACACCCCCCAGACTTGTGGCAGGGTCAGCACAATGGAAGTGGCACTGTGTAGCAGGACGGTGACGGCACACACAGGCGGGCACAAGGACTTCTAGTGGCACGCATTGAGAACATGGCAGAGTGCCTGGAGATCAGGGACAGTTGGCGGTGATGTGACTGGGATCTGACAATGTTCCCAATGTGACAGTCCTATTTGGAGGCCGGGCCCTTCACCTTTCCCCTACTTACACAATCTGGTCGGACTGGTTGCGTCATGCTCAGGGCGGGGTGCTGTCCTTGGCTTCCAGCCTGCCTCAGTCATCTGTTAGGTAATTGATAGAAGAGAACACTGAGGCTATATATATATATACACATCGCTGTCCTAGAGGCGGAAACTTGGAGGCCCAGAAATTCTATTTCCATACACCAGCCCTACTCTTAGGACTGCTTGTGACTCCCTCAGTTCCTGAAACACAGAGGATCACACAGCTGTGTACACTGGAACATGTGTTCAAGAGAATCAAGGGATCTCCGCATTACATCTCTGTGACATTTCATAGCTCCCAACTTTCTGAGATGGGAATGAGGGACACCTATTACTATGTAGGCATAGGATACACCCCCGCCATACCCCCTGCCATAACCACTTGCCGACCACCCGCCACAGTTTTACTGCAGCAGGCTGACTCGGCTGCGCAAATCGACGTAGGGGTACGTCAGTTTGCAGGAGTGGTGCTGGGGGGGCAAGCGAGCTCCCCCCCTGACTAGGCAGCGGGGATGCCGATCCACAGGACATTGCCACCGGGCACCCACGATCGCTCTCCACTGAGAGAGAAAAACGGCCAGCTGTTGTAAACAGAGCTGACCATTGTTCTCTCTGAAATTATCACAGAGCGCCTCTGATCCTTCTATATAGGATCAGTGCTTTAAGTGGGCAGGTATGCACTGGTACTCAGTACCGCCACTTCCAAATATGGCTCTTGAGCATACCGCCACCTCTCCGTGCACCTTAGTATACCAGTACACTCATTTTGGACATCTCACCCTCAATTGCCCCCCCCCCCCCAAGAATATTTCCCACTCCAGAGCCAGACCAGTCACCACCAGTGAGTCCCCCTGCTCCAGAGTCCCAGCCCAGGCCAGGAGGGGGGTGCTCTGTGGGCACCCTGATGTGGGGTGGGGGGGCGACAAAATTTATAGGTTATAATAGAGTACCGGCACCTCTTTTGGGCCACTTAAAGCACTATATAGGATCACAGGTCTCTATGGTCATTTCACAAGTCCCTCCCCCATACAGTTAGAAAGCACTTCCCTAGGCTCACATTTAACCCCTTGATCACCCACAGTGTTAACCCCTTCCCTGCCAGTGTCATTATTACAGTAACAGTGCATATTTTTAGCAGTGATAACTGTAGTAATGTCACTGGTCCCCCCAAAAGTGTCAAAAATGTCAGTTAGGGGTCCGATCTGTCTGCCGCAATGTCGCCGTCCTGCTAAAAATTACTGAACGCCACCATTACTAGTAAATAAATAAATAAATAAAAATAATAGTGTGTAGACGATTTTTTTCAAAAGGCTGCTTCTTGTCCTTCCCTGTGGAAAACATATGGCTAGATTTGCAATGGTGGCGGAACCCTCCTACACCTAAATACTACATTTCTTTAGGCGTTTACCTATAAGTGGTGGATTTATATCAGGCAGGAGCTCTGTTTCTTGATTTATTGATATTTGGTGTTTATTGGTGTGCGAGTGTAGAATAGTGGTGTTACCCTCTGAATTTTGGTAATTACATTTTTATTTGGATTAATGATGTTTGTACACATATTACTTTTTTGTGGTGAACATTATTATCATTTGGAAATACTGAACAACACATAAAATTGTTACTCATTTTACATTTACATCAGAAATGGTATTGTGTGTGGTTTTCTGAAGACAGCTGTGGGAGTTTTGGTTTAGATTTGAGATGGAGAGCAACATTTACTTATCAGATGTCAGTCTCTGATCTATCTATCTATCTATCTATCTATCTATCTATCTATCTATCTATCTATCTATCTATCTATCTATCTATCTATCTATCTATCTATCTATCTATCTATCCAGTGCCTTGCGAAAGTATCCGGCCCCCTTGAACTTTGCGACCTTTTGCCACATTTCAGGCTTCAAACATAAAGATATAAAACTGTATTTTTTTGTGAAGAATCAACAACAAGTGGGACACAATCATGAAGTGGAACAAAATTTATTGGATATTTCAAACTTTGTTAACAAATAAAAAACTGAAAAATTGGGCGTGCAAAATTATTCAGCCCCTCTACTTTCAGTGCAGCAAACTCTCTCCAGAAGTTCAGTGAGGATCTCTGAATGATCCAATGTTGACCTTAATGACTAATGATGATAAATAGAATCCACCTGTGTGTAATCAAGTCTCCGTATAAATGCACCGGCACTGTGATAGTCTCAGAGGTCCGTTTAAAGCGCAGAGAGCATCATGAAGAACAAGGAACACACCAGGCAGGTCCGAGATACTGTTGTGGAGAAGTTTAAAGCCGGATTTGGATACAAAAAGATTTCCCAAGCTTTAAACATCCCAAGGAGCACTGTGCAAGCGATAATATTGAAATGGAAGGAATATCAGACCACTGCAAATCTACGAAGACCTGGCCGTCCCTCTAAACTTTCAGCTCATACAAGGAGAAGACTGATCAGAGATGCAGCCAAGAGGCCCATGATCACTCTGGATGAACTGCAGAGATCTACAGCTGAGGTGGGAGACTCTGTCCATAGGACAACAATCAGTTGTATACTGCACAAATCTGGCCTTTATGGAAGAATGGCAAGAAGAAAGCCATTTCTTAAAGATATCCATAAAAAGTGTCGTTTAAAGTTTGCCACAAGCCACCTGGTAGACACACCAAACATGTGGAAGAAGGTGCTCTGGTCAGATGAAACCAAAATCGAACTTTTTGGCAACAATGCAAAACGTTATGTTTGACGTGAAAGCAACACAGCTCATCACCCTGAACACACCATCCCCACTGTCAAACATGGTGGTGGCAGCATCATGGTTTGGGCCTGCTTTTCTTCAGCAGGGACAGGGAAGATGGTTAAAATTGATGGGAAGATGGATGGAGCCAAATACAGGACCATTCTGGAAGAAAACCTGATGGAGTCTGCAAAAGACCTGAGACTGGGACGGAGATTTGTCTTCCAACAAGACAATGATCCAAAACATAAAGCAAAATCTACAATGGAATGGTTCACAAATAAACATATCCAGGTGTTAGAATGGCCAAGTCAAAGTCCAGATCTGAATCCAATCAAGAATCTGTGTAAAGAACTGAAAACTGCTGTTCACAAACGCTCGACTGTCATTACAAGGAGCAGGAGGGGAAGCCCCCCCCCCCCCTCCTGCTGCCTTCCGCGGCTCGCCTGGGTCTCCCATCCCACCGGGAGACCCGGGCAACCATCCTGCATGGCCGCCGAAGAGAAGACCCTTTTCCTACAATGGGAATCAATGGTTGACACTTGCATTTATATATAAATAATACATAGTTTGTAGAGATCGACCGACCAATTATCGGCAAAGGTTACTGATATTGCCGATATTTCAGGAAAGTGCATGTACCGGAGTGATGCCTGCAGCTAGAGGCATCACCCCGTCCATAGCCGACGGTCGGCTGACTTGTAATGACAACCGATGTGGCTGAGAAGCCACTCAGCTGTCATTACAAGGAGCGGGAGGGGACGCCTCCCCCCTCCTGCTGCCTTCCGTGGCTCGCCCGAGTCTCCCGTCCCACCGGGAGACCTGGGCAACCATCCTGCACGGCCGCCGAAGAGAAGACCCTTTTCCTATAGAAAATGTATGGAGGGAGCAGAAACTTTTAGTTTCCAAGCAACAGCCAAGAAACCTTAAGGATTTAGAGGAAATCTGTAAAGAAGAGTGGACCAAAATTCCTTCTGGGATGTGTGCAAACCTCATAATCAACTACAAGAAACATCTGACCTCTGTGCTTGCCAACAATGGTTTCTCCACCAAGTACAAAGTCATGTTTTGATTGGGGATCAAATACTTATTTTACTCACTGAACTGCAACTCAATTTATAACATTTGTATCATTTGTTTTTTTCTGGATTTTTGGTTGATATTCGGTCTCTATTATTTAAAATACACCTATGATAAAAATGATAGACCCTTCATTTCTTTGTAAGTGGGCAAACTTACAAAATCTGCAGGGGATCAAATAATTCTTTTCCCCACTATATGCACTGCCACTGTACTAATGACACTGGCTGGAAAGGGGTTAACATCAGGCGCGATCAAAGGGTTAAATGTGTGCCTAGCTGGTGTTTTAGGGTAATGGGGGAGGTGCTTTTACTAGTGGAAGGCATGGATCAATGTTCCTGCTTTACAGGAATACAGAATCAATGCCTTTTGTACTCACAGAATGACAGTCTGCCTCATTTACTTAGGCAGACTGGCATTCGTTAAGAGTACTTTCATTTTTTGATTTTTTTATTTCAAATTATATTTTTAACACTGTAACCTAGGTGAATATAAATCTGAACTAAACCCATCGACTTAACAGTTTCCCAAGCAGTTCCATTCAAGGCATGCCATGAATAATAACTGTCACAGTTGCTTGTGCTCTAAACTGAACTGTCAAGCTATCAAATGGCTGGTGTCCTAACTGATCACATGTGCTGCACTGTGATAACTGCAGAACAGAGAGGCTAAGATTGCGGTATAGGCAGGGCCATCTTTAACACAGGGCAAAAGGGGCAGCTGCCCCGGGCCCAGTCATTGTTATGGGGCCCAAGGCAGCTTCCCCTTGAGCCCACACATCTCGCAAATAGTTGATAAGGGGATTCGCGAGGGCCAAAGAAAATGTTTGCCCAGGGTTCAATCAATATTAAAGAGGGCCCTGTGTATAGGAGAGGAGGATTTAGCTCCCTTTAATGGAGCTCAGTATTGGTAAGTTGAGTTCTGCTTTAATATGGCCATATCAGGTAAAATATGTCACAGTCATCCCCGCCCTTTTGTTTGGGAATGCCCTGGCAGCAGTTGATTGGTAAGACAAAGTCCCATAGTTAGGTCCTACAAGGTTTGCCCATTTTCTAGTGGGGGAACCCCACCACTAACTAATATACCACAAATACTCCAACAACAGGGTGGGTATGGGCTCAACCCCGACCGTCCCACTCAATGCATTCTATTGGTAAACCAATCTATTAGACACCCTTTAGGGTTAAGTAATTGCAATAAAAACGAATCATCGGGATCTCACTGGTAAGCTTAATATTGTACCAGCACATTAGGAGTACCGACTCACCTAATATGAGGGGTGGGGCTCATCCCTATTTCACAAGAACATGTCATCAGCAGCAGGAGAAAATGTTCAGGAAAAGCCTATAAGGAATTCAAAATTGTGAAAAGGGAATAGAGCAACCAGCTTTCTCTCTTTGAAGAACTTTATTAATCAGAAAAATTAGAAAACTATACACATTTGATAGGCAATAGACAATAGTTAACCACTTAAGCCCCAGAGGATTTGGCTGCTCAAAGACCAGAGACTATTTTGCGATTCGGCACTGCGTGATTTTAACGGACAATTGCGCAGTCGTGCGACGCTGTACCCAAATGAAATTGACGTCCTTTTTTCCCCACAAACAGAGCTTTCTTTTGGTGGTATCTTATCACCTATATGATTTTTACTTTTTGCGCTATAAACAAAAAAAGTGCGAAAATTTTGAAAAAATAACAATATTTTTCTCATTTTTTTTATATGAAATTCCCCCAAAAAAATGTAAAAATCAAAATTTTTAAACATTTTAGGCCAATTTGTTTTTTGCTACATATTTTTGGTAAAAAAAATTGCAATAAACGTATTTTGATTATTTTGCGCAATAGTTACTGCGTTTACTAACTAAGGGAAAGATTTATGTCATTTTTATTGTTTTTTTTTTTAACGAGTAATGGCGGCGATCTGCGTTTTTTGTTTTTTTTTTGCGGGATAGCGACATTGCGCTGGACAGATTGGACCCTTGACTGACATTTTTGACACTTTTGGGGGTACCAGTGACATTACTACAGTAATCAGTGCTATACATATGCACTGTTAATGTAAAAATGACACTGGCAGGGAAGGGGTTAACTTTATTAGAGATGCAGGGGTTAAATGTGTCCCTAGGGGTGTGCTTCTAACTGTAAAGGGGTGTGGCTTTTCATGTAACCACAGAGACATACGATCCTACATGGCAGGATCGTATGATCTTTGCAGTTACACCAGGGAGAATGACAGGCGGCTTTGTTTACATCAGCCGCCTGCCTTTCTCCCTCTCCAGCGGGAGAATGCGAGTGACCGGTGGACGTCAGTGCCGCTGGAATGTCCGTGAACGAGCGGGGGCGGGAGCGCGCCTCAGGCGGCGCGCGCTCGTCCCTTAGAGGCTCCTGGGAGAGCGTAGCCCTACTTTAGTTTGCCCAGGAGAGCCTGACTGCCGCAGTAAATAGTCGTGCGGCGGTCGGCAAGTGGTTAAAAGCTGACAACGTTGTCATAAATAAAATGCATGCCCGGGTATATATAGCCACATCTAGGTCAACACACTGCATTACCACATAAATCAAAGGTCACAATTATAACAGATCTATGGTAAAGGGCAGAGTATATGGGGTCTGAAGAAGTCCCAGGTAACCGCCTAGTGGCCGTACAGCTCACAGGGGACGTCTGGGCTTCTTATTTCCCCAAGTGGACCAAATGAGCTGAACAAGGAATGGTAGGTCACCACATGAACTAAGGTTCCTACAGATGTCAGATGGCATGCTTGGAATGTGTGAGCCGCAGCTGGCATGGACTGGATCTGTAGGTTATTTATTTAGAGCAATTCACTAATGCAAGTATCTGAAGTTCTGTTGAATGTGAGTGATGATTTCAGTTTATCTTATGACAGCCAAGAAGCGACCACTGGTTGCTCTATTCCCTTTTCACAATTTTGAACTACTTATAGCAGTGATGGCAAACACCCCAGATGTTTTGGAACTAAATTTCCCATGATGCTCAACTACACTGCCGAGTGTACGAGTATCATGGGAAATGTAGTTCCAAAACATCTGGGGTGCCAAGGTTCGCCACCACTGACTTATAGGCTTTTCCTATACATTTTACCCAACCCTTTAGGGTTAACCCTAAAGTGTGTCTAACAGACTGGTTTACCAATATAATTCATTGAGTGGGGTGGTCAGGGTTGAGTCCATATCCACCCTGTTGTTGGAGTATTTGCAGCAGTTGATTGGGCGGCAATGGCGGCTTTCGTCCAGGCTCCGTCCACACTCACCATCATCTGTAGTCAGAACCTCTGATGGTATTCTTCTTACTGTCTGTCCTGGTGACATAGAATCCATACATTTCTTCTCCTGGTGTCACTGGAAGGAAGTGAGAGAAATCTCCCCAATGGGGTCACAGACTGGAATAAAACCAGACAGAAATGTTCCCTCTTCCTCTCTATCTATACCAGTGTTTCTCAACGCCGGTCCTCAGGGCACACTAACAGGCCAGATTTTAAGTATTACCTTGGGGAGATGCAGACTAGAATACTGCAATCACTGAGCAGCAAATTATATCACCTGGGATGTATTTCAGTTATCTTGCAAACCTGGCCTGTTAGTGTGCCCTGAGGACCGGAGTTGAGAAACACTGATCTATACACTAACCGGACACTTTAATAGGTACACTTTGCTAGTACCGGGTTGGACCCCCTTTTGCCTTCAGAACTGCCTTTATTCTTCGTGGTATAGATTCTACAAGGTGTTGGAAACATTCCTCAGAGATTTTGGTCCATAATGACATGATGACATCACGCAGTAGCTGCAGATTTGTCGGCTGCATATCCATGATGCCAATCTCCTATTCCACCACATCTCGAAGGTGCTCTATTGGATGAGATGTGGTGACTGTGGAGGCCATTGGAGTACAGTGACCTCATTGTCATGTTCAAGAAACCAGTGGTGAGATGTTTTGAGCTTTGTGACATGGTGCATTATTCTGCTGGAAGGAGCCATCAGACGATGGGTACATTGAAGTCATAAATGGATGGACAAGGTCAGCAATAATACTCAGGTAGGCCGTGGTGTTTAAAGGATGTTCAATTGGTACTAAGGGACCTAAAGTGTGCCAAGAAGATATCCCCCAAACCATTACACCACCACCACCAGCCTAAACCGTTGATACAAGGCAGGATGGATCCATGCTTTTATGTTTATGCCAAATTCTGACCCTACCATCTGAATGTCGCAGCTGAAATCGAGACTCATCAGACCAGGCAACGTGTTTCCAATCTTCTATTGTCTGATTTTGGTGAGCCTGTGTGAATTGTAGCCTCAGTTTCCTATTTTTAGCTTGTGTGTGTGTTTATATGTGTGTATATATATATATATAATATATATATATATATATATATTTTATAGGCAAAACTTTTTTTTTTTCATTTTGGATAGAGCAATAGAAGGTTATAACCTGTTCTTAGCTGACAGGAGTGGCACCCGGTGGGGTCTTCTGCTGCTGTAGCCTTCAGCTTCAAGGTTGGGTGTGTTGCACATTCAGAGATGGTATTCTGCATACCTCGGTTGTAAGGAGTGGTTATTTGAGTTACTGTTGCCTTTCTATCATCTGGGACCAATCTGCTCATTCTCCTCTTACCTCAATAAGACATTTTTGTCCATACAACTGCCGCGCAATTGATATTTTCTCTTTTTCATACCATTCTCTGTAAACTCGAAAGATGGTTGTGTGTGAAAATCCCAGTAGATCAGCAGTTCTTGAAATACCCAGACCAGCCTTTCTGGCACCAACAACCATGCCACTTTCAAAGTCACTTAACCACTACCGGACCGCCCGCAGCAGTTTACGAAGGCACTATACATTAAATACCAGTTAGGGCAGCAAACACTGGTATCTTCATACAGGGCGGGTGGTCTTCTTTCACATAAAAGTGGTCCCAGCGGCGGATTTGCCGCAGGATCACTTTTATGGGCGGTGGGAGAGATGCCCCCCCTCCCTGGTCATTTTCTCGCTTACCAGAGCTGTCGGTAGCGGGGAAAACGATCCGGTCCATCCATGTCCCAGGCAGGAAGTTGAATGAGGGCAAGATGGCCCCAACTCGACTCTATGGCCTTGGAGAAGCGAAGCAGAGCAACGTCATACGTCATTTCCTCCCAACTGCCCTAAAGGGCGCATTGTTTTTCATGCTGAAATAAAAAAAAGTATTTTTCTTTCAAGGGTAGATGTGAGATCGGGGGTCTTGTTAACCCCAGATCTCACATTTAAGAGGACCTGTCCTGCTTATTTCTATTACAAGGGATGTTTACATTTCTTGTAATAGGAATAAATGTGATCAATTTTTTTTTTTTTTAAAAGAGACAGTGTAAAAATAAAAGGTAAAATAAATATGAAAAAAAAAATTTAATCGCCCTGTCCCTCCGAGCTTGCGCGCAGAAGCGAACGCATACGCAAGTTGTGCCTACATATGTAAACGGTTTTCAAACCACACATGTGAGGTATCATTAGAGCGAGATAAATAATTCTAGCCCTAGACCTCCTCTGCAACTCTAAACTGGTAACCTGTAAAAATTGTTAAAGCGCCGCCTATGGAGATTTTTAAGTACCAATGTTTGTCGCCATTCCACAAGCGTGTGCAATTTTGATGCATGACATGTTGGGTATCTATTTACTCAGCGTAACATTATCTTTCACATTACAGAAAAAAATTAGGCAAATTTTACGGTTTTCTTATTTTTTCATTTAAAAAATTGGATCTTTGACTTACTATAAAATACATTTCTCCATGTTCATTGGTGGACACAGCTCCTAACCTTCTTAACCATTGGGTTATACTGCCCCTTACAGGAGTAGGACGCTAGACAGAAAAAAAGTCAGGCTATGCCTATGGGCAGTCCCAGGGAGAATACTCCCTCTCTCTGCTATAGGAACTCAGTTTTGTTACAAGCAATGTCAGAAGAATTACAACTCCATAGAGGGGTGGGTGCTGTGTCCGTCAATGAACAACAAAGAAATGGATTATACAGTAAGTCAAAAATCCCATTCTCTCTTTCGTTCAGTGACAGACACACCTCCTGATCTTCTTAAATATTGGAACATCCCAAAGCATTGTTAAACATGAGGGGTGGGAAAAATAAATTCCCAAGGCTAACTATAGCCAACCAGGTAAACAGGAGCTCAACCAAAACATATGGAGCTCACCTGAAAAAAACAATACACCCTCAAAGAGGACCACCAGGTTCACTAAACAGCAGCCTGCAAAACCTTGCAGGGAAAGGAAGCATTGGCAGAGGCAAACACATCCACTTTATATAACCTTGTGAAAGTGTGCACCGACGACAAGGTGGCCACCTTGCAAACCTGCGTCACTGACGTCTGAAGACGGAATGCCCAGGAGGCACTGAGCGCTCGAGTAGAGTGCACCTTGACAGGGGAGGAACCTGACCGTTGATGGAATAGGCCTGAATCACCGTCTGTCTAATCCATCTGGAAATGGTCGCAGAGGAAGCGAGGCTCATCCGTAAGCACAAATTGTGAGTCTGATTTCCTAAAAAACTCCGTAGCTGCCAGGTACAGCCTAATCGCCCAGACCACATCCGAGCATGCAAAGCAATTTCTTTTGGATGTTTTGGCCTGGGACACAGGGAAGGCTACACAATGTCTTCATTCACATGAAAATCGGAGACAACCTGAGGAAGGAACGAAAGACAGAGGTGAAGAACCACCTATCACTTTGAATCACCAAGTAAGGTGAACGACAGGGTAACGCCGCCAATTCAGACACCCTGCACGCAGAGAAGGTCAAGATCCGAGCCACAAAAAAAAGAGCGAGAATGAACCCCAAGAGATTTATGCCACACAATGTATGTCTTCCATGTACGATGGTGGATCTTCCTGGAAGTCAATTTCCTAGCTTTTAACAGCATTACCGACTCAGACAAACCTCTATCCATTCAGCACCTGCTGTTCAACAGCCAACCTTTAAAGCCAGTGACTGTAAAGCAGGATGGAAGATTGGTCCTTGGAACAGCAGATCCTCCTGACAGAAAGCTTTCAAGGAACGTCGGCGACCAGCCGCGCCAGATCGGCGTACCAAGTCCAGCGAGACCAGTCCGGAGCCACAAAGATGACCACAATCCTTTCTGCCTCGATCCTGTGTAGAAGTCTTGGCAGAAGCTTGAGAGGAGGGAAGGCGTAAATCAGACGATACTGACACCACAGGGCCACCAGCACACCCGTGGCATCCGCCAGAGGATCCCGTGACCGAGCCACAAACCTCTGCACTTTTCTGTTGAGCCGACAGACTGAGGTAATCTGCCTGCCAGTTTTCCAGAGGGCTTGAACAAACCATTCTGCCCACCTTACAATGCTGACTACCTCCAGAGCCGCCAGGACACTTCTTGTACCCCCCTGGTGATTGACATAAGCCATGGCATTGTCCGATTGAATGCGTACTGGACATCCCTAAAGATGATCTGTCCAATGTTCCAGTCTGATCGCTCTGAGTACCAAGACATTGATCGATAGTCTGGACTCTTCCAGTGTCCAGACCCCGAGCAGAAATTTTGCCGAGGACGCCTCCCCAGCCGGACAGGCTGGCATCCGTGGTGACCACTGTCCAACACAAGGAGAGGAGGGATTTGCCCAGCTGAAGCACCGAAGAATAAAGCTACCATATCAGGGACTGTTTCATTGTCCGACTCAGCCTGATCTGATTGTCCAGAGACTGTGAATCCTTTTTCCATTTGGCCAGAATCTCTCTTGCAGGGACCATGTATGGAACTGTGCAAATGGAACCGCCTCAAAGGTAGACACCATTAGGGCCAGCACCCGCATGCAAGTTCGGAGGATTACAATCTGCTGGAAAGCAGGAGACAAATTACAGCCTGCAGTTTCTGGAATTTGTCCAGAGGAAGGAGCACTCTGGCTAAGGCCGAGTCCAGAGTCAGACCCAGATAGTCCAGCTTTGTGGACTGAACCAGAGCAGACTTCTGAAAATTCAGAATCCAGCCAAACACCCTCAAGCTCATATGGGGATTTCCAGGTTCTCCACCAGAGCAGTAGGAGACTCCGCTCTCAGAAGAAGGTCGTCCAAGTAGCCCAATACTGCGATCACCCATTGGCGTAAAAATGCTAGCATCGGGGCCAATAATTTAGTGAAGACCCGAGGAGCAGAAGCGAGACCCAAGGGTAACGCCACAAACTGATAATGCTCCTCTCCCACGGCAAAGCAGAGAGAGCGCTGAAGACCGACACATATTGGAATGTGAAGGTAAACGTCCTTGATGTCGATGGAGGCAAGAAAAATCCCCCTGATGCAGAGAAGCCACCACTGTGCAAACGGACTCCATTCTGAACTTCTGCACCCACACAAAACAGTTCAGCGCCTTGAGGTCCAGAATTGGACGCACCTTGCCTTCCTTCCTGGGGACTGTAAAAAGGTTTGAGTAAAGCCGCTAAAACGTTCCAAAGTCGGAACTGGGACCATCACCCTTTAAAGTAAAAGGTCTTTCACCACCCCAAAAAGAGCCTGTAAGCAAACCAGGAACAGTCGCACGTTGGAAGGAAGAACCAAACTGGAGGGTAAGAGCGAAATTCAATCTTGTAGCCGGACTGAATTACCTTGTGGGCCCACCTGACTTGTACCAGGGAAGGCTAAAGGGTCCGGGAACCAGCAAAGACATCCCCCCACCCCAGATACAGATGAGGGCGCACCTTCATGCTGAAAGGGCCTTGTCTGCAGGTCTGGAGAAGCCCGCTCTTGACTTGCCAGATCAAGTTCGTTTGAATCCTCCAGAGGAGGCCTCCAAGGGCCCTGATCCCTTGTCAGTCAACCCTGAGGAACAAAAAAACTTCTTATGAGCCGAGAAGGAGGGCCCGCATCTACGACGAGGGTCCTTGCCCTTAGTAGCCTGTGGAAGAAAAGTACTCTTTCCTCCTGTAAGACCTTTAATGATGTCATCTAGGGTAGCACCAAACAGGAGATCTCCTTGAAAGGGAAGATCAGTCAAGGCCTTTTTAGAAATCTGGTCCGCAGACCAGCATTTGAGCCAAAAAACGCACCGAAGGACCACTGCCGAAACAGAGAGCCGAGCCACTAGGGGAGCCGCATACAAAGAGATATCACAGATAAGCTGCAGCCCCTGCATCAGCTGCTTGGTCAGCTCAGCAAAGGCAAGGGGGAGCTACATCCCCTCCAGGTCACGGCGCAAAAGCCTAGCCCATTCGGTCAGAGTCTGTGACACCAGAGCAATAGTGAATATCGACCTCAGTGCCGAACCAGCCAGAGTGTACATATTGCGGGCCACAGCCTCCGCCTTCCTGTCAGCCGGGTCCTTAAATCCATGCAGTTTCTAGTGTGAATGGGTCCTCATGGTTGTGGCACATTAGCACCATTATAAACTGCCATTTGACCTCCAGCTTTTTAGCTGCAGTCGGAAAAGTGATTCACTTTGGATCAATTTTCAGAGCTTTTGCTAGTGTGGACCAAGTCTAACAACACTCATTATAATGCCATCCATGTTCCTGTCCTATTAACATGGAGACAGTAAGCTCACACCTTTACTGCACAGGTGTCAGAATATTTCCCTTGGTAAAAGGACAGGAATATGGATGGTATTAATGAGTGCTATTAAAGGGGGGCACAGGCTTCTAGAAGTTTCCTGTTATTCTTTTATTTCTACTGGAGCAAAAAGCTTTCTTGTTCTCTCTCACCTTATCAATCACTGCAGGAGAGTCACTGTTTCATTAGCCTGTGTTCGGCCTTCTCCCCAGATCACAACTGCTGCTCCATCCCGCACCGGCACTATACAGAAAGCCCGCGGGATGACGTTTTACTTGTAGTGATAGACAGCGTACTTTGTGTACTCATTGGCACAGGAGGCAGCAGGAGGCGGTTCTGCACCGCCCTCTGCTGCCTCCCCAGCCAATGGATAGCTGAAGCTGCATAAGTCCCTCCCTCATGACATCACCCTGTATTCTCCTGAGTTCCAGCCTGCCTGCATACTGCATAGTAAAGAATTAGGCCGGCCAGGGACTGACCTCTAGGTTGGCCCTGAGCTAAAAAACTGTTCCCCATATGCAACCAGAGTTGTATAAAGTACTGGAAACCCATACTTGAGTAAAAGTACAAGTGCTCGATCAAAAAGTGACTTGAGTAGAAGTGGAAGTGCTCGATCAAAAAGTGACTTGAGTAGAAGTACTAAAGTATTCAACATTTTTTGTACTTAAGTATTGCAAGTAGTTTTTTTAAAAAATTTTGCTACTCAAGTACTGAAAGTAAAAGTACAAGTACTGTGTTATGTAGTTATTAAAGAAAGAAGTCAAAAGTTTGAACATCATATTGTTTTTTATTATTTCAAATGCAGCTTTTATTTATACATACAGTAGCATTTATTTTCGTATGCGCTGATAATACACATGTTTTGAGCTTCATGAAACCTGCCATCTACTGTTCTGGCAGTGGTAATTTTTATAATTGTAACGAGTAACTATGCAGCACAAAAAAAAAGTATCGGAGTAGAAGTATTGAAATCATCGAAAAAATTTAGTGAAGTAAAAGTGGAAGTAGGAGAAAAAAATTCTACTCTAGGAAAGTACAGATACCGCCTTTCGGTACTTAAGTACAGTAGTGAAGTAGTTCTACTTAGTTATTATACATCTCTGTATGCAACATGGACAACCGTAAGACTGCCCTATGGACATTTATCAGTTTCCATATGCCTTTTTTATTTGTGCCACTATGTGTATCTTTTAATACGAAGAGGGGGGGGTGCCTAAAGGGAAGGAGGGGAACCCAGGGGTCCGACCGTCCCATGGAGGGACCCATGTCCACCCCAAAACCCCTCAAGGAGAGAGGGGGGGGGGGGGACAGTCACCATACCAGGAACCAGGCGGGCACCGCTCCAGACAAAACCTCCTCTCCATCGAAATGGGTTGCTGTCGGCCAGGAGGAACGCTGCGACTCGGGCCGAGACCTGGTCGTATGCGACCTCGCAAGGTGTTTAACTCGCAGGCCAGCCCCCATCTGGTGGGGCTATGTCCCGGCTGACCTAGCGCGGAGCTGGACTGGGGTGACCACTAGTCCGGCAGTTGATTGTAGATCTCACAGGAAAAAATCCAGGAGTAAAAAAGAAAAAATTGCCAGGACCAGAGATCCCAGCAAGGAACTAGCTCCTTAGGGCTCTTTCACACGGTCCGCATTCCGTTGCGGACCGTGCTCTGCTCAGCGGTGATCGATCCGCTGATCCCCGCTGAGCCGGCGGATGACAGCTCTGTCTCCACACACAGTGTGGAGAGGGAGGTGTCAGAGCCCCACTGCTCTCTATGGGGAATCGGATGAGAGCGGACCGCTTGTCCGCTCTCATCCGATCCCCTGGACGGATGGAAAATAACGGACAGGATCGGATGCGGATGGCAGCGGACATGTCACGGTTGACATCCGCTGCTCCATAGGGCTGAATGGGGCCTCCGATCAGATCCGCCTGTGTGAAAGAGCCCTTACTCCTGACTAGGCAGAAAAAAACTGAGTACCTATAGCAGGGAGAGGGAGTATACCCCCTCGGACTGCCCATAGGCATAGCCAAACCTTTTTTCTGCCTAGTGTCCTACTCCTGTAAGGGGCAGTATAACCCAGTGTCGCTGTAACCTGGGAAGAGGTCGCTGTCCCCCGGGAAGAGGTCGCTGTCCCCCAGGAGGAGGTCGCTGTCCCCCGGGAGGAGGTCCTTGTCCCCCGGGAAGAGGTCGGTGTCCCCCAGGAAGAGGTCGGTGTCCCCCGGGAAGAGGTCGGTGTCCTCCGGGAAGAGGTCGCTGTCCCCAAGGAGGAGGTCGCTGTCCCCCGGGAAGAGGTCGGTGTCCCCAGGGAGGATGTCGCTGTCCCCCGGGAGGAGGTCGGTGTCCCCCAGAAAGAAATCGGTGTCCCCCCGGGAAGAGGTCGGTGTCCCCCGGGAGGAGGTCGCTGTCCCCCGGGAGGAGGTCGCTGTCCCCCGGGAAGAGGTCGGTGTCCCCGGGAAGAGGTTGACGTCCCCCGGGAAGAGGTTGACGTCCCCCGGGAAGAGGTCGGTTCCCCCCGGGAAGAGGTCGGTGTCCCCCGGGAAGAGGTTGACGTCCCCCGGGAAGAGGTTGACGTCCCCCGGGAAGAGGTTGACGTCCCCCGGGAAGAGGTCGGTGTCCCCCGGGAAGAGGTCGGTGTCCCCGGGAAGAGGTCGGTGTCCCCGGGAAGAGGTTGACGTCCCCCGGGAAGAGGTTGACGTCCCCCGGGAAGAGGTCGGTGCCCCCCGGGAAGAGGTCGGTGTCCCCCGGGAAGAGGTCGGTGTCTCCCGGGAAGAGGTTGACGTCCCCCGGGAAGAGGTCGGTGCCCCCCGGGAAGAGGTCGGTGTCCCCCGGGAAGAGGTTGACGTCCCCCGGGAAGAGGTTGACGTCCCCTGGGAAGAGGTCGGTGTCCCCGGGAAGAGGTTGACGTCCCCCGGGAGGAGGTTGGTGTCACCCTGGGAAGAGGTCGGTGTCCCCCGGGAAGAGGTTGACGTCCCCCGGGAAGAGGTCGGTTCCCCCCGGGAAGAGGTCGGTGCCCCCCGGGAAGAGGTCGGTGTCCCCCGGGAAGAGGTTGACGTCCCCCGGGAAGAGGTTGACGTCCCCTGGGAAGAGGTCGGTGTCCCCGGGAAGAGGTTGACGTCCCCCGGGAGGAGGTTGGTGTCACCCTGGGAAGAGGTCGGTGTCCCCCGGGAAGAGGTTGACGTCCCCCGGGAAGAGGTCGGTTCCCCCCGGGAAGAGGTCGGTGTCCCCCGGGAAGAGGTCGGTGTCCCCGGGAAGAGGTCGCTGTCTCCCGGGAAGAGGTCGCTGTCCCCCGGGAAGAGGTCGGTGTCCCCGGGAAGAGGTCGGTGTCCCCGGGAAGAGGTTGACGTCCCCCGGGAAGAGGTCGGTGTCCCCCGGGAGGAGGTCGCTGTCCCCCGGGAGGAGGTCGCTGTCCCCCGGGAAGAGGTCGGTGTCCCCGGGAAGAGGTTGACGTCCCCCGGGAAGAGGTTGACGTCCCCCGGGAAGAGGTCGGTTCCCCCCGGGAAGAGGTCGGTGTCCCCCGGGAAGAGGTTGACGTCCCCCGGGAAGAGGTTGACGTCCCCCGGGAAGAGGTCGGTGTCCCCCGGGAAGAGGTCGGTGTCCCCGGGAAGAGGTCGGTGTCCCCGGGAAGAGGTTGACGTCCCCCGGGAAGAGGTTGACGTCCCCCGGGAAGAGGTCGGTGCCCCCCGGGAAGAGGTCGGTGTCCCCCGGGAAGAGGTCGGTGTCTCCCGGGAAGAGGTTGACGTCCCCCGGGAAGAGGTCGGTGCCCCCCGGGAAGAGGTCGGTGTCCCCCGGGAAGAGGTTGACGTCCCCCGGGAAGAGGTTGACGTCCCCTGGGAAGAGGTCGGTGTCCCCGGGAAGAGGTTGACGTCCCCCGGGAGGAGGTTGGTGTCACCCTGGGAAGAGGTCGGTGTCCCCCGGGAAGAGGTTGACGTCCCCCGGGAAGAGGTCGGTTCCCCCCGGGAAGAGGTCGGTGCCCCCCGGGAAGAGGTCGGTGTCCCCCGGGAAGAGGTTGACGTCCCCCGGGAAGAGGTCGGTGCCCCCCGGGAAGAGGTCGGTGTCCCCCGGGAAGAGGTCGGTGTCTCCCGGGAAGAGGTTGACGTCCCCCGGGAAGAGGTCGGTGCCCCCCGGGAAGAGGTCGGTGTCCCCCGGGAAGAGGTTGACGTCCCCCGGGAAGAGGTTGACGTCCCCTGGGAAGAGGTCGGTGTCCCCGGGAAGAGGTTGACGTCCCCCGGGAGGAGGTTGGTGTCACCCTGGGAAGAGGTCGGTGTCCCCCGGGAAGAGGTTGACGTCCCCCGGGAAGAGGTCGGTTCCCCCCGGGAAGAGGTCGGTGCCCCCCGGGAAGAGGTCGGTGTCCCCCGGGAAGAGGTTGACGTCCCCCGGGAAGAGGTTGACGTCCCCTGGGAAGAGGTCGGTGTCCCCGGGAAGAGGTTGACGTCCCCCGGGAGGAGGTTGGTGTCACCCTGGGAAGAGGTCGGTGTCCCCCGGGAAGAGGTTGACGTCCCCCGGGAAGAGGTCGGTTCCCCCCGGGAAGAGGTCGGTGTCCCCCGGGAAGAGGTCGGTGTCCCCGGGAAGAGGTCGCTGTCTCCCGGGAAGAGGTCGCTGTCCCCCGGGAAGAGGTCGGTGTCCCCGGGAAGAGGTCGGTGTCCCCGGGAAGAGGTTGACGTCCCCCGGGAAGAGGTCGCTGTCCCCCGGGAAGAGGTCGCTGTCCCCCGGGAAGAGGTCGGTGTCCCCGGGAAGAGGTCGGTGTCCCCGGGAAGAGGTCGGTGTCCCCGGGAAGAGGTTGACGTCCCCCGGGAAGAGGTTGGTGCCCCCCGGGAAGAGGTCGGTGTCCCCCGGGAAGAGGTTGACGTCCCCTGGGAAGAGGTCGGTGTCCCCGGGAAGAGGTTGACGTCCCCCGGGAGGAGGTTGGTGTCACCCTGGGAAGAGGTCGGTGTCCCCCGGTTAGAGGTCGGTGTCCCCCGGGAAGAGGTCGCTGTCCCCCGGGAAAGAGGTCGGTGTCCCCGGTGATGATATAACAGGCCGTACAATAACATGAAGGAGGAAGGTCATGTTCTGTCACTTTAACAATGCCGGGTGCCGGGGGTGTGGTCTGGTGACGGTAATGTGATGACGTTCCCGCCGCTGATTGGTGGCTCCGGTGCTCCAGCAGAGCGGGGTGTGCGCGGTTCGATCATTTGGTGTCAGGCGGACGGAGAGCGGAGACATGAAGATCTGGACCTCCGAGCACGTGTTCGAGTGAGTACCGGGAGAGGGGGAGGGGAGGCCTCCATGGAACCTTCCAGAACGATCAGTCTCTGTGTGGAAGGACAAGGCCTGTAGGCTCCGGCCTGTATTATGCGGGGCTTCCGGGGACTGGACTTCACCTGGGGAGCAACTACAAGTCCCAGCATGGCTGTATGGGTTCTGCGAAGTCACAGGGGGTGCAGGTCTTAGGAGTCCTGTGATGTCACAGGGGGGGGTGCAGGTCCTAGGAGTCCTGTGATGTCACAGGGGGGGGGGGGTGCAGGTCCTAGGAGTCCTGTGATGTCACAGGGGGGGGGGGGTGCAGGTCCTAGGAGTCCTGTGATGTCGGGGGGGGGGGGTGCAGGTCCTAGGAGTCCTGTGATGTCACGGGGGGGGGGGTGCAGGTCCTAGGAGTCCTGTGATGTCACAGGGGGGGGGGGGGGTGCAGGTCCTAGGAGTCCTGTGATGTCACAGGGGGGGGGGTGCAGGTCCTAGGAGTCCTGTGATGTCGGGGGGGGGGGGGGATGCAGGTCCTGAAGAAGACATTGATTTTTTTCCTGGTGGTTATAGCGGCTCCTAGTGATAATCGCAGGTGAATCCATTGTTTATCTTGGAACATTCAGCCTTCTCATTAATGGTTCAAATCTTGGCCAGATCTGGCTGAATCGGCTGAGATTGGAACCATCCATGGCCGGCCTAAGTCACCATTCATGGTTCCCATGGTGACCAGTCTGATCCCTCCTCCTCCATACACAATCCCTGCGCAGCTCCGCAGGATCATCACCGGTCCCTCTTCTGTAGAATGTGACATGGTGTGCATTTCCCAACCATGGCAGGAAATGAATGTCACCACAGGAGGACCTCTTTCAGTGGGCGCTGTGGGCATTACAAAGGGAAGTGACACATGGTAACATCTGACTTATAGAAGTACAGGTCTGCCAGCTCCAATGCCTGCCCGTGTCCCCACCTCCCTGGTTGAGGGTCTGTCCGCTTTCCCCCCCCCTCCCTAGTTGAGCATCTGTCCGCGTCCCCCCCCCCCCTCCCTGGTTGAGCATCTGTCCGCGTCCCCCCCCCCCTCCCTGGTTGAGCATCTGTCCGCGTCCCCCCCCCTCCCTGGTTGAGCATCTGTCCGCGTCCCCCCCCTCCCTGGTTGAGCATCTGTCCGCGTCCCCCCCCCCTCCCTGGGCGTCTGTCCGCGTCCCCCCCTCCCTGGTTGGGCGTCTGTCCGCGTCTCCCCCCCTCCCTGGTTGGACGTCTTTCCGCGTCTCCCCCCCTCCCTGGTTGGACGTCTGTCCGCGTCTCCCCCCCTCCCTGGTTGGGCGTCTGTCCGCGTCTCCCCCCCTCCCTGGTTGGGCGTCTGTCCGCGTCTCCCCCCCTCCCTGGTTGGGCTTCTGTCCGCGTCTCCCCCCTCCCTGGTTGGGCGTCTGTCCGCGTCTCCCCCCTCCCTTGGTTGGGCGTCTGTCCGCGTCCCCCCCTCCACCGGCTCATTGTCTGCCCGCGGCCCCCCCCCCCCCTCCCCTGGATCAGCGTCTGCCTGTGTCCCCCCCCCCCCTCCCCTGGATCAGCGTCTGCCTGTGTCCCCCCCCCCTCCCCTGGATCAGCGTCTGCCAGCGGCCCCCCTCCCCTGGATCAGCGTCTGCCCTTAGCCCCCCTCCCTGGATGAGAGACAGGTTCCTATAGTAGGGGTCAGGGTGTCAGCAATCATTGTAGATAAGAATGGACTGCGTGTTCCAGCAATATACCGGTCATGTCACATGACTGCCACAACACGTATATTTGCCAGCACACCACGGATCTTCATTCCAAATGTTTTTTTATTAAACACGATAACATGACAAGTAAGAGAGTGCAATGTTCTGACTCACTGATGAAGAGAGCTTTAATATAAACCTGTGTGGAAGGAAGATCCGTGATGTGCAGGCAGAATTATTCACTGTGGCTTTCATGACTCAGTCCCCAGCTGGTGGTTGCTACGGCGCCCAGTACCCCCAGTAACGTGTGCAATGGGAATATAGATTATTACATGTCACATGAGTGATCACCAAGTACTGCAGAGCGGGCCCAGCTGGATGAACACGGCATCGCTGCAGAATAGATCACCATCCAGAGAGCGTCTCATCCATCCGGCAGGCTGGTGTTTCCCCTCTGTCTAGCCTTGTATACGGATCTTGTTGTTTTCTAGCTGTCACCAGCAATGGCTAGTTTGAGATCGGCCTGAATGTTGGTAGACGTATCTGGGAAATGTCCCCAAGCTAGGAATATTGGAGAGCAGTGATCCATTCTCTTGACCAGAGCAACCAATTAGATCCGTGCTCACTGTCCCCATATCGGGTAATCCTCAGATTAGGCCGGGATCATACTTTAGCGGGGTGTGACAAAGCACTTTGATGTGGTAATGTGAGGTCTTAGGGCAGCTCATTAATTTACATGGGCAATGCTACAAAAGGTTCATGGACTTATAATATCAGCCAATAACGTGCGTTCCCTTTAGTTGTGCCAAAATATACATGTGTTGGCGAGGGGCATTGGGGTGCCACTAAGGATGAATGGTACAGGAGCACCCCCAGTTTATGTGCAATGTGATAACATGCATTCCTTCATTTTGCTTCTGGATATTTATTTTTTGGCACATGCATGGCAGAGATTTGTGTGCTGTTGGTGCAGTAAGCACTCACTCCCCAGAGTACACTGAGCACAGGTCACCTTTTTTGACTTCAAGGTGACTGGACCTTTGGTGACTTTTGAGGTGTCTGCAGACCTTTTGGGGACTTCAATCAGCCATACGTGGATCAAAATTTGCCAGGTTCAGCAGGGACCTTCAAAATATCAATCCGTGTATGGGCAGGCAGGTCTATTATTGGCTCGTGTACAACCAGCCTGTGGGGTTTTCCCTGAACAATCAGAACACGGATCATTGTAGTCTGACGGCAGAATCTAATCACAGAAGGAGGGATTCCCCCTTCTACATTGAATGTGTGAATGGAGGAATCGAGGCATTTTCTTTCCTTCTACCCATGGCGGAAGGAAATAAATTTGCATAATCCTATGGCCTGTTTAAGAGGCTAAGCACTCGTCATGATGGGAAATGTTCAGTCATGGAGGAGGGATGGACATGATGGTACATGTAGTCATAGGATAATGATACAGTGGAATGGTAACTGTGTAATATAATGACAGGCTAGCTGGTTAGACTAGCTAGTTGAACAGAAAAAAAAATGCACAATGTATGGTCTGGGTGTGTGCGGGCCTTTGGGCGACTTCTGGGTGTGTGCAGGCCTTTTGGGCGACTTCTGTGTGTGTGTGTGCAGGCCTTTTGGGTGACTTGGCGGGGGCGTGCGGACCTTTTGGGTGACTTGGCGGGGGCGTGCGGACCTTTTGGGTGACTTGGCGGGGGCGTGCGGACCTTTTGGGTGACTTGGCGGGGGCGTGCGGACCTTTTGGGTGACTTGGCGGGACGTGCGGACCTTTTGGGCGACTTCTGTGTGTGTGTGCGGACCTTTTGGGTGACTTGGCGGGGGCGTGCGGACCTTTTGGGTGACTTGGCGGGGGCATGCGGACCTTTTGGGTGACTTGGCGGGGGCGTGCGGACCTTTTGGGTGACTTGGCGGGGCGTGCGGACCTTTTGGGCGACTTCTGTGTGTGTGTGCGGACCTTTTGGGTGACTTGGCGGGGGCGTGCGGACCTTTTGGGTGACTTGGCGGGGGCGTGCGGACCTTTTGGGTGACTTGGCGGGGGCGTGCGGACCTTTTGGGCGACTTCTGTGTGTGTGTGGACCTTTTGGGCGACTTGGCGGGGGCGTGCGGACCTTTTGGGTGACTTGGCGGGGCGTGCGGACCTTTTGGGCGACTTCTGTGTGTGTGCGGACCTTCTGGGTGACTTGGCGGGAGCGTGCGGACCTTTTGGGCGACTTCTGTGTGTGTGTGTGCGCAGGCCTTTTGGGTGACTTGGCGGGGGCGTGCGGACCTTTTGGGTGACTTGGCGGGGGCGTGCGGACCTTTTGGGTGACTTGGCGGGGGCGTGCGGACCTTTTGGGCGACTTGGCGGGGGCGTGCGGACCTTTTGGGTGACTTGGCGGGGGCGTGCGGACCTTTTGGGTGACTTGGCGGGGGCGTGCGGACCTTTTGGGTGCCCTTCAATGATTTGTGCTGCTTATCAGTCATGTACCTGGTAACCTTGTCGGTGTATTGTGTACACATTCCTCAGCTTCCACCTGACTGGTTATTCCAGAGCTGCACACACGTGGATGCTGAGTGTTGATGTGTCATGGTAAAGGTCTAGTCCATAAATCTCTGTAAATGACAGCACTATAGACTGTACTAGTAATCCGTACTGATACAGTGATATATAATCCAGGACAATGTGGAAGTGGGTTCTGCTTGGAGTTTGTATGATGTCCCTGTGACGGAGGGGTTCTCCTCCGGGTTCTCCTGTCCTCCTCCATCAGCCAGTAGATTTCTGCGCTCCGGTCTCAGTTGGCTTTAGTGTGTGACTGTTCTAGGGATATTTAACCCTGGTTCATACCAGTGTGTTTTGACACTGAAAATCGCATGACCAATCGCACTCTATTACCTGCAATGGAACTGTCAGATCATTGCGACTCAGAAAAAGGTTCCTGCACAACTTTTTTGCTATTTTTGTGTGTGTTTTTTTTTTTTTTTTTTTGTTTTTTGCAACTGTCTTGCGTTGACTTCTGTTTAATGAAGCCGCAATAAAATCGGCGGTCCAAATCGCACTGATCTGCGCCTTTAGATCGCATTGAAATAGCGCAACTTCAATGCCACACTGGTGTGAACCAGGACTAAAGCAGAACTCCATGAAAACCTTTTTTTTTTTTTTCTCCCATGCACCAGGTCTGTGCCCACCCTGCATGATGGGGTAAATGCTTGTTTTGTCTAGGGGCACAGCGAAAGGTTATACTTACCCAATCGTTTGATCCTCTGGAAAACTGCGCTCCCCCCATGTCCAGGGGTGGACACTTCTGCTGTCCTCCATGCCCAGAGCCGGTCTATGGGAGTGATGAGGTCAGGAGCAGTCCATGCACAGTCCCACTACATGGGGAAAAGATTCCTGGAATTCTTTCAGCTGGTCATACACTACACAATCTCATTGTACTGTAATCTCCTCAACCTATGTACTATAAGGACACACCTAAACAATGCATTCAAATTGTATCGGGCAGGCTTCAGCACTACATAGTTAAAAATAGATCTAAAGGAGATTGTACAATCAGATTGTAGTGTATGGAGTGTTTTTTCCCCCAACCAGAGAGTTGAAGGGTAAAATAAACGTGACCGGTCACTGCATTCACACAAGTTATGTGGATAGAAGAATCCCCCCCCCCCCCCCCCCCCGGGCTCTCCGCCTGTCAGAATACAGATTAGCACTCATCCATTGCTGGTTTTCCAGCAGGACCATTCGATGGAAGTTGGTGGTTGGACTGGTTTCTGTTGAACAGACAGTGGTACACACAGCCTGAAATCCATCCAGTTCCTGCTGAACTAGCTGCGTTTCAGAGTGTGTATACCCAGCTTTAGAGTGCAAGCTGTTGGTGACGGAGACAGATGGACATGACTCATCTCTAGAACAGTATGAGGCTGAATTACTAAAACTGGGGGTGCAGAATCTGGTGCAGCTGTGCATGGGAGCCAATCGGCTTCTAACTTCAGCTTGTTCGATCAAGCTTTGACAGCAAACCCCTGTTCACATCGCATGCCAGATTGGCACTGTCTGAATCGGTGCAATGCTAACTTTGCGGCATCGCACCGATTGGCAAAACTAGTTCCTGCACTATTTTTGGCGACTTCAGGGGTGATTTCAATAGACGTCTGTGCAGGAACCCGCACAGATGGCGCTCAAATCGTCCCCGAAGTCGGACTGAAATGCCGGTTTGAAATTGCGAGTTCAGCTGAACGCAAACCTGTCCTCCGTGCCATTGTGGGCTGAAAACCTGGGAGCTGATTGGTTTCTATGTAAAGCTTAACCAGATTTTTCACTCTCCAGTTTTAGTGTGTGTGTATATATGTATGTATATTATGAACACTTTCCACCCTGACAATCCTCCACAGAAGCCCTCTGTAAAACATTACAGTATATAACAGCCAGGAGTAGAACAAATCCCTCATAAACCTGTCATAGACACTGGAGTTAGCTTTCTCCTGAAAATTCTTGTTGCCTGGCTTTCCAAGTCTGAAAAGCACATAAAACCTTGTTTGCTCGTTCCAGATCTGTTAGGATTGCCATACATGCTTAGATTTTCACCTCCAGACTAAACGAGAAAATCGATTGATTTTCCCAATCCAATACCTGATTACCCAATCAGTGACTGCATGCGATGGGGTGTACTTATTATTTGCCTGATCGTTTTCCATCCACCTCATGTGATTCCTTAAATCGACTATTGTGGCGTCAGGTTATACGCACCGGGCCAAAGCCAAGCTGTGTATGTCTGGCTTTACCCATAGGGGTCCATTTATAAAACCTTCATTGCACAAATGTTAGAAGCATTCTGCATGAAATGTTGCTGTCATTTTTCTAAGACTAATTCCTGTATCATCTCTGTCTAGTGATCCGCACAGAATAGTTTTCTGAAAAACCTCCATAAGAAAACTTTACCGCTTTTTAGCCACCAGATTGAGCCGATGATACAGAAATTAATGATGGGGACATCTTGTTCAGCATGCGGGAATGCTTCTGTAATCCGTACAATGAATATTTTATACACGGACCCCAAAGTGTTCCATAAATCGTACGGCAGATAGTGAATTCTAGTGCCAGGGTTTTTGCGCTTTTTCACCTACTGGTCTTAAAGAGGTTCTAAAGGCTGAAGTCTTTTTACCTTCATACATTCTTTACATAAAAATAAATGTCTCCAGCCCCCTCCTTATACTTACCGGAGTCTGATCTCGATCCATCGATCCAGTGATGTACACTAGAGGCGATGCTCTCCTGGCTCTCTCCCTCATTGGCTCTGGCTGCTGTCAATCATACCCAGTGAGGGGGCGGAGCCCAGTTCTGTGTGTCAATGGACAGAGAGCGGAGCTCGAGTAAGCACACCTAACTGCCTTCACAGTAAGCAGCTTGCTGTGGGGGGGGGGGACCCCAGAAGAGAACTGGGGCTGCTCTGTCCAAAACTTAAACACAGCAGATATGCATAAAGTGTTTGTTATTTAACCACTTGCCAAACGTGCTATACCAAGTGGTGGCTGGCTAGTTCTGGGAGACTGTCATGGCTGCCTCCTGTTATTGCCCGTGGCAGGGCGCAGGCAGCTCGCTCTGTGATCAGTGTCCTTAAAGAGGTTGTAAACCCCAAAACATTTTTTATTTTTTTTGCAACCTGCAAGAGAAACACATAATGAGCTAGTATGCATCGCATACTAGCTCATTATGCAATACTTACCTTAGAACGAGCCCCCGCCTTACCGTCCGCTTACCTGTATGACAGGCAACATGTCCAGTCGCCCGTCTTCCGGGATCGCGGCATCCGGCCATCTGATTGGCCGGAGCCGCGGTGACGTCACTCCCGAGCACGGGAGCCGACGGTCACGGCACGGGACTCTGAAGGAATGGCACCAGCGGCCGTTCCTTCAGAGCGCATGCGCCAGTGACATCATTGGCTGCATGTAAGGTAAATATCTCCTAAACGGTGCATGTTTAGAAGATATTTACAGTACCTATAGGGAAGACTTATCATAGGCTTATCTATAGGTACAACTTCCTGAGGAGGGTTTACTTCCTCTTTAAGAGACCTGCTGATCACAGATTGAGGTAAAGAGCCAATCGGCTGCTTTTTAATGTGATCAGCTGTGTCCAATCACAGCTGATCCTGGATGTAAACACAAGTTTGGTATTGGAACTCCTTTGGAGAAAAGAGCCGATAACCGGCTTCTCTAAAAGGGATATGAACACTAATCATTAGGGCGCTAATCATCAGTGCAGGCCTCATCAGTGAAGGAGAAAAACTACAAGTTTGCTAAATTTTATAACTTTTTTTTTTTTTTTTTTTTTTCTGGTTTATTTAGCATAGAATAAAAAAAAAAAACCTGTGGTGTTTAAATACCACCAAAAGAAAGCTCTATTTGTGAGAAAAAAAGATGAACATGTCATATGGGTACAGTGTAGCATGATTGTGTAAGCTGAAGGAAGGGGATAAAAGTGCCTGGTAGGCAAGTGGGTAAAAAAAAAAGAAAATCTTTTTAGTATGACTTTAATAGTGTCATCACATAGCATAGTTCTGTATTACAGGGTAGCATAGTGCAGTATTTCAGGGTATACTGTTAGTCATGAATGCTACTAAAGTATGCACACCCATCAGGAAATGCAGATCAGGCAGCTCTGCTCGTCTTACAATGTGGATCTTGGATCTGATCTTCCATTTTGTTAGAGAAGTTGCGTTTGGCCTTCAGGATGGTTGGAATGTGACGGGGGAAGGGTGGGGGTGTGTGTGCCCACTTCATCTGTCTCGTGCTTTCCATGATGGGGGCAGCTCCTCCGTCATCCCATGTGACTTGACATGAAAGGGATAGTGTACAATGTCACCTTCCTACACCTCCGATATAAGTGACTCCCGCACATTTCACTTAAAGCAACTCCCGCACTTCCTATTTAGGAAGAGTTTTCCCGAGCTTTGCCAGATTCTCCCTGCACCTCGGCTCAATGACAGCTGAATCTAATTTCAGTGTCACGTGGCTTTTTTTTTTTTTTCCTTCTACGCAGCAACTTCTCACAGTAAAAAAAAAAAAAAAAAAAAGTTGCACAATATTTTCATCTAGAGAACAGGACAATGAGGCAATAACTTCATTCTATTACATAAGACGGTGATAGAGGAGAGCCTCCTCCCTATACAATGTGTTACTCATTGTTCACTACTGAGGGAACCTGTTTATTCTACATGATTGTCAGCTTTGGAAGGTTGTTGCTATGGATACATTGTTACTGCCATCAAGGCTGTCTGCTTTACAATGTATTCATCTATTAAATAGCTTTTATTAAGTTTTGTAGCAGAATACAAAATACAGAATAAAAATGCAAAACAAAGAAAATACTAGGAGCCGGTTCACACTACCACGACCAGAAAGTCGCCCGTGACTTGTTTAGAGACTTGTTTAGAGACTTGTTTAGAGACTTGTTTAGAGACTTGTTTAGAGACTTGTTTAGAGACTTGTTTAGAGACTTGTTTAGAGACTTGTTTAGAGACTTGTTTAGAGACTTGTTTAGAGACTTGTTTAGAGACTTGTTTAGAGACTTGTTTAGAGACTTGTTTAGAGACTTGTTTAGAGACTTGTGCACTACTTTGAAGAGACAGGCGACTTTGTCTGTGGGGAATGCCTGGCTAATCTCTTTCTTCTTCCTGGAAAGTCTGATAACAAGTCGTGTCAATTAAGAGAAGTAGGCGACTCCCATTGAAGTATATGTCGGATCACAGGTCGCCTCAAAGTAGTACAGGACCCTTTTCTGAAGTCGGAGCGACTTCAGTAGTGCCAATTAAGACGGCACTGATTGATTAACATTGCTTTTGTTATGTTAAGCGACCTGGGGCTACACAAGTCGCTTCACAAGTCGTGCTAGTGTGAATGGGCTCTAAATCTCAGGGGTTACCCCCATTCCAAAAAGCTCCACTAGATCTATAGATCCAATAGCTAAATATCCTTTCTTTTTTTTCCTACTGGATCTATTTGGAATGGGGGTATCCCCTGAAGATTTGTTTTCTTTATTTTGCATTTTTATTCTATATTCTGTTTTCTGCTATAAAATTTTTAATAAAGAATTAAGTCCCGGTTCACACTATTGCGATGCGGGAACCCTGTGAATATACTGTGTGTTCCCGAATCGCATCCGCAGAACAGGCAGTTCACACTACCATATGCAATACACTGGGGGTGTCAATTCAAAGTTAACGACACCCCCAGATCCAAACTGTATGTCTGAATTTGCACCGCACAGACCTCGCAGTGCGCTCCGAATCATATGCGATGTCTGTGATCGCAATCGTGTGAACCGGGACTGAAGAAATAAGGCTGGCCATAGATATGCGGTTTTCTTTCTGCAGCCACAGGCCGGGTTCTCCTATCATTGCAGTCAGTGCGGATGGGGGAATCCCTCCCATGGATCTATTGTGTTCTCTCGGCGGGGGTTGCAGGGAGCCCTTCTTTCGAGAACTCAGTGATTATTGCTATCGGCTTTAGCCACTGGCAATAATCGCATGCTAGAGATCTGTACCCAAAGTGGATTGATGGATCTACTTGGGCACAATCAGCCTGCCTATAGATGGATCAAATCCTGGCCAGTCCCTGCTAACCCAAGAAGGTTCGAAACATCTGTGGCTGGGTTAGTAAAATCCTCCGTCCACAGAAACAAATCTCCCGCACCGGGACAACTGTCAGAATACCCTGATCAGCAGCTGATTGGCTGAAGATCAAGAAGTTTTCCCGCACGTTCCTTCAAACCAAATCAGACAATGGACTTCTGTCTAGTGGGGTCAGTCACAGACCATGCGAAATTCCGATGTTCCCTCTGAGCCGGCCAAATTTCAATCAGTGTATAACCAGACTGGTGATAGGCCAACGAAAATGATTTTTTTCCATCCCAAAAAAAGGCAACAGAAGACAGTAAAACCCTTAGGCTGCATTCACATGTCACTGTATTGATCGCGGGCAGAATCGCCGCGATTCCGCCCGCGATCTGGAAATCATTGCAAATCGCGGGACGCCTGCGCGTTGCCCGTGATTTGCAATAGCACCCCAAACGCTGAGCGATGTTGCCGCGATTTACGCCTGCCGAATCGCGGTAACATCGCGCAAAAAAAAATTGCGGGATGCATTACGCCCAAAAAAGAGCTTCTTTTGGAGCGTAATGCGTCCCGCAATTTTTTTTTTTTTGCGCGATGTTACCGTGATTCGGCAGGCGTAAATTGCGGCAACATCGCACATCGTTTGGGGTGCTATTGCAAATCACGGGCAACGCACAGGCGTCCCGCAATTTGCAATGATTTCTGGATCGCGGGCAGAATCGCGGCGATTCTGCCCGCAATCAATATGCTGACATGTGAATGCAGCCTTAAAGAGGCTGTAATCCTTCTCTGTTCTATTTACTGCAATCTAAAATGTTATGCTTTAAATGTAGGTTTGCTATTGCACCGAACTAATTGTCTTTTTTGTGTGTTTTTCACTTAAAGCGTTTGTTACCCCAACACTTATTCCTGATATGTGTCTGCTGTACCATGTACTTGTATGAGAGTCTCCTGTTCTCTTTGTATTTCTTCCTTTGTGTGAAATCCCTGGTGATCCTGCCAGTCCCTCTGCTTATCTATTAAAACTGACCACACGAAGCATGAGAACACATTGTGGTCAGTTCTCTAGCTGTGCTGGCAGCTGAGAACAGAGGGAAAGTGATCACTTATATTTAAAAAAAAAAAAAGGGGGGGGGGTGATTATGTGTTTTTTATATCTACACAAAAATGTTTTGCCTTAATTTCTATTTTTAACTGAATGGATTGTTTTACATGATGATCGTTTACAATCACTTTAATGCTTTTATTCCTGTTCTTGATAGCCACCCATGGGAAACAGTCACAACAGCAGCCATGCAGAAGTACCCCAACCCCATGAACCCCGGTGTGGTTGGTGTGGATGTATTGGACAGACGCGTGGATTCCAGTGGGAAGTTGCACAGTGACCGGCTGCTCAGCACGGAGTGGGGAATGCCTTCTTTAGTGAAATCAGTAAGTCCGATTCCATGGAAGCTGCACATAGGTAGAAGAAGCACAAGTATATCCTAACCCAGGGTTTCTACACCTTTTTTCAGTCAAGGCATCCTTTGAAAGTATATTCAGTCTCGAGGCACCCCAGTCTAATGCGGGGTGCACACTATGAGGTTTCTGCTTCATACCTCCCACCAACCAAACTACTCTCCCTTCACCTGCAGAGACAGCAGCCAAGGTTGTACACATGCTGTACCCACAATGCTTTGCGGCTATGGCAGGATTTATACCCCCTGTTGCCTTCGGCGGGCATGGCTGATGAATGGGGCCGTGATGCAGCCACCCTGCAAATGCGTGCACTGAATGTGGTGCTGCATTCAGGGGGTAAAGCAAGCAGCGAGGAGGTGGCATATCGCATCCTCGCCACCTGTCAAATGGCTGTGGCAAGGGATTTGGCCATGGATTGCTTTTCAGAGGAGCGGCATTCTGACTGTACAGAGTGTAGGGGGTCAGGATCAAGAGACGTATATAAACATACATACACATACTGTGTGTATGTATGTATGTGTATATATGTGTGTATATATGTACATACATACATACATACATACATACATACATACATACATATGTGTGTGTGGATATATATACTTTTTTTCTGGGAGGCATCAGAGCAGACCCAGAAAGCTGTGTGGGTGCCTGACCCGCCCTTGGCAACCGATGATGTCATCAGTTGGCAGGATGTGAGCGGGTGGCCTCCTCAGCTTTCTGAGTGCCTCTGGCAGCTGCAGGCACATTTAGGTCAGCGGACCGGCACCACTGTACTAACAAATGGGTTTAAGTGCCGGCAATTAGAATCTTTTACTAGATGCCTGCTTACTCTGGGACATTTTTGGCAATATTTCCACGGCACCCCTGGGGAGTCTCTGCGGCCCCCCGGTTGGGAAACCCTGTCCTAACCTAAGAACAAAAATGTAATCTATTGCATCGTTGGATGTGCTGGCTGCATTAGTAGCACCCTTTCTGTCCTAGGGTGACAACGCTCACCCACAATACTGGATCTATGGGGAAGCAATGTTGTTGCCTTAGGAAAGGATGTGTGTTGGGGCTAGAGAACCCCCCCTCCCCCTTTCCATAACCTAAAGGAGGTGTTCTGTAGTCCTGGCACACTTTCTGATATTGTTTTAGAAATAACTGAAAGGTTACCAGGAGAAAGGGCAGCACCAGATTTCTGATAGGTCCTTGCCATTGCAATTTTTGAACCGATAGAACAAAATGCTTACGTTGTGAATTTAACAAACCAAAGGGGAGCAAATAAAAAGTAAATTTCTAGTGTTTACATGGACATTAATTCTCTCCTCTCACAGCTATTGGTGGAAATTGCTGAGTGTAGGGGGTTTCCTGTGAATGGCTTTCCCTGGTCACAAAGGAATTCTCATTATCAGCAGATTCCCTGCGTTCACTGTAATGTCGCCTTTCTTAAAGGGAACCTGTCAAGATAAAATTATGGCTGCTATTTTCTGATTAGTTATTTTTTAGAAGGGTGCAGAAACAAATGCGGTCATCCCGGTCCTTAACCACTTGACCTCTGGGAGATTTACCCCCCTTCATGACCAGGCCATTGTTTGCGATACAGCACTGCATTACTTTAAATGACACTCAGCCGTGCGACGCTGTACCCAAGCAAATTGTCTTCGCTCATCCAACCCCCCCTCAAAAAATAGCGCTTTCTTTTTGGTGGTATTTGATCTTCTACTAACTGACACTTTTTGGGAACCAGTAACACTAATTCAGTGATCTGTGCTAAAAAAAAGCATGGTCACTGTCTTAATGACACTGGCTGGGAAGGGGTTAAACATCTAGGGTGATTAAAGGGTTGTATGTGTGCCTAGCCAGTGTTTTAGTGTAAGCAGTGTGGTGCTTTCATTAAGGCAAGTAATGGATTTTATTCCCTGCTGACAGGACAGGGCTCTGTAAATTCCTGATGATCGGGGGGTGCGGGTGGTAATCCATTGGCCAACACCCACTAATCAATGTCTGCTATGCTTATTCACAGCACGGCCGTGTTGCCGTTGGCATGTGCCCCCTACCCGGAAGTTCTGGATCACATACTAGGTATATCTGTTATATGGTCAGCAAGCTGTTAAAGAATTGCTGACCTTAAACAAGTACAGTATATGCATATTGGTGGCTGAATGCTGGATGCAAACATGTAGTATTAGTCAAAGCCAATTCCACCCAAAATAATGGTTTTAGGCAGTTGCTTGCATTCACTGACTAGTTCTGTCTATGGGACCTAATGGTGATGTATTCCCAGCTTCAAACTCTACTGCAGCCATTAGAAAGGGGTCTAGTGCTGTATTTAGGTGATACTACACACACAAACAGTTTAATCTTACAGTGTCCCTTCTATCGTTATACCTTTTTCCTTAACGATATACAACTGTCACATGACCCAGCTCTTTCCCAGCCTGTCTGCAGAGAAACATAAGCAGGAGCTTCTTCTCTGCTGCTGGTCACATGTTCAAAATATTAAAACAACCTCTGGAATACAGAGTAAAAATATTAATAAACTGTTTTAAATGGTCATACAAATCTATATTTGACATCAAATCTTTATTATTTTTTTGGTAATAACATGGGGTGGATGGATTTCTGCCTATTACAGTCTGTGTCATGTTCCTCCCAGCCTGTGTCTTAGAATAAGAGGGAGACGAAGCCGCCATTAATCCACATGTTATATCCCATCCCCATTGTGTGTAGCTGGTTAGTGGGCATTGAGGAGGAAATAGGGAGTGGGCTGTCATTTATCACTGTGTATACGCCCACATGTGTGACTCTATAGTCGCATGGGCTTCTCAGATGTGATAGGGAGGAAATGCCCAGCATAGAAACTCACTGAAAACTGAGCATGTGCAGAGTTGCCACCATAGCTGCAAAATCCACAACTGCATTAGGGACATGGATAGAAGGGGGCGATGGGGAGCAGCAAATAAACCAGGTTTTTAGCAGAATACAGAAAAGGAATCTCAGTGAGTGAGTATGAACATCATGTAATACACCATTTATTGATGGTTTAGTGACACTTTCAAGTATTCCTCATAATGCAGAGTGAGCAAATATATGCCACCCTGTGTGAGCTCCAGTATCTGAGCTTACTTGGGCGGGTAATGTCAAGGCCTTCCCGCGTCCTTCAGTGTGACGGTGTTTGCGCCTGTTGACTTTAGTTGTTCTAGCAGCCATACCCAGAAGCCCCGCCCTGTTACAACCAAAGCGTGTGATTTGTAAATCTATTTTGCGAGGGAGTGGGCTGTCAGGAAATTCCGGTAATCTCCCCTGAAGAGTCATAATTGTGTATTTTGACAGATAGGAGGATAACAATTTTGCTAATTATTCCAGAATCTGAGTTCTATATTTTATTTATTTTCATGAATAGATTATTGGGGCAACCAGAACAAAGACGTACGTTCAAGAACATTCGGTGGTGGATCCTGTTGCAAAAACGATGGAACTAAAATCAACAAATGTAAGTGGCACTTTTTGATTGTGCAACCCAAGTGTGACCAGACATTACTACTAGATGGGGGATGCTGCAAGCTGAGGCCTGATCATCGTATCACATATTGACTATGGCACAATGTTTCACCTTTAAACCTCCGACAGCAGACTCGTCCATTTGGCCGGCTCTCGTCATTCATTTACACTTGTCATGTGCTGGGCAGCTGGCTGAGTGAACTATTTCTAATGATAGTGATTTGGCAAACGTGCCCGTTATGGCTGCCACTAGAGAGTAAAATTCAACCCCTCGAATTACAAATTGCTATAATGACAATATGGCCTGAAATTTCGACTCAAACGTAACACGGGTGTGTTATTGATGCACTCTTGCTGCGTTTTCAATGCATTTCAACGGGGAGGTGCGTTTTTTTTTTTTTTTTTTTTTTTTTTTTTTTTTGTTTGTTTTTTGGTTTTTGCTGACCAAAAATTTGGCGAGCAGGATTTTTAACACCGCAACGGAAGCACAACAGGCCAGTGTGAAGACATACATAGTTTAAAGAGATACATTTTTCTTGAGCTTTTCTAGCACTAAAGATGCCTATAATGGCGGACAATAAAGCCATATTCATTTAAATTCAGAATATTATAAAGTCAAATATAATACAAAATATATATATATATATCTGTTGTTTACGGTTTCCGGCCAATAACATCCTGCATTTTGGGTTTTAGCACCACTCTTTCCATTTGGTGCACCTCTAGCCTGAAAGCATGTAAAAATGTGAAGTCCCTTTTTACCATTACTTACTGGTGAAACTTGGATCCCAATATGTGCTCAATAAAATTTTTGTATTTTTGCTTTAGGCAAAAAAGTTATTTGCTCGTTATGTAACTTGTTGACTTGTGTTTTTTGATTTCTAGATCACATTCACAAATATGGTGTCCGTGGATGAAAGATTAGTGTACAAGCCACATCCTCAGGACAACAAAAAGTAAGTACAGAGCTGTGCTAAAGATCTAATCTGCTGATGTCTGTGCTAATTCAGAACATTTACTGGGGATACAGAGAACCAGGTCTATCTTTTTAGTATTTTGTTTTTTGTATAGTCATTTCTGACAAATGTACTCCATAGCTATTGCTTAACCACTTTCATGTCTGGGGCAGTTGAACTTTTTAAAAATGGTAAAATCAGCCATTTTCTCTTTCGTTTATTGAGGGACACAGCTCCAGAATATTCTTGACCATTGGATTATGCTGCCCCCTACAGGAGTAGGACGATAGGCAGGAAAAAGCTTTACCATGCCTTTGGGGCAGTCCCAGGGCATATACTCCCACTTTCTAGGAGTAAGGACCTAGTTCCTTGCTGGGATCTCTGGTCCTAGCTTTTTTTTTTTTTTTTTTTTTTAATGGATTAGTTTCCTCCTTTTTTATTTTCTGTTCCTGTGAGAACTAGAATCAACTGTCAGACTGGGCGACACACTGGATATTCTAGATCCTTTTCGGTCTCCCCAGACCGGCCAGCAAGCGCGACCCGATCTCAGCTCCACCCTAGGTCGGCAGCGACATAGCCCCAATGGACGGGGGCTGGCCGGCGAGTTAAACGTCTCATAAGGACGCTCAGACCTGGTCACGACCTGGTTCGCAGCGTACCTCTGGCCCGCAGCACCCCCATTCCAAGATGGTGCACTGGTCTGCCTGGAGTGGTGCCCACCTAGGTCCATGGTGTGGTAAGTAGTGTACCCCCCCCCTCCTCCCCTCTCCCTTGGTGGTCTTTCGGGGTGGACGTGGGCCCCTCTTGAGATGATCGGACCCCTGGGTTCCCCTCCATTCCCCCAGCCTCTCTAAGCAGTCACTGTGGGTCTTTTGGTCCCCAACCCACCCCTCTCCCCGGGTGCAGTAGTAGCTAGCTTTGCCACATACTCCAGAAGGTGCGGGGTTGGATGTGGTTTCTGCTGACCGGGTTGCACAACGGGTGATTTTGAGCGGGTTTCTTGCCTCCTGGGGGTTAGTGACTGGGGCTGGGATGTCTGTTGGACTAGGGGAGCAGATGTTTTATCATCTCCGGGTACCTGCCTCATGCGGCCAGATAGGGCCCAAAATTTAGGTGTCTACCTTCAAGGTAGTTACGTTTGCACAGTTCCTCACTAGACCTCTGCAAAGAGATTCTTGCCATGTGGGGCAAGAATCCACAGTCTCTAAACAGTCTGATCCTGTTGAGCCGGGGTACAAGAGGGTCTCTGATTCTGTGCCTTCGCTCTCCGGCACTTTGACAAGGAAAATCTTCCTTCTCCCCCCCCTGTACTGGACGGTGGTCACCACGGATGCCAGCCTGTCCGAGTGGTGTGGTGTTTTTTGGCACAGATGTTGCTCAGGGGGTCTGAGAATCCAGACTACCGATCGATATACTGGACACTTCCTCCGGAGGGGTTTCATCAGTTAGTTCTCCGGTGGGGAACTACCGAGGTGGTCCTGTTGGTCTCTCGTCTCAACAGAAAGGTGCTTGGCATGGTCTCAGAATCCTCTGGCCGACGCCACAGATGCACTGGTGGCTCCCTTTGAGGCCAGTATTGTCTGCTATAAGTCTTTACTCTTCTAGAACTTGTGCCAAGATTCCTGCGTAGGTTTGAGGCAGAAGGGATTGCGGCCATCCTAGTGACTCCAGACTGGCCTTGCCGGTTATGGAACGCAGATCTGATATGGTTGGTCACCGATGCTCCTTGGAGACTTCCTCTTAGAGGAGATCTGTTGGCCCAAGGGCCAATCTTCCATCTTGCCTTGCAGTCTCTGGCTTAACGGCTTGGCTGTCGGAAGCCTGGGGCTGAAGAATAGAGGGTTGTCTGAATCGGTGATTCCCACGTTGCTGTAGGCTAGTAAATCTACTTCTAGGAAGATTTACCATCGCGTTTGAGGAGCGTACTTTGCGGGCGTGAATCTCTTGGGTTCACCCCCGCTCCTTTTCCGTGACTCGGAGTTTGGCTTTCCTCCATCGAGGTTTTGAGCAGCGTCTGGCCTCGGGTACCATCAAGGGCCAGGTTCGGCCTTGGCCGTTTTGGTTTTAACGTCCTTTGGCTACGTGTTTTTTGGTTCCCACCTTTTGTTCAGGGGATTCGCCACTCGGCTCCCCCAGTGCGGTCTCCATTGCCCTTGTGGGATCTCAACTTGGTGCTGTCGATTCTTCAGTAACTGCCATTGAAAAATATTTGTGAGATTCCTCTGCTTACATTGTCCCAATGCTTCATGGTGGCTTTTTCCTCTGCACTTAGGGTGTCTGAGCTGGCAGCTTTGTCTTGTCGTTCACGTTACTTGGTGGTTCATGGAGATACAGTGGAGCTTCGTCCTTGTCAGTCGTTCCTTCCCAAGGTTGTTTCTGGTTTCCATCTAAATGAAGACATTGTGTTGCCTTCCCTGTGTCCTAAGCCTATGCATCCTAAGGAGATTGCCTTGCGTTCTCTGGATGTGGTTTGGCTGATCAGGGTGTACCTGGAAGCTACCGAGTCGATAAGGAAATCAGACTCGCTATGTGTCCTTATGGATGGACCTCGCAAGGGTTTGGCCGGGTTTGCCATTTCCAGATGGATCAGACAGACGAAGGTGCAGGCCTGTTCAATCAAGGGTCAGGTTCTCCTTTCCCTGTTATGGTGCATTCTACGCGGGCACTTAGTGCCTCCTGGGCCTTCCGCCATCAGGGGTCAGTGATGCAAAGTGGCCACTGGTCACCTGTGCACACTTTTACAAAGTGGATGTGCTGGCATCTGCTGCTTTGGCCAGAATGTTTTGCTAGCTGCTGTTTGAGAGGAATAGTCCTCCCCCTCCCCCTACAACCCCCCCCCACCACTCATGTTTGACACTGCTTTGGGATGTCCCAAAGGTCAAGCAGATTCTGGAGCTGTGTCAATGAACGAAAGAGAAAATTTAGATTTTTTGTTTTATCGTAAAATCCTTTTCTCTGATGATCATTGACAGACACAGCACCCACCCCTCTATTGAGTTGGGTTAGATTTCTTCTGACATTGCTTGCAACAAAACTGAGTGCCTATAACACGAAGTGTAAGTATATCCCCTGGGACTGCCCCATAGGCGTAGTTAAGCTTTTTTTTTTTTCTTGAGAATTTCTTGGAACCCCCAAACAATGACATGCCTTCAGAGGCCCTGTAGAATAAAAATGGTATCCGTTGCAATTGTCTATTTTGCACAGCAGTTGCACAGTTTATCAAACTCCTATTTTCAGGGGGGAAAAAAATGGTAAAATGATTGTGTTTTTTTTTTTTTTTTTTTTTTTTTATTGTACACTATAGAATACTCAATATATGGCCAAATCTAAAATATGGGGCCGCCTGGATCACTTTTACTGAACAGCCCACCACTTGCTTCAAACAAAATGCTACCAAGCTCATAGCTGCAGGTGTGAACTTTTCACCACTAGTAGTCAGGACATTTTAAAGGTTGGCAAGTGGTTGAAGAGGCTTTATATAGTAGGAATCGCCAACATCAGACCCTTGAGTCAGCTTTGGCAATGTCTTAGCGTGGAGAGGTTGGAAGACACTTTCTTGTTTATCTGTATTTCATGGCTGTATTTTTCTCAGATAAGGCAAGACTACAACACACAAATATATATTTTTTTTTTTTTGTGTTTTTCAGGACCGTTCTTACTCAGGAAGCGATCATATCTGTGAAAGGCGTCAGTCTGAGCAGCGTTTTAGAGGGAATGATGGCCAATACCATTTCTAGCAATGCCAGTAAGGTAAGTATGTGACTAGCCTTAAATCCAGTATTTTCTGCCAATATTTGGGCGTGTCGTATCCTCCTGGGTGACTTCCATTGGTGTTTGTTAGGTGGGGTAAGAAAACCACCTGGAACAGATAAGCCTCTTATCCCATGTACTGCATCTAGGGTTGTGCTGTCCACGTGTGTTCAGGTTACAACTAGTAATTCCGGCTTTCTTGGTAATGACTTGTACACAGCATAATTAGTGTTATAATGAATCCAAAGCAACTAGTGATTCAGGGTTATCGCATTGGCAGTCCAAGCAACCAAATATCTAGGCAAGATCTGCCTAAACCTTTATGGAAAAGTAGTAATGTTTACATTTTGTATATACAGAAATGATCCGCTGCTTGCTTGGAAAAACTGTTTTCTATGTAAAGCTTGTAATTGCAGCTTTCTTTGCTTTTTATGCAAAGATCGTATGCGAGGCATTCCAGTGAGCACCAGTCAGGGTCTAAGGCACGGATCCTCAAACTACGGACCTCCATCTGTTGTGGAACTACACATCCCATGAGGCTTTGTAAAACTCTGACATTCACAGACATGACTAGGCATGATGGGAATTGTAGTTTCTGAACAACTGGAGGGCCATAGTTTGAAGACCCCTGGTCTAAGGCCTCTTTCTTGCACATGATACTTCTGTGTAATAATCTACTTTTTCCAGACGTGTTGTGTGTGGTGTGTTTTGTTTTTTTTTTTCTTGTATGCACACACATTTTTGTATATATGCCTTCGTGCAAATACGCAAAAACATATTCTTGCATACTTGTTCTGCATAATATGTAAATGGACATTTGTGTGCATTTGCGTGCATGAAGCATAAATACTGACCAAAAAAGCAGATTTTTCTATTTTTTTTCTGAAGAATGCACTTGTTTACAATTAAAGAGGAAGTAAACCCTCCTCTGACACTTTTACCTATAGGTAAGCCTATATTAAGGCTTACCTATAGGTACTGTAAACATGCACCGTTTAGGAGATATTTACCTTATATGCAGCCAGTGACGTCATTGGCGCATACACTCTGAAGGAACGGCCGCTGGTGCCGTTTCTTCAGAGCCCGGTGCTGTGACCGTCGGCTCCCTCGCACGTGCGCGGGAGTGACGTCACCGTGGCTCCGGCCATTTAGATGGCCGATTGCTGCAATTCCGGAAGACGGGCGACTGGACATGTCGCCCGTCATGCAGGTGAGCGGACGGCACGGCGGGGGCTCGTTCTTAGGTAAGTATTTCATAATGAGCTAGTATGCGATGCATACTAGCTCATTATGGGTTTCTCTTTCAGGTTGCAGCAAAAAAAAAAAGTTTCATGGGTTTACAACCTCTTTAATGACCTGTATTTTAGCTCTGTAAAAAAAGCTAAAAGATCCCCACTGTTCAGAAACCAATATGTTGGTTGCCACCGTCCCGGTTAGAACATATATAGATCAACAACCCCTAAATACATGCGTTTTCTACTTAAATTATCACCTTATGCATTGGTTTATAATACGAATTAATAAGCATACGCTTTAATTGAAATTGATGTTTGGTTGTCTTCAAAGTCCCACCTAATATGGGGGTTGTTGGTTATATAGATAAGTTAAAAAAAAAAAAAAAAAGCTGTACTGAGCTTTTTCAAGCTGCAGTGTGCAAGAGACCTAAATGGGAAAACTTTAGACCCCTTTTCCCATGCAATCATTGGTACTTTGAGACTGTGAGTTCAGCTTTTACTTTAAGGACATATCCTACATTTATACACAAATTGTGAGGGTTTTTTTGATTAGTTTTGTATAATAGAAATGGTACAAAACATGTTATAACAACTTGCTACACACAAAAAAAAAAAATACATTTCTTTTTTTTTAACTACTTCCAGACCGCTCCCTGCGTTTTTATGTCAGTACTTTGACGTTAAATACTGGTGTTATGGCAGCAGATAACTGCCATAACCCTGGTATTTTCTTACAGGGTTGGCGTCCTCATTAAAGTGGTCCCAGCAGCGGATTCGCCGCAAGATCACTTTTATGGGCAGCAGGAGGGGTGCCCCCAAACAGTCGCGTGATGGCCATCTTGCCCTCACTTGACTAACTGCCTGGGACATGGATGGACGGGTCGGATCATTTTCCCTGCTGCCGACAGAGCTTCCTCCCAACGATCTTGGGTCTATGCTTTTAGGGTCTTTTTGACCCCAGATATCACATTAAAGATGACCTGTCCTGTTTCTATTACAATGGATGTTTACATTTCTTGTAATAGGAATAAAAGCAAGCAAAATAACTTTTTTTTAAGGGACAGTAAAAATAAAAGGTATAATAAGGAAAAAACATTTTAAGTGCCCCGCCCCTCCAAGGACGCGCACGCAACTCACCCCAACATATGTAAACTCTGCTCAAACCACACATGTGAGGTATCACCGTTAGAGCGAGAGCAATAATTCTAGCACTGGACCTCCTCTATCATTCTAAACTGGTAACATGTAGACATCGGCTGTGGAGATTTTTAAGTACCAATGTTTGTCGCCATTCCATTCCATGCGTGCGCAATTTTGAAGGCTAACTTTACTGTTTCCAGAATTTTTAATTAACAAAAAAAAAAAGTATATTTTTTTTAAAAAAAATGGGTTTGTAAGACTGCTGCACAAATACGGTGTGACAAAGTATTGCAACAATCTCATTTTTTTTTTCTTTTTCTCTAGGGCTGAACATAAATATATGTTTGGGGGTTTGAAGTAATTTTCTAGCCAAAAATACAGATTTTGACATGTAAACAAGTGTCAAAAATAGGCCTGGTCCTTAAGTGGTTAAAAAGTCACTGGTGCAGCCAGGTAAACTGAACGGTACAAAACTTCTCCTAACCAACCCCCCCCCCCCCCCCCCCCCACTGGAATATTGTGGGTTTTAGAAATGCTTGACTTGATTTACCGGTCCACCTTAAGACCGCATTCACATTGATCCGACTTGTCAGCCTGACAAGTCGCGGTCCATCACGCTCCCATTGAGTAGTACAGGACCCGTTCTAATAGGAGCGACACAAGTCGCTCCGACTTAGAAAAAGGGGCGACCTGGAGGCGACTTGCATAGACATTCATTTTATGAAGTCCGTGCAAGTCGCGCCGAAGTCGCGCTGCACACGACTTCACAGGTCGTCCCCTAAGTCGGAGCGACTTAGTGTGAACGGAGGCGAATTGTCGTGTTTAGACTTGCTAGTTCAAGGGATTCTAGGACATTTCTAAAAATGATTACTTCTAACAGTACTTCTTCTTCTCTCTTGATTCTTTAGGGCCGGGATGCTATGGAGTGGGTGATTAGCAAACTAAATGCTGAACTTGAGGATCTGAAGGCGACAACAAGAGGGGGCATCAGGACGACCATAGCGGCAGCGGCCTATGTAGAGGAATGATGTCTACTCATGCCATAGGCATTGGGCGTTTGTACTGGAACCATTAGGATGTTCCTCTTGGCACTTCAACTATTTATTCTTATTTAAGAATGTTAATTATTAAGTAGGATTTTTCAAATTGAAGCGTGGAGAGAGGAGGCAGCTGTGTGGGAACAAGGAATGAATGGGGACCAGGTAGTTAAGTGACTGTACACAGCTGTACAGTGACTTTCTCTAAATACCTCCATCACCCTTCCCAGTATTAATACTTGACAGGTTTCGATGTGATCTCATCAGCTTTATCTCCACTATTGGACCAAGAGCCATGTTTATCCAGCTTCTTTCATCAGGTCAGGTTATTTTTATATAAAGGTGTTAGAATTGTCCTGGACAGCCTAATGCCCAAGACATTTAATCCCAAGCTTCGTTTCAGCTTCCTGGTGCCATACAGACAGCCCAAACTGGGGCAGCTGTTACTTCACACACTTCAGTGCCATCACCTGTCCCTTATCTGCACACCTGCAATCGGACTAAAGGGTTTACTAAGCTAGCTCTGTTACAACTCTCATCATTAAAGGATGAGAAACATAGTGCATTTCTGACCTTGTGAACATGCCATTTGCCTGGTTTGATGATTGACCATTGTAGATCCATCTGCAAATAGTCAGATAAGGACTTTGACTTTTCTCTGACTTTTGGGCTTTTGACCTGCTCTGAGTCATTGACTCAGTATTGAAGTCGTTCAGTTGGTCTGAAAGCTAGGCAGGTAGCATTTTCAGAAGTCTCTGGAAATAGATGGGCTGCTTTGAGGTAATAGTGCATCCACAAACATGGCTCCTTCCTCTGATAGTTGATAAAGTCTGTTGCACCATACAAGTGGCAGTTTGTCAGTTGTGGCACATATCCTTCAGGATTTTGAAGACTGTTAAAGACTTGACACGTTCTTATTTCTAGCAGTAGAGTTAATTGGATTTACATTATAGGTTAGGCTGTCTTTTGGATAAAGTTTGGAGAACCTAAACGTGGGGCAGTTTTAGGCCCTAGAGCACCCCTATATACCCCAGGCAGCAAAGTCTGAGCTCTGCTGCACCCCCTCTGCTTCTTAAACCTCTAAGTTTGTATCAAGGGTGTGGCTTGGCTTTGACTTTCTGACTAAAGTCGGTATTTGCATCCAGAGTGAGCCAGGTTCAAGGTGCTCTGGAGACAAAAATGGTGTGCATGCAGGCAACCTCTAGGTTTCAGCTTTTGGGTTCTCCTAAGCTTGGATAACTTTGGTGACAAGTGTTCTTTTTAAAATACTGTCTGTGTTAGCAAGCAGTAAAATGGCACTTAAAACTGATTTCTCTGTATCCCCTGCAATGGTCTGTGCCATTGGCTTTGAATTTCCAGTCTTAGCAGACATCTAATGTTACCCACTGAAGTGTCTTTCCCACATTGCGTTATGGAAATTCAAAACGGGGCAACAGGCACAAATGTTGCATCATGTGTTCTGGATTCTCCATAAGGACACATGGGGGGGGGGGGAGTCACTATTGTAGGTGACACCTGAAGAGGCCTTTCACAGCTTTGGTAGGGTTGGAGGGTGATCTCCTCATTGAGGTCCTCAATAGCTGAATGACCTGAGCAGGGATCACACCTTCCAACCACACCACCCTAAAAGGACAAATCGTTTTTTACGTGTTGTTTTTCAGTCCTTGCAGTTTTGGGCTTTCAGAAGAACTGAGACTTGGTACTGTCTAATCGTAGTTCCATCCTTTCCTGACTGGGGATGTACATATCACAAAAAATAGAGTACTGAAAATCAGTTGAACTTATGCTTTGATCATTTCCCTGTGTGTAACCATATCCGTTCATTAGTTGGGTTGTTTCGGTTGGCTGACCTATGTACAGCTGGGCAAATTCTGAAAATGTGATGGTTCTAAAGTAGATGTATGAGAGATGATGTGATGTTTAATGTTAAAACCCCTCTTCATGTGGGTGGAAACCTTATTGGGGTACGCAGTGTAACCGTTGGCATCTTTAGAAGCCAATCAGATGCTAGTTATGTGGTTTTGGTGTTTTATTTTTTTTTTTATTAGAAAAACTCAATGGCTGCACTGGAAAATGCCATCTTCCTTTTTAAAGAGACAGTCATCTTGATCAAGCAGGCAAGTGTCTAGGAAGGTATCTGCTGTAATCACCTTACCTGCACCCTCTTATAGCGCCTTGCTCCTCTTCAGCCTGCACTGAGATTGGCTCTGTCTGTGACCACGGGGAGCAGTGATGTTCAGTCCCCCAAACACGTGACAGGGCTGGGTGCCATCACTGGTTTTCTTGCTTTCTATTGAGGAAGAAGAAGCTGCAAGGGAGCCCAGGTAAAGGAGTACAAGGAGATTTGGGGGGGGGGGGGGGATAGGGGGGGATACCCTTGCCAAAGTCACTGCCATTTACTTGGGCAATGTGTCAGTATCTCTTTACACGCTAAGCTCACCTTTTTAAGAAAATTCAGTATGCAGCAAAGCACAGTATGTTAAAACATATATATATATTGGAGAGGAATTGAGCTTAACTTTGAGGATATTAGAGTAGGCCAAGTATGAAGCCTAGCCAAAAAAGAAAAGAAATTCCAGCTAATGACATCCAGCTGCGTCCTGCATTTAGTACAGGAAAACTGCTGGGCGCAGCGTCCTAAGGTATATCCCCAGCAACTAACGAACTTCACCTTAAGCCCATTGAAATTGATGGATATAAGCACAGAACATACACATTAAAGGATCTCTGAATATCTGAAAATACCAATTCTTTTAGGCCCTGTTCACAATGGGGCGACGCTACTTTGCTGGCACCGCGACCTCGGAGCGGCCGGCACGGACTTCATATCATTGAAGTCTATGCAGGGTCACCCCAAAGAAGCTCCGGACCCTTTTTCTAAGTCGGAGCGACTTGTGTCGCTCCTATTAGAACGGGTCCGCAGCTTCTCTATGGAAGGCGATCTGTCAGGCGACCAGGTTGCCTGACAGGTCGCCCCAGTGTGAACGGGGGCTCAACATACTGCTTGAAGTATTTTTCTAATGAAGAATAGTACGGCTAGAATGTAGCGATAATCCTGTTAGGCGTTTAAAAACAGAAAACGCCACTAGGCTTCAACTCCCAGCATAGGGCTGCATAAATTTTGTTGTCGCCCAGTCCAGCAGCTAATCTGTGATTGGACTCCACCGCCTACAAGCTTGCTAGCAACATCACCGGGTCGCCAAGCAGCAGCGGCCATTGTCAGCCCAAGGTCGTTGCCTTGCTACTCTGCGATGTCACCGACTAAATCAGATCATTTCTCAGAATGGTGGACTGCATCATCCAAATCCTGTTCTAGGGTATGAGCACAGTTTTGTTTCGCCCATCTAGAAATAGTTTTTTTCTGGGTATAAAACAAAGTAACAGCCAATGTTTGCTTGTGTGGCAGAAATGTAACATGGCCTTAACTGTACAGACAATAAGGTTTAAATGACATGTTTTATACAACTAGCACTCCTGAGTTTATTTTTATATTTACCTTGTTCTTGTTATGTATGTCAATTGGACAAGAAAATACCAGTAAAAACTGGAAATGGCTCCGACTTGTGTGTCTTCATTGTTCTATTCCATTATACAGGTTGGTAAAAGGTTGGGAGGAAGGCCTGTAGGGATAAAACCAGAACGGAGGCTTCAGTTTGGGGTGTTAGTCAGAGGGTGTTTTTTTGTTTAAATGCCAATGGGCTTCATATTATTTTTGTATAACATGGCATTTGTAGGCTGCAGTGAACTTCTTTGATTCAGTTAGAATGGGACTCCAGCCAAAACCTTTTCTAATTTTTGTACAGTGGGAAAGGGTTAGAATCCCTGTCTGGTTTTATTCCTGCCTCAGGCCTCATTGGGGAGATTTGTTCTCATTGGACAGGAAATGAGCGTAAATCTTCAATGAGGAGAACCGCAACAAATAGCACTTCTCCAAACAACAAAAGAAGATGGTGGCCCACTGGTGCGAATACCTCCTGAATCACTGACGCAGAAATTGATCGCCATACTTTTTCTGCACCTTTTTTAAAAATTGCTTTCAGTTTGGCAACCAGATAGCGTGTTCACAAGTTTAGTTATTAGTTACATAGTCTGGTTAAAGAAGACACAAGTCCATCCAGGATGGAATCATTCAATCTTATACCCACAGTTTATCCAGAGGAAGGCAAAACCCAGCAAAGCATGATCCAATTTGCCTCAGGGGGGATCAGGAAGGAATTTTTTTATCCTGCTGGAGCAATAGGTTTCCTGGATCAACTTTACCTTTAAGGCCTCATGCACACAGGATGTTTTTACAGCTGCTCCTTGGGGCGTCAGGTGCTTCCCCCCCCCCTTTTCCCTCTTTACAGCTTAAAGACGCCTCCCTATGGTATTCTGTGTGTCCAGGCGCACACAGGCTTTTAGGAGCTGTACGTGGCATAGGCGGTTTTAACTGCTTGCTGACCGCCGCAAGTACATATACTGCAGCGTTCAGCCCCGTCCAGGCAAAGTGACGTATTGGTACATCACTCGCCTGCGAGCCAATAGGGGGCGAGCTATCGCCCCCGCTCGCTCACTGGGATCCCCGCGCGTGTGACCGGCGGACCTGATGTCCGCTGGTCACTCGCAATTGTCGGTTACAGAGGGAGAAATGCAGGTGGCTAATGTAAACAAAGCCGCCTGTCATTCTCCCTTGTGTAACAGCAGAGATCATACGGTCCTGCTATGTAGGATCGTAGATCTCTCCTGTTACAAGAAAAGCCACATCCCTGCACAGTAAGAATCACGCCCCTAGGGACACACTTAACCCCTCCTTCTCTAATAAAGTTAACCCCTTCCCTGCCAGTGTTATTTTTACAGTAACAGTGCATATGTATAGCACTGATTACTGTAGTAATGTCACTGGTACCCCCAAAAGTGTCAAAAATGTCAGTCAAGGGTCCGATCTGTCCGCCGCAATGTCGCAGTCCCGCAAAAAAAATTGAAGATCGCCGCCATTACTCGTAAAAAAAAAAAAAAACAATAAAAATGACAAATCTTTCGCTTAGTTAGTAAACGCAATAACTTTTGCGCAATCCAATCAAAATACGCTTATTGCGATTTTTTTTTTTTTTTTTATTTTTTTTTTTTTTTTAACCACATAGGTAGCAGAAAACAGATTGGCCTAAAATGTTAAAAAAATTTTGATTTTTAAATTTTTTTTGGGGGAATTTCATATAAAAAAAATGTGAAAAATATTATTTTTGCAAAATTGTCGCTCTTTTTTTGTTTATAGCGCATGATCAAAAAATCGCACAGGTGATCAAATACCACCAAAAGAAAGCTCTGTTTGTGGGAAAAAAAGACGTAGACGTAGATTTTCATTTTGGTACAGCGTCGCACGGCTGCGCAATTGTCCGTTAGTCACGCAGTGCCGAATCGAAAAATACCCCCTGGTCAGGAAGGGGCTAAAATCTTCCGGGGCTTAAGTGGTTAAGCTGCAAAAAAAGAAAAAAAAAAAAAAAAAACACGCCACGCAGGGATTGTGCATTCTGGAGCAGCAGCTTTAAAGCTGCTAAACTCATGCTAACACTCTGTTAGCGTTTAAGCTGAAGTAATTGGGTTTTGGGAGTGGAAAATAGGGGGCAGCGAAACTCTACTAAGCACACATTAAAGAGGAAGTGAAGTTCCCTCTGTAACTTCCTCCTATAGGTACTGTAAATATCTCTTAAATGTGCAATGACACCACTGGCACATGAGCTCTGAAGGAACGGCCGCCCCTGCAGTTCCTTTTAGAGCCCTGTGCCATGAACAGCGACTCCAGCATTGGAGCAACGTCATTGCGGCTCCGGCTTGAGGATGCAAACCCGGAAGGAAGACTGACCAACATGTCGGCCATCTCAGCGGTGAGCAGGCGCCACTGGGAAGGGCTTTGTTCTAGGGTAAGTATTTATTTCATAATGAGTTGGTATGTGATGCACACAAGCTCATTATGCCTTTGTCTTTCAGGTTTTTATTTTTTGTAGACTCTTTACAACCTCTAGCACTAATGCAAAACGCTTCTAAAAGCGTGTTTTTACAGCCACTTTTTTATGGTGGAGTTGGTACTGGCTTTGCAGCTCGTGTTTAAACGCCATGTGTGCATGAGTGCCCTCTTGTGATGACCTTAAAGTGAACAACTCCACACCAAGTTCACTATATGGACTTATGAATTTATACATGTTGATCATATCCCCCCTAAATCTCCTCTTCTCAAGAGAGCGTAAATTCAGTTCCTCTTATCTTTCCCCATAGCGGAGTTCCTCCATGCCTCTTATCAGCTTGGTTCCCTTTTCTGCACTTTCTCCAGGTCCCTGATTAGTGTCAGCTCTAAGGTTCCTGTACATGTAGGTCACAATCACACTGACCTCTATGGAGCTGTAATCTCTGGATAGAGGCAGGGAGAGTAGCAAGCAGTCCTCGCTGATATCTGACAGAGTTCTCAGACTATACCTAATGTAGTGCCTGCAGAGTGGGAATTAAACTTCATCAGGGCATAATGATCTTTGAGCAGGGCCTGACAAATCACCCCTAATCCAGGGTAAACACTCACATGGGGTAGTCTTATTATACAGGATTTATATACAGTAAACCCCCCTCCATTGCGAAGGTTACGTTCCGGACCCAGCTGTGAAAAGTGAAATTCCGAGAAATAGAAAAACCCTATTAAAATGCATTGTAGGCATGTTTTTTTTACTGTCACTGTACGTGTAGAAGCATTTTAAGGTCTTTAAACACACTTTTAAAACAATAGAAACTCAATTAAACACATAAAAGATACTTAGAGACAGAGCAAGAGCTATGAAAAACACAAAATCTTTCATTTTTAATGATTTATATAGTAAAATAACATTACAAAAAAAAACGCGAATTACCGGGACCGCAAAAACTGAACCGCGATGTAGCGGGGGATTACTGTAGTGCCAATAGTTTGAGCAGTGCTTTACAATATAAGGGCAGAACATACAGATACCATAGAGGAGGAATCGGGGGCCCTGCACGTTAGCGTTTGCAATCTATGATCATTACTCTTTTGTAAGATCAGTTATTTGGCAGTCTATGGAAAGCCTGCTGAAACATGCATTTCTTCTGCAGATGCTGGAGGGGTTGTCTGGACCATTTGATAACCCCAAAACAATAAAACACGTAACAATTGGGTCACTCCTCATTTACAGATTTGTCCATATACATGTATAATCCAGATTATTGAAATATTTCCTGTAGACCTACTTCTTGGGTGTGGAGAGTGCATTAAAAGCAATCCTACAATAATAGACTACCCAGGTATATTCAGTCTGGCAGAATAGGAAGCTTCAAATTAACCCCATTATTGGTAGGCTTAAAGCAGTATAAAACCCAAATTTAACAATGATGGGTGCTTACAATGGTGTGTGTGTGTGTGTGTGTATATGTATATATATATATATATATATATATATATATATATATATATATGTGTGTGTGTGTGTATATATATATATGTATTTTGTTATTAAAAAAAAAAAAAAAAAAACATGGTATACTTTCCTCTGTGCATTTGGTTTTGCACAGCCTGGATCCTCCTATTCTCGGGTCCCTTTTTCCTGCTCCTGGCCCCTCGCTCCTGTGGAGTGCCCCCACAGCAAGCAGCTTGCTATGGGGTCACCAAAGCTGAGCTGCACCCATGTGTGTCCATTCAGACACAGAGCTGCTTTTCGCCCCTCTCTCACCTGATTGGCTAACTGGCATTGATTGACAGCAGCTGGAGCCAATTGGGAGGAAGAGTCCCGGATGACTTAGGGACTCGGGGACATCACTGGAAAGAGATGGAGCTCAGGTATGTATTAGGGGGAGCTGATACACACAAAAGGCTTTTTATCCTAATGCCTTTACAACGCGTTAGCTGGAGTTTAGATTAAATTTGTTATCCAAGTCCATCTAAATCTACTAGTGCATCTAAAGTGGGGTACACACTAGTAGAAAATCTACTGAAAATTCCCGTCCGAGGTAAAATCGTACGATTTTCGGCTAGTGTGTACACAACTTTCAGCAGCCGACGCTGTCATTTTCAACGAAAAAAAAAACCATGACAAACCCCAAATTTTTATCGTCCGTCCCCAGATGACCAATTTTCGTTTTAATGTGTACGCCATAAGTCTGCGAAAAATCGGATACGAAAGACTGCGCGTGATCTGAAGTTGCTGACTACCCGGAAGTCTGGGAACAAATGTCCCAAAAAAAAATCGGATGAGAAATTTCTTGAACATTTATGCACTGTCAACTAAAAACGGTTATGAACGCTGAGCAAGAGAGAGAAAAATCGGAGGATATTTCGCTGGATTTTCGTCACGTGTGTACGGGCCTTAATACTACCCTCTCACCAGACGGACAATGGTGATGCCTAAAGGTGTCTCTAGTGCTCCTCCATCCAGAGCGGAGACACCCTGAGACAGTAAGTACATTATTGGCCAAAACACCACATGACAACAAAGGGGAAAGAAAACTGTTGCAACCAACCACATTTAGGAATTGGTAAGCTATAAAAAAAAAAAAAAAGTAAATCCTTCTGCGCTGACAACAAATCCCACAAAAAAAAGAAGACATTTGTAGATCAGCAGCTGTATATAAATGATCTATCTCTTATGAATAATTTTAACAATTTTTAAAGTACTAAGAAGTATCCAATAAAAACTAAATATACAATTCTTGTGCAAAAAACGTAAAAGTCCAATATATCAATACAATGGTGCATGCACTGAAAAATTCCTATGTTTGAATATTCACAAAGTCCAAGTGTATATGCTGAAAAATGCCACCACCGTGTGACTTCATCAATCTTGATTTCAAGTTCTCCTCATCCCTCTTTAGCAAACATTCTCAACGAAAGTGCATGCCTATCTTTTCTCAAGAATAGTCAAGGGCAGCTTTGAAGTGTTTCTAAAGGTTGAAGGTTTTTTTTTTTTTTCTTTTAAACCTTCATGCATTCTATGCTTGAGGCTCGGTTCACACTTATGCGATGCGGGAAGGTTGCGAATTCACAGCCTGTTCCCGCATCGCAAACGCACCCCTGGCACTTCACACTGCCATATGCGATACGCTGGGGGTGTCAATGTAATGTTAACGACACCCCCAGTTTGATCGCATATCGCAGTGCGATCTTACAGTTCGCACAGCATCGGATCGCACAAGTGTGAACCACTGTGCGATCCGATCCTGATGCGGCTCAAAAAAAGGGTCCTGTGCGACTTTACTGCGGATGCAGTGCGAATTTAGCCATACAAAGTGTATGGCTGAATTTGCACCGCACACCCGATCGCATGTAATGAAGGAGCAGTGCTCTCCGATATTACATGCGATCGCCGCAGCCGCACATATGTGAACCGGCACTTAAGGTAAAAAAAACCTTCAGTGTGCAGCTCCCCTCTCAGACCCCCCCCCCCCAATACTTAAGCCTGATCCGATCTAGCAATGTGCACGAGAGCAGCTGCTCTGCAGGGTCTCTCTCCTCATTGGTTGAGACACAGCAGTGGGAGCTATTTGCTCCTGCTGCTGTCGATCACAGCCAGTAAGGAGGGCAGGGCTGAGCGACATTCTCTGTCATTTGGACAGGAGCAAGCACGCACGAGTGCCCCCATAGCAAGTGGCTTTCTGTGGGGGGGACTTGGCAGGGGGAGGGACCTGAGAAGAGGGTCCGGCTGTTCTGTGCAAAACTTTTCCTTACAAACACTTTAAGTGCTTCCAGCATAGGTGGTGTCCTCTTAAGATTTCTCCTTGTATGCAGCATGCAGATATCAAAACAAAAGCTCCTATAGTGAATTCATGTTTTAACCAAGCTTTATTATTAAAAAACATTTGACAATATACTTGCAAACCATAAAGGATGTAATCTTCAAAAGATCAAGAAAATAAAATCTAGCAACCCCAACCTTCACAGATCATACAATAATGAACAGTCCAGAGCTGCTCCCAGGGTTGGGTTCCACTAACTCTGAGAAAGAGGTTGTATCCCCTGAAACGTGTAAGCCTGCTAACTGAGTGACATATTGGGCCTGGGTGACACTTTCCTGTCACTGGACCTGAGTTTGATGTCATACACCGCTTCAACATTATCACTTTTGTGAATATAAAATTGGCATATGTGTTGATTTTTAATAAAATCTTTCAGTAATGCACTGGGTGTTGGTTTTTGTTTTCTACAATTGCTAATCCTAGACTGAACCGTAAAAATATGAACCAAAATTATTTGCCAACAAATATTGGGGTTTTAAGGGTGCTTGTTGTCATGTAGGCTTCCAGCACTAAAGCCCCGTACACACGTACGGATCGTGGTCATACAAACGTTCGTCTTTTCTCCCCGGGATGTCGGTGTCTGTTGAAAAGTGCAAAGACAGCACAAGGACAGCACAAGAATTTTGTCCGCAGACTTCAGCTGACTGCAGAAGTGATGTCATGTAATGGTTAACTTTCCCTGTGTTTTTTATTTTCTGAGCATGCCCAGTCTTGCAAATCTGCGGTCTGTCGGCTGATTTCTGTACTGACAGGCGAACAATCGTCCGTTCTGGTGTCCGCAGACAAAAATTTTCATGTTTGCAAGAAAGACTCTTGTCCGCGGATTGTGCGCAGACAGCTGTCGGAGGCACCATACTAACATGCGTACAATCGGCAGATCTTTCGTCCGCCGACGTTTGTATGACGACGATCCGTACGTGTGTACGGGGCTTAAGCTTCACCCAATATCAGTTGTCTGGCTGTCCTTAGCTCCAATACATGTCACACTCCTGTGGTGTATTGGGGCATGGGTGTTCAACGTGCATTGTGTAAAGGGAGACAGTGTATTTGATGATTATGGCGCGTACAGTTAGTAAAAACCCAAGATTCAGTATCTCAGAAAATTTGAATATTACATATGACCAATTAAAAAAAAAAAAGGTTTTTAATACAGAAATGTTGGCTTACTGAAAAATATGTCCATGTTCAGTATAGTATGCACTCAATACTTGGTCGGGGCTCCTTTTGCATGAATTACTGCATCAATGTGGCGTGGCTTAGGCTCCATTCACACTACCGCGACTTGGCAGCCTGACAAGTCGCGGTCCATTGACTGCTACAGGACCCGTTCTAATAGGAGCGACACAAGTTGCTCCGACTTAGAAAAAGGGTCCTGTACTACTTCGGGGCGACCTGGAGGCGACTTGCATTGACTTCCATTATGTGAAGTCCCTGCAAGTCGCGCCGAAGTCGCGGTGCACGGGACTTCACAGGTCGCCCCCGAAGTCATGCCGCTTCAGTGTGAATGCGGTCTTAGAGGCCTGTGGCACTACTGAGGTGTTCTGGAAGCCCAGGTTGCTTTGATAGTGGCCTTCAGCTCATCTGCATTGTTGGGTCTGGTGTCTCTCAGCTTCCTCTTGACAATACCCCACAGATTGGGATTTAGCTCAGGGGAGTTTGCAGACCAATCAAGCACAGTGATACCATGATAATTATACCAGGAATTGGTACTTTTGGCAGGGTGGGCAGGTGCCAATCCCTGCTGGAAAATGAAATCAGCATCTCCATAAAGCTGGTCAGCAGAGGGAAGCATTAAGCCTCGTACACACGCATCGATTATTGGCCGTGAATTTTCGGCCAGCGTCCGATCGGCCGATTTTCGGCTTGTTAGTATGATGCTTCCGACAACCGACTACGACTTTTCGGCCGAAAAAAATCTGGTGTGCAGGCTATAAGATTTTTGTTGGCCGTCAAAAGAACGGCCGATTGTTCGTCAGTCAGTACAGATTTCGGCAGACAAAAATCTGAAGATCAAGACTGGGCATGCTCAGAGAAGAAAAAACACACGGAAAGTAAACCAGCACATGACATCACTTCTGAAGTAGATTTTTGTTGGCTGAGAAAATTTGTGTGCAGTCTAGGCACATTCCAACCAACAAAACACAACTTGGACAAAAGTCGGACGATCGATCGGCCGATAATCGTTGTGTGTGTATGAGGCATTAGATGCTCTGGAATTTCCTGCTACAGGGCTGAGCTGACTTTGTATTTAATAAAACACAGTGGACCAACACCAGCAGATGACATGGCTCCCCAAATCATCACCCAGATCCCTGGTGCTGCAAAGGATAAAACTGTGCAGAATCAAATTTCTAATCAATAAATTGGGCAGCCAGCATATAGTTACATACAGTAATAAATATCCTACTAGGTAGTAACCCCAAATCCCTAATGTGACAGGGGTTCAAATAACGTGCAAACTGCAATTAAATATATAAACATAAAAATAAATGACAATTCCATACTTGAATAAAGTAAAGTCCATCAATAAAATGAAAATATAAAGTCCATTTCAGTGCTTGTGCACACAATCATACGTGTCCAATAATTAATAGGAAAGTGTAGGAAAAGCCGAGTAGTGATCCAAGTGTTTATTCTTTGTGTACAGTGATCACACTCCGAGATCCACCCTGTGTGCTCTAGCAGATCACCACAAACAAAGACCAAACACGTCTGGCAGTGCTTGTATGAAGATAATTCCTTACAGAAGGTCACTAGGAATTCTCCTCTGATCTCAAACACATGATTAGACAGGTCTAGAAGTATTTGGTAATCAATAATTCCTCCCAATAGACCTTTATATATTCTCCTCTGTTCAGCATTATGTGTGATAAGAATAATCCTCATAGCATAGTATTCCCAAATAACATTTTATTAGAAAATAGTAAAAGCAGATGAAAAACAGCTTAAGAAGGTCACCAGAGATCAATAGCATAGAACTTCCAGGCCTCGGTCACGATCGGAAAGTAATGTCCCAGATCACATCACTTCCTCAGGGCTCAATACCACCCGGACTTGTAAAAGCTTGCTGTTCACACTGCTCTTATACAAGCCGAAGCCTGTGTGAAACATACGGTATCTCCCAAAAAGTGATCCCCACTAAGGACTCAAAGCACACTCTCATAGATGATGGCCAGAAAGTCACCTACCGGACCAGTTTTAGTGGCCCAAACATAGCCAATCCTAATGCATAGCTGTTAGGTACAGTATCTTACAAAAGTGAGTACACCCCTTACATTTGTGTAAATATTTTATTATCTTTTCATGTGACAACACTGAGGAAATGACACTTTGCTACAATGTAAAGTAGTGAGTGTACAGCTTGTATAACTGTAAATTTTCTGTCCCCTCAATAACTCAACACACAGCCATTAATGTCTAATCCTCTGTCAACAAAAGTGAGTACACCCCTAAGACAAAATGTCCAAATTGGGCCCAATTAGCCATTTTCCCTCCCCGGTGTCATGTGACTCGTTAGTGTTACAAGGTCTCAGGTGTGAATGGGGAGCAGGTGTGTTAAATTTGGTGTTATCACTCTCACTCTCTCATACTGGTCACTGGAAGTTCAACATGGCACTTCATGGCAAAGAACTCTCTGGTGATCTGAAAAAAAAAAGAATTGTTGCTCTACACAAAGATTGCCTAGGCTATAAGAACATTGCCAAGACCCTGAAACTGAGCTGAAGCACAGTGGCCAAGACCATACAGTGGTTTAACAGGACAGGTTCCACTCAGGCCTCGCCATGGTCGACCAAAGAAGTTGAGTGCACGTGCTCAGTGTCATATCCAGAGGTTGCCTTTGGGAAATAGACGTATGAGTGCTGCCAGCATTGCTGCAGAGGTTGAAGGGGTGGGGGGTCAGCCTGTCAGCGCTCACACCATATGCCACACACTGCATCAAATTGGTCTGCATGGCTGTCATCCCAGAAGGAAGCCTCTTCTAAAGATGATGCACAAGAAAGCCCGCAAACATTTTGCTAAAAACAAGCCGGCTAAGGATATGGATTACTGGAACCATGTCCTGTGGTCTGATGAGACCAAGATAAACTTATTTTGTCCAGATGGTGTCAAGCGTGTGTGGCGGCAACCAGGTGAGGAGTACAAAGACAAGTGTGTCTTGCCTATAGTCAAGCATGGTGGTGGCAAGGTCATGGTCTTGGGCTGCATGAATGCTGCCGGCACTGGGGAGCTACAGTTCATTGAGGGAACCATGAATGCCAACATGTACTGTAACATACTGAAGTAGAGCATGGTCCCCTCCCTTCAGGGACTGGGCCATAGGGCAGTATTCCAACATGATAAAGACCCCAAACACACCTCCAAGATGACCACAGCCTTGCTAAAGAAGCTGAGGTTAAAGATGATGGACTGGCCAAGCATATCTCCAGACCTAAACCCTATTGAGCATCTGTGAGGCATCCTCGATCGGAGGGTGGAGGAGCGCAAGGTCTCTAATATCCACCAGCTCTGTGATGTCATCATGAAGGAGTGGAAGAGGACCCCAGTGGCAACCTGTGAAGCTCTGGTGAACTCCATGCCCAAAATAATGGTGGCCTGACAAAATATTGACACTTTGGGCACAATTTGGACATTTGCACTTGGGGGTGTACTCACTTTTGTTGCCAGCAGTTTAGACATTAATGGCTGTGTGTTGAGTTATTTTGAGGGAACAGCAAATTTACACAGTTATACAAGCTGTACACTCACTACTTTACATTGTAGCAAAGTGTCATTTCTTCAGTGTTGTCACATGAAAATATATAATAAAATATTTACGGAAATGTGAGGGGTGTACTCACTTTTGTAAGATACTGTACCTAACAGCTATGCAATAAGATTGGCTATGTTTGGGCCACTAAAACGGGTCCGGTAGGTGACTTTCTGGCCATCATCTATGAGAGTGTGCTTTGAGTCCTTAGTGGGGACCACTAACTGATTTGTGGACCATCACTGGGACAGGTAGTCAGTTCAAATCTCCCCAATGGGGACACCAATATAAAACACTAACGGAAGTTGTAACCCTTCCCCACCATGTCCCCCAAAAAACCTAGTGGTCTACTTAAAAGGGTCATGAAAAAATAAAAGGTGAACTAACTCCAAATATCCTGGTCACTTCTCTGGCCCAGACTGCATGTGGCAGCTGTACTGCCGGTTTAGCGGTATTATACAGCCCTGGAGTATCAATTAAAATGCCGGCAATGGCAAATGATCAATGGTCAGAGCAGCCACTTGACCGTACTGACCAATGAGGAGCGCATCCCCCACAATTAATAACGGGTGTGGTACATTTTCAAGTAAGTAATTGATAGCTGTGCTGCAAAGTGTCCCTGGAATTTTTTTTCAAATGTTGGCAACTATGGTAGAGGGAATTATGAAAAGTTCCAAATACCAGTCAATATTGGCACTAAACCTTCAGGCTTCTGCTAGAAAGCCGAACATGAAGAAGAACTTCATCTTTCAGCATGACAATGACCCAAAGCATCCATCCAAATCAACAAAGGAATGGCTTCACCAGAAGAAGATTAAAGGGCCATACACACTATAAGATTTTCTGAAGACTTTTTCCTTTAGATTTACAAAAACCATATAATATGAGGTCAAACCTAAACACTTTCAATTTGTATGCAATCTGGCAGGCCCTTGTACTTCATAGAAAAGGTAAATCTGAAGGAAATCTAACCACAAAAGTTGGATAGTGTTTATCCAGCTTTACATTTTGGAATGGCCCAGCCAAAGCCCAGACCTGAATCTGATTGAAAATCTGTGGGGTGATCTGAAGAGGGCTGTGCACAGGAGATGCCCTCGCAATCTGACAGATTTGGGGTGTTTTTGCAAAGAAGAGTGGGCAAGTATTGCCAAGATGTGCCATGCTGATAGACTCATACCCAAAAAGACAGAGTTCTGTAATAAAATCTAAAGGTGCTTCATTAACCACTTGCCTACCGGGCACTTTCACCCCCTTCCTATCCAGGCCAATTTTCAGCTTTCAGTGCTCTCACACTTTGAATGACAATTGCACGGTCATGCTACACTGTACCATTATGACATTTTTATCATTTTTTTTTCACACAAATAGAGCTTTCTTTTGTGGTATTTAATAATCTCTGGGTTTTTTATTTCTTACAAAAAAAAAGAAAAAAGACAGAAAATTTGGAAAAAAAAAACGTTTTTCTTATTTTCTGCGAGTTTTGAAAATAAATACATTTTTCTCCTTCACTGATGTGCGCTGATGAGGCGGCACTGATGGGCACTGATAGGCTGCACTGATGGGCACTGATGAGGTGGCACTTATGGGCACTGATGAGGTGGCCCTTATGGGCACTGATGAGGAGGTACTAATATGCTGCACTGATGAGCACTGATAGGCGGCACTGATGAGCACTGATAGGTGGCACTGCTGGGCACAGAGGTGGCACTGAGAGGTGGCACTGATGGGTGGCACTGATGGGCACTGAGAGGCGGCACTGCTGGACACTGATGGGTGGCACTGACGGGCGGCACTGATGGGCAGCACCATCAGTGCCCACACTCAGTGCCCATAGTGCTGCCAGTCAGTGCTCATCAGTGCCTAGATGAGCAGGCACTGACTGGCAGCACTATGGGCACTGATTGTGGGCACTGATGGCAGGCACTGTGGGCACTGATGGAGGGCACTTATTGTATTTTATTTACCTTGTGTAATCAGGGCACTGGTGATCAGTGCCCTGATTACATTCTTCTGTGTCCCCGAACGGCTGATCGGCTCTGCTCCTTCCTCACATGCAGTCTCTGTGTGAGGAAGGAGAGCTGGCGATGAGAGATGATCTCATATGTTTACATATGAGATCATCTCTCATTGCATGGGCCGATCACGTGGTAAATGGCCGCTGTGATTGGCCATTCACCACGATCTGTGATTGGCTGTGTCCAAGGGACACGGCCGACACAGATTTTCCCTGATGCGCGCTCGCGGGAGCACGTGGGGAGCCTGTCTCTTAGAGGCCGTTTAAAGACGGCCTCCCGGAAATTCGAGTCCGCGCTGTAGCCGTACTTCGGCTATAGCACAGATCTGAAGAAGTTAAAGCAGAGTTCCACCCAAAAGTGCCACATTTATTTGGGGGGTGGGAGCAGGTACCTAGATTTGACAGATACCTGCTCCCACTTCAGCTCGGGCGCCCAGGCAGCGGAAGTTCTCCTCTCCCCGCGCTCTCTGGAATCTTCTGGAACATATCACAGGTCCCAGAAGATTGCCAGGCCACTAAGTGCGACACGCTGTCACAGCTGGCTGCCCACACTTGTGATGTGAGAAGAGGGAGAGAAGCGAGGCTCCCGCCGGCCCCATCGCTGGAGCGCGGGATAGGTGAGTGTGTGTTCATTAGAAGTCAGCGGATACACTTTTTGTAGCTGCTGATTTTTAATAAAACACAAAATGACTCGAAATCCGCTTTGAAATATTAGTTTAGGGGGGGGGGGGAAGCACACTTATGCAACCATATTATTTTATTTTTTTTTATTTTTACTTCCCTTCGCCTAAAAGTTTTCAGTTTGTTGATCAACTGAGTTGTACAGTTTAGGCCCCGTTCACATAGGGGCGATCCGACTTCAGGTGACGACCTCCGAGGTCGCGGTGCGAGCAGCGCGCCGCGACCTCGGAGCGGCCGCCACGGACTTCATAACATTGAAGTCTATGGCGGTCGCCTCCTGGTCGCCCCAAAGAAGCTCCGGACCCTTTTTCTAAGTCGGAGCGACTTGTGTCGCTCCTATTAGAATGGGTCCGCAGCTTCCCTATGGAAGGCGACCTGCGGCGACCTGTGAGGCGACCAGGTCGCCTCACAGGTCGCCTCTATGTGAACCGGGGCTTATAGGTCACATTAAAGGTGGAAAAAGTTCAGAAATTATTTTCCTTTGTCTAATTTTTTTTACATCACAGAAACCGGACATTTTCACAAGGGTGGAAAGACTTTTTATATCCGCTGTAACTTTTATTTGAGTACAGAGTCGCACGACCGCGCAATTTTCAGGTAAAGTCGTGCAGTGCCATATAGCAAATAATGGCCTGGTCATAAAGGGGGGTAAAACCTTCCAGAGGTGAAGTGGTTAATTACTGAGCCAATCATGGAAAAAATAAGGGAATGTATAAAACTTTCCTCCAGACACGAAGGGCACATTTTTTTTTTTTTTAACTTTACATTATTATTGGAATTTTAATGTAACAATTTCAATTGTTAAACGAAGGGTGTTCCGTGAGAATTACCTACCCCGTGAGAATTACCTACCCCTCGTCACTTCCGGTACTCGGCACTGTATGTAATGCAGCGGGTACATTAAAACAGCTGGGCTGCAATACAAATCATCTCCGCTCCTGTCACTGTCACTTCCCTGATCTCGGATAGTAAATATAAAAGCGGCAGCGGCTGTATGAAAAGATAAATCACGGAGCCGAAAGCCGCTTTTATATTTACTTGCCGAGAGCAGGGAAGTGACCGGGACAGGAGCGGAGATGATTCGTATTGCCGCTCAGCTGTTTTATGTAAGCGCCGCGTCGGTAGGTTTTTCTCACGGTACACCGTGATCGTTTCATACTAGTGCGCTTGCGCACTAGTAAGCTCCTCTGTTCTTCCATCACGTATCCGGGGCTCTGAGCATGCGCAGTGCTGCGCTGCTCAGCTCTTTCTGGCCGGAAGTGACGAGGGGTAGGTTTTTCTCACGGGTAGGTAATTCTCACGGAACAAGGGCACATTTTTTAACCAAGGACAATGATAACTAGCGGTGACCTTCCCAGCTTAGCTGAGTCAAGCAGTGTTTATATGTGCTTTACAAATAAAGTTGTTCGGGAAAAAAAAAGCGCATGACCCGGAAGCTCCCTCACAAGCGGATGTGACGATATTACCTCGTTCTGTGATTGGTGAAGGAGTACGCTGCTGCGCAGTCACAAAACTGTGTCGTGACTGGCTCGTCCCCCCTGTGTCCTGTTCGCTGATTGGTTGAGCGTCGCTCTCTCGGCTTTCCATTTCCGCAGGCTTTCTCCTCCTGACCTTCTGTCAGCACAGCGCACGGTGACCGCTCGGTGTAACCATGGTGGCGTACTGGAGACAGGCCGGCCTCAGGTGAGGGGAGCAGGGTGGGCATGGAAGACCTCTGCCGAGCCCGAACAGCCGCTTCAGGCGGAGTTCAGCTCTATGAATATTATATATATATATATATATATATAATGAGGCCTATGAGCTGATCTATCACCTCAGCGGGCTGCTGAAGAGAACCGGTCACCACAGGGGGGAATGAGCATATAAAGTGTGTGTGACCTCCCTGTAGACAGCTCTGACATAAACTTCTTATCTGGAGATTCCACCAGTGATGTCACTTCCTATGGCAGGCTGACAACGCTTAGCCGCTGTCCCCCCCAATTATATGCAGTGTTGTCAGCCTGACGTGCAACCACCTTTCATCTGCCCATAAAATCTGCAGGAGGCTAGTGTGTATCCTGACAACATGGCCGCCCATTGGGATCCAGTTACTTGGTGGTTGTCAGCCTGCAGGAGGAAGTGCTGCCACTGGCGGAATCTCCAGGTAAGAAACGTCCTAGGGATGCACCGATACGCCGCCTGCTGAAAATGGAGTCTCAGCGTCTTACCAATAGAAAAAAAAAAAAAATGTAGATAATGCCTTCTAGGCAAACAACACCCCTCTATTGGCTTCAGTGCAACCAACCCCCCCCCCCCCCCCCCCCGATTTCAATGCAAAAAAAACACCCCCTATCGGCTTCAATGCCACCCCCTCCCCTCCCTGAGTTCAATGCAAACCCCCCCCCCATTAGCTTCAATGCCACCCCCCCCCCTCCCCTGCATGAGTTCAATGCAAACCCCCCGCCCCATCAGCTTCAATGCCACCAACCCCCCCCCCCCCCCATGGATTCAATGCAAAAAAAAAAAAAAAACCCTACCGGCTTCAATGCCAACGGCACAACACCCCCCCTCCACGAGTTCAATGCAAAAACACCCCCCTATCTGCTTCAATACCAACGGCACTCCCCCCCCCCCCTCCCCTCCATGAGTTCAATGCAAACCCCCCCTATTAGCTTCAATGCCACCCCCCCCCCTCCCCTGCATGAGTTCAATGCAAACACCGTTCCCCTATCGGCTTCAGTGTAAACATGGCCCCCGATTGAGTTCATTCAAAACGCCTGCACCGCGCCTTCCACACCTCCCTGACTTCAATGCAAAAAAAAAGACCCCCCCCCCCCCTTCCTGTTTAGTCAATCTAAAACCCATCTATCAACTTCAATGCGAAAAAATGTCTGCCCCCCCCATTGAGTTCAATGCAGAAAACAGCCCCAGGGACTGATCTGAACGTACAGTGTATATTAATGTGGGAGTAAAATGCCATAGATGAATTATACCCATAGGTAAGTCTATAGAAAGCCTTATCTATAGGTAAGTTTAGGAGATATTTACTGTACATGCTGCCGGTTACATCACTGGAGCATGCGCTGTGAAGGAATGGCCACCCATGCTGTTACTTCAGAGTCCTGTGCTGTATATAGTGGCTCCGGCACACATGCAGGGGAGTGACGTCATTGTGACTCCGGCCACTCACACAGCCAGAGTCTGCCAACCTGGAAGGAGAATCGGTTGAAGATGAAAGCACCTTCTGCGGTGACGGCTCGCCACTGGAAGGAAGAACTTTGTTCTAAGGTAAGTTACACATAATGTGCTAGTATAGTATGTGATGCATGCTAGCACATTATGGCTTTACCTTGCAGGTTCCAGGAAAAAAAAAAAAAAAAAACAGCGGTTTGTTACCGCTTTAAACACTGCATACATTGATGGCACTATAAAAAAAACCCTCAGAAATACATTTCTCCAGTTGTTTGCAGCTGCCTTGTCATACAAATTATCTTTAGGGTCTTATGTACACTTGCTGTTCGGGGGGGGGCAGTGATTGAGACACTTATTACTGCTCCCCTTTAGCTGAGAAGGCAGCAGCCGGGGTGTACATATAGATGCCATGGCAGGAATTATACCTCCTTTCATGCTCAGCAGGCACTACCACCATCTGTCCCATTCAAGTGAATTGGGCCGCACTGCACATGGTTGCAGTGCAATAGTCCAGCATTTATGGGGTAAAAACAAGCGGTGATGCAGCACTTCTCTCCACCTGTCCAGTGCTCTCTAAAGAGCAATCCGAATGCAGATGAATCTTCAAACAGCAAAGCTAGTGTAAACAATGTCTTAAAGTAGAAGTTCACCCTAATACTAAAATCTCTTAATCTACAATAACCTGTAAAGAAGAAATCTCTATACTTTATTTTTCTGAAGCCAATCCTGTCCAGTCCCACGCTGAGGTGTCAGCAGAGGCTTCTCTGTGGAGGTGGGTACAGAAGAGGCAGCCAACATTGGAAGCCCCATGGTGGGTGACACCTTTTAGCAGCCGTTGTCGGCTGTCTCCTCTGCAAAGCTTCCGCCGCTGGAGAGAGGACCGGATCGGCTTCAGCAGTGGCTTCTCTGTAGAGGTGGGTGCAGAAGAGGCAGCCGACAACCCTATGCCCCATGGTGGGTGATGCCTTTTAGTAGCCGTTGTCAGCTGTCTCCTCTGCAAAGCTTCCGCCACTGGAGAGAGGACCGTATCGGCTTCAGAAAAGGTTTGTATAGAGATTCCTTCTTTACAGGGTTAGATTGGTTAGTCTTAGATAGGGATGCACCGATCCGACTTTTTTGGTCCCGATCTTTTGCTTTGTGAAATCGCTGATCCCGAGTCCGATCCGGAAGTACTGTTTTGTGAGCTTATAACTAGGGATGCACCGAAATGAAATTCTTGGCCGAAGCGGAATAATAATGAAATGCTTGGCCGAAGGCCGAATACCGAACGCGGTGTTTCGCATTTTTTCCATTTATTTTGCCAATTTTTAGGGGGCACGCTGATGGGCACATTTTATGTTAGGGGGCACGCTGATGGGCACATTTTATGTTAGGGGGCACGCTGATGGGCAAAACAAAACATTTAAATCAGCGTTGCTCTTAACATAAAATATGCCCATTAGCGTGCACCTTAACATAAAATATGCTCATCAGCATGTCCCTTAGCATAAAATAAGGGGCACGCTGATGGCCACATTTTATGTCAAGGGAGCACTCTGTTGGGCACTTTTTTTTTTTTTAAGGGACACTTTATAGGGCACTCTAATGTAATGAGCATGGCAAGTGGCAACAACATATGGCAGTCTGCACACTAATGCTTGTGCAGCTGCCAGCTACCTTATTCTCCCCCAAATGTGCTCAGCTCCACATCACATACCTGAACTGCAGCCAGAGCCAAAAGCCGCGAACAGGGGGGCGGGGCGTGGACCTAGTGTGAAGGAGCCGCAGTCAGGAGCAGGGGGCGGGACGCGCGCGTGACGTCACACCCCCTACTCGCGGCCGGACAGGACACCGGCGGCATGTGAGAAGCGAGCCGCAATGAGGAAGGTGAGCGGTCAGGGCGGAAGCTGACATTGTTCGGCTCAAAATTATTTGGCCTTTTGACTTATTCGGCCGAACGCCGAAAGTGCTATTTTTTTCTATTTTCGGCCGAATAATGTTCGGCCGCCGAATATTCGGTGCATCCCTACTTATAACAAAATAATACTTCCGGATCGGTATCGGAATCGGCAGATACCTTATAACAATTGTGCATTCAAAATCTAAAATGTCATGGGTTTAGTCTTTAAGAGGTTAAACTTCCCTCCTCTGGCAGACAGAATGAAAAGATACATTGTAATCATTGTTTACTTAACTGGGAGAGTTGAAAGGCATTTGCAGGAGGCTCTTTTTTTTTTTTTTTTTTCTTTGACAGCTGTTCTCTGCTCCCTCACAAGCTAAAGAGCAAAACCGGATTGGCCCGTGGATCTGTTAATTTTACCGATTCCCCGATCCAGCTATTTTGCCCGTATCGGGGACGATATCCGATCCGAATATTGGATCGGTGCATCCCTAGTCTTAGATTGTTGATGTCTGTAGATTTAGAGATTTTAGTAATTGGGTGAACTTCTACTTTAATGTATTTGTTTATCCTACACATCCACTTTTATTTGTTCTCCAGCCAAATGTTTATTCTTTGAGCTTAGAAGTCATTAAGAGATTGAGCCCCTGTAAGCTTGTTTCTGGGGTCTGTCCTCCTGCTGGAAGGATTTCCCATCCTTTCCATTTACGATTAGTGCCACCTGCAAGTCAGGAAACTGGGGGAAATCCCCAGTGGGGTCACAAATTTTGAGGAATACCCAGAGAGTGCTAAACACTTTCCTGCTTCATCCAGATCAATAATGTTTGTTCCACTTGTATGAAATGAGAGAAGATGAAGTGCCTGTGGTATGTGCTACACAAAGTACATGTTAAAACCAACTATGTTCCAGGTGAGCCCACCTTTCTCTGCCCATTCCGAGGGTGCCAGTCCAGTTTGTCACAGAGGCATCAAAAGAACATGGGTGTATGACTGAATTCCTTTATTGTAACCAATCTATAGAACAACCCAGCATGGCAGGAGAGCAATGCTATACAAAGTACTTGTGCAAGTGCTCTGATACCTGAAACCGATAGCTTTGCAGTGTGATTTGAGCCCATACAAAATGAATGGGCTCAAATTGCACTGCATGGAATCGCATCGAATAGGAATGCGGTGCGCTTCTGTCCGAATCACCGCACCTCTCCTGTGTGAACCCGGCCTTGTCAGTGACTTTAGCCTCGGTTCAAAGAGGAGCGGTTAGGGAAACCGCATGGGATTCGGACAGGAATTGTACCTCATTTGAGCCTATTCATTTTGTATGGGCTCAAATTGCATCGCATAGGCATCGCTACTGGCGAGCATTTAACCAAAAGTATCGGTACCTGTGCTCACTGGTAAAAAAAAAAACAGTATCAGTGCAGCCTTAACACAAAGTATATATAAGACCGGCCACACATTATTTTCTTATTCATTTTCCTTTAGATTTACCACAACCATATAATGAGGTCAAACCTAAACACATTTAATTTGCATGCAGTCAGCCAGGCACTTGTACTACATAGTTGTAGGGAAAGTTAAAGGAAATTGAACAAGAAACTTGTATAATGTATGGCCAGATTGAGACTCCTACTTGTAGTTTACTTCTAACTGGTCTACATCCGTGTATTATACTTTGTTTTATAGCAGACCTATTGTTTCTCCTTCTTAGCTACATCCGCTACTCTCAGATCTGTGCTCAGGCTGTGAGGGCGGCACTGAAGCCTCAGTTCAAGGTAGAAGCAGACAAGGCAGCAATTACCAATGTGAAGATCGTCAAACCGAAGAAAGAATGATCCGTAAGTAAACTGGAACTGCTTATTCTAACTGCTTGGACTCATTCTTTAATTATCTGTTTAGGGCAAATTCAGTGGAGCAGAATAAAATATAATAGCCCATTGTAGTCAGTCTTTACAGAATATTATTTATTTATTTCAGGTACTTATATAGCGCTGTCAATTTACGCAGCGATTTACATATACATAGTACATTCACATCAGTCCCTGCCCTCAAGGAGCTTACAATCTAAGGTCCCTAACTCACATTCATACATAGTAGGGCCAATTTTTTTTTTATACAGGGTCTAATTAACCTACCAGCATGTCTTTGGAGTGTAGGAGGAAACCGGAATACCCGGAGGAAGCCCACGCATGCACAGGGAGAACATGCAGACTCCAGGCAGGTAGTGTCGTGGTTGGGATTCGAACCAGCGACCCTCTTGCTGCTAGGTGAAAGTGCCAACCACTACACAATGAATTTTTTTTTTTTTTTTGAAAATTCTTTTCATTTGTTTCAGAACAACATACAAAAACATAGCCATTGGGCATTCCCTGGCTCAACAACAAGACAAAAAAGAACAAAATAAAATAAAATAAAATACACAGCAACAAAAGGCAAAAACAACCCCAGACAAGGCTGCACCCAACTGCTACTTCATAAGGGTGTTCAACGCACAAGGATCCCGGTGACAGGAGCAATCCGTTCACTGCGTGAAGGTCCATCAGTTCAATGGAGAAGAAGATCTGAACAGAGTCCACTGCATGTAGGGGAAATAATTAGCAATAACAAATACAATTAAGGGTCCTAAGTCGACACAGCAGGGCCCCCCGCATCATTGGTAGTATCATCAGACTCCAACCAAATGTCCCACACCTTTGAGAATTTTTGCGGGCAACCCCTATTAGCATAGGTTGCTTTGTAAAGTGGGATTACTGAGTTCACAAGAGATTTCCACGAGGAAACGGTGGGTGCAGCAGGCTTCCGCCAGTGGAGAACCACCATTTTCCTAGCGTAGAACAACAGAAGTCCTAAAAGAGTGCGAGACGCCACAGAGTGGGCCAGATCATTCACAAGCCCCAGAATACAATACTCCAGCTTTAGAGGCACGCGGATGGTGGTCACTCGAGCAACAAAATCCAGAATCCGGGTCCAGTACTCCACCAGGGGTGGGCAATGCCAAACCATGTGTGTATACGCGGCGTCCGGCGCTCCGCAGCGCCAGCAGACCGCAGGCGTATCAGGGAAGGCCCTGTGCAGTTGGGTCGGGGTTAGATGAAACCGATGAAGGATTTTAAACTGCACAAGGCGGTCCCCGGCGGCCACCAGGTGACGGAACGGGTAATCCCAGACGTCCTCCCAGTCCTCCGCATCAAGGCCGGGAGCCTCTGCCACCCAGAAGGCCTGCAGGACCTCCAGCCCCGAGTGCACACTGGGGAGCAGGGTACTATAGATAGTGGAGAGCGTTTTTTTTAAAGTCTCGTTTCGGAGAATGGCCTCTAAGTCAGCTAGCGTGAAGTCGCAAGAAAAATTACCGAACTGTTTGTGGAAGGCATGGCGGAGCTGCAGGTACCTGAAAAAGTGGGAATTGGGTAGGGAGAAATCGGCCTTCAGTTGGTCGAACGACGCAAGCTCCTCCCCCCGACAGATGTGAGAGAGAGACAGAATGCCCTTGGAGGCCCACACGGAGGGATCCGGGATGGAGAAAACCTCCGGTAACTCCGGATTCATCCATAGGGGGGATTTCGGGGAACGCCGACCAGGTCCCAACCGAATGTAGGGCGATTGCAACTTCCATGCCCTAATCACTGCCAACATCGAGACAGTGACAGGGTACGGGGCCCTCGGTCCACGCAGCAACAAGTTACGTAAAGCCTCATAGGAGCCCAGCAGGCCCGCCTCCAGGGCCACCGCAGCATTGGAGGCATCCGAGATCAGCCAGTTGTGTGCATGCGTCAAAAGTCCCGCCACGAAGTAACGGAAAAAATCCGGACACGCCAGTCCCCCCCGAGTCCAGGGTCGCTGTAGGATCGTCAGTCGAAGCCTAGGAGGGCGAGAATTCCAGATAAAAGTAAGGATGCGAGAGTGGAGCCGACGAAAAACGGCCTTCGGTATCCAGACTGGGGAGTGACGAAGCACATATAGGAGAGGGGGCAACAGCTTCAATCAGGGTCAAGGGGAGATTAGCCCAGGAGCGCAGCTTGGTCCCGAATTTCAACAACAAGGGAGATAAATTAAGATCACAAAAGTCTCGAATGTCAGGGGATATCACTATGCCCAGATATTTGAGCCTGTCAGTCCAACACAGGGGCAAGGACGGGTCCGCGTGGGCACGGGCCCCCGCGTCCACTGGAAGGATAAGCGACTTGTCCCAGTTCACTCGCAGACCAGACAAGGTGGTGAAGACTGCCAACAGATCCAGGGCCGAACGGAGCGACCGGCCGGGGTCCCGGAGGAAAAGGATAATATCGTCAGCATAAAGCGCCAACCTTTCCTCCAAGGACCCCACCCGGATCCCCCCGACCGCCCCGGAACCACGAACAGCCGCCGCCAGAGGCTCAACAGCCAAGGAAAACAAGGCAGGCGAGAGAGGGCACCCCTGGCGAGTGCCCCGCGCGATCGAAAAGGGACAAGACAGCCTCCCCCCCAACTTAATCTGAGCACTGGGGTGAGCATAAAGCATGGCAACCCATTTACAAAAAACAGGGCCAAAACCAAATCTTTCCAGAACTAACATCATATAGGACCAGTCCACCGAATCAAATGCCTTTTCTAAATCAAGCGCCACCATCACACGTGTACTCTGAGCCTCCGCTGGGACCTGCAAATGAGTGAACACTCTGCGTATGTTAATATCAGTGGATTTGCCTGGCATGAAGCCAGTCTGGTCCATGTTGACCAAGTAGGGAAGGACCTTCATCAATCTGTTAGCAAGCAGTTTGGTAAGTATCTTCAGGTCATAATTCAAAAGAGAAATGGGCCTGTAGGCCGAGCACAAAGTAGGATCCTTCCCCGGTTTATGAATTAAGACTATGTGCGCCAAAGACATGGACTCCGGGAGAGCTCCCAAGTCAAGGCAAGATGCATAGGTCTTCAAGAGCCTAGGAGCTAGTTCAGAGACATACATCTTGTACCAATCCCCCGGCAGGCCATCGGGACCAGGGGTCTTCCCAGGGGGGAGGGAGCGAATAGCCAGCTCGACCTCCTCCAACGTGAAGTCCGCCTCCAGGAGAGCCACGTCCTCCGGGGCCAGAGTGGGCAGCGCCAACTCCCCGAGAGACCCCAAGTCCCGACCCCCTGGAATTACGAAATTCCAGGAGAATATCAGCAGGATCCCGAAGGACACTGCCATCCGCAGATTGTATGACTGGAACCACCGTCTGGAACCTAGAGTCCGCGGACAAGTTAGCCAAAAGCCTGCCATTCTTGTCCCCGGATTCGAATATCCTGGCCCGCAGCGACCCCACCTCCGCTTCAGCGGCCGATGACACATGTAGGTGCAACGCCCTCCGAGCCTGGGCCAGGGAGGAGTACGCCTCAGGGGAGGGATCCAAGGCAAACGCAAGATCCAAGGACTCCTTAACCACTGACTCCAAATCCGTCCTCGCCGAGGCGCACTCCACCCGCGCAGCCTTAATAGCGGAGATATAGTCACCACGAATAGTGGCCTTGAAAGCATCCCAACACACCAAGGCTACACAATGAATTTTAAAGTGGAACTGCGCTGTATCTGAGCACCATAAACACTATTTAATTCACTTATTTATTCAAAGCCAACTTCCCCCATTCATCCATGTCTCCATGCTTTATTTTGCTGACAAATCACTTTGGAAAAAAAAAAAAAAACTCCTAGCATTTCGCGCTGTGGCCATCTTGAATAAGGGCAGATGATTGATGTAGCATTTACTTCCTGGAATCTATCCGCCTTTAGCTCAGGCATGCAGGCAGGAGGGTGTGATTAGCTGAGAAAACCCTTCCTCCCCTCCCGAAGGCTTCTGGGATGTATGACATCATTTGCCTAGGCCAGAAACCAGGAAGAAAAGTTGAGAAAACAAGTAAATATGATCTAATTTCCTATCTAATTATAATGCCAGGAGCATAAGGATTAAAAATAGTCAATGTTGATTGAGAGGGTGAAGTTCCACTTTAATGTCAGGCCAGGGTCATCATGGTGACTTACTGGTTAGCACTAATGATTTTCAGTGCTGGGGGGTCCCCCCATTTTGAATCCCAGATAAGATGCTGGAGTTTTCATGTTTTCCCCTGTGCTTGGGTGAGTTTCCTCCTGTTGTACAGCACAGTACATCCTAATCTGTATCTGTGGCAGCCTGTATATTGGGCGGACACACATTTTGGCAGAGCTTGTACAACACAGCAGAACCCTGGCAGCACTTCCTGGCATGTAGTATACAGTACTAGTATGGAAGTACCGCAGTCCAACACATTGAGTCCCATTGTGTATCTATCTTTATTTCTAGGAGTTACTTTGTATTTTGTTAGTACAGTGTTTTTTTTGTTCAGGTTAAACACCAGGTCCACTTTAAGATCACAATTCTGAGGTTATTCATGAAAGTTACTTGGAAAGCAAATGAATACAGAAAATCAGTAGATTCTGTGCCCTAAACTCTCAATGGATTTTCAAAAATACATGCAGGGATTTTGCAGCAAATGCTTTATAAAGAAGTGCAGGTTACAGAAGGTGTGTGGAGTCATCTGTATATCAGTAGCACAATTTATGTCAGGTTGTGGAAGTATTTGGCACTTTTAGTAATCCTAGAATACCAGGGGGATTATCTATAGCAGCCTTTTTCAACCAGGGTGCCTAGAGGTTTCTTCAGGGGTGCCTTGGCAAAATGCCTAAAAATTGATAAAACCTCGTATACAAGACAGCAGGTGGATGAAGCCTGCAAGTTACACAAAACCACAGGTTTTCATTATGCATCATTACGACTTTCTAGACACCGGCATCCTAACAACCAATGATGTCATCAGTTGATAAGGAGGATGTCTGCCGCCTCCACAGCATACTTGTTTGACCCTCCTGAACAACATGAGAGATCAGTGATCTCTGGGGTTTGGCATCCTTCTTTTTTTTTTTTTTTTTTTTTTTTCTCAAGAGATTAACTAGACCTAACTTAAGTGTAAGGAAAAATATAATAAAACAAATGTCACCAAAAAATCTAAACTTGGTGCCTACCTTCGAAGTGGATGGTGTCATCTCTTTCTCTGCAGCCTCAGCTGTACAGAATGAATGATCAGGAAGAGCGCTGCATAGTCTCCCTGTTCATTCAACACTGTTTACTATGCTTCAATTATGAAAGAACACAGTGAGTGATCATCTGGCCCCCACCTAACTGTACATTTTTTTTGATTTTTTTTTTCCTCCATCAGCACACCACCCCTACACACACAAACACGTATTACCTCTCTGATTCCTACTGTAATAAAGTGTATTGTTGTTGTACTGTCTACCCCCAAGTTGTAAAGCGCTGTGTAAACGGTCATGGCTTTCTCTATCTATATTATAATCTCTATCCTGTGTTAGAATATTAATTATTATCGGTCACTTACTGTGATCAGAAAAAGAAGGGGCGGGTAAATTACACGTTTACCGGCCCCTTTCCCTGCTCTCCATCCTAAAAATCCCACCCCCCCTTACAGCAGCTAGTGGAAAAGGAGAGGAGGGGAACCTGGACAGGTGGGGAGGCATGAGTGGCATTTACTGGAACCAATCCCCTGTATTTTCCTCCTGTGGCAGCTGAAAGCCGACTGAAAGGAGAGGCAGAAAAGCCGCCTTTCAGCTGCCACAGGGGATTGGTTCCAGTAAATGCCACTCCCACCGCTTCTCTCATCCAGGGGCCAGCAATAAAGGGATCTACCCATCACCTGCCTGCAATGACAGGTTGCTGATCCCCAATCTATAGTAACTCTTCAATGTTACTTTTCACAGCTGCTTGCATTTTACGTCCTATTCATTAAACAGGTCGCAGTGTAAAGTCTGTCGTGTTTCTCATGAAGATCTTTTGCTTAGAGCACAAAGCATTTTACAACTAGAGGAGAGGCAGGTCACACAAATGATAGGCCCTGTAACCAGGCTAGCAACCCAAATTCTTAGCTCTGCAGATGCTTCAGAGTCCCTAATCAGGTGAAGAACAATGGATTTTTGTGAAGCCTCCTTTTTTTTTTATGTATCAATATTCAGTATTTTTAAAGGAGTATATTTTTCCTGTGGTTAGGTGAGATAGAGGCCTGTAAATTTGCATTGATTTTTAGTATCCAGTTGTCTTCAGGAGTGTGACTGCAGCTCCTTCTGTGTTATCATTTTATGTGTTGAAAAAGTCTTGTGTCATTTGACTATACTGCCCTCTGCTGGTGAAAACTCATTTTCGTATTCGTATAGTTGATCACTTCAGCAATCAGTGAGTCTTCTTATAAATTCCCTATTGAGGCAGAAAAACGTGGCACCTCCAGTGCCAGCCCAACCACTGCTGAGATTTATAGTTCCTACGTGGCCTGAGGAACACAAGTGTTCAATCGATAAGCTGACCGGGTCTTCTAGATCAGTGGTTCTCAACTCCGGTCCTCGGGACCCACCAACAGGCCAGGTTTGCAAGATAACTAAATTACATCACAGGTGATCTCATTTGCTGCTCAGTGATTGCAGTATTCTAGTCTGCATCCCCCAAGGTAATACTTAAAATCTGGCCTGTTAGTGGGTCCCGAGGACCGGAATTGAGAACCACTGTTCTAGATTGTAAGCTCTAAGGAGCAGGGCCCTCTGATTCCTCCTGTATTGAATTGTACTGTAACTGTATTGTCTTCCCCACACTGTAAAGCGCTGCGCAAACTGTTGGCACTATATAAATCCTGTATAATAATAACCCAGGATATATCTTTATTTGATAGCGTGTAGATGTTTACACAACACACGGGATACAATGTTACTGTATAGTATAGCTGGAGTTTAGCTTTAAAAAAAAAAAAATTATCCTTGGCAACCGATAGGATTTCTTTTCTTTTTCTACCTGCATTGGAAAAATGATAGCTGGAATTTGATAAAAATAGTCACTTCTGCTATATGGATCATTTTTATGGTATATAGGGATGGATTTATTCACTTTTCAGTAATCGTGTTCCACCTTTTCTTCTTTCTTTAGATGCTGAACACCAGAACCTCTGATAGAATAATGGATTTTCCTTGGGTTGTTTCCTGAATACGTCTACATCTGTAAATGTGTTATTTCTAATTTAAACCACAAGACCAAATAAAACAGGGATTGTTTTATTTGTAAATTCCTCTCTCTGGTTTTTATTGGTTACACCTAGTGGAACCTATTTGGGATCAAATTGGTGCAGTTTGCGATGCTTAGTCTTTTTTTTTTTTTTTCTGTTGATCGACTTGTGTACAACCAACCTGTCTGGCTTTTCCTGCTAGTCGGCAACACTAACCATTGTGTTCTGCTGGCAGGCAAGGCCAGCTGAACACAATACTGCTGGGGAGGTATTCCCTCATCGGAATCAAGCAATTTTCATTCCCTCCACCCATGGTGGTGTAAGGAAAGACAATTGCACAATCTTTGGCCTGCCTTATGGCGCTTTTCCACTGCATGGTACCGAACGGTACGGCTCTCAAAAACAGTACTACCTTGATTGTGGTTCCAAGAGGTACCATACCCGGTACCATATCCCACAATCCTTTGCATGCAGTCACTACTAGCCACTGATTGGTCAGAGAATCCCACCCAGTTAACTTTAGTACTACTTTAGTGGAAAAGCAAACCATACCGTACCGAACCGTTCCAACACCGTACCATGCGGTACCAGCAGTGGAAAAGCAAACCAGGCCAAGCAGGGCCGAGTAGAGCCGAGCCAGTACTTGCAGTGGAAAAGTGCCATTAGTTATTCTCTGGAATAGGCAGTGCTAGCCATGCTGTAAGATACCATTGGTCAGTGTTTTTCCTCTATCTGGTTACTATATGCGGTAGTAAAGTCTGCTTTCCCCTCCCCCTTCCCCTTTAGTTCCTTTTGTATTGTTATCTATGAGGCCATGGCTCGTACCATGACATTTCCTGTATTTAGAGAATATTGTATCTCTAAGTAACAGAGGTGCTTCCTTGTAAGTTATTTTAAAAAAGAAAGAATTGCTAAAAGAAAGTTTCCTGGATCTGGTATTGTAGGAATTTGAGTCTCTAGAAATGTCTGTGATGGTTTTGTGTTAGAAGCTGGGTTGTCATATCATCCTTTTAAACACAGCCACAAAAATGTAAATGTGTACACTTTTTTAGATGAAATATAAGTCTCAAGACAGCCAGAATTCTTCTGTATTGAGAACTCTGTCCCACACCCATTGGTGCTTGGCATGAAGTCTGACTATGAAATGCACTGCTTCCCATGGAGAGGCCTTGTGTTTTATAGTAACGTTGCAGAATCCTTTCACCGGCCTAAGAGCCGATTCACCTGCGCTTTGGTTTGGGTGTAGAGCAACTTATCTGCAGTTTACATGTGCTTTTAGGGTGCCATCTTAATGTTTTCTATTAGACCATGCTTTTTCCTGAAAGCGAATCAAAGTCCTGCATGCTGCATCTTTGTGCTTTCAGAAAATGCCCAATCTAATAGAAGTCAATAGGAAATGCATGTAAAACACGAATACAGTCACACTGCTGCTAAACTACAGCACACCAGTGTGAGCCCGCTCTTATCTGTAGGCAAAAGTCAGGGGGCCGGAGATAGTCAGTCAGTGGCTCATGGTTACACCTCTGTTTTAAAGTGTAACTAAAGGCAAACTTTTTTTTTTTTTTTTTTAAATCTTGGATAGAGCAAGGGGTTAAAACTAAAACCCCTTTCAGTTTTTTTGCTCTCTGTGTCCCATAGGGGAGATTTCCTTTCACTTGCTGTTCCATAACCATAACATCTGTCACCAGAACCAATGTCCTAATTTGAATATTTCCCCTATATTACTGTTCTGCTGGCAACCCAAAATTTGCAATTTCAATGAAAACCGTAAACAGAACAAATTTTGGAGGGGGTGAATCTCCATAACGGGGACACAGACAGCACTAAACTGACCGGTGTTCTAAACCCTCTCCGCTCCATCCAAAAATGTGCCTTTAGTTGCTGGTTAAGAACACAAAAAGAACATGAAAAACAAATTGTGTGCCACAAAAAGAGAGCCTCTCGTTTTAGGTGTGTGTGTATATATATGTATGTGTGTGTGTGTGTGTGTGTGTGTGTGTGTGTGTGTGTGTGTATATATATCTATATCTCTTTGGTTTGCGCGCACAAATCATTCTGGAAGCATGCTTGTAATCTAAAGCACTTGTATATCAAAGCGAATTTCCCCATAAGAATGAATAGAAACTCAGATGATTCGTTCCACTAAAAATAAATGACGGTACACTCACAGTGTTAAGGGGTCTGGTGCAGTTCCAAAGCCATTGTTGAATATGTACTGTATAGTGAAGCCACTGGTATACAGTTCTGTAAATGGTCAGAGGTCCGGGGGGTGCTGGTGGCTACCAACGTTTCCTGCAGAACTCAGAAACTGTTAACGTCACTTCCGGGTACTCCGAATGCACGTTTTGTGCGCCCACCCTGCTGGGAGTGTCTCCGAGTTCTGCAGGAAGCTCTGGGAGCCACCAGTGCCTCCCGGACCTCTGGCCACATACAGTACTGTATACTGTACAGCAGCGGCTTTGGAATCGCACCAGACTCCTTAACATTGTGAGTATAGTTCTTTTTATTTTTTTTTTTTTTTTTTAACAAAGCTACTGCTCATATGTTCGTATATCAAGACAACATTTGAAAAAAAACTTTGCTCGTCTGTGTGTGTAAATATAATAATAATATAAACTTTTTTCTTTCACCAGAATAAGGTCATCGTTAAATGATTGTTGTTGTAGTGTGTGTGTGTGTGTATACCAATGTATTTTGATCACTAGCCTATCTTTGGAACATGTGAACAGATCAGAGATTTACAGATTGTATACCTTCCTCTCCATTTTTAAACCTACAGAGTGCATATGTTCTGTATTTTATTTATATATCCATAGAATCATCTCCTGCTTGTGCTTAGTAAGGCAAGTCTCTCAGCTCGATTATTGCAGGTAATGTGTTGCTAAAAGAATGGGGTTTGACCTTACTTTCAGAATGATGTTTTTTTCTTAAACCCGAAAAAAAAAAAAAAACCTCCAGCCTGATAAAGTACTAATCTGCATTTTATTTGAATATTTATAGATATTGCAAAATTTTCCCCCATAGCTGTGCCTAAAAGCCACACTGATCATAAGACTTGTATCACATTTTTGCAGTTCCTCTTTTTCACTTCAGATATTAATACAGATGACTGCATAGTTAATGACTGTTAGTAAACCTAGCACGAAAGAGGCTGGCAGTTCTGCTTTCTGTATTTTAATTTCTGAGGAGTTTTCTGCATTTTCTTCTTAGCAGCAAATCGCAATCTTCCTTTGTTTTTGCTAAAGAAGTTTAGAAAAGGAAGGAGCTGGTTGCTAGCTGAAGAACAGTTCACCTGCCAAATACTTCACCCTTGAAGTTATATACACAAACGCATGTCACATGGATTAAAGGATAGGTTACCCTTTTAAAAAAAAATAATACATTTATTTTGCAGGTAAGATATATATGTACGGTATGTGTATATATACTTTTTTTTTTTTTTTCTTTTGAGCCTGTAAAGCAATTGCACCAGCGATCAATGTACCTGTACAGGCAAGCAAGATACACTGACAGGAAGAATCCATGAACTAGCACAGTGCTCCACAGCCCTGTGGTAGTTAGTTGAGAACTATAAACCGACACCTGCAAAGGATGTCGGGGGTGGTAGTTCATCCACACACAAAGTGACAGCTAATACAGGGAATTTTTTCCCTGTACTGTTGTCGGGGGGGGGGGGGGGGGGTCGTCAGTGGTTGCAGTATTGGGAACATGTTACACCCTAAAAACAGGTGGTACATGTTCCCAAAGGTGAACTTATCCCTAAGGCCCCTTTCACACAGGCGGACCGTTCAGATCCACCTGTCTGTTTTTTGTTTTTTTTTTGGCGGATCTGAACGGTCCCCCCATGCATCCCTATGGGGCATTGGATGTCAGCGGAGACATGTCCGCTGACATCCTATCCTTTCCGTCAAATCTGGACCGATGGAAACCCTTTTTCCATCCGTCCAGCGAGTGGGATCGGATGGGAACGGACTGACGGTCCGTTCCCATCCGATTCCCCCATAGAGATGTATTGGGAACTGACAGCTGTGTCTCCATACACAGTGCGGAGAACAGCTGTCATCCTCCTGCTCAGCGGCGGATCGATCCCCCGCTGAGATAAACGGACGGATAGTGTGAAAGAGCCCTTAATGTCTTAAAGAGGTTGTAAACCCACCTCACAAACTTTTACCTATAGGTAAGCCTATATTAAGGCTTACCTATAGGTGCTATAAATATCTCCCAAACTTGCACCGTTTAGGAGATATTTAGAGCGCATACTGCCGATGACGTCATCGGTGCAGGCGCTCTGAAGGAATGGCCACCCGTGCCGTTCCTTCAGAGCTCAGTGCCGTGAACAGCGGCTCCTGTGCGCAGGCGCGGGAGTGATGTAATCGCGCCTCCGGCAAATCAGATGGCCGGAGGACGCGAACCCGGAAGCAGGACGGCCGGACATGTCGCCGTCCTGTCGCTGAGGTGGCGGCACGGCGGGGGCTTCGTTTTAAGGTAAGTACTACATAATGAGCTAGTATGCGATGCATACTAGCTCATTATGCCTTTCTCTTTACAGGGCTTTTTTTTCTCGTTTTTTTTTTTTTGGGGGACTTTACTTCCTCTTAAAAATCTTGATGGAGTTGATCTTTGAAACTGATTGGAGTCTAGTTGTCTTTTTAATAAAAAGGATTAAAAAACAGAGTAAGTATGTGTTATGCTATTGCTGTCTTCAGATTATATAGTTTGTGTGTCATGCTTTTTTAGTATTGCTTATTTTAAGAGAAGCAATATAATGTTGGATTGGAGTTTAATTTAGGCCTCAATTACTGGTGGTGGTTGACATGCATTTTTACTGCCGCCAACTGCTCCTTTTTTTGGGGGGGGGGGGGAGGGGGGGTCGTGGCAAGAGTGTACATATACCGTAGCCATAATGCTTTGCATTACAGAACAGCAAGAATTCTTCCCCCTGTCTTATTTGGCTGGCAGTATTGCCTGCTGGACACGCTACCTATTCATCTGCATTCACATTGTGTGCACTGGTGCAGAGTTTAAAGAGTTAAAACAGGCACTGAGGAGGTCATATAACATCTCAATTCCTGTCAAATGCCCTCTGCAGAGTGTTCCAACCTGAATCTTCAGAGGGTATCGCAAGGGTAAATGAGGCTTAAGGGTGGTCTGATTGTAATTAGATCTGCCAACAACTAGGTACTGCAAGAACACGTCTGACTGCATGTAAATTGAATGGATAGTTAAAGTATGTCCTTGTGTTGCATAATTTTGGCAAATCTAAAGAAGATTGTGCAGCGTATGGCAATCTTTAAAGGGAAGGTTTCCCAGTGCAGAATGTGTACATGAGAAGGCTGCAGTGGAAGCAGCCATTCTCCCAGATCTTTATCCTCGTGCCTCCAGATAAATTCAATCTATTCAGATGGTTGCTGTGAGATTCAGCTGCTACTCATGCGCAAGGTTCTGGTCAAGTCACTACATCTTGTAGTTGGGATCTGAGGGGTTGATTTACTTGAACTAGAGAGTGCAAAGTTTGGTGTAGCTGTGCATAGAAACCAATCAGCTTCAAGTTTTTTTTTTGGCAAAGCTTAATTGAACAAGCTGATTGGTGCAGCTGTGCATGATAGCCAGTTTTTGCACTCTCCTGTTTTACTAAATCTGCTCCAAAGGGTCAATAAGAATTTATACCTGTAGAGCAGTCAGCCTACAGATCCTTGCCTAACAACCTCTACATTATATGAATGAAAACGTTTCCTGCTGATTTCCACACACAGCTACTGCTATCACTTACCAGGACTGAAGCGAAGGAACTGCTCCTCTTTTTGAGTTGTCATACTTATTCATGTTGAGGTACTTAGAAGAAGCTTGAGGACAGCTGAACTGAACACTTGTGCAAATCCTGAGGCTTGCACCACTAAAAAACAATCCAGCAAAGATGAGTTCCATAATACACAGCGCCCGGTATGTTAATAGTTTTTATTCGTGGGGGGGGGGCAGGAATATTGTTACTATGGACAAAACTTGATTAGTTTTCATAAAACCAAGCCGATGAACTTAGCGCATTTTTATTATTTCTTTATAAAGATTACACAACAGCAGTAATGAAGCAGCTGCTTAGCTCCTATAGCAGCAATAAGTAAAAAAAAAAAAAAAAACCATAGCACAAACAATGTAGATTGCAGCCCTCCCAAGATTTTAAACGAATGGATATTCTAAGGTAGATTGGAAAAATGGCTGGCTTTCTAAAATTTTTTGACCTTATTTTACTGTATTCCTCCCAGATTATTTCAAGCTGGTTTCTGTGGAAGACTGCCTTATTAAAATAAAAAAGGCCTTTGCATGCATACAATTTCCCTAAGCTACTTCTATCTATAAATATTCAAAAAAATGCACGGGAGAAAGATCTTATAAACAGCAATTCATATTCTCAACATGTAGATTTTGATTTGTACCTAGAAAATATTCAATTTCTTCAGATGTGGTCATCTTAGACTATGCAGTTGTTTGGTAAGCCACCCTGTTGCCCTATTTGCTTGCTGGAGTCCAGAGTGTAATCCTTAATGTAGGCTCTGTGTTGGACTCCCTGTCCCTACACTCGCATAACTGTTAGTGGCTTTGCAATAGGCCACTCAGATGCTGAGCGCTTCAGTGGAGAGGAACTGTTGTGAGTCAGGTGTTTCTCTATAGCCCCAGGTATTTTCAAGGGCCCCAGCAGGGAATTTATGTGAGGGGGGAGTGTGCTAAAGCTTAGTATCCGAAGGAGTGGCGGTATCTTAGGAAGAGAACATTACACTTTCCCTTGAATAGACAAAGTGCCTCATTTTTAAGACTAGTGTTGCACAGTTGCTTAAAGTTATGTGCTACTGAAGGAATTCACTTCAGGCATCTTACTGGCGGTACATTAAAGACAAGGCAATGAATGTCAATGAGTGGTTAAAACTCTTAGTAGCGAAGAAGTGCTATTGCTTGTGTAGCCCTAGGATTAAATCGACCAAAGAACAAACATAAGCTCAAATTTTCTTTCATTTTTTCATTTTTCTATCACTGCACTAGAAACCAAACACTCCGGATGTTTGCTTGCTATATACAAGAATTGTTCTTTGTTTTTGACCTTCGGCCAGTTGTCTTCTACTCGTATACCCTTTCTATGGTCTCCGTAACATGTATTACTTCTTCCACCTCCTCCTCCTCCTCAAAGTCCTCTATATTTGCTGTGGCCTCTTGGTACTGTTGGTATTCAGCAATCAAATCATTAGTATTGCATTCTGCTTCGGTGAACTCCATTTCATCCATCCCCTCGCCAGTGTACCAGTGGAGGAAAGCCTTCCTGCGGTACATGGCTGAAAACTGCTCAGCGATGCGTCGAAAGATCTCCTGAATGGCAGTGTTGTTTCCAATAAAGGTGGCTGACATCTTAAGGCCACGGGGTGGGATATCACACACTGCAACCTTGACATTGTGGGGGATCCACTCCACAAAATAGGCACTGTTTTTGGACTGCACGGCCAACATCTGCTCATCCACTTCTCTGGTGGACATTTTTCCACGAAAGATACCAGCAACTGTTAAATAACGACCGCGGTAAGGGTCACAGGCAGTCATCATGCTTCTGGAGTCAAACATCTGCTGGGTGAGCTCAGGCACTGTCATTGCTGTATATTGCTGGCTCCTGCGAGATGTTAGAGGGGCAAAGCCAGTCATGAAGAAATGAAGACGAGGAAAGGGTACCATGTTCACTGCTAGCTTTCTCAGATCTGCGTTAAGCTGTCCAGGGAATCGTAGCGAGGTGGTCACCCCGCTCATCGTCATGGACACCAGATGGTTAAGGTCTCCATAGGTTGGGTTGGTCAACTTCAGTGTGCGGAAGCAGATGTCATACAAAGCTTCGTTGTCAATGCAGAAGGTTTCGTCTGTGCTCTCAATCAGTTGGTGAATGGACAAAATGGCATTGTATGGTTCCACCACTGTGTCTGAGACCTTGGGAGAAGGCATTATACTGAAGGTGTTTATTATCCTATCTGGATATTCCTCTCTTATCTTGTTGATAAGGAGAGTGCCCATTCCAGATCCTGTTCCTCCACCGAGAGAGTGCACCAGCTGAAAACCCTGAAGACAATCGCAGCCTTCACTCTCTGTTCTCACCACATCCATCACTGATTCTATCAACTCTGCTCCCTCTGTGTAGTGGCCTTTAGCCCAGTTGTTGCCAGCTCCAGAATTGCCTGTCAAATCATAATAAAGATGATCAGGTCACCAGTTTAAAAAGAGAATCACATATTGAATACACCGAATTTCTGTAGAATATTGACTCAGCAAGTTGGGTTAATGAGGGTCTGAGGCTCATCTGGGGAATGTTCCTATATTGAGAAACCACTTGAAATGTGAAAGATTGTATTAACGTGCCTTATTATATTTCATAATATATTTCCGCTCATGCCCACTTATCAATGGAATATGGTCCCTTGCAATTACATAGTAACGAGCCAGACTAACACTCATTCATACATCCTGGACATCAGACAGCTGTATTTTGCATATAGATGACAAGACGTTGACATGTTAAACACCTTTTCATGCATTCATTCAGACACTTAACGAGTTAAGGCTTCGCATAAAAAGATTACTGACAACACCTAAACACAATTCACAATCGCTTACATTAACACATGACAGCTGAACGCAGACGGAGCGGCTCTCCCACAAACACAATCTCCAACACATGACACCCCACACTTACACAGGTGTATAGGGAACACAAGGACCTTTTCATGTACTGTTTCTGTGAGATATGTTCTATTTTTAAATTGACCGATAAATTGTAACCAGTTTAAAGCAGTTTTTCCCGCTCAAAACTTCCCTTAAATATGAGCGAAACTTGCAATAAAATCAGATGTGTCTTCGCCTTGCTTGAGTGCTCTGTGTCCTCACATCTCCCAGCTGGAAGAGAGAGAATTCACTACAGGGGGTTAGCAACTGAAGGGCCGTATATCATCGTGTAAATTGCCTCCTGACAAGATTGAGCTTACAAAATGCTTCCTATTATTTAGCATTATAAGCCAGGCCCTTTTATGATGATCACAGCTGTTCACACTACTATGTACCTTGATGCATGCACTTTCACTGAATTAAAGAATGCTGATTTGTGTAATCTACCAATTCAGTCAATCAACAACTTTTTATAATTACTTGATTATAATAACTTATTGAGGGCTCTCTACCTTCCCCTAGGGGCTTGTCTTGTCCCACAGGAATAGACCACACAGCAGAAAGGAGTGTTTGTAACATACCATGAATAAAACTGTCTGGACGAAACAGAGGTCCAATGACACTGGAGCGCAAACTGTCCATCGTTCCAGGTTCCAGATCCACAAGCACAGCTCGAGGGACGTATTTATGGGCTGTAAAAGCATAAACAAAATTAGATCCAAGAGGAAATTTGCTTTTATCTGACCTTTTTATGAAAGAAGTCAAAGCATTAATTTTACTAATAAGATGTTTTTTGAATATCTACATTGTCTGTCTGCTTTTGAATTTGAAAACCTGGGTGACTCAGATTTGTCACTATTGTTAAGCTACTACTCAGATTCTAACCTATACTGGAAAGGAACAGTAGACAATTAGGGTTAATTATAACCTTTCTAGGGCAACAGTTGAAAACATAAACCAGTCAGCTATAACATTATGACCACCGACCCTACCTCCATTGAGGCATGGACTCCACTAGACCTCTGAAGGTACACTGTGGTATCTGGCACCAAGCTATCTGTAGCAGATCCTTTAAGCCCTGTAAATTGCAAGATGAGACCTCCATGGATCAGCCTTGTTTTTGTAGCACATCCCACAGATACTTTATTGGATTGAGATCTGCAGAATTTGGAGGCCATGTCAACACCTCAAACTCATTCCTCAAAACCCTTCTTTAATTCATCAAATCATGGCAACTTTTTGGCTGTGAAAACGGGTCAGCATGGGCAACCTGACTGTTTTGCAGCTATGCGGCCCCATACACAACAAACTGCGATGTGCTGTGTGTTCTGACTTTATATTTGAACCAGTATTACATTTTCAGCAATTTGAGCTACAGTAGTTCTTCTATTGGATCAGACTACATGGACCAGCTATTGCTTTTCATGTGCATCAATGAGCCTTGGCTGCTTGTGACCCTGTTGTAGGTTCGCCCATGTTTTTCCTTCCTTGGACCACTTTTGGTTGGCCCTGACCACTGCAGAAAGGCAATATCCCACAAGAGCTGCAGTGTTGAAAATGCTCTGACCCAGTTGTCTAGTCATTACAATTTGACCCTTGGGAAAGTCACGCAAATCTTTAGGCTTACCCATTATTTTTTTTTTTTTTGCTTTCAACACATCAATTTCAAGGACAACATGTTCACTTGCTGCCTAATATATCCTACCCACTTTCAGAGGCCATTGTAATGAGATAATCAATGTTATTTGCTCTACCTGTCAGAGCTCGTAATGTTATGACTGATTGGTGTAGGTCTATAAAAGAATACGTGTTAAGACTTTAACAAGAGGCAAACACTCTCCTACCAAGCCAACACATTTTGAGAATGTATAATGCGGTGCTAAAAACTTACAGTGAGCTTCATTGAAGTAGACGTTGATCCGCTCCAGCTGCAGTACGGAATCCCCATTGTAATTTCCAGCATTGTCAATACCGTGCTCATCAGTGATCACCTCCCAGAACTAGGAAGGAAATGAAAAGACCACTCTGATCTTTAGTGGTGGAAGACTATTATGGATGATTGAAAATACACTATTAAGACAATCTTGCTATCATGTTAACCTACTGCTATTGTTTACATATAAATAGGCATAAGGAACATGGAGTGAGCATCCCCTTGTTAAGTCGATGTGAGCACAGGTTGTTCCCTTCACCCTCCACAAAATTTAGGGCTTTTGGTGATGATTTGATTAAACCTTTTGGGGTTAATTTGTTAAAGGAGTAGAGGCTGTACACTGGGTTTATTTTCCCTTTACAAAGTGAAGGTTAGTAATTAAAGTTAAAGTGAACTTATGGTAACCTCATGAAACATTAAGCTCTCCACTCAAGCTCCTGTAAATCCATCTGGTGTTGCCTGCAATGGGTGCTGGCTGGGCAGGATTTCATCTAACTCCTCACATGCTGTGGATATGCTTAGAAAAAGGTCCCAAACACCGCACACCTAGCAAAGTCATTAGTAAACCGGTGAAAGCAGCCTCAGCCAGTTTCCTCCAAAGCCATGTCCCAACGTGTTTCACCCTGCCCAAGGGGCTTAATCATGGATGTTGATTGATGATTATGCCTCTCCATGATTAAGCCCCATAGTTGGGGTTAAACATGTAGAGATGTGGCTACTTTCACCTGTTTACTGATGGCTTTGCAAGGTGTGCGGTGTTTGGGACCTTTCTCAATGCATATCTAAACTGAACCTGTGTTCACTTTCAATACCCAATCTTGTATGAGGGAGAATTATAAAAAAAAAAAAAAAAAAAGAGTAATTGCTAGCACATGATTGGTTTGGAGCGTACATAACTTTGCTTTTATTTACTTTTGCTAAAAATTCACTTGCCAAGTAAAGCCTCTACTTAAGTAAATTGACCCTATATTATTAAAACAGAACATCTATTGCAAAGCTATGTGATTCTTGCAATGGTGTGGAGGAGAAAAGTAACCAAGCAGGTTATTAGTATATATCATTTGCAGTATATAACTACAAGCTCTGAATGCAGGATACATTTCCTGAAGAGGCTGCGGTTCTTTTGACATAGCTTAGCAAAAATTAAAAAATAACACTGTATATTCAAATTCCTATCTGTCATCCCATTCACATGACAAGGCCACATTTCCCTTATCAGCCTTCCTCACACTAGTATGAAGCCACAACCACACCCTCATCTGTCCCAAAATCTTGATTAATAATGGCAGAGTATTGTTACCCAGAGTAGAAGGTCATTTTTTTACAGACAAACTCAAATGTCTTAATTACTTGACAAATGAGACATGTTTACACTGAAAAGCTTGAAGTTCCAGTTGCACACGGGTATCGTTGTTTACTGATGTTTACTCAGGAACTTGTTTACAGAAAGTCCGTGAGTCCAACTCTGCATTTCAGGTTTTATTGTCAATGCCTGAAGTGGTTCTAAAGTCAGAAGGTTTTTTTTCTTATTGTATTGTATGCATTAGGATAAAAAACCTTCAGTGTTCAACAGCCCCCCCCCCCAATGCTTACCTGAGCCCATCTTGATCTAGTGATGTTGCAGGAGTGTCTTGGCTCTCCGGGACTCTCCCTCCTTATTTGCTGAGACAGAAGCCTGGCGCCATTGGCTCCCGCTGCTGTCAAAGTTAGTGAGCCAATGAGGAGAGAGGGAGCGGGGTCAAACCGCGGCTTCGTGTCTGAATGCACACAGAACAGCAGCTCAGTTCGGGTGCCCCCACAGCAAGCTGCTTGCTGTGGGGGCACTCGGTAGGGGGGAGGGGCCAGAGAAGAGGAGGATCTGTGCTACTCTGTGAAAAACTGCTGCACAGAGCAGGTAAGTATGACATGTTTGTTATATTTAAAGAAAAAAGCGACTTTAATTGAACAAACTGAATTTAGAAGCTGATTAGCTACCATGCACAGCTGCACCAGATCTGGTAGTCTTCAGTTTTAGTAATGCTGAGTATAGGCGAGTAATGGTGCGTAAGTGTATAAACAAGTAAAATTCTTCTTCATTGTCAGTGTTGTAATATTCTCATTTATACTGGCGTAAACATGCTTATAGGTGAGTAAATGTGCATATGCAAGTGAATTACTGTACTCAAATTAAACATTTTTGTTTTACTGCTCTGTACTCATTACTGTATTACTGGTCTTTACCCAGTTCAGCTCCTTGGGCGTACTTTGTATGTCCAAATTGTGAACCTTTAATCACAAGCGGATCCATCTGCTTGTGCGGGTTTTGTTTACTTTCAAAGTGAAAGTGATGCGGTAGCTCCAAAGCTGCGATCACTTTCACAGAACCAGCAGCGCGGTGCTCCCCTCCTCCTCCTGTGGTTCCCTGGCTGTCTCGCACTTAACGGTGCCCAGGAACATAACCGTGAGCGGAGGGAGAGAGATTGCTGTGAGACTGAGGCAAATCCATGCCTCGATCTTGCATGCAAACAAAGAAACAGGAAGTGATTTCACTTCTGCTTCCATATGCATCCTTTCCTGGCCGGTACAGCCAGGGGACACATCTAACCACGCTGATCTGTGCTTGGTTAGATGGCGTGAAGGGCAGGGGAGACATTGGGGTCTATTAGACCCGTAATGACTCCATAAAGAGTACCTGATTGTCATTTGGCCAGTGCTATCACATAGGAGTTTATAAACCCCCTGTGATAGCAATTAAAGTAAAAATTAATTTAAAAAAATTTAAAATAAATGATAATAAAAAATGCAGAAATCCCCGTTGCCCCGCACTCCTGCGCAAACACAGGCCCAGGGAGCACATGCGTATATAAACCGTGGTCGCACCACATGTGACATATCGCCATGAACGTCCGAGTGAGAACAATAATTCTAGCACAAGGGCTCCTAGATAACTTTAAATTGATGAGTTGTAAAGACTTTTAAAGCGTCACCTGTGGTGATTTTTGGGCACCATAGTTTTTGGCGATATCGCAGGCACACGCAATTTTAAGACATGGAATGATTGGTATCTATTTACTCGATGCAACCTCATGTTTTATATTTTAACCAAAAATAGATATTATATGCTGTGGTTTTGCACTAAAATAATTGTATTATATTCTTCCGGAAAATTTGCTCCCTTTTTGGGTGTGCCTATACCTGGGTGCTGCGGGGGGGGGGGTCCCCTCCTTGTGCATGACCTTTTTTTTTTTGGATCCCTGGGGTCCCGTGCAGCGCCGCCATTTTGCCGTGGTCTTTGCATTCCCGGCTTTGGCGGCCTTGTTTGTGTAGTACAGCGCCCATGTTTTGGATTTCCCATAGAGAATTGTAGCCTGTGTGCGGTGATGTGCTGTGGGGCCTTGAGTGTCAGTGTTGGCGCTTCCTATTCCTTTTCCATCGCAGTTTGGCAGGCTGTTTGGTGCTCTCGAGCCCTGGGGTGGTGAATCTCTGGGGGCATAGGATCCTTCCTCTGCTTTATACAGTGGTGCGGATGTGCGTATTCTTGTGGTGCTCCAGTGGTGCGCGGGGGATTGGGTCACCAGTTTAAACAAAAAAATAAAAACTTTTTTTTCTCGTTTGTGCATGGCGCAGCTTCGCTTAACCCTATTGTTGGCAATGGAGCCTCTGGAGCGTGTATCACCACCTGACCCACTCCTGAAAGCTGCGGGACCCTCTGGGTCTCAGTCTGCCCTAAGGCCATGACCGCCGCCCTGCTACTTGCATCCAAGATAGATATGGCACTGTATTTTATCAAGATCCAAAGTCAGTGCTGCCCTCTAGTAGGAAATTCTAGAGCACTTCATGCTGACCAACTTTATGGAGATGCTGATTTAGTTTTCCAGCAGGACTTGGCACCTGCCCACACTGCCAAAAGTATTAATGCCTGTTTTAATGATCATGGTATCACTGTGCTTGATTTGCCAGCAAACTCGCCTGACCTAAACCCTATAAAGAATCTGTGGGGTATTGTTAGAAGGAAGAGACGTCAGACCCAAAAATACAGATGAGCTAAAAGCCACTTTCAAAGCAACCTGGGCTTAGCAGAGTCACAGGCTGATCGCCTCCATGCCACGCCACATTGATACAGTAATTCATGCAAAACTAGCCCCAACCAAGTATTGAGTGCATACCAGGGCCATTTTTTAGCAGGAACGTGGGGGAACGCAGTGCCGGCACCTCCAGCACTGAATGTATGCAATAGCAAGGGGTGCTGCGGTGTGTGATGTAGGGTCTACTGATGGAGTGGATCTATTTTTGTGTGGCAATCTACTGTTGCTGGTGGGGGATCTTTTGTTACTGGGGGTTATTGGAAGGGATCTACTGTTTAGGGAGGGGTCTACTGTTTCTGGCTGCTGGAGAGTCTATTGATGTTGGCTGCTGGGAGATCTGTTGTTGCTGCTGGCTGGATCTTTTTTATTGCTTCTCTTCCCCGATCGTCGGGGATTGAGTGTGGAGATCCGCCCGCTTTGTTCACTCCTAAGTGACAGGCAGGGACAGATTGCAGGATTCAGCATAGCTGAACCTGCGATCTGTGCCTGTGTCACACAGTCCCCTCCCCCCACACACGTCAGTAAGCACCAGAAATACATTAACCTCTTGATCACCAATAAAAGTTAACCCCTTCCCTGCCAGTTTCATTTTTACAGTAAAAGTGCATAGTTATAGCACTGATTACTGTAGTAATGTCACTGGTACCCCCAAAAGTGTAAAAAATGTCAGTCAAGGGTCCGATCTGTCCACCGCAATGTCGCAGTCCCGCAAAAAAATTTGCAGATCGCCGCCATTTTTAGTTTAAAAAAAAACAATAAAAATTACATAAATTTCCCGTAGTTAGCTGCGATAACTTTTGCGCAAACCAATCAAAATACGCTTTTTGCGATTTTATTTTTTTTTTTTTTTTTTTTTTTTTTTTTTTTTAATCAAAAATATGTAGCAGAAAACAAATTGGCCTAAAATGTTAAAAAATTTAGATTTTTACATTTTTTTGGGGGGGGGGGGGAATTTCATATAAAAAAATGTTAAAAATATTGTTATTTTTTCAAAATTGTCGCACTTTTTTGTTTATAGCGCAAAAAGTAAAAATCGCACAGGTGATCAAATACCACCAAAAGAAATCTCTATTTGTGGGGAAAAAAAGGACATAAATTTAATTTGGGTACAGCATCGCACGACCACGCAATTGTCCGTTAAAGTAACGCAGTGCTGAATCGCAAAATATGGCCTGGTCAGGAATGGGGTAAAATCTTCCGATCTTAAAGCGGTTAAAATACGCTTATTGAGAATTTTTTTGTCAAAGAGATGTAGCTAAATACATTTTGGCCTAAATATATAACAAAAATGTAATATATTGGATATTTTTTAACTGCCAAAGTAGAAAGATATTGTTATTTTTTCAAAATTGTCGTTCTTTTTTTATTAATATCGCAAAAAATGAAAAGTGCAGAGGTGATCAAATACCACCAAAAGAAAGTTCTGTTTGTGGGAAAAAAAGGACGTAAATTTTGTTTGGGTACGGCGTTTCATGACCGCACAATTGTCGGTTAAATTTTCACAGTGCCGATTCGCAAAAAGTGGCCTGGATGTAAAGCAGGAAAATGCTCCGGTCCTAAAGTGGTTAAAGCGCAGAGAGCATCATGAAGAACAAAGAACACACCAGGCAGGTCCGAGATACTGTTGTGGAGAAGTTTAAAGCCGGATTTGGATACAAAATGATTTCCCAAGCTTTAAACATCCCAACGAGCACTGTGCAAGGGATAATATTGAAATGATAGGAATATCAGACCACTGCAAATCTACGAAGACCTGGCCATCCCTCTAAACTTTCAGCTCATACAAGGAGAAGACTGATCAGAGATGCAGCCAAGAGGCCCATGATCACTCTGGATGAACTGCAGAGATCTACAGCTGAGGTGGGAGACTCTGTCCATAGGACAACAATCAGTTGTATACTGCACAAATCTGGCCTTTATGGAAGAGTGGCAAGAAGAAAGCCATTTCTTAAAGATATCCATAAAAAATGTTGTTTAAAGTTTGCCACAAGCCACCTGGGAGACACACCAAACATGTGGAAGAAGGTGCTCTGGTCAGATGAAACCAAAATCGAACTTTTTGGCAACAATGCAAAACTTTATGTTTGGCGTAAAAGCAACACAGCTCATCACCCTGAACACACCATCCCCACTGTCAAACATGGTGGTGGCAGCATCATGGTTTGGGCCTGCTTTTCTTCAGCAGGGACAGGGAAGATGGTTAAAATTGATGGAAAGATGGATGGAGCCAAATACAGGACCATTCTGGAAGAAAATCTGATGGAGTCTGCAAAAGACCTGAGACTGGGACGGAGATTTGCCTTCCAACAAGACAATGATCCAAAACATAAAGCACAATCTACAATGGAATGGTTCACAAATAAACATATCCAGGTGTTAGAATGGCCAAGTCAAAGTCCAGACCTGAATCCAATCGAGAATCTGTGGAAAGAACTGAAAACTGCTGTTCACAAACGCTCTCCATCCAACCTCACTGAGATCGAGCTGTTTTGCAAGGAGGAATGGGCAATAATTTCAGTCTCTCGATGTGCAAAACTGATAGAGACATACCCCAAGCGACTTAGAGCTGTAATTGCAGCAAAAGGTGTCGCTACAAAGTATTAACTTGCGATTTGGTAGTTTGAGCTCTAGAAAACCAGAATTTCAAGGAATTATTGATGTAGGTAGATGATTCCTAAGTGTAATTGTGCCAACATCCCTGGTAAGTATACAAATGGTTATTTGGTTCCTCAGGCCAGTAAGTGGGACTTTAAGGCAATAAACAAAAACGTATCAGCATGAATGCGATTTTAAATTTTATCGTAAAAAACACATGAATTACAACATGTTTAGGTCCGTAAATTATATAGTGCAGGGTGGGTAAGAGACCCATCCGTGGTAGTGCACGAAAGGTAAAGAAGTGATACTGTGAATATTGGTGACTTTAGAAACACAAGAATCCTGCCATCCGTCGGTATTGGATGTTGCAGGGAGCGTCTCAATTCCAACGCGTTTCGGCTGCCTAAAGCGGCTATGCCTTTTTCAAGGTATCACCATATCTAAAATGATATTTAGACATTGTTAGTGTCATTGTTACACTAAATACTTAGTTGGTGTGATCTAAGTTAGATAAATGGCTTACATTTAGTTTTTTGTACAGTTTCTCGATCGTTATGTGTGGAAAATGCCCCTCTTTTTCCCAGGGTAGCCACAAGATCCCCACAGAGGAAAGGAGTAACAGTGATGCGGGCACTAGAAAGACCAAATTGCTGTTTCATAAGTATCCATAACATACATTAATTATTAGCCACTTCGGGGTTCTCAGGGGTACTCACATGGTCCAGAGTAACTGGTTTCCTCATTCGGAGTCCCTGATGGAAGTGGTAACTGTCCCTGGAAATATATATTTATTTTGTATATCCAGGGATTGTATATTGGACAGAAACATAATTGGGCTTTTGACAGAAAGGTGTAATTACCTCCTCTGCTTCAGGTCTCAAGGGAATGCAGGGTGGTATCTATATTAAAGAAACATGAGAAGCATTTTTAGGGATATGTTCCAGGTAATTGGTCCCGGTTTTGACTAAGAAACAATCCTAGTACAAAAACAGGGAGGGGGGGGAGAGGGAGGGGTTTTCAAGTTATTTTTACCTCCTCTGCTCCGGTCTTGGGGATACAGGGCCGTATCTGTATTGAAGAATATGCATAACAGATTAGGGATATGTTCCATGTAATTGGTGCATAATTGCACTAAAAAAAAGTTTTGGTGTAGTAATACCTTTGTCCAGTAGGGGAGGCCGAGTGTGGTACACTGGGGCTGATGGTTATTACCTCCTCTCCTCCGATCTTAAGGATGCAGGGCCGTGTCTATGTTGAAGAATATATGTTGCAGGTTAGGAATAAGTTCCATGTTAATGGTGCAAAGTTGCCCTGAAAAAGGTTAGGGCGTAATGATACCTTTGTCCTGCAGGGGGAGGCCGAGTGTGGTACAGGGAGGCTGGTCACGTCACCACTCCGAATGAGGAAACCAGTTACTCTGGACCATGTGAGTACCCCTGAGAACCCCGAAGTGGCTAATAATTAATGTATGTTATGGATACTTATGAAACAGCAATTTGGTCTTTCTAGTGCCCGCATCACCGTTACTCCTTTCCTCTGTGGGGATCTTGTGGCTACCCTGGGAAAAAGAGGGGCATTTTCCACACATAACGATCGAGAAACTGTACAAAAAACGAAATGTAAGCTATTTATCTAACTTAGATCACACCAACTAAGTATTTAGTGTAACAATGACACTAACAATGTCTAAATATCATTTTAGATATGGTGATACCTTGAAAAAGGCATAGCCGCTTTAGGCAGCCGAAACGCGTTGGAATTGAGACGCTCCCTGCAACATCCAATACCGACGGATGGCAGGATTCTTGTGTTTCTAAAGTCACCAATATTCACAGTGTCACTTCTTTACCTTTCGTGCACTACCACGGATGGGTCTCTTACCCACCCTGCACTATATAATTTACGGACCTAAACATGTTGTAATTCATGTGTTTTTTACGATAAAATTTAAAATCGCATTCATGCTGATACGTTTTTGTTTATTGCCTTAAAGTCCCACTTACTGGCCTGAGGAACCAAATAACCATTTGTATACAAAGTATTAACTTAAGGGGGCTGAATAATTTTGCACGCCCAATTTTTCAGTTTTTTATTTGTTAAAAAAGTTTGAAATATCCAATAAATTTCGTTCCAGTTCATGAACAAAAAATTACAGTTTTATATCTTTATGTTTGAAGCCTGAAATGTGACAAAAGGTCGCAAAGTTCAAGGGGGCCGAATACTTTCGCAAGGCACTGTATATGTATATATGTATATATGTATATATGTATATATATATATATATATATATTGTGGCAGGGCACATGGATCTGTGGTCGACGGAAGATACGTGTCACCGAGGTTCCTGGCCTCGGTGAGATAAGAGCCGGTAATTCTGTGTCAGCAGCAGCTAGTGCTGTTTGACATTTTTCTATTTTAGTGTGGCTGCAAAGCCGAATCCGGGCCGGCTCTTATTGGGAGCAGTTAAGGTATGGGTGGGTGGCTGCTCCCCACGCTCCAGGCCAGGTCTTGCCTGGGGTTTATAAGGCAGACAGCCTAACAGGTGTTTGAGATTTGTCTCCAGGCACCAGAAGGCTGTGGAAGTGAGTGTTGAGGAAAAAGCTTACAAGCAGATGAACTGACCCATTGCTGTGTGTGAACAGCACCAAAGAGACACAGGTGAATGGACTTGTTGCTGTGCTTGAAACCTGCCTTTAAGACTGTCAGTTTTCCTTTTTGTTGGGTGTGAGTTAACACCAAGAAAGACTTACTTTTGTGTTCCTGAAGTGTAAATAAAACACTCCTGATTTACTTTGAAGAACCATCTGTTTTGCCTCTATACTGCACCCGCAGATCCTACCTACCAGAGCAAATCCCCACATTTGGTGCTCGGATGCGGGCATGCGCAGTGAGGCTGGCGTAAAACGCCAAAATATTTTTGTTCTGCTGAATGTGACTGTACATGTCGTATATTAAGCCTGCTAAGCTGCAGCCACAGGAAAAGATGGAGGAATTGATAAGGCAGCTTACCCAGGCCAGTTTAGGACAACAGCAGGCCATAGAGCTACAGCGGGAGACTAACCTGCAACAGCAGAAAAGACATGAGGAGGCTATGCGTGCACAGCAGGAGACTAATCAACGGCTGCTACAACATGTGTTGGCGTTGGAAAAGTCTGGGGTGTCTCGGGGAGTGCATGATGCCCGGAAAGCGGTCCGTGCAGCGATACCCAAGATGGCTCCCACGGATGACGTCGAGACGTACCTCGCCATATTTGAAAAAGTGGCGGTCCGGGAGAAGCTACCCCGTGACCAGTGGGCTGAGGTGGTCGCTCCGTTCCTGGCATCCGGACCCCAGCAGGTGTTTTTCGATTTGACAGATGACCAAGCTGCCGACTATCCGACCGTAAAAGGTGAGATCCTGGCGAGACTGGGCGTAAATGTCTTAGTCCGCGCTCAGCGAGTGCATCAGTGGGGCTACAAAGCGGCTGAACCGGCCAGGCCACAATATTACGATTTACTGCACAGACTGCAAAAATGGCTGCAGCCTGATCTGTTAAAGCCCACTGATATGCTGGACCGCTTATTGGCTGACATGTTTTGGAGGGCCTTGCCTTATCCCCTCCAGCACTGGATCGGCCAGGCTTCTCCTGACAATGCTCTGGATATGGTTGACCTGGTGGAGCGCTATGAGGCCACCAAGAACTTGCAGGGATGTACAGGGGGGAGGGGGCCAGTCAAACCCCGGAAATCTCCGCCACAGACCCAACGCTTGGTGGCAATGAGACACACTCAAGACGTACTCCCTGTACGCCCGGCCCCAATAGTCTGCTGGCGGTGTCAGGAGCCAGGTCACGTGAGGGCTGAGTGTCCCCAACAGGACGAGCCTATGGAGACTAACTATGGACACCGCCACTCGTTGTATGCACGAAAGCTATGCGCCACAGGCACTGGTGAGGTGATAGACAGTAACCATCTGTGTCAGGTGGAAGTGGGAGACACTTTGGCGGTGGCTCTGCTGGACTCAGGAAGTCTGGTGTCCCTGGTGAGAACGGCGTTAATACGGTCTGCTGAATATACCGGCCGCAGAGTCGGGGTCGTATGTATTCATGGAGACTTAAAGGACTATCCCACAGCGCTGGTAACTTTTTCTACAGCGGCCGGCAAATGGACCCATGAGGTGGCTGTCGCTACCAAGTTGCCACATGAACTAATAATCGGAAGGGACTTTCCAGGTTTTCCGGCACTGTGGCCTACGGTTAAAGGGTCTGACAAGCCTGAGACAGGGACAACCCTAGCAGAATGGCCTGGTTCCAGTGTGAGGCCAGAGCCCTGGGAGCCTGAGTCCGAAGGGCCCTCGGTAGGGGTGACCACAGCTTCTGTGATAGAGGGGGACACCACCCCACTAAATGTAATGGTGGGAGACGTGGAGGACTTGCCATCCGGCCCTGAGTTGGCAGACCTCAATGTCTCCAGGGAAAATTTTGGGACCGCACAACACCGGGATACGTCCCTAAGCAGGGCCTGGGAAAATGTTGTAATCATTAATGGTAAACCAAAAAACCCTGGGGCTGAATTGATGTTTCCACGTTTTATTGTTCAACAGGAAATGTTATATCGAGTGAATCAAATCCGGGGTGAACTGGTTGAACAGTTGGTGGTGCCCACAGCGTACCGCAAGCTTGTTATGGAGCTTGCCCACCAACATGTTCTTGGGGGACACTTGGGGTGGCAGAAAACACAGGACCGCATACTACAGAGGTTTTATTGGCCCGGTGTGTTCAGAGAAGTAGAAGAGTATTATAAGTCATGCCCGGTCTGTCAGATAACTAGCCCCCAGCCCCATTTCCGTAGTCCCCTGATACCTCTCCCGATAATTGAGGTCCCATTTGAACGAATAGCTATGGATCTAATCGGCCCTGTTCCAAAATCTGCCAGGGGTCACCAACATATTCTAGTCATCCTTGACTATGCCACTCGCTACCCGGAGGCGATACCCCTGCGACATACATCCGCCAAACTTATAGCTAAGGAGTTAATGGAAATGTTTTCCCGGGTGGGACTGCCTAAAGAGCTCCTGACTGACCAAGGGACACCGTTTATGTCCAAGGTTATGAGAGAACTCCGTAAGCTGCTCCACATAAAACAATTACGTACATCCGTCTACCATCCCCAGACGGATGGCCTGGTCGAGAGATTTAACCAAACATTAAAAAACATGTTAAAAAGAGTAGTTTCCAGGGATGGTAAGGACTGGGACCTGCTTCTACCCTATCTGATGTTTGCAGTGCGAGAAGTACCTCAGGCTTCCACGGGGTTCTCGCCCTTCGAACTGTTATATGGTAGGCATCCTCGCGGGTTGTTGGATATAGCCAAAGAGGCCTGGGAACAACAACCCACCCCCTACAAAAGTGTTGTTGACTATGTCACCCAGATGCAGGAACGGATGGAAAAGGTGATGCCCTTGGTCCGGGAACACATGGAGGCAGCCCAACGAGCCCAGAGTAGGATCTACAATCGACAGGCTAGGGTCCGGAACTTTAACCCGGGTGATCGGGTAGTGGTACTAGTACCAACAGTAGATAGCAAGTTCCTAGCTAGGTGGCAAGGTCCCTATGAGGTGCTCGAAAAGATAGGAGAAGTAAATTACAAAGTACACCAGCCAGGGCGGCGGAAGCCGGAGCAGGTGTACCACGTAAATTTACTAAAGCCGTGGAAAGATAGGGACTTGTCCGAGAACGACAGGCCCCAGCCAGGGTTTCTAGGTGAAAAGGGTCCAGCCCCTCCTCTTGAAGCCTGTGAAGCAGTAACCTCGGTAAAAGCTGCAGATAGCCTGTCCTCCAAACAGGTCCAGGAAGTCAGGGAGTTCATTAGTCGGAACACAGATGTGTTCTCTGACCTCCCTGGACGTACGTCTCTAATCCTACATGATATCGTCACTGAGCCCCGGGTCAAGGTCCGGGTAAAGCCATATCGGGTACCCGAGGCTCGGCGACATGCTATTGAGGAAGAAGTACAACTCATGTTAAAACTCGATGTTATTGAAGAGTCTAAAAGTGAGTGGGCCAGTCCTATAGTCTTAGTACCCAAACCAGACGGGACGTTGCGGTTCTGCAACGATTTTCGTAAGCTAAACGAGGTCTCCAAGTTTGACGCGTACCCTATGCCCCGAGTAGACGAGCTGATTGAGAAATTAGGCCAAGCCCGATATTTTTCAGTGCTAGACCTCACCAAAGGGTACTGGCAAGTACCCTTAACGGAGTCTGCCAAGGAAAAAACGGCTTTTGTTACTCCTCAGGGCCTATATCATTATAAGGTGTTACCCTTTGGCCTGCATGGCGCCCCTGCCACCTTCCAAAGACTAATGGACATAGTGTTGCGACCTCATCGTCAGTACGCCTCGGCTTACCTGGACGATGTCGTCATCCACAGCCGGGATTGGGAAAGTCATCTGCCCAAAGTGCAGGCGGTAGTGGATGCCCTTAGGAAGGCCGGGCTGACCGCTAATCCAAAAAAGTGTTCAATAGGATTAGAAGAGACTAAATACCTGGGGTATGTGGTTGGGCGAGGAGTCATCAAACCCCAAATAAACAAAATAGAAGCCATACGTAGTTGGCCCCGACCAGTCACCACTAAGCAGGTCAGATCATTCCTGGGAATGCTGGGATATTATATGAGGTTCATTCCCCATTTTGCCACCTTAGCTGCTCCACTGACAGGGCTACTTAAAGGACGAAAGTCCGTCATGGTTCACTGGAATGATAAGGCGGAAGAGGCCTTTTCCGCTTTGAAGTCGGCACTATGTGGGTCCCCAGTCTTGGTCACCCCAGACTTCAAGAAGGGATTTATAGTACAGACCGATGCCTCAGAAGTAGGTCTAGGGGCTGTACTATCACAGGAGGTCAATGGGGAGGAGCATCCTGTCGTGTACCTCAGCCGGAAGCTCACCCCAGCAGAGACCCGATACAGTATAGTGGAGAGAGAGTGCCTGGCTATCAAATGGGCACTCGAGTCTCTTCGCTATTATCTGTTGGGGAGGAAATTTCGTCTGGTGACCGATCATTCCCCTCTCCAATGGATGAGCCAGGCCAAGGAGAGAAATGCTCGGGTCACCAGATGGTTCCTGTCCCTTCAGAACTTCAAGTTCTCAGTGGAACACAGGGCAGGCCGCCTACAGGGAAATGCGGATGCCCTGTCTCGCGCACACTGTATGACATGTGTTCACCCCCTGAGGGTTGAACAAAGGGGGGAGGTATGTGGCAGGGCACATGGATCTGTGGTCGACGGAAGATACGTGTCACCGAGGTTCCTGGCCTCGGTGAGATAAGAGCCGGTAATTCTGTGTCAGCAGCAGCTAGTGCTGTTTGACATTTTTCTATTTTAGTGTGGCTGCAAAGCCGAATCCGGGCCGGCTCTTATTGGGAGCAGTTAAGGTATGGGTGGGTGGCTGCTCCCCACGCTCCAGGCCAGGTCTTGCCTGGGGTTTATAAGGCAGACAGCCTAACAGGTGTTTGAGATTTGTCTCCAGGCACCAGAAGGCTGTGGAAGTGAGTGTTGAGGAAAAAGCTTACAAGCAGATGAACTGACCCATTGCTGTGTGTGAACAGCACCAAAGAGACACAGGTGAATGGACTTGTTGCTGTGCTTGAAACCTGCCTTTAAGACTGTCAGTTTTCCTTTTTGTTGGGTGTGAGTTAACACCAAGAAAGACTTACTTTTGTGTTCCTGAAGTGTAAATAAAACACTCCTGATTTACTTTGAAGAACCATCTGTTTTGCCTCTATACTGCACCCGCAGATCCTACCTACCAGAGCAAATCCCCACATTATATATATATATATATATATATATATATATATATATATACACACACAATATCTCACAAAAGTGAGTACACCCCTCACATTTTTGTAAATATTTTATTATATCTTTACATGTGACAACACTGAATAAATGACACTTTGCTACAATGTAAAGTAGTGAGTGTACAGCTTGTATAACAGTGTAAATTTGCTGTCCCCTCAAAATAACTCAACACACAGCCATTAAAGTCTAAACTGCTGGCAACAAATGTGAGTACACCCCTAGGGGAAAATGTTCAAATTAGGCCCAATTACCAATTTTCCCTCCCCTGTGTCATGTGACCCGTTAGTGTTACAAGGTCTCAGGTGTGAATGGGGAGCAGGTGTGTTAAATTTGGTGTTATCGCTCTCACTCTCTCATGCTGGTCACTGGAAGTTCAACATGGCACCTCATGGCAAAGAGATCTCTGAGGATCTGAAAACAGAATGCTCAGCACCATATGCAGAGGTTGTCTTTTTCGGAAAAAGACGTATAAGTGCTGCCAGCATTGCTGCAGAGGTTGAAGTGCAAAGTCTCTAACGTCCACCAGCCCCATGATGTCGTCATGGAGGAGTGGAAGAGGACTCCGGTGGCAACCTGTGAAGCTCTGGTGAACTCCATGTCCAAGAGGGTTAAGGCAGTGCTGGAAAATAATGGTGGCCACAAAATATTGACATTTTGGCCCAATGTGGACATTCTTTCTTAGGGGTGTACTCACTTTTGTTGCCAGCAGTTTAGACATTAATGGCTTTGTGTTGAGTTATTTTGAGGGGACAGTAAATTTACACGGTTATACAAGCTGTACACTCACTACTTTACATTGTAACAAAGTGTAATTTCTTCAGTGTTGTCACATGAAAAGATATAATAAAATATTTACAAAAATGTGAGGGTGTACTTACTTCTGTGCTAATATAGACTTGGAAGTCCTATTGCATTGCAGCAGCATATACATTTTTATTTATTTTTGCTGAGGTAGACCTCCTTGGCTATGACATGCTGAGGAGAAGGAGGATTGCTCTCACATAACTATTCATTTACTGAATTTTTGTTTTTTCATGTATCTGACAAGGTTTTTTTTGCATCGGTCACAAGATCTCTACTGAAAGACAGTACAGGAAATAGTCACAGCTTTGCCAGGTAATCACTTCTGTTTCACATGATAGAATATATTTTGATGACCTGATGAGTTTACAAAATATTTGTTTTCTAGTATTCAGGCACTGGGACATTGCACTTGGATGATTTAAATGGCAGGTTCTTGGAACTGCTGTGGCGTACTGCGACACAGACCAGATAGGATGAAGTGATAAATATATTTTGCAAGGCTGATGTCTCATGCCCCTCCCTCTTTTCTGGTATAATTTATTTTTTTCTCCGTCCGTAATAGACTTTCTATGGATGGAGGTCTGGTAGCGCAGAAGTTTTTCTTATGTTTATATATTATAGTCATATAGTCATAATCCCTAAATGGTGGATATATTGCATTCATGATCTATTGTCTGTTGAATTTAATTTAAAAACTTATTACACTGAGACTTAAAAAAAAAAAGAAATTGGCTGTACTTATTTTTAAATATTTTAAATGCTTGCTGACCCTAACTGCAGGTACCTAGTGTCAGGGCTGGCCCTACCATGGGTCCCGCTGGGTCCATTAGACCCATGCAGCACTTGGAGAGTGGCAGCAAATTGACTCCCTAGATTTTTTTTTTCAGCAGTTTTGTGTGTCATCAGATTGCGGAGCATTATGGGTGGCATTTCCCATCTCATACTGCCGCCTTTAGTGAAAACTGATGAGTATGAGGAGGCGGAGTGTCTTCTCCAGGTGATGTCCCTCATGTGACCGTGGTCTGAGCAATGATGTCAGACATCAGCGCACTCCATCTCACGCAGGGCAGACTGGATCTTCTAGCGCGGTGGGCGTGGCAGACACAGGAGTGAGAGGAAGGAGTGAGGGCAGACAGTGGGTGTTTGAGTTATGGAAGAAGATAACAATATATATATAATATTTTTTACATTTTATATTTAAAATAATAGATGTGGGGGCCTTTTGTTAGGTGTGATTTTTTTTTGGGGGGGGGGGAGCAGCATTTTCTGTTTCAAACTATTTTATTGGAGAATTCAAATGCAATACAACGTTTGATATATAGAATACAATGGAAGAAATGCAGTCAGAAAATTGGTAACAGAGTGCAATAAATAACTGTAACTTCAGATAAACTGTGCTAGTTGGCAGACAAAGGGGGCAGTAAAATAGGTGATCAGGAGAGGATGATGGCGGGCGCGGCCAACCCACAGGCACCCCTTAAAGGGAGCTTGCTGTGCCCGGGTGGGAAGGTGCAACCAACGACCAATCGTCTTACGGAGAAGCAATATTACCAAAGTTCTCAAGACCAAGCGGGAAGGGGTATGGGAATGAGAGGAACTTCACGGTCCTGGACCAAGACAGGAGAGTCAAAGGTTACAGGCGGCTGAAGAGAGGTGGATCACTTAACACAGTAACCATAAAGCTGATAAAAGCAATAGGGGCTGATCTGGACTAGGACGTTGTAGGTGCTACTACATGTGTATGCATAAAGAAAGAGGATATGTAAGGAGAAAGGGAACGAAGGAAGGGGGGTGATGAGAGGGGAGGAGTGGAAGGGGAAAGAGGAATAGATAGAGGGAGGGAAAGGAAGTCCGGGGGGGGGGTGGGGAGCGGATACATGCTTAATGGATTCATTCAATTCACAGTAGTGGTTTAGGGCATTAAAAGCGAGTTGTCAAAATTGTGAGGGAGAAAGTGGTCTACCCAAGGTTGCCAGAGTCTATCAAGGGAGCAGCATTTTATTCTTGGACCCTGGCAGCACAATGTCATGGGCCAGCCCTGCCTAGTGTGTTTAGGCTGCCGGGCCCCCTTGGAAACAGTGGGCTCTCTCAATATAGTAATTTAGCTTGGAGGTTCTGGCTAGCCCTCTGCTCTCAGTGCAATGCAGTGAGCCTCTCCAACAAATTAAAATAAGTGCGCATCAGAGGAGAGGAGCAGGCAGATTTGTAACTTTCAAAGTTGGAAAACCTCTATTTACTTACTTGGTGCCATGGCGCTCACAGAATTCAATATGAGTGCAGGTAAAAGAGCACCTGGGCCCAGGATATAGATATTATTTTCACGCTTCTAGCTAACAGTCGAATAGATTTAAAGCAAAGCCCTCCCTAAACTCTGTAGCTTGAGACACTGTGGAACAATTCATCCTCAGATCACAGTAGAAACCCAGAGACTCTCTCAATACAGTAATGTAGCTTGGAGGTTCTGGCTAGCCCTCTGCTCTCAGTGCAATGCAGTGAGCCTCTCCAACAAATTATAAAAAAGTGCGCATCAGAGGAGAGGAGCAGGCAGATTTGTAACTTTCAAAGTTGGAAAACCTCTATTTGCTTGCTTGGTGCCATGGCGCTCACAGAATTCAATATGAGTGCAGGTAAAAGAGCACCTGGGCCCAGGATATAGATATTATTTTCACGCTTTTAGCTAACAGTCGAATAGATTTAAAGCAAAGCCCTCCCTAAACTCTGTAGCTTGAGACACTGTGGAACAATTCATCCTCCGATCACAGTAGAAACCCAGAGATAACAGGCTAGCAAATTCTTGCTGCCAGACGGAGCCAGGGAAGATGAGTTGCGATTTCAATGCTTATGTTGTGATCAGTGCCTTCAGCTACAAAGGTTACAGAGGGCTTGTTATACGGCTCTTTTACTGCTTGTTGTGCCCATAGTCTAGTCACATGTAAACTTTTAGGCTCTGTGGTTAATTTAAAAGCATATGACAAAGAACAGGTTCAGTTTGAAGGTTTTCATAACCTCTAACCTTGTTTATCACTATTTGGATAGTTTTCCTCTCAAATAATTTGCTATCTCTCCAAGCATTCATGCATTGAGCAGAATTGCTATATAAGCACTTGCTCGGGAATCTGACACTGCCAGAAGGCTTGGGCAAAGGCCAAACACTTGTAAAAGGTGCAGTGAGCATTACATGAATATTTATTGCTTAAAAATGAACAGTTTATGCACAGTGCTATCCATACCTCCGAACTTTTTGAGGTGAAACAGGATACATTATAGCAAGAAGTATACATTACAGGATACATTATAGCAAGAAGTATACATTACAGGATACATTATAGCAAGAAGTATACATTACAGGATACATTATAGCAAGAAGTATACATTACAGGATACATTATAGCAAAGAAGTATGTAGGCAAATAACACATCACCAGTAATGCTGACCATGTTGATCAATGGAAAAAATGATTGGTTTAACCAAAAATGTCTTTTTTCATCATTATTTATTTATTCTTTAATATTATTACTATTATTTATTTTGGCTTATCAAAATAACAAATGTAATAATTTAAAGGTTAGAGTAGTAAACTTATTTGACGGTAACATAAATAAATACATAACAAATATTCTCTTTCATGGAGATCTGTACATCAGACATCACCCTATAGGTGTGTACCACCAGGGGTAGATGTACTGCCATACTACAGACATTGGGCTGTGTAAAGCAGATGTGGCAAGCCGTAATTCCTGCAAAATCGCTGGCAAATTACGGTTGATTGTAACGCGTGGGGAAATGTCAGTAAAAATAATTATTCCCCCCCTTTTTCACCTCCCAATAGTTGAATATTGACATTATATGTTTCTGTCATATCTAATATGATCAAAGCAAAATATATTGTCATGGTTTTCATAATGGTAGCATATCGTTGCACCTATCGCATTCAATTCTCTCATGTTACTTTTTAGTTACCAAAGTGTTACTTGTAAAGATAGCTACAAAAAAAAAAAGTTGTGGGTGATTTTGTTTTTTTGGCCAGTTTTCCATTCTAAAAAATATACTGTGTATCCAGCAATCTCTTGGGTATGTGATCTCTTACATTAGAGAAAAAAGCTCTGCATACTTGATACCTTGTAATCAATGGTCTCTGCACTGGAGGTCTTGTGAATTGGAATAATTCGATCTTTCTAAGTTTGGAGAGAGAGAAGTGACTGCCAGGTACTGTTGAGGTGGTGTAGATGCACCTTTGTGGATCTGGCAGACATTCTCGTTTGTACAGATTTGTTCAGTCATTTAAATGATGTTCTAGATGGCTTGCATTGATTACTTTTATTGCTTCTGATTGGATTATTATATCTGTACAAAAGTGGCTGATGGCCTGGGCCTCAGTGTGCTAAAATTTGAGTTGACCACCCTGCCTTGTCAAAATGGAATCTCTACCCTTCCTCCACCACCTTGATCAAGAATGTAGTGACCTGTAACAAGGATGTGCATATCTTTAATTCCAACATTTACTGGCCACAGGCCTGTTCCTGGTTGGTGGCTCACCAAGTATTGAGGAAAAGATTGGGGCAGCCCCTAATCCTGCACCTCCAAAGACCCTTGGCTAAAAAATAAGGGAATGGCTATTGTTAAGAGAATCTAGTCCACTTGTTTCTGGTAATTTTCCTAATTTTGAACACTAGTCAGTTTTTTTTCCTTAGTAACTTTACTGATTTTTGACCTGTTCAGCTGCACAATAAAATCCCTGTTCTGTAGAATGTTGCCCTCAGTTCTTACTATTTTGTTAGCTTTAAAGGTACAATTTTTAAATTGATCAAACAATTATAACATGTTTTTTAAGTAAACATGAAACCAAACAAAAAAATGTGTAGCCACCCTCCAAGCCTCCAGTATAACTGGTCTTAGGATCACTACTTCAGGAGTAATTGCCCCTTTAAATTACTTTAAAATATTGAATGCTATACCCGCAATGGCTTTTAATTACCTTTCCTCCAATTTGGTTCCCACATTGGCCTATCTGCAGGTGGACAATCTCACGCATGCTGCAGCAGAGGAGGGTTGAGCAGATGACACTTGTTGTAGTTCAAAATGCCTGTGACTCTGCAAAAATGTGTCTAACCATTTTTATAGTGGAGCTGACATCATCATCGGCACGCTGTTATCTCTATAGGACTGCTGGGTGCAAGAACTGGGCAAGGAGCTCCCTTGTAAGATAGCCAGGCTGTTCTAATGAAGGAAAAAGACAGAGGGGAACCATCCGAAGCACTCAGATAAACTAGAGCAGCCTTTTTCAACCAGGGTGCCTTGAGGTTTTTTCAGGGGTGCCTTGGCAAAATGCCTGAAAATTCCCCAAAAATTGTATACACGCTGACGTGTGGATGAAGCCTTCCTTTTAGTTACACAAAGCTATGGGTTTTCATTGTGCACCATTACAACTTTTTTGCGGCCAACAACATCAGTTGATATGGAGGATGTCAGTCGCCTGCATAGCATCCTTGTTTAACACTCCCCTGCCCCTTTCCATCAGTGTTGGAGTCACATGTGTCACATGAGTGAGGGAGAAGAAAAACATAGGAAAATGAGTCAGTACCAATTTGCAAAAATATATTTGCTTTGGAAGAATAAATCACCGCTAACGTTTGGAACATGTGTGGCTGCATTATAATTTACATTTTAGAATGTGGCGCCTCAAGACTGTCCATAATTTTGGCCTCGAGATTGTCCATAATTTTTAAAGAGTGCCTTGACTGAAAAAAGGTTGAGAAACACTGAAATAGAAGACTGAATTAAATATTGGGACCTTTAAAGTAAAACGAGACCTTAAGAGCCCATTCACACTAGCGCGACTTGTCAGACGACTTGTCAGCCTGACAAGTCGCGCTCCCTCGCGGTCCATTGACCGCTACAGGACCCGTTCTAATAGGAGCGACACAAGTCGCTCCGACTTAGAAAAAGGGTCCTGTACTACTTCGGGGCGACCTCGGAGCGACTTGCATAGACTTCCATTATGTGAAGTCCCTGCAAGTCGCTCCGAAGTCGTGGTGCACTGTCATGCACAAGTCGCCCCCAAAGTAGTAAGGAGTTGTGTCGCCTCTATGTGAACCGGCTCTTAATGTATGCTTCCAACCGATGACACCTTACTACACACAATCCTGATAACAACTAGTTTCCAGAGAATTCAATACTTGAATCCAACCTGAGCACATTCATTATAGTCTTGGAGTTTCAGTAGTCGAGTCTTTCAGGTCTCGGTGACACCTGTTTTTCACACTTGTGGCTGTTTTACCACAAAAAAATCTAAAATGACAACTCCCCGCCATAGTTTTCCTATGAACAAGCCTCATATAGAGTGTCAAAAATTGGGTGGACAAGCAGAAGCCTTAGATTTTGATTTTAAGAGGATACATGTAAGGTCTATGTGCAATGCCATGTGATTGACTGTAAGTGACACCTCCCATACTCCCGATGGAGAGTTTTTTCTCTCGGAAACGCGTCGGGTAGAGCAAGGTACAAATTCATCATCACATCCTTCACAGTTGGTGTATTCGCAGTCCATTGTAATATGTATACATTGTGTCATGTAAACATTGTCATGTATTTTTTGTATATTTAATAACCCATTTTTTTAACATGTATTAAAAAATATAATTTTTTTATTAACAGTTTTTCATTTGTATGATCAAACCTAAAAGTGCCTAAAAAGTCCCAATATTCAGGGCAAACAATTGTGTATACTTTAATGTAAAGAGGGTCAGCAGTCCCTTTTTTTAACCCAAAGCATAGTCCCTCCCTCTTAATTTTTTTTTTTTTTTAATAGACACATCTCTTCTAGGACTGATATATAAATAAATCTTTATTTTTTCTGTGGAGTATGCTTATAATGAAATATAAACCTCTACAGAAAAGGTGCCACTATAACCTTGTCACACCTAGATACAATTTTTAGAAGAAAAAAAAAGCTGTCGAGGGATGGCCCAGGAAGAGCAGAAGGTGGAAGGACTAGGTTGTGGAACTGGACCAGATGAGGTGTTGAAGCAAGTAGAGAGTGGCACAAAGATGGTGAGGAAATAGTGGGCAGAGAAGGTGATGTGGAAGGAGGGGGAATAAACAGAGTAGCAGGCAGAAGGGTTCAGTTATAGGGTGACAGTGGTGGCCAGCAAATACTGCTCAAACTAAAATGTGTCCATTACACGCAGATGATAAGGGATGACATGGATGATAAGGGATGACATGGATGATAAGGGAAGACATGGACGATAGGGGATGACATGGATGATAGGGGATGACATGGATGATAGGGGAAGACATGGATAATAAGGGATGACATGGATGATAGGGGATGACATGGATGATAAGGGGTGACATGGACGATAAGGGATGACATGGATGATAGGGGATGACATGGATAATAAGGGATGACATGGATGATAAGGGATGACATGGATGATAGGGGATGACATGGATAATAAGGGATGACATGGACGATAAGGGATGACATGGATGATAAGGGATGACATGGATGATAGGGGATGACATGGATGATAAGGGATGACATGGATGATAAGGGATGACATGGATGATAGGGGATGACATGGACGATAAGGGATGACATGGACGATAGGGGATGACATGGATAATAAGGGATGACATGGACGATAGGGGATGACATGGACGATAGGGGATGACATGGACGATAAGGGATGACATGGATGATAGGGGATGACATGGATGATAGGGGATGACATGGATAATAAGGGATGACATGGATGATAAGGGATGGCATAGATGATAAGGGATGACATTTAGTTTGCTAAATGTGGAAAGTACAAACTGGACCAGATGAGGTGTTGAAGCAAGTAGAGAGTGGCACAAAGATGGTGAGGAAATAGTGGGCAGAGAAGGTGATGTGGAAGGAGGGGGAATAAACAGAGTAGCAGGCAGAAGGGTTCAGTTATAGGGTGACAGTGGTGGCCAGCAAATACTGCTCAAACTAAAATGTGTCCATTACACGCAGATGATAAGGGATGACATGGATGATAAGGGATGACATGGATGATAAGGGATGACATGGATGATAAGGGAAGACATGGACGATAGGGGATGACATGGATGATAGGGGATGACATGGATGATAGGGGAAGACATGGATAATAAGGGATGACATGGATGATAAGGGATGACATGGATGATAGGGGATGACATGGATGATAAGGGGTGACATGGAAGATAAGGGATGACATGGACGATAAGGGATGACATGGATGATAGGGGATGACATGGACGATAGGGGATGACATGGATGATAGGGGATGACATGGATAATAAGGGATGACATGGATGATAGGGGATGACATGGACGATAAGGGATGACATGGATGATAAGGGATGACATGGATGATAGGGGATGACATGGATGATAAGGGATGACATGGATGATAAGGGATGACATGGATGATAGGGGATGACATGGACGATAAGGGATGACATGGACGATAGGGGATGACATGGAAAATAAGGGATGACATGGACGATAGGGGATGACATGGACGATAAGGGATGACATGGATGATAAGGGATGACATGGATGATAAGGGATGACATGGATGATAGGGGATGACATGGATGATAGGGGATGACATGGATAATAAGGGATGACATGGATGATAAGGGATGGCATAGATGATAAGGGATGACATTTAGTTTGCTAAATGTGGAAAGTACAATGTATCGTTACCATTTCTATGCCTTTATCTGTATATACTGTTTTTACTATAATTTCACCCTTTTGTTCCACCTCAGTGCTGCTGATCTACACCAGACGTTTAGTCACTTCCTATCTACAAGCACGGGAACCACCGCTGGCTGCACATGATTGCTCTGGACCAGCTACCTGATAGTAACTATAATGTACAATACCTGTGCAGGAGGAGGCATCATGGCTGCTTATAGTCTTCATTAGAGAAACATGGGAGAAGGTGACAATGCTGGAACACAATGAGACAGGAACAAAATGTTGTCACCACATGACAGAAAAACTCTTTACAAGGCAGGATCACAAGGTAATTGCAAGGAAAGCTTTAGATTTATAAAGATTAAAAACAGTTTTGAAATTACATGAGGAGGTTAAAACTGATTTTATATATATATATATATATATATATATATATATATATATATATATATAGTGCGAGGTTGGACCCCCTTTTCCCTTCAGAACTGCCCTAATTCTTCATGGTATAGATTTAACAAGGTGTTGGAATCATTCCTCCGAGATTTTGGTCCATACTGACTTGATAGCATTACGCAGTTGCTGCAGATCTCTCCGCTTCGCATCTATAATGTGAATCTCCCGTTCCACCAGAACCCAAAGGTGCTCTATAGAATGAGATCTGGTGACTGTGTGGGGCCATTGGAGTACAGTGACCTCATTGTCATGTTCAATAAAGCTGTTTGAGATGATTTGAGCTTTGTGACATGGTGCATTATTCTGCTGGAAGGAGCCATCAGAAGATGGGTACACTGTAGTCATAAAGGGATGGACAAGGTCAGCAATAATACTCAGGTAGGCCGTGGTGTTTATATGATGCTCAATTGGGGCCCAAAGTGTGCCCAGAAAATCTCCCACACACCATTATACCACCACCACCAGCCTGAACCGTTGATACAAAGCAGGATGGATCCTACCATCTGAATGTAGCAGCTGAAACAGAGACTCATCAGACCAGGCAACGTTTGTCACCAGAACTAGTGTCCCCATTGGAAGATTACCCCTCATTTACTTTTTTGGGGACAACCCAAAATCTGGGATTTTCTTTTACTTTCGCGTTTAATGATAATGGTAAACAGAACAAAAATATAGGGTGAAACACAGACCGCAATACAAATTAACAGGTTTTCTAATCCCTCTCCATTCTATCCAATACTGACAAAAAAAGTTTTGCCTTTTAGTTATACTTTAATACCCTGTACAGGTTTTTTTTTGTTTTTTTTTGTCGTGTCTCTTTTGGGTTCACTTCCTGTGTGTGGTCATTAGAATAGAAACTAAGTAGAATAATTCCAGCAGAAACAAACAGCAGTAAAAGCAGTTTTTTTTTTTTAGTTCGTGCCGGTTCACATTTGTGTGATGCGGGAACGCTGCGAATATGCAGCGTGATCCCGCATCGCATCCGCACCTCTGGCAGTTCACACTGCCATATGCGATAAGCAGGGGGTGTCAATTAAAAGTTAACGACACCCCCAGTTGCGATCGCATATCGCAGTGCAATCTGCAAGTTTGCACAGAATTGGATCGCATTAGTGTGAACCACTATGCGATCCGATTCTGCTGCAAATAAAAAAAAGCCTCATGTGCGAGTTTAGTGCGGATGCGGTGCGAATTCAGCCATACAAAGTGTATGGCTGAAATTCGCACCACACATGAGATCGCATGTAATTTAGGAGCAGTGCGCTCCGAATTACATGCGATCTCCGCAATCGCACTAATGTGAACCGGGGCTTACTGTAGTGGAAGATTATAATGTCTGTCAGATTTATTATTACTGACAGAGAAGTAGCATGGAGCATCACAACATTTGTTATGAGTCCAAAATATAATTTATTTCTGGTTTGTATTGCTGTACGTGACCCTCCTGAGAGCAGGAAGTATCAGGAAATTTCTCTAGTGAGGAGACACTGGAATGAAAACCCTTAGGCTCCTTTCATCTGGGCTTTCCGATCCGATCCACCTGTCAGTTTTTTAGCGGACCGGATCGGATGCCTTATAAAGTGGCGGGACACCCGCTGCTATCCGATCCGATGTGGTCCCTAAAATCCGGACGGATGGGAACCCTATTTTTCATCCGTCTGGAGGATCGGATGAGATTGGATGAAAACGAACAAGCGGTCCGTTCTTATCCGATCTCCCATAGAGGACAGCAGGACTCTGACAGCTCCGTCTCTACACACAGAGCGGAGACAGAGCTGTCATCCGCCTGCTCAGCGGGGATCGGCGGATCGATCACTGCTCAGCAAAACGGACTCCGTCGAGCGCACCACCCATGTGAAAGGAGCCTTACCGAGCTAAACTTTTGTCTAACTTTCTACACAACTTACATTTTAAACTGTCATGTGACAGCATTTTTATGTGTAATTTACACTGTGGAGTATTATGTTGAATTTCATGTGCATTATAGATATAGATTAGAAAAATCAAATTTTTTTTGTATTTATTGGTGGCCAAATCCATATGTACTTGATGGGCAAAAGTTTGTGGACACCTGACCATAACACCTTTTTGAGCTTGTTGCATAAAATTACGAGCATCCGTATGTAGTCCCCCCTCACTTTTGCAGCTACAACAGTCCCACTTTCTATAAGATTTTGGAGTGTGTCTGCGGGAATATGCGGGAATATGTGCCCATTTGTTTGGGTAGGTACTGATGTTAAATGACAGGACCTGGCTCGCTTTTAGCATCCAGGTAATTCCAAAGCTGTGCAGTAGAGTTATGCCTCGTACACACGCATCGATTATTGGCCGGGAATTTTCGGCCAACGTCCGATCGGCCGATTGTCGGCTTGTTAGTGTGATGCTTTCGACAACCGACTCCGACTTTTCGGCCGAATAAAATCTGGTGTGCAGGCTATAAAATTTTTGTTGGCCGTCAACACAACGGCCGATTTTCCGTCAGTCAGTACAGATTTCAGCAGACAAAAATCTGATGAGCAAGACTGGGCATGCTCAGAGAAGAAAAAACACACGGAAAGTAAACCAGCACATGACATCACTTCTGAAGTTGATTGTTGTTGGCCGAGAAAATTTGTGTGCAGTCTAGGCACATTCCAACCAACAAAACACCACTCTGGACAAAAGTAGGACGATCGGTCGGCCGATAATCGTTGCGTGTGTACGAGGCATTAGAGTCTGGACTATTTGCAGGCCACTTGAGTTCTTCTACACCAGCAGTCTCCAAACTGTGGCCCCAGGGTCAGAGGCTGCCCTTGCCTTTATGTGGCCCTTAGGGGGGAACTATTCCTTTCACTGATTCAAGGCATTCTTTCCTCCTACTGACATCAATGATGAGGCACCATTCTTTCCACCGACATGAATAATGGGGCATAATTCCTCTCTTTGATGGAAACAGTGGGGCCCTATTTCTTCCACTGGCACCAGTTATGGGCCACTTTCCTCCCACTGACACCAATGATGGTGTACTGTTCCTGACGGGACACTATTTCTTCCACTGATACCAACGGTGGGACAATTTTTGTCCTTCTAATAACCACAGGCACTATGTCATTTACCTCCACTGACCACCAAGCCCAAGGCATTTTCTTCTCCCACTGGTCACAATGGTGCTCCCAAAGTCTGAAGGACAGTAAACTGCCCCTTTATTTAAAAAGTTTAGAGACCCTTGGTCTATACCAGACGTACCAAACCATGTCTTTATGGAGCCCCTGATGACGTTGTTAAGACGAAACCTCTGAGGCAGAGTTACACAGGTAAAGAGAGAGATAGCAAGACTCGATACTGCCGGGCTCTGCAGTACTTACCTGAGTACAGCTTTGTACACTATTTGATGGAGACTAGAGGGGAGGAGATGGCTGAGTACTTACGATGGGCCTTTGACTTCTTGTCTTATGTGAGTGCAATAGATTTTCACAATTTTTCTTCATGCCGGGCACTGCTGACTGCTTATGAGGGCCGGTAATCCGACGCAGCCATCCGCAGCTGTTGTTCTTACATGCAGTGGCAACATAAGACTTCCATTGCTCCCATATTGGGGTGTTTTTTGTGTGGTGAGCTTACACCCATGGACATCATTTGGTGAAGATGTCACATGAAAGTTTTCATTTCACTTCCTAGTGGATGATTTTGAATTTGATGCACAAAGTGATGTTTTTGGATTTTGTGGTTTATATTTATATGAATCGCCTTAACTTTGATTCATGTTAATCTGATGTGTTTTATATCCGGTGGTTCAGGGCAATCGCATACTGAAATGATGTTATTTCATGCTAATTTTGCTTTGTATTGTTAGCACAGCACTTACTGATTTACTCTCTATCTCTCGTGTCTTTATGGAGCTGGCTTTGTGCATAGGGGCACAGTCATACTACAACAGAAAAGGTCTTCCCAAAACTGTTCCTACAAGTTTGGAAGTGTACAATGCTCTACAATGTCTATGTATAATGTACTATTACCAGTACCCTGCACTGGAAGCACTGGAAATGTATTATATTGCAGTTCTTAGATGGGATGGCTGCGTTAGTTTTATTTTTTAAGCTTTCTTTTATTATCACCTCATGATACTGTCATTAAGTCTTGTTTTTTTCACAGAAAAGGCTGTCCTGCAGATGTAGCAGTTAGAGGGTTGAGACTATTTAACACTGTCAGGGGTGCTTACAATGATCTGCTTTCATTAATTATGTTAAAGTAGATGTAAAGGCACAATGTTTTTTTTACCTTCATGCATTCTATACACGAAGGTAAAAAAACCTCTGTGTGCAGCAGCCCCTAATACTTACCTGAGCCCCTTCTCGATCCAGCAATGTCCAGGAGAACCTTGCCTCTCCGGGGACTTGCACACCTGATTGGCTTTTGGCAGTAGCGGGAGTCTCCCGCTGCTGTCAATCAGAGCCAGTGAGTCCATCAGGAGATGGAGGGGGCGGACTGAGCCGTGGGTCGTAAGCGCGACTGCTCCGGTGCTCCCAAAGTAAGCGCTTGCTGTGGGGGCACCTGGAAGGAGGGAGGAGCCAGTCTGCTGACAAGGGACCGGAGAAGAGGAGGATCCGGGCTGCTTTGTGCAAAACCACTACAAAGAGCAGCTAAGTATAACATGTTCGTTATGAAAAAAAAAAAGACTTTAATATCACTTTAAGTGCCAGTTCACATATATATGCAATAACAGACATTGCATGTGATTCGGAGCGCACTGTTCTGCAAATCATATGCTATGTCTGTGCAATGTGAATTCAGCCATACAGATTGTAGATTGTATGGCTGAATTTACATCGGATTCGCACACAACCCTTTTTTGGGTCCGCACGAGAATCGGATTGCATGGGTGTTCACACTTATGCAATCCGATTGATGTCATAACTGACAGTTCGCACTGCGATATGCAAACTGATCTGGGGGTGTCGTTACCTTTGTATTGACACCCCCAGTGATTCAGATATGTCAGTGCGAGTTGAATGCGATGCGGGAACCCGCAGTGTATTTGCAGTGTTCCCGCATCGTATATGTGTGAACCGGGATTAAACCTTTATACTAAAAGGAACAAAACTGTTTGCTATCGCTGCTTTATAAAGTGTTAGATAAAGTTCAACTTCAGTTTCTTCTAAATTTGAATCTGCTAGTACATCCAACAATCCCCCGATTAACAATGCTGCTGTCCAAAGGTGCCCCCTGTGCTCCTTCATCCAGAGTGGGGTGCTCTAATACAGGAGGTGTGTTACTGGCCAGATCACTAGGTGAAAACAAAGGAGAAAAGCTGAAAAAAGCTACAACATATGCCAATTTATGGTTCTGGGTTTAGTATTGCTTTACTTCAGGGGTTCTCTGGGCGCACCATGTGAGACCGCGGTGGAACAGAACCGTCTGTTTTCTACTTTATTAGGTTCCACCTATTTGACCAGAAACTGAAAACTATTTTTGTTTAGTAAAGGATGCCTATGAGACGGTTACCGGTACACAGAGCATGGGCCGGGGGGATTGTGCTTTCTATCAGATTATTTTGTCGAGCAGGAATTCTATTGTGTAACATGCCGGACAGGCTCCAGCTTTTGTTGTCTCCTCCTATTGTACTGTCCCTTTAAGGCTTTTGAAAAAAACAAGAAGGAGGGAGTGAGTCAGCAGAGGAGGAAAGGTTTATGAGTTATATTCAGTCCTCTTCCTGCTAATCACATGAGATTGTCTCTGACCTGCATCATGTACAGCCGGCTTCTGCTACTACTACTTGCCCTGGTCTCCTGGGTCCAGGCAGGGCGCTACTACAAGCCGGGGCAGCACTGCTACAAGCCTGCAGCTAGAGGGGACTACGGGCAGAAGTGAGTATCACTATTTATTGTTCCTATAACCGATAATTATCTATTCATGTATTGATCACTGGAAGCTTGTGCAGCACCCAAAGCGACTATAATGCTTCTAAGCCTACCTATTGTATTGTCTCTTTATTCATATGAAGATATTAATGACATTTCCACACAAGCTGGTATCAGAATTAGACCCCGTTCACACTGGGGCGACGCTACTTGCCGGGGCGACCTCACAGGTCGCACCGTGACCTCAGAGCGGCCGGCACGGACTTCATAACATTGAAGTCAATGCAGGTCGCTCCAGGTCGCCCCAAAGAAGCTCCGGACCCTTTTTCTAAGTCGGAGCGACTTGTGTTGCTCCTATTAGAACGGGTCCACAGCTTCTCTATGGCAGGCGACCTGTCAGGCGACCAGGTTGCCCCAGTGTGAACGGGGTCTCACTGGATGGTCTCGGTCATGTCTCTACACGGCGCCCCCTCTGGAATTGATCTTCAGTGCCGGTTCACACATATGTGATGTCCGACATCGCAAGTGATTTGTACCGCACTGCTATGCAAATCATATGTAATGTCTGTGCGATGCGAATTCAGCCATGCAGGTTGCATCGCATTTAGATCAAAGTCGCACAGGACCCTTTTTTTTGGTCCTCGGATCCCCCTATGCAATCCGATTCCTTTCCAAACTGACAGTTCGCACTGCGATATACCAACTGATCTGGGGGTGTCATTAACTTTGTATTGACACCCCCAGCGATTCGCATATGGCAGTGTGAACGGCCTGCGAGTTGAGTGTAATGTGGGAATCCACAATGGATACGCAGGGTATCCCACATCGCACCAATGTGAACCGACACTCAAGCTCACGGTGAGGGTGAAACCTGCCACCTTTAAAGAGGGTCCGTTCACCCCTATGGCATGCATGCAGACACACGTCCTAACATACAAATGTTTGGATTTCGTGTTACAGATCTGAATGCAGTGAATGTTTACACACCTACAGTATGTGAATGTCTCCACTGGAAACAATGCAGCTGCATTCAGATCATTACATTAAAAATGGTTGTAAATGTGTTTTTTTTTTTTTTTTTTTTTTAATATGGCTGTGTGAATGGGGCCTTATAATGGTACGGAGCCCCACTCCATGGGTGACTGAACATTTCCCCAAGAGTTCATTTTTGAATCCACCCAAAAGTTTTATATGTATATAATTTTATTATTATATAGCTCTAGGACTCTGGTAGTGGGATCTCCAGCTCTGTGCACCTGTGTCAGCTGTTACCATTTTCAAAAGGAGGATAGGGAAAACTTTAAGGTGAGTTCCAAGAAGAGATTAGGGGCAGAGCCAGGAACAGTAATTCAGTAAGGGAGTGATAGTATTGCTGATTTCCCAAGAACAAGCTTGCATGTGATTCAGCCCACAAGGCTCCGCCTAGGAGTGAATTATCACACTTTAATTGTACTGCCTTGCTTAAATGACACTGAACAATATCCTTATTCTCCAAAAACAAAAACAAAAAATCCATATACAGCCACTCCACAGTGGCCCTGGATATTTTATTTTTCTAATGGTTTCTTACTGTTTTTGTTTTTTTTTTTTGTCTCCTTGTAACGTCCTTTGTGAGCTCCTGAGCCTCTCCTTTTCCCTCCTCACTTCTGTTTATTAGGAATGAGAAGTGCACATTCGTTGTAGTCATGTGCACTGCTTTTATGCACACTACACATCCCATAGTCCAGGGACATGCAAACTCTGGCCCTCCAGCTGTTGCAGAACTTCAAGTCCCATGAGGCATAACAAGACTGACAGCCACAAGCATGACACCCTGGGACAGAGGCATGATGGGACTTGTAGTTCTGCAACAGTTGGAAGGCCACAGTTTGCATATCCCTGCCGTCGCCTGTAGTCCACAGTCCGTCGCCTGTAGTCCACAGTCCGTCGCCTGTAGTCCACAGTCCGTCGCCTGTAGTCCACAGTCCGTCGCCTGTAGTCCACAGTCCGTCGCCTGTAGTCCACAGTCCGTCGCCTGTAGTCCACCGTCCACAGTCTGTAGTCCACCATCCACCGTTTGTAGTCCACCGTCCACAGTCTGTAGTCCACCGTCCACAGTCTGTAGTCCACCGTCCACAGTCTGTAGTCCACCGTCCACAGTCTGTAGTCCACCGTCCACAGTCTGTAGTCCACTGTCCACCGTTTGTAGTCCACCGTCCACAGTCTGTAGTCCACCGTCCACAGTCTGTAGTCCACCGTCCACAGTCTGTAGTCCACCGTCCACAGTCTGTAGTCCACCGTCCACAGTCTGTAGTCCACCGTCCACAGTCTGTAGTCCACCGTCCACAGTCTGTAGTCCACTGTCCACAGTCTGTAGTCCACCGTCCACAGTCTGTAGTCCACCGTCCACAGTCTGTAGTCCACCGTCCACAGTCTGTAGTCCACCGTCCACAGTCTGTAGTCCACCGTCCACAGTCTGTAGTCCACCGTCCACAGTCTGTAGTCCACCGTCCACAGTCCGTAGTCTGTAGTCCACCGTCCACATTGGGAGGAAGCAAGAGAGGGTTGCTGCATTACTACATACAGAGAGACCATGGAGAACAAACGTAGTCACCCTCTAACAGGAAGTCCAACACAACAGGAAAAAAAAATTTTTTGGATCAGGTGGAGAGCAATAGAATGTACTTTTCTGAGCTAAGAATACATAAATGAGTAGATTTAGTGCCGGTTCACATTTGTGCGATCACAGAGATCGTATGTAATTCGGAGCGCACTGCTCCTAAAATTACATGCGATGTCTGTGCGGTGCAAATTCAGCCATACAGTCTGTATGGTTGAATTCGCACCGTAATCGCACTGAAACACGCAAAGGACCCTTTTTTTGGTCTTTTTGGCAGCAGAATCGGATCGCATGGTGGTTTACACGAATGCGATCCGATTCTGTGCAAACTTTCAGATTGCACTGCGATATGCGATCTGATCTGGGGGTGTCGTTAACTCTGAATTGACACCCCCAGCGTATCGCATATGGCAGTGTTAACTGCCTGTTGTGCGCATGCGATGCGGGAACACGCTGCATATTCGCAGTGTTCCTGCATCGCACAAATGTGAACCGGCACTTAAAACACATTTCAGGTAGTGTACTGGAATAGCCCATTTCAGGATCTGCAGAAAAGAGGTTCGCAAAAACGTTTTGCTACAAACTTTGCTAATATAATTTTTTTTGTTTGTTTGTTTAATAGCAAAACGAGGGTTTCTGGGTAAAAGATTAATCCAAGCCTCTGATCTACCACTTGTGTGTAGTGGAAGCTGGAAATACACCATTGTCCCTTGTTTTGAGGCTGCTTTGTAGAGCTTGCTGGAGCCTGTAGTTCTTCTAAACTCAGCACTGCAGCTCCTGTAACTGAAGGCAAAGTTATCTTTTCTGTTTTTTTTTTTTTTCTCTAAAGAATTTTGTTCAGAGTTATTGTTTGGGCTTGTCCTAGATCTTACAAGGAAATAGAATTCTGTAATTCCCCCACCCCCGCTGTGTTATTGGCACATCTGTCTGCCTTCCTTCCAGGGTACTTTAAACCGGATTGGGAAATTCTGGAGGTGAGAGGACATCCCGTGACACACCAGACCAGCTGCTTCCTGAAAATTAGAAACCACATGGGCCGAGTCCAATTAGGAACAGGGGGGTGACCACTGTGAACAGGCCGCTGTGTTTTCACTTTTAGACATTTCTGAATTCTGAGTTGATCATTACAAACTTAAAAAAACTGTCCACCCAAAATTAATTTTCTTTCTTGTCCATTGGGGAACACAAAAATTCCTTAAGGGCTCTTTCACACGGGCGGTCCGATCAGATCCACCTGTCAGTTTTTTAGGCGGATCTGATCGGATGCCCCATTCAGCCCTATGGAGCAGCGGATGTCAGCGGTGACATGTCCGCTGCCATCCGCATCCGATACGGTCTGTGAAATCCGGACGGATGGAAACCCTATTTTCCATCCGTCCTGGGGATCGGATCGGATGAGAGCGGACAGGCGGTCCGCTCTCATCCGATTCCCCATAGAGGGCAGCGGGGGCTGTGACGCCTCCCTCTCCGCACTGCAAGCCGAACGGAGCTGTCATCCGCCGGCTCAGCGGGGATCGCAAATCGATCCCCGCTGAGCAGCACGGATCCGCCTACGGAGGCGGACCGTGTGAAAGAGCCCTAAGGGGGATCGGATGAGAGCGGACCACCTGTCCGCTCTCATCCGATCCGATCCCCAGGACGGATGGAAAATAGGGTTTCCATGCGTCCGGATTTCACGGACAGGATCGGATGCGGATGGCAGCGGGTGTCAGCGGACATGTCACCGCTGACATCCGCTGCTCCATAGGGCTGAATGGGCATCCGATCAGATCCACCTAAAAAAACTGACAGGCGGATCTGATCAGAACGCCCGTGTGAAAGAGCCCTTACTGTTGGGTCATACTGCTCCTACATGAGGATTGGACACTGACAAACAAAAAAAACAAACGCTAAAGTATTCCTAAAGGCAAAACTTTGTTTTCTCTTCGTTTTGGAAGATGGATTAGAACACCCTGTTCCCCATTAGGGAGATTCACCCACTCTATTTGTCCTGTTTACTCTTATCATTAACCTCTTGCCGACCACCCGCCGCAGATATACTGCAGCAAAGTGGCTCGGTTGCGCGACTCGCCGTATCCATACGTCACTCCTTGGGAGAGATCGTGGGGGGGGGGGGGGGGCGCGCGGCGCTTCGTGGGAGGGGAAGCTGATCTGCGGGGCCGGCGACTTTGATCACTTACCAGTCTGCCATAATGTCGCGGTCCCGCTAAATATCGCAGATCGCCGCCATTACTAATAAAATAAAAAAAATAAAAAAAATGACATCAATCTGTCCCCTAGTTTGTAGACCCGATAACTTTTGCGCAAACCAATCAATATATGCTTATTGGGATTTTTTTTACCAAAAATATGTAGTCGAACACAAATTTTTTTTATTTTTTCAAAATTGACGCTCTTTTTTTTTTTTTTTTTGTTTATAGCGCAAAAAATTTGCAGAGGTTAGTGGCGGAACCTGCCAGGGTTGCAGCAGTTGCCATTGCGACTGGGCCCTGGAGTTCTGCCACTGTGGGAGGGTCCCATCCACTCTGCCTGTGCTACTGTGAGGGACCGGCTGCCCGCCCCTCCGTTCGTTCTGCCGTGCAGGGGTTGCAGCCGGCCACTGAGGGGAGGCTGAGCACTGGAGTCTCGAGTGTGGAGCCCTGCCTATCCTCTCCAGAGAGAGAGAGCGAAGTTGTGCAGGTGTGAATGGAGAGCAGGTGAATTAAATTTGGTGTTATCGCTCTCACATTCTCATACTTGTCACTGGATGTTCAACATGGCACCTCATGGCAAAGAACTCTTTGAAGATCTGAAAAAAAAGAATTGTTAGTCTACATGAAGATGGCCTAGGCTATAAGAAGATTGCCAAGACCCTGAAACTGAGCTGCAGCATGGTGGCCAAGACCATATAGTGGTTTAACAGGACAGGTTCCACTCAGAACAGGCCTCGCCATGGTCGACCAAAGGAGTTAATTGCACGTGCTCAGCGTCATATCCAGAGTTTGTCTTTGGGAAATCGACATATGAGTGCTGCCAGCATTGCTGCAGAGCTTAAAGGGGTGGGGGGTCAGCCTGTCAGTGCTCAGACCATACGCCGCACACTGCATCGAATTGGTCTGCATGGCTGTCTTCCCAGGAGGAAGCCTCTTCTAAAGATGATGCACAAGAAGGCCCGCAAACAGTTTGCTGAAGACAAGCAGACTAAGGACATGGATAACTGGAACCATGTCCTGAGGTCTGATGAGACCAAGATAAACTTATTTGGTTCAGATGATGTTAAGCGTGTGTGGCGGCAACCAGATGAGGAGTACAAAGACAAGTGTGTCTTGCCTACAGTCAAGCATGGTGGTGGGAAGGTCATGGTCTGGGGCTGCATGAGTGCTGCCGGCACTGGGGAACTACAGTTCACTGAGGGAACCATGAATGCCAACATGTATTGTGATATACTGAAGCAGAGCATGGTCCCCTCCCTTCAGAGACTGGGCCGCAGGGCAGTATTCCAACATAACGACCCCAACACACACCTCCAAGACAACCATTGCCTTGCTAAGGAAGCTGAGGGTAAAGGTGATGGACTGGCCAAGCATGTCTCCAGACCTAAACCCTATTGAGCATCTGTGGGGCATCCTCAAACAGAAGGTAGAGGAGTGCACATTATCTAACATCCAGCAGCTCCGTGATGTCGTCATGGAGGAGTGGAAGAGGACTCCAGTGGCAACCTGTGAAGCTCTGGTAAACTCCATGCCCAAGTGGGTTAAGGCAGTGCTGGAAAATAATGGTGGCCACACAAAATATTGACACTTTGGGCCCAATTTGGACATTTTAACTTGGGGGTGTACTCACTTTTGCTGCCAGCGGTTTAGAAATGAATGGCTGGGTGTTGAGTTATTTTGAGGAAACAGCAAATTTACACTGTTATACAAGCTGTACACTCACTACTTTGTAGCAAAGTGTAATTTCTTCAGTGCTGTCACATGAAAAGATATAATAAAATATTTACAAAAATGTGAGGGGTGTACTCACTTTTGTGAGATATTTTATGGCAAAAAGAATCTGCCAGAATAAGCCAGCCCAGAATAACTTCTACTACAACTGACTTGCATCCATTTTTTGCTAGAGTCTTAGGAAGATGAATGTCTTTTTTTTTTTTTTTTTTCTTTTTTCTGCACCGTTTTGCTGTTAGCATTTATTTTCTTCCCTTTATTCAATATTCTTGATTATATTGCTGGTCTCCACAACAGCAAATATCCAAGTCCTAAAAAGAGTCGTGTTACTTGATATTAAAAAAATTACATAAACAAATTACTTATACAGTATGTGCAATTGCAACCAGTTAAGAGGTAACTCAAATTAAATACAAAGAAAAGTCGAAGTGCAGATAGAGTTTGAAACTGAAGAATGGATCATCTTCTGAATCATTCAAGACAATCCGTGCATGCAATTGATATCCATCACCTCAAAAAAGAATGCAAGCTGTGACACCACCACCTCTTATGTATGAAATGCAGGCTCATCGGCTACTAATGACCCTCTAAATAAAGAGAGGTCAGCAGAGCATGTGACCTCACAACGAGGGTCATCCAGGGGCAGTTGTTTTATGTTTCCCCAGCAGTGGCGGAGGTCTGAGCGGCGGATTGCCTACCCCTCCATCGTGGGCGCAAGTGTCATTTCGTCAAGGTTTCCCCCCCCCCCTCCCCACCATGTTTAAGGGCCTTCTCAGTTTTTCTCAAGCGCAATTTTTTTTTTTAGAATTTTTAAAATATCCAAGTCAGCCATTCCTCAGCTTAGCTTGGAAGTGTCCCATCTGGGTGCCACTAGACTGGATGTTGCAAGGCCAGCCTGGAAATGACCGTTGTTCTGTGAGCTCAGCTAAGCTTTTCAGACCCCAGTATGGTAACAAGTTAGCTGTAGAAGTCTTTCCGGGTCCTCAGCAGAGTGTATTGCTGATCTGCCCTCAGCTCTAGAGACAGCTGGCATCCCAGGAGCCGTGACTATCTCTGAGGCTGATTCTGGGTTGCCTCAGTTTTGCAATATAGAGATGATCTTTGAAGGATCTCAGTCTTCTGCTATTGACTTCAATTTAAAAGAAACCATTTTGGTTTCTTATTGATGCGGGGTATGTACTACCCTGCATTTAGAGGATCAGCCTTTGATCTCCAGTCTCATGTCTTTCAGAGCCCCTACAGCTGCAAAGACAGTTCCATTACATCTGATCTTCACAGACTTTCTCTCTGGAACCTAAAGCCTAGTACACACGTAACGAATTTCCGCCGACTGGTCGTCCATCTTTTGCCCAGAGTGGTGTTTTGTTGGTTGGAATGTGCCTAGACTGCACACGAATTTTCCCGCCCGACAAAATTCTACTTCAGAAGTGATGTCATGTGTTGGTTTGCTTTCTTTGTGTTCTTTCTTCTCTGAGCATGCCCAGTCTTGCTCATAAGATTTTTCCCTGTCGAAATCTGTACTGACTGCACGAAAATCGGACGTGTTTTGACGGAGGACAAAAATTTTATAGCCTGCACACCAGATTTTTTTCGGCCGAAAAGTCGGAGTCGGTTGTCGGAAGCATCATACTAACAAGCCGAAGATCGGTCGTCGGACGAAAATTCCCGGCCGAATCATCTACTGGACTTGTTTATTGTGGGAAAGATTGTGCTAAGCAGTGTGGGTTTACAAGTGACCCAAATTAACAGGGAAACCACTAGGTCAGTAGAGGACATCCTCCCTTTCGAGGATTTTACTAGCCAGCCGTAAGAATTCCTCTTTAAAACCCCAGTTCGTGCTGGCATGCCCTATTCTGGCTGTGACTTTATTGTCGAACTGTTGAAGAATGGGCCAAATTCCTTTAAAAGGAATCTCTCCACCATATAAGTCAGGGGTGGGCAACCTACGTTTCGGGGGCCGTATGCGGCCCCCGAAGTCATCTGGTCCGGCGCCCCATGCAGCTGAGTCTGTGTCTCTCAGCTGATCTGTCAGAATGGAGCCGATGCTTCCTATATAGTTCCTGCTCCGTTATTACAGTCTGAGTGAGTCACATGCGGAATGATATCAAATCCACTCCGCCTGTGACCAATACAGGAAATATCACCTCTTCCTCCAGCGTGGCGCTGCTACACTTCTCCTAGCCAGCAGTACCAGCCAGAGCCAGCAATACCAGCCAGAGCCAGCAGTACACACAGCAGAACCAGCAGTACCAGCCAGAGTCAGCAGTGCCTACAACAGTACCAGCCAGCAGTACCTACAGCACAGTACCAGCCTGAGCCAGCAATACCCACAGCAGTACCCGCCTGAGCCAGCAGTACCAGCCAGAAGTGCCCACAGCACAGTACCAGCCAGCAGTACCTACAGCACAGTACCAGCCTGAGTCAGCAGTACCCACAGCAGTACCAGCCAGCAGTATCAGCCTGAGCCAGCAATACCATCCAGCAGTACTTGCAGGCGCAGCACAGTACAAGCCAGCAGTACCAGCCTGAGCCAGCAGTACCTGCCAGCAGTTCTTTTCAAAACTTACCACCACAAAAAAGTCGACTGCGCTCCAGACTGACTGACGCAAACCTGGGAAACCTGTTGCGAGTAGCAACATCATCAATACCAGCTAACCTCACACACCTCACCAAAGAGAAGCAGTTGCAGGAGGGAGTTAATTAAATGTTTGACCAAATATAACAGGCTAATTTTTAAGGTGATAATTTTGTACGGCCCCCGAATGGTTTTATAAATACCCAAATGGCCCTTGGCAGAAAAAAGGTTCCCCACCCCTGATATAAGTGGACCCCTTCCCTACTCAGGGTTATCTCTTGAGGTCAGTGTGCACCTGCCTCAGTGCAAGAAATCTCTGGAAAGGTTGGCAAAATTGCCTTTCTTCTTATCAATTACTCACGGGGTAGACACACACAGGACTTCCTAAGCTTATACTCTAGCCACACACAAGCTTGGGAGTGAAAAGTTTCCTAAATCCTTGAGGAAGCCTTCATTCCTCAATGGGGGAATACTCCTTGATCCTTGCGGGGTCTTGGTTAGTTTGTGTTTTCAGGGTATTGGGTACAGAGTACCTTCTCGGGAATACAGACTGAACCCTTACAAACAACACTCTTTAGTTCCTCGCCTTATACCTCCCTGTTCTACCACACAGGTTAATAGTCCTCTGTTAACTCTGCTTCTTCGTGGTATCCTTGCCTAGAAGATCCTTGTCCTAGCTCCTGTACCAGCTTGGCAGTAAGAGCTGTGTCCAAACCTGTTGTAGACACTTCTTTACAGGGAGGATGCCTGTTTGCTTCAGGACATGTTCCCATTCCTGTCCCTTTCCAGAGGGATCCCCTGGCTCAGATGGAACATGCACAAATGGTTCATTGTGCCTTTTGGGGCTTTTAATCTCCAACCTCACCATAGTATTTCAAGCACTTTCCAAATTGCTGGGCCCAGTGCCTTTTCGTGGCTTCCAACATTGTGAGACACTCAAAAGAACTCCTGTAGAAATCGGGCAACATGGGTTCTAGCAAACAGTGTTTTCCCGAGAGTCCAAACCTCTTCCAGGTCTGGCTGGACTCAGTATTGTCAGAGGATGTTGTCCTGTTCTCATTGACTACAGGCTGTTTGTACTCACTTGGTTCTGTGGTAAAAGCATCTACAGCTTCCACACCCTCATGTCCTTGTCCTTCGGTAAGAAGGTTACCCACTTCTCCGCTGTTGCAGAAAAGTCGTGGGTTAACTCTTTGCTAAGGTACTTCCCTTACCCTGGCCTATTCTCAGGCTATGCCAGATCCTTCCTCTGCTGTTCCAGAAGAAGCTCATCCAGTGGCAGGCAGTTCATTCTACCTTGCAGGATTATTCCCTGGGCTGGTCTCTGGCTACAGATGCCATTGGACTTCGTCACAGTGCTGGCTTTCTCTACCATTTGAGGTGGAATAAGAGATCTTGTTGAGGTAAGAAAGATAGCTTGAGTCCTGAATCAAACACTACCTTGTTTTCCAGTCCCGACTGCTCTGCTCCTGTCAAATGTTGTCTTTGGAAGCTCCATTTTTAACAACTGTCTCCTTCTGGATATGGGGAATTGGTCCAAGTTTACGAAGTGCCTTTCTGATCCTGAAGTTTGGGAGGAGGCTCTGTGGTACCCTGAGCCGTCTGTGCTGAACAAGCTAGTTTCCTGCTGCTGGATCTTCTTGCAACATCAGGGAATATCTCAGTGGGATCTCATTTTGGGATCTAGGTCTGTGGGATCTCATTTTGGGATCTAGGTCCTTTCTCCCTTGTTTACTTTGCAGACTGGACAAGTGAAACTTTTTGGTGATATTCCTTGCTTTGATTCATCTCCGGAAAATGTTATATGCTATCTAGTTGAATCTCCTGACTGTTCCATGAACCCTTATTTATGATGTGATCTGGTTATCCCTGTGCTGACCTACATTTGTTTGCTAGTGTCCATTCCGTCTGTAGGTGGCATTATAAGCCAGCAATTGATGACTTTCTGTATCCCTCAATGGATTAATAGAAAAGGATTTTACAGTGGGTACAAAAATACTATAACTTTTACTAATGACATAATTTTGATTATGAGAAAAAAAAAAAAACAGCAGTGTGTGTGTGTGTGTGTGTGTGTGTGGGGGGGGGGGGGGGGGGAGCCTGGGAACCCAAATTACTTTTCAATCAGGGTGCTAAAGAAATCCTCTGGAGGGTATTCCTCATCGGTTCAGTATCCCCTCCCAAAACTGGCATACTTTATGGGTGCACCGGCGACCTTTTAATCTTGCATATGTTTAATTATATCAATAATATTTTTTTAGGACATACCAAAGGCCACACGAATACCTCTCTATAAATAGTCTGCCAAAGGCTTGGGACTGGCGAAATATCAACGGCTTCAACTACGTCAGCACTACACGAAACCAGCACATCCCTCAGTACTGCGGATCATGTTGGGCACATGGGAGTACCAGTGCAATGGCAGGTGGGTTACACTAATCTTACATCCAGAAAAAAAATATGTCTAAATTTTAGGAAACCCTCACTGCACTTCAGGCAAAACCGACCCACTGAATACTGTATGTCCTGAGGTGAAAAAAAACTAAACTATTCACTAGGAAATTTGTAAGATTAGTGACATTCTTGTTTGTCCAAAATGTTTAAAAAGGCAGAAAAGGAGTCCTTCTTCCATGCTTGCCAACTGTACCGTTTTTGCCGGGACAGTCCCGGCAAATAGGTGCTTGTCCCGGGAAGTGCCCGTTATGGGCAGCCGGTGCCCATTAAAAAAAAAAAAAAGTTGCCGGACAACATCTTAACTGCGCATGTGCCTTTCCGACGCCTGCCGGGCTCAGGAAAGCTTGTACAAGCTTTTTTGGATCAAAGGCACTCATTCTCGGCAGCACCTCCCCGGCCGCCACAGCAGAGCAGAGAAGGACCCCTGTAGAGTGAAGACACATTCACAGACCTGAAGGTAGGTAGGATGAAAGCATCAATCTTATGTGCAAAAATATCTGGTAACCTGACATGTGAATAAAGTGTCAAATATACTCAGGTGTGACCATACAAAAAATGTAATATGTAAATATAAATAAAGTGCAAGGTTTAAATAAGTACGAAAAAACCTAATTATACCAGATAGTATATTCGTACTTATTTACACCTTGCACTTTATTTATATTTACATATTACATTTTTTGTATGGTCACACCTGAGCACATTTGACACTTTAGAATTGCAGGGAATTGTGATGAGAATTTTAAACTTTAGGCAGAAGTAGTGCAGCTGAATGGGAGAATTATTCCAACTCTGCTACTTTTGGCCTTAAATTTAAAAACCCCTTTTCAATTTCCTGTAATTCTCTCTTTATTGAGTAGACCCTATAATCTCATAAGTAGGCCGAGAGTAATCAGAGTGGGTGGATCTTCAGGGAAGTGGGTGTGGTTAGTAATTCATAGCTGTGCTGCAAAGTGTCCCTGGAATTTTTTTTCGAATGTTCGCAACCATGCGTTCTTCACACATGGAAATGCCCCTTGTACTGTATGCAGTACCGACACCCACTGAGTGCCCCCTGACCCATCTCTCCAAGCATTGCCTGAAACATCTCATCTGTTGTAGGCCTGCTGATTTTTAACCCTTCCTTTATCATGTCTCTTCATCAGGAGATCGATTGAAAACCTCAAACAGCTGTACAAATCTAAGAGAACATTTTTAGCCCTTTCCTGCTGCATCCAGCATTTTTAAAATATAAAAATGTGCTGTTTTAGGCTTTAATGAATTTTGAAAAAATATTCCAGCATTAGTAGTAACAAAATGCAATAAAATGTAATACATCTACTTTCTGCTCCTAATATTTAAGTGATATTTTTCTTCACCTCTAACATGATTGTTCATGGCCCTCCCTGCAGATCGCATAAACATCAAAAGGAAAGGGGCCTGGCCATCTGCCTACCTGTCTGTACAGAATGTGATTGACTGCGGTGACGCAGGGTCTTGCGAGGGTGGAGACCATGGAGGGGTCTGGCAATATGCGAATACCCATGGTATTCCCGATGAAACCTGCAACAATTACCAGGCCAAGGATCAAGGTAAGAGAAGGGGGATGACAATAGGCAATGGGCTAGACAACAAAAGGTCTTATTTGTACCAGTCTTTGATGTCCTAAATCAACCATGTTCCTAGTCCACAGAATAGAAGAACAAAAGGAGAAATCTGATTGGTTGCTTTGTACTATACAAATTGAGACCAATCTTCCTTCACTATGATAAATGGGGTCAAGTGAGCTTTATTTACAAGGATACAGTTACTATTACTTTAAACTTAATTTAAGTGTTTGTGGACAGTGTTTTTTTTTTTTTTTTTTTTTGGGTTCAGAAACATGGGGTGAAATGCTATTAATGCATTGTATGACCCCGCCCGCCCCACTAAGGGCACAACTGCTTCCACTTAGTACAGGTTTGCTTGTGTTTGCCCCACTTAGCTTACTAGTGTCTCTGCAGCTGTGTCTGTCATTGCTTAATGTGTGTGCAGTCATTGTAAAAAATCTCGGTGAGCTACTGTTTGCAGACTGTGTTGCACTGTGATCAGCAGGGTAGTGCTATTGTTTTATAGCATCCAGAAAAATAGAATTGTATTCCTGAGGAGCAAGGGAGTCAACTGAGCAAGCATTGTATACTATGAAGTGTTATATATAATATATTTTTTTTTTCCTTTTAATTAAAACATACAATATGATTGCATAAAGTGACAGAATGGATTATATTATGTATATTGCTTCTTTTTTCCCCCAAAAATGTATATTGCTTCTATTTGCATAATAGTATCCTATACAAAGAATAGGTGATATGCACTCAGCCTGGCTATACGTTATGTGATATTCACAAGCAATGCAATTGAACCAAACACAACTAGTGTTCCTCAGTGGTATTACGCTATGTTCTCCATTTTAAAAGGCAGAGTACCAAGTACTTCCACTTATAACTAGTAGCTCTACAATTTTTTTATTTTTTTTTTCACCCAGAACCCGTTGTGGATATTTCCAAACAACTTTTTTTATGCATTTAAACAACTAAAACACTTACAGAAGTCTGTGTCAGATGTGATTTACTATCTGCTAAAATGCTATACTGTTATTAAAAGGCAAAAGTAGCAAGTGAACCGGTCTGTAGTTCCCACGGTGTAAGATCCATGTCCCATGATTGATGTAATAGCAGCTGCAAAATCGGTCCTTTACAGTTTTTGAGCTGATGGAATGATGTAGTGTTTTGAACTAAATACAGAAATGTAAGTGTCTATTCATGTTATCCAGCGCAGCTGCGGGTGACCATGGTACACCAGTCCTTCCCACTTGTATAGATGGGTCTTGTATCCAGCTGCAAACACAGATACTTAGATTTGTAGTTCCTACAATGTTTCTGGTGTGATAGGGCCCCAAATGATGCCTATATAGGTGCCTATGTACATGCCTTATACAGTACATAGCCTGGATCATCTGGTTCCTCTATTTAACCCCGGATCATCTGGTTCCTCTATTAACCCCGGATCATCTGGTTCCTCTATTTAACCCCGGATCATCTGGTTCCTCTATTTAACCCTGGATCATCTGGTTTCTTGAGTGATGCGCTTAACCACCTATAATTTGGTGGTGAGGGGGATCTGGTGCACTTCCTTCTGAGACTCCCTGACACATCTTACGCAACTGTGTGGAATCTTCCTTTCTGGGAGGTAGACTTCTACATACTGTATATGGACATATTTTGTGGCTATTTATTATTTGTCACAATTCATCTCTGTGATTTAGCTCTGCATCATACTGTTTTGAACATAGAGGAGACCTATTTATTTATAAATCCAGAGGAGAATTTCCTGAGCATTCAAATGAGAGACGGCAAAGTGGAGCAAAGGATCATGAACTGAAGAAATTTACTGATTTTAGACACTTTTTAAATATTTAAATGTTTGTTCTGTAATTTCAGACTGCAACAAATTCAACCAGTGTGGTACCTGTGTGACGTTCGGGCAGTGCTTCACCCTCTCTAACTACACACTGTGGAAGGTTGGAGATTACGGCTCTGTCAGTGGGAGGGAGAAGATGATGGCAGAGATCTACAAGAATGGACCAATAAGGTAACCAGACTCCAAAAACCAAATAAAATATTGGTACATGATAGCCAGCCCACAAAAGTATTAATTTCAGTCATAGGGGGCTCTTGTATCTTTCAGGGACATTAGGTGGAGGGGGAGTCCTCTCTGCTTTTTTTGAGTTGTGACCCTATTAATGCAGAGTTATTAAAGGAGAAGTACAGCCAAAGCTCATTTGGCTGTACTTCTGCTGTTGATCACTGGAGTACAGTGCATTCTGTGATCCGTTTTCAGCAGACAGCGGGCTGAAGTTGGCTGACATCACAGAGCTGGTCCAGGCTCGGTAAAGATCATAACCATATGTTCGCTACCTTCCGACGTGCCTGGCACTTGGGACAGCCTCTTAGTGAGCCGCTGAGAGCCTGAGCCAGCTCCTCCCTGCCCCCTCCACGGCTCAGCGCGGGGGTGCAGAGCAGACATCGGTGACTAACAGTCACCAGCTCTCTGCTCACAGAGCTCTAAGAACTGAGCGATCGGCCGTGTTTGATTGCTCTCAGTCTTAGAGCCAGCAGGGGACAGATGCAGCATCTACCTAGGTAAGTATGATTCTAAAATGAAAAAAATTCCCATACTTCCCTGGTCTGTTCTTGTTGACAGAGCCGCTATATTCTTTTCAGCCTGTGTGGGTTGTTGCTCTGGGCAATAAGAATATGTCTACCTTATCCACTGTGTATAACCATCACATCTGAAAGGAGAACTCCCCGTACAACAGCCAATCTTTGAAAACAACACAGTTGAAATACATAAACTATTTTCTTGGCAAAATATTTGTAAATTTGATGATTCGTACACCACTTCCATATGCTGCATAGGTAGAGGGTGACACTACTATTCAGATCCCTCTGCTGTCCAAAGTAAGGAATAATTGGTGGTGGATTTCAGCTGTAGTTTTTCTAATTAGAACATGGAAAATGATTAGATTTTGATTAGTTGTGATCTGATCTCCATTTCTTTTTTCTCATTAACTGTACATTCTCCGGCCTATGTGTATCAAACCATCTGCATACCCCGGCATGAGAAGAATTGGAGGTGTAGCTAATGTAATGGACATAGGAACCTGAGGGGAATGACGCACAAAAACCAATCAATCTTTTAATGACCAGCCTTTAGTAAACTTTAGCCAACAACGACTGCTCCTTTAAATAATCCTTGTGTTACCATATTAATGAAGCCGGGTACCGTTGTATAGATTGCTGTGGCCAATGGACAGGTCTTATTTCAGGTACTTTGATAAGTGAGGCTCAGTGGAATTACATTTGCTGCAATGAATATATTACTGTGAACTGCTGTATGTAACAAAATTAATGTGATGTTTACATTTGTATTTTCTAGCTGTGGTATAATGGCTACAGAAAAACTAGATGCCTACACTGGGGGCCTGTATGCCGAGTACCAGCCCAGTCCCATGGTGAATCACATTGTGTCTGTGGCCGGCTGGGGTGTGGATGAGAGCGGTGTGGAATACTGGATTGTCCGCAACTCCTGGGGAGAACCTTGGGTGAGCCATCTCTTCTCTATACTCTGCGAGGCGTTTACTGAGGATAAACCAGGAAACTGTGCTTAGGGAAGTCTTTTGGCTGCTATTGTTGCTGTGCTAGTTGTTATACTGACCTATGCTTGGCTTCAATACTTAGAGCCACTAACCTGGTACCATTATACAGATGAAATATTTTGATTTCACTTGTTGCATGCTTATTCCGTTTGGAGAGTCAGATCATTTTGAAATCGGCAATATAAATTTGTAGAATATATGGAAATCCAATGTAAAATGACATAAAAGCTTTATTATGTCAATGTCCTTTCAAAAGTCATGTTAGCTGCAACATTCGATTTAAATAATTTTAAAATATTCCTGTTATTAAGGTCCCAATGTGACAGTACCTTGTCACCCTAAAACAGGAACTGATCAAGGACCTTTGGCAGGGCCACCAAGACCCCCCCCCCCTTTATTTATTTTTTTATTTATTAATGAAACTTAGTTTTGCAACGGCATTACCCTGTTACACTTTCCTTTTTAGAGATTTTAAGTGTGTGTGTGTGTATGTGTATATATATATATATACACACATTTTATTTTTGCAGTGTTTAAGTAATTCTTCTGAAACTCACCAGTTTTCTTCCTCCATTGTTTTGTTATTGCAGTAAGTATAGCCATTAGGCCTAGTTTACACATGTGAGCGGGGGTGGTAAAACTATGCGTTTGAAACTTCTTTTTACTGCCCCCTCAACTGCTCCATCATTTCCTGTCTGGGCTCGCTGAAGTGCTGGGACTCCCACACTCAGAGCAGATCAATGCTAATGGCTGCCTGTCAGCTCCAAGCTGAAGAGCCAATCCCAACAGGACTGTCCTCAGGCCGAGACCTCTCATAAGCAGCTAACCCTGCTGGGAGAGCCTCCAATGTAAGCCTAGCACATTCCCTGCAAAGGATCATGCACTGCTGTCCATGTTATCTGCCCCCCACCCTTATCAGCCCATTGACACCTTCACCTCTGCCTTGGCTACAACTACAGCTGGGGAATGATGGCAATCAGATTTGCAGCATGGGCCAGGGTAGAGATCTCACCTGACCAGCTCTGCATTCTGTACGCACCGCCTGGGTCAGCTGGCGGAATTGATAATGGATGCCAGGCAGGCAGTCCTAAGGAAAGCCTGGTATTCAGTTTCTGTAGTATTGTGTTCATAGGCCTGCACGGCTGTGCCCTTCCACCTCACCCCAGGGCGTGCTGCACACGCTGATGCAGGGCTTTTATGGAAGCCTGGGGCTTCCATAGCATTGTGACTGTGCCCTTCCACATCAGGGTGCACACCGATGCATGGCCCTTTTTGGAAGCCTGGCAAATCAATTGTCAGGCTTCCCTAGTGTTACGCCTGTGTTGCTGCATCCTTTAAAGTTTGGGCGCATGCCGGCACAGGCTCCTGGAAAGAGGAGAGGGCAGGCAGTACGAGGAGAGCTGAGACGTTACTTGTGTCATATTGTCATATCCCTGCCACTCCTAAATCTGCTTCACTGCCTCCAGGTGCCAGCATCAGGCCTGTGATGCTCTTATGAAGTAAAAGAACCGCTGTTCTAAAAGTGAGAATTACAAAACTGCCAGCACACAAAGTATAGGATACATTATACCAACAAACAATAAAAACAAAGTGCAGCCCTTAAAATTGAATTCACAAATGGTATATCCTATAATAGCCTGCAATAAAACAGTGAATTGGATGAAAATAAATCAAAGTTTACAGTGTTATCCGTGAAACTTCCACCTGTGAATTCCTAAGAAGCATATATGTGCAATCTTCCTCTTTAAATCCACAAGTACAAGCCGACACCAACTCGTGCTCTGAGGCTTACCAGAAAGATTGTGACCCTCAAATAAGTCAGTAAGCACTTGTTGTTTTTATCGATATGAAGCACCATGGAATGGGGTAGATCACAGGTCCGCTTTAACTCTCCATACAGTCAAGGCCAGGCGTATCAATCTAAAAGACAAAACAAGACCTCTTCCTATGTAAATCTGAGTTGTATTTGGCTTAAAACCGGTTAAGAACACTCTCTATATAGAAACATATGTAAACTGCAACTTCCAGTATTCTTGAGGATATGCATGCATGCACGCACATTGACGTCCATGGCTTCTGGCTCCTTCCAACGCGTTTCATCGTGCCTGATTACTTCAGTTATGATAAAACGCATTGGGTGGAGCAGAAAGCCGTGACCGTGCACCTGCATGTGTATTCTTAAGGATTTTGGGAGTTGCAGTTCACTTGTCTGAGTTGCAGTTCACTTGTCTTTCTATACAGACCATTCATGAGAGTGTTTTTAACCACTTGCTAACTGGCCACAGTATATATACTGTGGCAGGTGGGCTCTATTGCACGAAACAACATACCTGTAAAAAGTTTTGTGCATTAGCCAGCAGGAGTGCTCCACAGGGGGAGCCAATCAGCGGGTCGTCCTCTGGCTGCCCGAGATCGCTCCCCAGCGAGGTAGAACGGCGGTCTGCCAATGTAAACAAGGCAGACCGCCATTCTGTCAGGGATGAACACTGGTAAGCCTCAGAATGTTTGGAGGAGCACAAGTTGGTGTCTGCTTGTATCTATGGAATTAAAGAGGAACATCACACATATGCTTCTTAAGAATTTGATTTTCATTGAATTCACACTTTTATTGTGAACTATTATATGATATTCCACCCATGATGCTCTTAATCTGGCCTTGCAGCCAGCATGCAGCATTTTGGACTAGGACCCTTCTTGGGTGATCATACTGACCCTTTAAACGCTAATTCTAAATTCCCAACACGTTTAAAGCTATTTCTCACTAACCTGTTTTGTATCTATTTGCAGGGGGAAAGGGGCTGGCTACGCATTGTAACAAGCACATATAAAGGAGGAAAGGGAGCAGACTACAACCTGGCCATTGAGGAGGACTGTGCCTATGGTGATGTTGTACTACCATAATTTCATAAGCATAATCGCAACAGGACAAAGCTGCTATGCAACCTCAGCACTGCACATGATCAAAGCAATGCAGACAAATCATCACACAAGCTGCTACCAGGGTATTCGTCCACTCTATAAATCTATTCATAGGACTGGACAGTAGAGAATGCACCACTGGTGTTGTGTATTCCTCACCAAGGCCTGGAAGCCAAGATTTTACACACAAGTACAAAACTGTCAGAAAGGAGAAGCCATGCAGAATGATGAGGAGGTCTGGAAAGTGATGGTAGAACCCCAGCTAAAACATTTTTGTTTACAATAGAGTGCAGAAGAATTTGAACCTTCGCTGGGTTTTTATTGCTGCAACTCCATTCATTAAATTTCCTAACATTTCCTGTCCCTGTGAAAAAATGGGAAGTAAGGACACCTGAGTGAGGGATACAACAAAAACCTGACCGCCATTCTCAATCCAACCTTCTTTACTCTCCTATTTGACAATCGTTCTACACACACACACTCGTACCTACAGCTGTGATTTTTTTTTTTAAGATCGATTTCTTTCTTGTGCGATAAATTCTGCATAAGTGCCATTTTATTAGACAGAAAATGATTTTTAAATGCTTTTTTATTGTACAACATGGTAAGTTGAAACTGATAACTACTTGGGGCTTTCAAGTGTAAAAGAGAAATGCTGTCCTTGATGATTTTCTTTATAATAAAGATTTGTTGAGAAGGATGTATTTTTTTGGGTGCTGTTGATCAAAAAGTGACAATGACACAGAAATGTCAAAATATACCTCCTCCAGATATGCCGAATACTGGACTCAAGGTGCTGAAGCCTTTAGAGGGAGAGCGTCACAATGGCTGCGTAAGTAGCTGTATACCTTTTTTAAATGTTGACGTTTAGGCTCGAGTGATGAAAGGTTAACATCTCTGTGAAGATTTTACTGCTATTCCACATAACTGGTCACCAGGACAGGAAGTGAGAGGAAATCTACAGTGGGGAAAATTATTTAAACCCCTGCAAATTTTTTAAGTTTGCCCACTTACATAGAAATTAAGGGTCTATAATTTTTATCACAGGTCTACTTTTTAAATGATAGAGACAGAATATCAACCACAAATCCAGAAAAAAACACATGATACAAATGTTATAAATTCAGTTGCAGTTCAGTGAGTAAAATAATTATTTGATCCCCAAGCAAAACATGACTTTGTACTTGGTGGCGAAACCCTTGTTTGCAAGTACAGAGGTAAGACCTTTCTTGTAGTTAGTGAACAGGTTTGCACACATCTAAGGAGGGATTTTGGTTCACTCTTCTTTACAGATCTTCTCAAAATCCTTAAGGTTTATTGGCTGTTGCTTGGCAACTCAAAGTTTCAGCTCCCGTTATAAATTTTCTATAGGATTAAGGTCTGGAGACTGGCTAGAAGCGATGGGCTCGGGCATGTTTGGATCGAGCCCGCCAGGAAGCCGGCACTGCACACTGCAGCGTGTGTATGTGCAGCTGCCGGTCAGGAATTTCCTCACTGCCTATTATTGGCACTGCAGTGATGGCTTCCTGGCGGGCTCGATCCGAACACGCCCAAGCCCATCCCTCCTGCCTAGGTCACTCCATGACTTTAATGTGCTTCTTGTTGAGCAGCTCCTTTTTTGCCTTGGCGGTATGTTTTGGGTCATTGCCACGCTGGAAGACCTATCCATGAAGCATGGAGGAAGAGGGAAGAAGTTTCTTATTGAAGATGTCCATTGGCCCCTCAATGCGGCAAAGTCCGGCCTGTACCTTTTTAGTAGAGAAATAGTGCAAAAGAATAGTGTTTTCACCTCTGTGCTTGACTGTAAGGATGATGTTCTTAGGTACAAAGTCAACATTTTTCTTCCTCCAAACACATCGAGTTAATGCCAAAGAGCTCAATTTTGGTCTCCTCTGACCACAGCACTTTATCCCATTCCTTCTCTGAATCATTTAAATGTTCATTGGCAAACATCCAAAGGACCTGTACATGTGCCTTCTTAAGGAGGGGGACCTTGCGTGCACTGCAGGATTTCAGTCCATTGCGGCGTATTGTGTTATCAATGGTTTGTTTGGTGACTGTGGTCCCAACGGCCTTGATCATTCACATGCACCTCCAGTGTAGTTCTGAGCTGATCCTTCACTTTTCTCATGATCATCCTTAATCCATGATACAAAATCCTGCATCGAGCTCCAGACCGAGGGCGATTGATGGTTATTTTTTTTTTCTGTTTGCGAATAATCGCTCCAACAGTTGTCTCCTTCTCACCAAGCTTCTTGCTGATGGTCTTGTAGCCCATTCCAGCCTTGTGCAGGTCTATAATCTTATCCCTGACGTCCTTTGACGGCTCTTTTGGCCTTGCCTATGATGGTGAGGTTTAAAATGGAAGAAAGAGATGTTATGTGTCTTTTATACACATAACGTGTTGGCGTTAGGAGCACCTTCTGTGCACTAATCTGTGTACCACATGAGCACATACTGTAGCCAGTCTGTGGGAGCCAGAATTTTTGTTGGTTGGTAAGGGATCAAATACTTTTCTCTTTCGTTCATTGACGGACACAGCTCCTGATTCTTCTTAACCATTGGGTTATACTGGCCCCTACAGGAGTAGGACACTAGGCAGGAATAAGCTTCATTACGCCTATGGGCAGTCTCAGGGGGTATACACCCACTCTGCTATAGGCACTCAAGTTTTTTTTTTTTTTCTGCCTAGTCAGGAGTAAGGACCTAGTTCCTTGCTAGGATCTCTGGTCCTGGCAAATGTTTTACATTTTTAAATGGGATTTATTTTCTTCTTTTTATTATTTTGTTCCTGTGAGAACTACAATCAAGTGCCGGACTGGGCGACGAACCGGATAATATAGATCCTTAGGGTTCCCCCAGACCGGCCAGCCAGCGTGTGCAGACCGCAGCTCCGCGCTAGGTTGGCCGCGACATAGCCCCACTAGACAGGGGCTGGCCTGTGAGTTAAATGACTCACGAGGACGCATACGAACTGGCTTCAGCCTGAGTTGCAGCGCTTCCTCCTTGCCGACCGCACCCACATTACGATAGAGCAGTGTCCTGTCCGGAGCGGTGCCCACCCTGTTCCTGGTGTGGTAAGTAGCTGTCTTCCCCCCCCCCCCCACTACCCCTGGAAGGTTTTGTGGTGGATGTGGGCCCCTCCCTGGGATGGTCAAACCCCCAGGTTCCCCTCCCTTCCCCCTATAAAATTTCGGTCACTTTGGGTTTTTCGGCCTTCCCACTCTTCTGATTCCTCTGCTCCTCTAGCCGCACTTAAATAGGCGCTGGTGGATGCACTGTTTGTGTCAGTGTGTAAACTTTAAAAATGGAGGTTGCGGCTCATGCCGCGTCAGAGGCACTGGTTCCTTTTGGCACCCACAGGCCCTCCAAAGCAGCAAGGGCGTGCCTCTTTCCGCTTACCTTGACAACTTGTCACAAAACAGTGGGGTTGTCCAAAACGCAGTGTTTGCTAGGCGTTTTTTGCTTGCGGTATCCTTATGAGGATTTACTGTATTAAAGTTGGACGGTCCCACCTGTAGTGAACTCACCGGTTTCCATGTCAAATTGTGGTTACCTTTATCCCGATCGAGGAGTCCCTGACCTTTACAGGTCCAGCTAATAAAAGGGCGGATGCTCTGGCCCGCCATATGTGCGCTTTGGCTGGTTCAGCAATTAGACCAATAATTACTATTGCCCTAGTGTCACAAACTCTGACCGAGTGGACTAAGCATTTATGCCGGGACCTGGAGGGAGAACAGCTTCCCCCCCTGTCTTTGCAGAGCTGGCAGACTGGTTGGTCCAGGGGTTACAGTTTGGGTTGCCACTTTGGATGCGGCTCCTTTGATTTCTAGGCTGTCTGTATCAGAAGTGGTCATTCGGCATATTGTCTAGCTGAAATGCTGGTCTGCGGACTAGACTTCTAAGAAGGCCTTATCTGATCTCCCTCTTGTAGGGGATCGCCTGTTTGGAGCTTCCTTGGATGACATCGTTAAAGGTCTCACAAGGGGGAAGAATACTCTTTTTTTTTTTTTTTTTTTTTTTTCTGCATGCTGGCAAGGGCAATGAGCCACATCGTAGACGTGGGCCATTCTCCTTGGCTCCATAGGCGTGTGCGCAGGGTGTGTGCCTGGGCATACCCTAATCACTGTGTGGTGCCAATTCCCCCTACTGCCCCAGCTTCCCCCTGTGTTGCCCCCTCCCCCCCCACACCTCCACCCTGCAGTGCTGCTGGATTCCCTCCTCTTACCCCCCCCCCACCCCCAGTTTGTGAATGAATAGGACAGTGCACTTCCTATTCATTCAATGTCTAGTGAAGCTGAGGCTGCAGAGAAAAGACATGTGTGTTTGAGCTGTGGGGTGCACACCCTAATGCAATAGGCTGTGCACACCTATGCTTGATCAAAAGTCAGGGCCCCCCACCAGAGGTTCCAAAAGGACCTGGTCTGGCAAGCCACGAGCCGGCTCTTCCAGACCTGCGGACAAGGCTGCCTCTGCATAAAGGGGCTCCCTCACCGTATCTGGGGGTGTGGGTCATCTTTGCTGGTTTCCGGATCATGGACCTCCCTGGTACAGGACAAGTAGGTCCACGCAGGGCAGTCTTTTCCATTGGGCATGCCCGGCGGTTGCCAGGCGGTTGCCCGGGGGCCCCACATGGATGGTGGCAATTACTGTCCCTGGTGGTCTAGGGCCCCCCCCTTGTCCGCCAGCCCGGGCCCCCCCCCTTGTTGTTGGTGGCCGTGGCTCGAGTCTGCACTGCACAGACACTGGTTGCTAAGGCCAGCCCGATTGGCATCTAGCAACCAGTGACGTTAGCAGAGCAGACCCATGATGCACAGCAGAGGAGGATCCTCCTCCTCGTCGGCTCGTCCTCCTCTCCTCTCCATCTCCGCGCCTAGAAGACTGGCTCCGCCTCCACCCACCTCCTCCCATGTGCAGCCGTTGTGAAAGGTAAGGCAGCCAGCCCAGCTGCCAGGCTGCTTGATATGATATTCTTTTTTTTTTTAACTCTCTCCAATCTCCATGGCATGATCGCCACAAGAGACAACTACCTGTCCTGGAGGATATACCCTTACTATATATTGGTCCCTGTAATATGTATATAGTAAGGTATATATCCTCCAGGTAGTAGTTGTACTCTCTTGTAGTATAGTGTTCCCTGTAATGTGTATTTAGTCTATATACATATTACAGGGAACACTATATGCTACAAGAGAGTACAACTACTGCCTGGAGTATATACCTTACTATATACATATTACAGGGACCAATATATACTACAAGAGACAACTACCTGGAGGATATACCTTACTATATACATATTACATGGAACACTATATACTACAAGAGACTCTTGTAGTATATAGTGTTCCCTGTAATATGTATATAGTAAGGTATATCCTCCATGTAGTTGTACTTTCTTGTAGTATATATTGGTCCCTGTAATATGTATATAGTAAGGTATATCCTCCAGGTAGTTAGTTGTACTCTCGTAGTATATATTGGTCCCTGTAATATGCATATAGTAAGGTATGTACTCCAGGTAGTAGTTGTACTCTCTTGCAGTATATAGTGTTCCCTGTAATGTGTATATAGTCTATATACATATTACAGGGAATACTATATACTACAAGAGAGTACAACTACTACCTGGAGTATATACCTTACTATATACATATTACAGGGACCAATATATACTACAAGAGACAACTACCTGGAGGATATACCTTACTATATAAATATTACAGGGAACACTATATACTACAAGAGACTCTTGTAGTATATAGTGTTCCATGTAATATGTATATAGTAAGGTGTATATACTCCAGGTAGTAGTTGTACTCTCTTAGTATATAGTGTTCCCTGTAATGTGTATTCTCGTGGGTGATTGTGTAGGCAGGGGGCCCCAGTGCACTGTTTTGCCCAGGGGCCTATAAGGCTTTTAAGATGGCACTGGGTCCACGTGGTTATTTGGTCAGGCTACCAGATCAAGTTCGGTCTTGTCCTCTGGAAAGGTTTTTTCCCTTCCAATCTGCACTTGTCCCCAGATCACTTCCGGGGTCTCTTTGGGGCAGTGCAAGACTTGTTACTTCAAGGGGTGATTGTTCTGGTTCCGACTTCAGAACATCTTCAGGGGTTCTTACTCAAACCTCTTTACAGTCCCCAGGAAGAAAGGCAAAGTACGTCCAATTCTGGACCATAAGGCGCTAAGCTGCTTTGTGCGAGTATAGAAGTTATGCATGGAGTCTATTCACATGATAGTGGCGTCCCTACATCAGGGGGATTTCTTCTTGCTTCTATCGACATCAAGGACGCCTACCTGCACATTCTAATATGTGCTGGTCGCCAGCGCTTCCTCCATTTTGCCGTGGAGCATTATCAGTTTGTGGTGATGACCTTTTGGTCTCACTTCTGCACCTCGGGTCTTCACAGGAGTGTTGGCCCTGGTGCTGGCATTGTTTGAGTCAGCGGGGGATCGCGGTACTGGGGTACCTGGATGATCTTCTGTGAGCGGAGTCTCTGACTGCTTTGATGGACTACTGGAGATCACTCTGCGAACTCTGAGGGAGTTTGGTTGGATCCCGAACATTCAGAGATCTGCTTTTGGTTCTGTCCACAAAAACTGGACCATCTGGGTCTGACTCTAAACTCGGCCTCAGCCAGAGTGTTTCTTCCTCGCGAGACTTCAGATATTGCAGGAGGCAATTCAGCTGCTGTTGTTTAGCAGATGGTCATCCCTCCGGGCTTGCATGCGTGTGCCGGGCCTGATGGTGTCCACCCTCAAGGCGGTCTGTTTGCACAGTTCCACACAAGATCTCTGCTAAAGAGATTGTGGTGAAATGGGTCAAGGATCCATGGTCTCAAAAGGTGGCTTCGCTCGCCGGCACTTCGACAGGGAAAATTCTCCCCCCCCCCCCCCTGTACTGGACGGTTGTCTCCACGGATGCCAACCTGTTTGGGTGGGGAGGCGACCTCAGTACAGACGTGCTTGGGGGATCAGTGTACTGGAACTCTGAGCGATCAGACTTGTCTGGCTTATTGGACAATCGTCTTCAGGGTGTCCAGGACTAATTCATTTGGACAATGCCACGGCTGTGGTCTATGTCGATCACCAAGGGGGCACAAGATGCGTCTTGGTGGCTCGGTAAGTAGCCGGCATTCTAAGCTTGGCTGATTGATTAGTTCCAGCCTTCTCAAACTTTTGCCATGACTCCTGTGCAGGATTCAGGCAGATAGGATTCTGGTCATTCTAGTGGCTCCAGACTGGCCTCGCCGGTCTTGGTATGTCGATCTGGTACGGCTGGTCGCCAATGCTCTTTGGGGACTTCCTCTCAGGGAGGATCTGCTGTCCCAAGGACCAATCTTCCATCCTGCTTTACAATCGCTGGCTTTAACTGCTTGGCTGTTGCACGCCAGGTGCTGAAGGATGGAGGTTTGTTTGAATCCGTGATTCCTATGCTGTTAAAAGCTAGGAAATTTGCCTCTAGGAAGATCTACCATCATATGTGGAAGATGTACATTGCATGGTGTGAGTCTCTTAGGGTTGATCCTCGCTTCTTCTCGGTGGATCGACTCTTAACCTTTCTTCAATGGGGGGTTGAACAGAAATTGGCCTTGAGTACCATCAAGTGCCAGGTATGGGGTTTTGGCAGTCTTTTTCCAACGACCTTTGGCCTCACACTTCCTGGTGCATAACATTTCTTCAGGGTATCCGACATTTGGTTCCTTCAGTGCAGGCTCCGTTGCACCCAGAATCTTAATGTGGTGCTTTCAGGTCTACTGAAGCACCTCTTTGAGACTATTTGGGAGTTTCCCTGCTTACACTGCCCCAGAGGGTGGCCTACTTTGGTGGCTATCACCTCTGCATGCAGGGTGTCGGAACTGACGGCTTTATCCTGTCTTTCACCTTTATGGTAATTCACAAGGATAAGGTGGTGCTTTGCTTCTGTCCGTCATTCCTTCTTATGGTGGTCTCTGACTGTCATCTGAAGACACTGTGTTGCCTTCCCTGTGTCCCAGGCCTAAACATCTGAAGGAAATTGCCTTGCATGTCTTGGTTATGGTCCGGGCAATTGGGGTGTACCTGGCAGCTATGAAGTCTTTAAGAAGTCAGACTCTCTCTACTTGTGCTCACGGATGGACCTCACAAAGGGTTGGCCGCTTCTTCTGCGGCCATTTCCAGATGGATCAGACGGTTGTTCAGGCCTATTAAGTCAGGGGTCAGGTTCCTTCTTTCCCTGTTTAGGTGCACTCTACTAGGGCGCTTAGTGTCTCCTGGGCTTATCATCTTAAAGCGTCAGTGACGCAGGTTTGCAAGGCCGCCTCCTGGTCATCGATGCACAATTTCACAACGTTTTTTGTAAAGTGGTTGTGTTGGCATCCGCAGATTGTTCTTTTGGATGCAAGGTTTTGCTGTTTAGAGGACCTGGTCCTCTTTGAGGGTCTATTGTTTTCAGGTGAGCTCCAGTTGTTTATGGTTGAGCTCTGTTACCTGGTTGGCTATGGTTAGACTTGGGAATTTTTTTTCTGATGTTTTCCCACCCCTCATGTTTAACACTGGGACGTCCCAATGGTTAAGAATCAGGAGCTGTGTCCATCAATGAACGAAAGAGAAAATAAGATTTATGACTTACCGTAAAATCCATTTATATGATGTTCATTGACGGACACAGCACCCACCCCTCTGTGGAGTTGGTTTTCGTCTGACACTGCTTGTAACAAAACAGAGTGCCTATAGCTGAGAGTGGGTGTATACCCCCTGGGACTGCCCATAGGTGTAGTCAAGCTTTTTTCCTGCCTAGTGTCCTACTCCTGTAGGGGGCAGTTTAATTATCCTGATATAGACTGGGCAGAAGGAACCGCGCATTCAGCCAAGGCTCGACAGTTCCTAAATGTTTTGCAGGACAATTTCATGGGTCAGATGGTGAATGCACCGACAAGAAACAATGCGGTACTTGACCTACTGATTACCAACAATACAGACCTGCTCACGGATATAGAAATACGGGACAACTTAGGGAACAGTGACCATAGGTCAATTGGTTTCAGTATTAATTACAGTAATAGGAAACACAAGGGTAATATAAGGACACTGAATTTCAAAAGAGCCAATTTCCCTAAACTGCGCTCGCTGCTAGAAAATATCAAATGGGATAGAACCCTGGGAACAAAGAACACGGAGGAAAAATGGGAGTGCTTCAAGAGCATACTTAACAAGGGGGTGGGCCAGTGCATTCCACAGGGAAATAAATTTAAAAGAGCAAAACTAAACCCTGGGTGGCTAAACTCCAACATAAAAATGTATATTAGAGCTAAAGAAAAGGCCTTCAAAAAATACAAGACTGAGGGGTCATTGGCAGCATTTAAGCACTACAAAGAGTGTAATAAGAAATGTAAAGATGAAATCAGGGCGGCTAAAATAGAACACGAGAGACATATAGCGGAGGAGAGTAAAAAGAACCCCAAGAAGTTCTTTAAGTATATAAACAGTAAGAAAGCGAGGCCAGAACACATTGGCCCCATAAAAGATGATAAAGGAAAAATGGCCACTGAGGACAGAGAAAAGGCGGAAGTGTTAAATAATTTATTTTCTTCAGTCTTCACAAAGGAATCGGGGGGCTACACTAACCCAGCTTGTAAGGCTGAACTAAATAATACACCTCAGGAAGTGCCGCCATGGCTAACAGAGGATAGACTTAGAGCTAAACTAGAGAAACTTAACATAAATAAATCCCCGGGACCGGACGGCTTGCACCCAAGGGTTCTTAATGAGCTCAGCCAGGTGATTGCCAGACCATTATTCTTGATCTTTAAGGATAGTTTACAGACAGGTATGGTGCCAGCTGATTGGAAAAAAGCCAACGTGGTACCAATATTTAAAAAGGGGCCGAGATATATCCCGGGTAACTATAGGCCGGTCAGCCTAACATCAGTAGTCTGCAAAATTTTGGAGGGGATGATAAGGGACCACATACAAGACTTTAGTAATGAAAACGGTATTATAAGTAGTAATCAGCATGGATTCATGAAAAATCGTTCATGCCAAACCAATCTATTAACCTTCTACGATGAAGTGAGCTGCCACTTAGATAAAGGTAAGCCTGTGGATGTGGTGTATCTGGACTTTGCAAAGGCCTTTGACACCGTTCCCCACAAACGCTTACTGTACAAACTAAGGAAGGTAGGTATGGATCATAAGGTGAGTACCTGGATAGAGAACTGGCTCCAGGGGAGAGTCCAGAGGGTGGTGATTAATGGGGAGTACTCTGATTGGGCGGGTGTGGAAAGTGGGGTCCCCCAGGGTTCTGTCCTGGGACCAATCCTGTTTAATTTATTCATAAATGATCTAGAGGAGGGGATATCTAGTACAATCTCAGTATTTGCAGATGATACTAAATTAGGCATGCCAATATCTTCTATGCAGGATGTGGAAATCTTGCAAGCAGACCTGAACAAAATAACGGGGTGGGCAACTACATGGCAGATGAGATTTAATGTAGAAAAATGTAAAGTAATGCACTTGGGGGCCAGTAACCAGAAAGCAAGCTACTCACTTGGGGGGGAACCTCTGGGTGAGTCTAGGATGGAAAGGGACCTGGGGGTACTGGTAGACAACAGGCTTGGAAGTGGCATGCAATGCCAAGCCGCTGCAAGCAAAGCCAACAGAATACTGGGTTGTATAAAAAAGGGGATTCACTCCAGAAATAAAGAGATTATTCTTCCACTCTACAAAACTCTGGTCCGGCCACATCTGGAGTATGCTGTCCAGTTCTGGGCACCGGTCCTCAGGAAGGATGTGCTGGAACTGGAGAAAGTCCAGAGAAGGGCAACAAAAATAATTAGGGGAATGGAGGACATCAGCTATGAGGAAAGACTACAAGCACTGAACTTATTCTCTCTGGAGAAGAGACGATTGAGGGGGGATATGATATCAATGTACAAATACTGTACTGGCGACCCTAGCATAAGGAACAAACTATTCAGAGTAAGGGAATACAATAAGACACGTGGCCACTCACTAAAACTTGAGGAAAGGCGGTTTAACCTTAAAGTGCGTAAGGGGTTCTTCACTGTAAGAGCGGTAAGGATGTGGAATTCTCTTCCGCAAGCAGTCGTATCAGCGGGGAGCCTTGATAGTTTCAAAAAACTATTGGATGGACACCTTAAAGACCACAACATACAGGGGTATACAATGTACGGTTAAAAGCAAACACACACACACATCATAGGTTGAACTGGATGGACTTGTGTCTTTTTTCAGCCTCACTAACTATGTAACTATGTAACCCAATGGTTAAGAAGAATCTGAGCTGTGTCCATCAATGAACTATAGAGCAATGGATTTTAGGGTAAGTCAAAAACCCCATTATTTTACTCGCTGAACTGCAACGAAATGTATAACATTTGTATTATGTTTTTATGAATATTCTGTCTTTATCATTTAAAATACACCTATGGAGGAGTGCGCATGCGCGCGGTGCCGACGTCGGACATGATCTGACCGTGCTCCGCACATCCCGACAGATCCACAGCTAAAATCAGCAGTTAGAGAGCGGGCTGACACTCCGGAGGACTTGCAGGTTGCAGCGGAGGCGATGCTGCATCGCAGGGGATCGGGAAACCCGAAGAAAAAGCACTCGTCCGCGCTCCAGTCATCTTCTTCGGTGCGCCCCTCTCCTCCCAAGTCACAGTATCCTGGGGCCAAGATGGCGGCGACCCGCAGCTCCACGGCCCGGAACGGCCCTCCGCCCACACAAGCGGCGCCTGACCATCGGGCACCTACAGCGGCAATCATGGAGGGGGTAAGAGACCTTTTCTCCTCACAATCCTCACAATCGCAAGGGGACCCCTCACAACACTCGCAGGCACCGGCGCCACACTTCTCCCCATATCAGGCCTCCTCTGAGGGAGCGGCGTCCCCAGCCTCCTCCCTGGATAGGCAAATGGCGGACATGGCCGACATAGCACTGAGTCAAGGAGGCTCTATGTCATCTTCAGCCCCCCCTCCACCCCAGGCACCATACTCGGGGGACTCCGTGCTGATAGCTAGATTCTCTGCTTTACTGCAGCAGGAACTTTCCAAAGCATGTGCGATTATTACAGCAGACCTAAAGGGGGACTTACAGGACATTGGCAATAGATTGGACTCCATTGAATCTAAAGTGGATGGCACAGTGAGGAGAGTCAATCAGAATCACAAACTGATAGTCTCCCTGCAAGATCGCCTCGATCAGGCCCAAGATAAAATTGAGGACTTGGAAAATCGGTCCCGTCGCTATAATTTTAGAATACGGGGCCTCCCTGAGTCCATTACGGACCTGGAACCAACCATACATGAACTTATGACTACCCTCATTCCTGATATCACGCCTAGTTATCTGGAATTGGACCGCTTCCACCGGGCCTTGGCGTCCCCGCGCCAAGATGGCCTGCCTAGAGATGTCCTTGTTAAGCCGCACTTTTATAGGATTAAGGAAAAGGTGATGGCTGCGGCCCGCTTTAAATCCGATCTCACTCTACAAGGTCACCCGATTCAAATTTTCGCAGATATCTCTCAAACCACTATACAAAGGAGGAGATCACTGAAGCCTTTATTGACCCATCTCATCAACAGGCAGATTAAATATAGATGGTCCTTTCCTTTCCGCCTGTCCTTCACTTATAAGGGGAAAACACACTCCTTTTCTACCTTTCCGGACGGAGAAGAAGTGCTTTTGGGCCTGGGACTCATCTCCAAGGAGGGCCCCTCACCTAGACCTCGCTCAGTATCCCCGACGACGTCAACCAGGCCTTTGTCCCCACTATGGTCCCAACGGAGCCGGAGGGGACATGCCCGCACACACACGCCACCATGAGGCCTTATAACGGCGCGAGCAAATCTTTTGGATCCTTCTCTTGCCACCTACATAGGTGCCAGTGCCATATGACAGATCGCTATCCACAGTTACTGTTGACTCTGTTCTTCTTATTCTTCCTTTTTTTGCTTTCAAGTTGAGATGCGACTGTTCCGAACTGGATGTAGCTACACCCCGATGGACGCTTGGAGATGATGACCTAGACCGCCCTATCGGAAGCGGCCCACGTGAGACTGTTCTTACTCCCTTTTTGATGTTATATTGTTTCCTTTTCTTTTTCGGGTGTTGTATCTATTCTTCTGGGGTGCCTACAACCCCCCATATCTAGGAACTGTCGATATAATAGACCGAAGCGGTCCCTGTGGATTTGGACTGTTTTTTTCTTTAGGTCACTGTTGTCGTCCTGCAGTTTACAGTTTTTGGGACTTTTTTTTTTTTTTTTTTGTATTGTTCAATTGTCTCTGCATATTTCCCTGGTGGGCACACTACGAGATGAAGGCTCGGCCTCCCGGGTCATGACCAGACTACAGTTGGGCCCTGATGTTTTTGTTGCTGTTGCCTGAGTATGTTTACACTGTGCATTGAGCCTCTGGGACAGCCCCTCCTCATGATACCCGGCGAGTAGCTGGGAGGGTTTGGAGCGGAACTGCTCGGGATGCTTCCACATGCCACTGACCATTTGCGATTTCGCTCATGGCTTAGGCTGTGAGCGACCTCGTATGTTTTCTGGGGGAGCTGGACCCCACAACCAGCCTTTTTTAGATGATATTCAGGTTTTGGATGGCGTATTTCCAATCTCCCCCCCCCCCCCTGGAAATGGGGGGGGGAAGGGCGGGGGGAGGGCTCCCTCTCCTTGCCCCTTCTTTCTTTCACTGCTTTCTCCTCCCCTCTTTCTCCCCTTCCTCCTCCCCCGGGTTTTCCCATGGTGTCCGGGTCTTGCAGTTTCCGTAGAAAAAGTCGTACTTCCCTCAGGTCTGCCTATACAGGGGGGGGGATTGTCAGTGTATTTGGCCGAGTGCAGCTTGCTGAACCACAATGACGAATCTAGCCCCAATTCCCTTTAAGATCCTGACCCATAATGTTCAGGGTCTCAATGCGCCAGTGAAACGAACTAAGGCATTCCAATACTATTCCAAACAAGGTTTTGACATCCTTCTCCTACAGGAGACTCATTTTGCCCACTCTTCCTCCCCGAAATTTCTGAGTCCGAAATATCCTACCTGCTACATGTCCAACAGTTCTGATAAGAAGAAAGGGGTGGCCATCTGCATAGCAAAAAAGGTCCCTTTCACGCCTAAAAGTGTGATACGCGATAAAGAAGGTAGATATGTTATGGTGCATGGCACAATCAATGAACACGAGGTGACGGTCTCCTATTACGCCCCGAATGTGGGTCAACTGGAATTCTTCCGGTCTATGCTCACAGTTATCATGCCGCATGCAGCGGGCCATGTCATCTTTGGGGGAGATAGCAACCTTCCGTTGGACCAAGTTATGGACAAGTCCTCCTCCCTCCGAACTTCCCTCCGGCATGTCCCTAGACAGGGAGTCAAATTGGCTCGCCTGCTGCATTCGCACGATTTGGTGGACGTCTGGAGGAACGACCACCCTACCACTAGAGACTTTACGCACTATTCTCATGCCCACAAGACCTACGCCCGCATTGACCACCTGTTCACTATGTCACCGCTCCTCCCGTTTGTTTTGAAGTCTCGGATACTAGTAACCCCCTGGTCGGACCACTCACCTGTGGCTATGACAGTTTCTGACCTCTGGACGAAACCAAAACCCGCTCCCTGGAGACTTAATGCCTCCCTACTCACTGACCCGACTATTTTCAAGGAGGTGGAGGGTGCTATAACTCAATACTTCCTGGAAAATACTGCCACTGCCACTTCCTCGGCGATTCGTTGGGCGGCGCACAAGGCCACGATCAGGGGTAAGTTACTTCAGATAGCTTCCAGGAAAAAGAGGGAACGTGCCCAGGATATACACAGACAGGAGTCGGACCTCAGGGACCTTCTGAGGGAACAGAAACGTAACCCTGACATTGACTTACGACCTAAAATAGACTCCGCCAGACTGACCCTCAACATGAGTTTGACTACCCGCGCGGAAAAATCTATCCGGTGGTCGGGCAACCGATACTATACCATGGGCGACAAACCACATACCCTGCTGGCTCGCAAGCTGACCCCACGACTGTTCTCCCCTGCACTTCCAAAATTGAAACTTCGCAATGGCAATAGAACGCAAAACCCGCAGCTGATTGTTAACGAATTTTCCAATTTTTATACTAAACTGTACTCCTCCCCGGGTCCTCCTCAGGGCTCTCGGTTGGATGAGTTCTTCCGGGACCTCCCCGTACCGCGATTGTCCGTAGAACACGGTGACATAATGGACGGGGAATTTACGGAGTTTGAGGTTCTATCGGCCATAAAAACCATTAACCCTAGAAGTATAGCGACCTTCTAGCCCCTCACCTCTGTTCTTATTTCAATGAGATCAGACGCGGTTCCCCCATCCCTCGGTACGAAAATAATGCCTTCATACACGTCATCCCTAAGCCGGGCAAGGACCACGGTGACTGTTTGAATTATAGACCGATCTCCCTTATCAATTTAGATGTGAAAATTATGACTAAAATTTTGGCCAACCGCCTGAACTCATTTTTAGCACACTACATTCACCCTGACCAAGTGGGATTTGTCCCGACTAGACAGGCATCCGACCAAACTAGACGAGCTATCAACGTTATATCTGCTTTACAGTCTAACTGGGATGGGGAGGGGAGTCGGAAAGGTATGTTATTATCCCTCGATTTGCATAAAGCTTTTGATTCTCTGTCCTGGGACTACCTGTGGCACACATTGGAGAGATTTGGGTTCGGGCCCTCTTTCCTCACGCTGATGCGGACTCTATACAGCGAACCAGTGGCAAAATTGTCGATCAAGGGTTATAGTTCAGATTACTTGGAAATCTGTAGGGGCACCCGTCAGGGCTGTCCTTTGTCCCCCCTATTGTTTATCCTGGCCCTAGAACCCTTGGCGATCAAGCTTCGTCTCAACCCAAATATCCAGGGTATTCCCTGCGGACCCGGGGAGCATAAGTGTGCCCTTTTCGCGGACGATATTCTGTTGTACCTGTCTGCCCCATTGGTTTCGATTCCTAATTTGCTTCAGGACTTGGAGCTGTTCGCTGCGGTGTCAGGTCTGCGGGTGAACCGGTCCAAGTCCCAGGCCCTGAACCTCACTTTGGATGACGCCACTGTGTCGACGCTTCGGAGCGCTTTTCCTTTCCGATGGCAGGAGAAATCTCTACCGTATCTAGGCATCTATTTGACATCCTCGATCACTACGCTTTATGCAGCTAACTACCCTCCCCTATACAAAACCCTGGGGGCAGATCTCAACAGATGGGCGACCAACCCCCCGTCGTGGTTCGGCAGGTTGCACTCGGTTAAAATGAATATCTTGCCACGTTTACTCTATTTATTCCGTACTTTGACAATATCTATCAATATGCCGGACCTCAAAGCATTCCAGAACAAGGTTGTACAGTTTATATGGGGAGATAAGAGGCCTAGGGTAAATAGACGCACTCTGTATACGCCTAAATTGAGGGGGGGTTTGGGTGTCCCTGATTTTCTCAAATATTACTACGCTGCACAGCTCACTCATTTAATAAAATTTCACTCCAGAGAACCCCGCCCGATTTGGATGCAGCTGGAGGCCAGTCATGTATCTGCTCATTTCATTGAACATCTAATGTGGCTACTGCCAAAGAACCGCCCCGCAATCCTTTGTCCCACCCTGTCCCTGTCTCTGGGAATATGGGACCGACTGGCGAAACGACATAGTTTCAGATCTCCTCATGCCCCACTAGCGCCCTTATTGGGTAACCCGCGATTTCCCCCGGGCCTCTGTCCCCTAGCTTTCGCTTGGTGGACCAATAAGGGTCTACTTCGTCTAGCCGACTTATGCGATAGTAGGGGTATTCTCTCCAGATCTGTATTGAGGGACAAATACTCTCTTCCAGAGGAGGAGCTGTACCGCTACGCTCAAATCTCCCATTATGTTTCCTCCCTAAAGAGTGTCGGCGATATAGCTACCTCGACTCCAATGGAGTACCTTTGTACCAATATTGATAGACAGAAGGGATTTATCTCTTCAATATATACAGTGTTACAGGAGGATGATGTTAAACTACCATATATGGTTCGATGGGAGGCAGACCTGGGGGAGGAGATGGACAGGGCCGAATGAAATCAGCTGGCGATACTGAACTCAAAGTCACTAATTAATACCTCTTTGATAGAGGCCAATTATAAGGTACTTCTGAGGTGGTACATGGTCCCTGTCAGGCTGGCAGCGGCGATCAGAGAGGCCTCCCCTTTGTGCTTCCGGGGCTGCGGACAGCCTGGCACGGTCATGCATATATGGTGGACCTGCCCCAAGGTCCGCAGATTCTGGATCCGAGTATACAACTTTATATATTCACTCACTGGCGTTAACCTGTCTAAATCCCCTACCCAGGTCTTGCTGGGTAAGCCAATAACTATGGCTCCTAAACACACGAAACGTCTGGTTGCTCTCATTTTTACGGCAGCCAAGATTGCCATAGCTCGCTCATGGCGATCCCCGATGATATTATTAGAACTGCTAAAGACAAAATTGACATGGATAATGGTAAACGAGCGAATGGTGGCGATCCTTCAGGACAAATTGCCTCTATTCGAGAAAACCTGGGACCCCTGGATGCGATATCTAGCGGGGACTCAGTAGTAAGTGTGGTTCTCCTGGGGAGCTCCCCTGGGAGCGCCTCCCCATGGCTATTGGGTTTACATGTGGCGGACCTGGACACCACCCTCCCCTTGCCCCCGTACCCTACTCCTTCTCTACCCCCTACCCCTTCTTTTCCTTCCCAGTTCTTTATATTCCCTCTCTCTGTTTTTCCTTTTTCTTTTCTGACTTTCTGTTGACTCTTATTTTTAGAGACGCGGCCCCCATGGGACCCTGTTAGATTTGTCACTGCCGCATAGAGCGACCTTACTAAGCACATTAGATCTCTTATCTGGTATATTACTGCGGCTACAGAGCTCCCCTGAGGCCGGGGGTTGGTGGTGGGCTGGGATCTGGACGACCGCCCCCCTCCATTCGGCGCAGTATGTTCCCCTGTGGGGCGCTGGGAGGGGGCGGATCCGGGCCTAGCCCGGACCGACCGGCCGGGGACGTGGCAAATAAGGTATCACTTGGAAATATTGTATGCTATTATGTATCCCTTCGGGGACTGTGTCACTCGTTGTACTTTAAGTTGTACCCATGTACTTTACAACAGACGTTCTCTGAACTGTTTTATTGTGTACCCTTTTCCTTTGCATTTAAAACAATAAAAACCTATTGAAATTTAAAATACACCTATGATAATTCTAGTCCCTTCATTTCTTTGTAAGTGGGCAAACTTACAAAATCTGCAGAGGAGCAAATAATTATTTTCCTCACTCTATCTAAATTATGGGACCCAGTTAGCAGTAAAAACTGACAGATTCTAATCCTCCATTGCTGTATTAAAAAATGAAATGCTACTCGAGTTACACTTTTTTATTTCAATGAGGCCCTAAAGTGTTTGTTACCCAAAAAAAACCCAAAACATCCTGTTCCCTTAAAGCATGTTATACAGCAGAGTGCTTGTGCTGTGTCATTTGGCCCCCAGTATCGCCTAAAAACCCTGGCTGATCCTTCCAGGTTCCACCCACCCCTCTGTAAACTGACCACGGTATATCATGGCTGCTGCGCCCTGACACCATGGTCAGTTTACGTGCCTCTGCACGTAATTAGGTTATCTGCATTCCTGCACTGTCCTCCTCCTGTGCTCATCTTCTCTCCTCCCTCCCTGCCTGTCTGCTCGGGTCAGTGCCCGCCCCCTCCCCTCCTGCTGCTCTTATATTTAATTTAAAATGATCTAATCTACTCTGTAATAGAACAATAAATGTCCCTGTGCCTGTGTTATAGAAAAAATATGCGATTGGTACCTACATCAAAGCAGCTCCTGGCCAACACATGACCACTTGGCTCGCTCTCTCCTCTCTTCCCCCTACTGTCCTGACTGACGTCAGCGGCAGTGCTCGGCCCTGCCCACTGGAGATGTCAGCCGGGCCGAGAAGAGAGCCGAGGGGTCAGCTGAACACCAGGTGCCGCCCTGATTTAGGTACCGATCTGCATATTTTTTCTACAACCCAGGCACACTTATTGTTCTATTACAGAGGGCATTAGATTATTTTTTATAAGTGGCTTAACAACCACTTTAAGAAAAGTACAAAATGCAATAGGGTATAAACCCGAGAAATGGGGGTTTCTGTGTATGTCTAGGACCGAAGCTGACAGACATGGCTTGAATTTCTTCCTATTCCTTCTGAATTGACCAAAGTTTGAGCCCTGGGGTGGGGCATCACCTGGCTCCACAAAAGTTGATTTAAATATCGAAGTATCTAGGTGGGAAATGATCAGACAAAGGTGACTGTATCGTATTGGATGCAGTCACTGTTCCAGTACTGTGACAGCTGTGGCTGTCTGATTACAGTAACCAGCAGTAGAGATTCACCCACCCATGCTATTTCGTGTGGTAGAGGGAACTGGAAACAAAATGCCAGCTGTGAACTGGAAGTACCAAGACTACATAAAGCATGGGGTGGGGCAGAGCTACAGGGAATTGTGTGCTCTCCATCCACATCTTGTCTAATGGGAATTCTGTTGTGTAACATGCTGGACAGGCTTCAGCTTTTGTTGCCTCCTCCTATTGTACTGTCCCTTTAAGGCTTTAAAAAAAAAAAGGAGTGGGTCAGCAGAGGAGGAAAGGTCTATGTGTGTTATATTCAGTCCTCTTCCTGCTAATCACATGAGATTGTCTCTGACCTGCATCATGTACAGCCGGCTTCTGCTACTACTACTTGCCCTGGTCTCCTGGGTCCAGGCAGGGCGCTACTACAAGCCGGGGCAGCACTGCTACAAGCCTGCAGCTAGAGGGGACTACGGGCAGAAGTGAGTATCACTATTTATTGTTCCTCTAACCGATAAATATCTATTCATGTATTGATCACTGGAAGCTTGTGCAGCACCCAAAGCAGCTATAATGCTTCTAAGCCTACCTATTGTATTGTAACTGTAGTGCCTCTTTATTTTGTAAAGCTTTATATGTTTCTGTGTTGCACATGCATGTTTTTGATGGGCTCCAGTGAATTTATGATGCATTTAAGTGCGTTTCCCTTTTTTTTTCCCATCTCAATTGAGGACACGTGCAATTTTTATGTGTTTTGCTGCATTCCATGCAGAAAAAGTGCAGCATGTTCTAATTTTGTTGACTGCACTTGAACACAAAGCTCTGCTGCATACACTGAAGCCAAATGCCAAAATTCCAGCTTACTCTTTCTAATCAATTGCAGCAAAGTTGTTTTTGTTTTTTTTTGGGGGGGGGGGGGGATAAAGGTTTTACATAAATAAAATCTGATCATTTGGGGTTTATTACTGCTTTAATTGTGAAGCTCAGGGGTTCTCTGAGCCCGTCATGTGAGACCACAGTAGAAAATAATTGCCAATTGCTGCTTTATGCGCATCTTAGTTCTACATATTTGACTAGAAACTGAAAATATATAACTATTTGTGTTTTACTATCTGAACCATACACAAAGCATGGGCCCCGGGCAGAGCCACAGGGAATTGTGTGCTCCCCATGCACTTCTTTTGTCAAATAGGAATTCCGTTGTGTTACATGCCAGGCAGGCTGCAGCTTTTGTTGTCTCCTCCAACTGTGCTGTCCCTTTAAGTGAGTTTAAAGGTCTTTGTGTGTCCTATTCAGCCCTCTTCCTGCTAATCACATGAGATTGTGTCTTATGTACTGCAGGGGTTTCCAAACTTTCAAAACAAAGGTTCAGTTTACAGTTCTTCAGACCACACAGGGCCCAGACTTTGGCCATCAGGATTAGAAAATGCCCCCAGAGTCAGTTGGAGTAAACAATGTTAGTGTCATTGGGAGGGACTGTGCCCCATCTTTGGTGTCATTGGGAAGGACTGTGCCCCATCTTTGGTGTCATTGGGAGGGACTGTGTCCCATCATTGATGTAACTGGGAGGAACTGTGTCCCATCATTGGTGTCACTGGGAGGAACTGTGTCCCATCATTGGTGTCACTGGAACTGTGTCCCATCATTGGTGTCATTGGGAGGAATTGTGCCCCATAATTGGTGTCATTGGGAGGAATTGTGCCCCATAATTGGTGTCATTGGGGGGAATTGTGCCCCATCGTTGGTGCCAGTGAATGAAATGGTGCCCCAAGGTCCAGATAAAAGCAAGCAAAGGGCTGCAGTTTGGAGATCACTGATGTACTGCATCAGTGCACTGGAATGCACAGCACTAGTGTGAACTAGGGCCATTGGGGTCCATGTTAAACACTGTCCATGCATTTTTGATGCAGAATAAAAGCACACTGGACTGCATTTGGTGTGAACTGGCCCTTAAATCTAGAACTACTAACACATTAAAAACAACTCCAGCTCATACTTTATAATCATTTACAACACTTTTTTTTTTTCCCTTTTGGGATAAAGGTTTTACATGAATAAATCAAAGCTGACAATTGTAATCACCCCTGTCAGTGGTATATGGTTTGTCTCATCCATGTAAACTAATACGTTCTGCTTGTGAAAAACAACAGACTTACTGGCTCGATGAAAATAGAAGAAAGAAAACGTAAAAAAGGAAACCAATACAGCCATCATGTCTAAGAATTAGTAAGTTGCAGCATAATCTATGTTTCTTTCGGGTTTATCACTGCTTGAACTATAGAGAGTATCCCAAACTACTCTTGCAGTTAGTCATCTACTACGCTGCAAGAGTTAACTGCTTGTTTTTGTCTATGTACTTTTACCTAACTCATATCTCCTTTCCTCAGGCTTCCTTCTAAAAGCCAGTTCTCTTTTGCGCTCCTTTGGTTTGAGGCCTCTGACATCATCATGTACAATACAGGGCCAGTAATCCTGCATTGTAAGTGAGGGTGCCAAAGAGTCAAAGGGAAGAGAAGAGCTCCTGGATACTTGGGGGTAGGGTGGGTTTTGGTGCATAAAACGGCTTTTCGCACGGCCGTAACACTGCAGTAAAAGGAAGACAAAAGTTCCTGTGTAATGATCAGTACATAGAACGCCTAAAAACTGTCATACATATGGCATACATAATGACATACAGTGCATTTCGAAAGTATTCGGGCCCCTTGAACTTTTCGACCTTTTGCCACATTTCAGGCTTTAAACATAAAGATATAAAACTGTAATTTTTTTGTGAAGAATCAACAAGTGGAACGAAATTTATTGGATATTTCAAACTTTTTAAAAAACTGAAAAATTGGGCGTGCAAAATTATTCAGCCCCCTTAAGTTAATACTTTGTAGCGCCACCTTTTGCTGCGATTACAGCTGTAAGTCGCTTGGGATATGTCTCTATCAGTTTTGCACATTGAGAGACTGACATTTTTGCCCATTCCTCCTTGCAAAACAGCTCGAGCTCAGTGAGGTTGGATGGAGAGCGTTTGTGAACAGCAGTTTTCAGTTCTTTCCACAGATTCTCGATTGGATTCAGGTCTGGACTTTGACTTAGCCATTCTAACACCTGGATATGTTTATTTGTGAACCATTCCATTGTAGATTTTGCTTTATGTTTTGGATCATTGTCTTGTTGGAAGACAAAGCTCTGTCCCAGTCTCAGGTCTTTTGCAGACTCCATCAGGTTTTCTTCCAGAATGGTCCTGTATTTGGCTCCATCCATCTTCCCTGTCCCTGCTGAAGAAAAGCAGGCCAAACCATGATGCTGCCACCACCATGTTTGACAGTGGGGATGGTGTGTTCAGGGTGATGAGCTGTGTTGCATTTACGCCAAACATAACGTTTTGCATTGTTGCCAAAAAGTTTGATTTTGGTTTCATCTGACCAGAGCACCTTCTTCCACATGTTTGGTGTGTCTCCCAGGTGGCTTGTGGCAAACTTTAAACAACACTTTTTATGGATATCTTTAAGAAATGGCTTTCTTCTTACCACTCTTCCATAAAGGCCAGATTTGTGCAGTATACGACTGATTGTTGTCCTATGGACAGAGTCTCCCACCTCAGCTGTAAATCTCTGCAGTTCATCCAGAGTGATCATGGACCTCTTTGCTGCATCTCTGATCAGTCTTCTCCTTGTATGAGCTGAAAGTTTACAGGGACGGCCAGGTCTTCGTAGATTTGCAGTGGTCTGATACTCCCATTTCAATATTATCGCTTGCACAGTGCTCCTTGCTTGGGATGTTTAAAGCTTGGGAAATCTTTTTGTATCCGAATCTGGCTTTAAACTTCTCCACAACAGTATCTCGGACCTGCCTGGTGTGTTCCTTGTTCTTCATGATGCTCTCTGCGCTTTAAACGGACCTCTGAGACTATCACAGTGCAGCTGCATTTATACGGAGACTTGATTACACACAGGTGGATTCTATTTATCATCATTAGTCATTTAGGTTAACATTGGATCATTCAGAGATCCTCACTGAACTTCTGGAGAGAGTTTGCTGCACTGAAAGTAAAGGGGCTGAATAATTTTGCACGCCCACTTTTTCAGTTTTTTTATTTGTTAACAAAGTTTGAAATATCCAATAAATTTCGTTCTACTTCATGATTGTGTCCCACTTGTTGTTGATTCTTCACAAAAAATTACAGTTTTATATCTTTGTTTGAAGCCTGAAATGTGACAAAAGGTCGAAAAGTTCAAGGGGGGCGAATATTTTCGCAATGCACTGTACATATTCACGCATGACCTCATGCAAATGTTTGGATTCTGTGTAACGGATCTGATTGCAGTGCATTATTACGCATCTGTGTGAATGTCTCCATTGAAAACAATGCAGCTGCATTCAGATCTGTTGTAAATGGTCGTACCTGTGCTTTTTTTGGCCATGTGAATGGGGCCTTATAATGGTACCATAGCCCAAAATGAGCAATTAAAAGAGAAGTGTGGGATTGGAAAAAAAAAAAAAAAACAAACATTGATACTCACCTAGGTGGATGCAACATCGGTCCCCTGCTGCCTCTACACCGAGAACTGAGCACAGACTGCTGATCGCTCAGTTCTCGGTCTTCAATGAGCAGCAAGACAGTGACTATCAGATTAAAGTCAGGATCCCTCCAGATTCTGGACCGGCTGAGTGATGTAAGCTGACAGTGGACTTCAGCTCAGTGTTGGCTGAATACAGGTCACAGAAGTGCAGAAGGAAGCACACTCCTGTGAGCCAAAGGAGAAGTATGGCCAAAAGAGCTTTCTTTAACCCTTGCAGTGCAGGTGGAGCCCCACTGCATGGGTTACTAAACTTTTCCCAGGAGTTAATTTTGTAATCTGCCCAAAGGTTTCTTCTATCTCTCTGAGACTGGTTGCAGGGCCTTCAGATCTGTGCACCTGTGTTGGCTGTTACAAGGGGTTATGAGTCCCAGTTTTATAGATTTCTTTAAAGGAACACCCTAAAGTGAGCTCCAACAGAGCTAGGAACAGTAAAGGAGTGATGCTGTTGCTGATGTTGCAAGAAATAAAGGAAGTTTGCATGTGATTCAGCCCATTAGGCTCTTCCTAGGAATTAAATATTACTCTTTAGTTGGACTGCCGTGTTAAAGAGGTTGTAAACCTCTGATTTTTTTTTTTAAAATTACACCTGAAAGACAAACACATAATGAGCTTGTATGCATCGCATACTAGCTCATTATGATATACTTACCTTAGAACGAAGCCCCGAATGCTCCCCTCTCCCATGGGTGACATGTTCTGTCACCCTTCTTCTGGGTTCGCAGCATCCGGCCATATGATTGGCTGGACCCGTGATTACGTCACTCCCCCGCATGCAGGCGGGAGCCGACGGTCACGGCACGGGACTCTGAAGGAACGGCACCAGCAGCCGTTCCTTCAGAACGCATGCGCCAGTGAGGTCACTGGCTGCATTTAAGGTAAATATCTCCTAAACGGTGCAAGTTTAGGAGATATTTACAGTACCTATAGGTAAGCCTTATCATAGGCTTACCTATAGGTACAACTTGCAGAGGAGGGTTTACTTCCGCTTTAAAGTGACACTGAACATAGAGCCACTCCACAGTGGCCCTTTATATTATATTTTTCATGAAATAGTTTGTGTGTTTTGCCTCCTGGTAAAATCCTATGTGAGCTCCCAAACCTCTCGTTTTCTCCAATCACTTCCATTTATTTGAAATGAGAAGTTCCTACGGGCTGGTTGTACCCACTTGGTTCTGTAGTAGAAGCATCTCCAGCTTCCACACCCTCCTCATGAGCTTGTCCTTTGGTGAGGGGGTTACCCGTTTCTTAGCTTTTACAGAAGAGCTGTTGAAGAAATTTTCGCTAAGGTTTACTTCCCTTACCCTGGCCTATTCTCAGGGTACGTCAGATCCTTCCTCTGCTGTTCCAGAAATAGATCACCCAGCTCCAGGACAATTAGTTCATTCTACCCGGCAGGATTATTCCCTGGGCTGTATTGGACTTCCACACAGTGCTGGCTTTTCTTTACCATTGAGGAGGAACAGGAGATCTTGTTGAGGCAAGGAAGGTAGCCTGAGTTCTGACTCAAACACTACCTTGTATTCCAGTCCTGACTGCTCTGCTCCTGTCAAATGTGGTCTTTTGGAAGCCCGTTTTTAATAGAGCGGCTGTAGCTGGGAACCAAAATGGCCTTTCGGTCAGGGTACCAAAGAGATCTTAGAACCTCAGGAGGGCATTCAGCTCTTCAGTCTCACCCCAAACTGGTATACTTTATGGGTGCACTGATCTTTTATAAATGTCATGTTTATTTAATCATTATTTTTTTTAGGACATACCCAAGACCACACGAATATCTCTCTATAAATAGCCTGCCAAAGGCTTGGGACTGGCGTAATGTCAACGGCACCAACTATGTCAGCGCTACACGGAATCAGCACATCCCTCAGTACTGCGGATCATGCTGGGCACATGGGACTACCAGCGCCATGGCAGGTGGGTTACACTATTTTTTCATCCAGCAGGGGGCAGTGTACCATACTTTAAAAAAAAAAATCTGTACACTTCGGGAAACCTTGAGGAACAGAAGGAGGTTGATTGGTGTACAGGGTTGTATATATCATTAGACACCGCACTTTAGGCAATACCAAAAGTCCTGAGGAGAATAAAACTATTCACTAGGAAATTTGTAAGATTAGTGACATTCTTATTTATCCAAAATACAGGTTTAGAAATGCAGAAAAGGAGGAGGCGGCCTTCACACATGGAAATGCCCATTGTATGCAGTACTGACACCCACTGAGTACCTTCTGACCCCTCTCTCTAAGCATTGCCTGAAACATCGCATCCATTGTAGGCCTGCTGATTTTCAACACTTTCTTTAACATTTCTCTTCATTAAATCGATTGAAAACCTCAAACAGCTATAAAAATAAGAGAACATTTTCAGCCCTTTCCTGCTGCATCCAGCATTTTAAAATATAAAAATGTGCTGTTTAGTCTTTAATGAATTTTGAACAAATATTCAAGCATTCGTAGTAACACAATGCAATAAATTGAGATACAGCTACTTTCTGCTCTAAATATTTTCAATTATATTTATTCTGTTCCTCTGACATGACTGTTCATGGCCCTCCCTGCAGATCGAATCAACATCAAGAGGAAAGGGGCCTGGCCATCTGCCTACCTGTCTGTACAGAATGTGATTGACTGTGGTGGCGCAGGGTCTTGCAGGGGTGGAAATCCTACAGCAGTCTGGCTATATGCCAATAGATATGGTATACCCGATGAAACCTGCAACAATTACCAGGCCAAGGACCAAGGTAAGAGAAAGTAGACAATAGGCCTTATTTTTACCAGTCTTTGTTGCCCCAAAGCAGCCAAGTTCCTAGTCCTCAGAATGGAAGTATAGGAGAAATCTGATTGGTTGCTTTGTACTATACAAAATGAGTCACATCTTTATTCACTATGATAAATGGGGCCAAGTGAGCTTTATTTACAAGGATATAGTCAGACTTATTTTAAACTTAAGTGTTTGTGGGCAAACACTTAAGTTTGACTTTGCCAAAGACTCACCGCTCTGCACAGATTTATTGCACAGACATAGAGAATGTTTGCTTAGATACAGATATTGTATGGCTATCCACATTGCAACATATAAGCCCCAGTAATATGGCCATGTTGGCACATGGTTTTATCAAGGATGGCTGTATGAGTGTGTTAGCTAGTGAAGCCTACAGTGTTCTTTCTCTATATTTCTGACGTTCCATGTGCATAATAACCCCATATACCTGTATCTGCTGTGATGCGGTCTTAAATAGATATTTGCATGCTAATTAATGCATTGTGTGGACCCCACCCCCCCATAGGGCATAACTGCTCCCAATTTAGTATGTTTGCCCCACTTATCTTGTGAGTGTCTGGGTCCACTTAGGGTGTGGGTTTGTGTGTATCTGTGCTTTACATTTTCATTTTTTTTTGGCCCATTTTTGTGGTCACCCCACTTAGCACTTGGGTGTGTCTGCCACTACTTAACATGTCTGTGGAAGTGTGTGTAGTCATTTATAAAACTCCTACTGTGATCAGCAGGGCAGTGCTATTGTTTTACAGCATTCAGAATAGAGATTGTAGTCCTGAGGAGCAAAGGGGAGTCAACTGAGCAGGCATTGTATGTTATGAGCTGGTATAGATTTTTCTTTTAATTAATACCTAAATGATGATTGCATAAAGTGACAGTATAGATTACGTTATGTATATTGCTTCTGTTTGCATAATAGTATCCTATACAAAGAATAGGTGATATGCACTCAGCCTGGCTATACATTGTGATATTCACATGCAATGCAATTGAACCAAACACAACTTGTTCTAGTGTAGCTCAGCATTCCTCAGTGGTATTATGCTTTGTTCCCCATTTTAAAAGGAAGATTACCAAGTACTTCCACTTATAACTAGTAGCGGTACCCGCTGTGGATAATTTTTTCCAAACAATCCTTTTTTATGCTTTCAAACCCCTAAAACACTGTCAGGTTATCGATATATGAAAATTTTAAATGATGAAATATACTTGCGACACTTACACTGACCTCAGCCTGACACATCAACCTCTGTAAAAAAAAAAAAAAAAAAAAACTGGCCGCACACACACAATAGTATTGACCAAACCTTCAACAGTGCAAATTAAGACAGGTTTGTGTAATTAGTCAGAGACAATTGGCCATACAAAAACATCCCCAATTCTCAAGGTTTTGTACAAAGAAAGGTGATAAAAACCTGAAAATCAAAGTTTGAAGAAGAAACTTATTCAACAGAAGAAACAAAGCAATAGACGGTCCCCATTGTTCTAGGGTGAAAACTAACTCTTCTTAAGACGCAATAGTATTGACTCAGCTGAATACATAAGCCTCTTCAACAAAATGGTGACTAGGATGTGTGCATCTGTGTATGTAGATGTGTTTATATATATGTATGTATATGTATATATATATATATGTATATATATGTATATGTGTGTGTATATATGTATATATATATGTATGTATGTGTACACGTGTATGTATATATGTGCGTGTAGGTATATGCATGTATATGTGTATGGTACATATGTACATGTGCGTGTGTGGATATGTGTGTGTACGTGTATGGGTATGTGTGTACACGCACGTGTATTAATATATCTGTGTGTGTATGTGCATGTGTGTGTGTATCCAGTTATCACCATATATTGAACTTTGTTGTTATATGTAGGGGATAGTGTTTCACAAGAATAATTCATCAATAGAGATGGCTCACCCACCAAATCACAAATAATGTTCAATGATGATATAAACTACACTAGCATGAGATATCCCTATAAATCTCTTGTACTTAAAGAATATTACACAAGGATTATGGAATTATTCCTACAGGAAATGAATACAGCTATTAATAATGACACTACCAGCAGAAAACATAATCTTGAATCAAAATATTGAAATGTTATAAAAAGCAGAAATCACCAAATCCCCAAAAATATAATTCATATATGGTTTATAGCAACTCCCACATCACATTATAGGACAATCCCATTTGCAATGATGCAACTAACTGTTAACCAATGGGCAGGTGACAATCGACCAGTCACTGCCCACTTCTGAAAACCACCACTGAAGAAACAGTCAATATTGGTTGGGGAGTGGTCATTTCAATCAATAGTTTCTGATCATATAAATAAGGACCCCGGGAAAAACAAGGGACTCTGAAAAAAAAAAAAATCCTAAAAAACACGCCTAAGGAAGGACACAGGAAAAGACTGCTGCCATTTTGACCACTGCCCATTGGCTGATCTCCTGCTGAGAGACGAACTACTTTACTTTGAACATTTTCCTTGGAAGGAGTGGTGAGAGATAGACTTAATAATTTAACCCATTTACTCCCAAGATAATAGGAATTGTATGACATTGTCTGAAATTATACATATATGGTCATTTACATCGGGTAGAGCAACTCTATATGTTAAATTTTCTTTTCACTGAATCAATTGATTTTATGAATTTCAAGTGTTTGTCTAGAGTTAAGGCTGAATTTAAGTGTGTTGGGTATAATAGGGTGTGACTCTTTAAGATAAGTTCCTTTCTTTCCTACGGCCGCGGAAAGTGAGAAACTGCCTTAAGAGTGGTCAGGCATTTGGTTTTTAATATTTTAATTCACAGTTCATTTTACTTTTATCGGGTTATATTTAATTCTGTGTCTGGTTTAAAAAAAAAAAAAAAAATTTAATTCTAATCACATTGTATCTGTGCAACTTATTTTTGATATTGTGTGTGGAATATTAATCACCAGTAAATTTAGTTTTGTATGTAAATATATAATTATACTCGTATCTTAATAAATTATATTTATTAATTTAATTGGGAGATATTTATATATTGGTAAGAATTCACCGTAAGCGCCAAGGGCTCAGGAAAATTGTTGTGGTATATTATTGGAGGTCTGAACAAAATTGATTGGGTTTTTCTTAGTTATTAAATTATTTGCCGTAATCGGCTGGAGGCACTGCGTCATAATTCTATTGATAGTTCAGACATCGCCTTTTAGTAATAAATTAAAAATAGTCAAATTTTATACCAAAACGCACAACATATTAATTGGAGGCACGTGCTGAGATCGCTTATAAGGAAATCTTACCATATAACAAAACATACTGGTGATTATATCTCCACATACATTGTCAAAAATATCTATTGTCCTAGCATGGCAGGAAATCGCAGTGAATCAAGTCCATCTAGGCACAGCCAGGAAGGTGAAACCATCCCAACAATGGCCACTACCCCCGCTAAAGATACTGATAAAAATCGAGAAACATTACATAAATTTGTTGATTATGGAATAGTTGAACACCTTCGTAGAAGATTAGACATAGGATGCAGTTTAGACAAGTATGTCAAGGATGAAAAAGAGCAAGCTCAGAGTTTAACTGATAATTTGTTTATTGAAGGCGGCCGGGTTTACCAACTTATAAGGGCCTATGCTAATGAGAAGGACACGAAGGTCCAAGATCGTCTCATTATGAAAACATGGCCTACTCTGTGGTTTTTGTGTAATGAATTTATCACACAAATGCCCGCCCTAAAGAAAGAATTATTGGAAACCCGCTCCCTCTTGATAAACAAAAACCAAGACATAGGATCCCTTTTAGAAAAACTCCAATGGGCTGAGACTAGAATTAACCAATCTAAGGGAATTGAGGAGGAATTACTTATCCAGGTTCAAAATAGTAAAACCCTATATGAGGAAACCCGTGTCCAATTTAGGAAGCTAAAAGAAAAATATCAAACACTTAAACAAGAAATAGAATCTTATAGACAAGAAAAAGAAACCCCTAAGAAACATAACTCTATTACTGAGGATGAAACAAACAACGCAGAAATTGAGATTCTAAGATCAGAGCAGAAAGTATTGGAGAAACGGATAGGGGATTTAACATCCATGATAAATCACGAATTAATGCATCTGGGTGATAATCGTGAACAGGAAATAAAAAGAGGGGGATCTCCATATCAGCGGGAGAGACAGGTAAGGTATAGCCAATCAGAGTCTGAATATGGGTCACCCCCTAGGCTTCAAAGGTACTCCCCAGAGTATACAGATGAGGAAATGGATAGGGCTTCATATAAACAGGAAAGGAGGCCCAGGGTCCTTTTTAAAAGATATGACACCCCCAAAATCATCCGATTTTTAAAAGAAACTGTTCCTGTCTTTTCTAAGAAAGGATCCCCCGCCATCACTGACCATCTAGGAACATACGAACGTACCTTAGAAATCTTAGGCATTGAGGACGATCGTACAAAAATTGATTTGCTACCTTGGGTATTTGAAAGTAAAAACAGACAATTCTTTGATTCGTTAAAAACCCTGTATGGTCAGTCGTGGAAGGAGGTTAAACATAGGTGTCAAATGGAGTTTGGACCATATAAAACTACAACGTCTGCCAAGGCAGCGGCCTATAATCTAAAATGTGGTCATAATCAGAGCCCTACAGAGTTTCTGGCATTACTGAAAAATGCCTATTTTCTGGCTGAAAAGGATCCCAATCCTGATCAGTCTGAATTCAAGACCTTATTTTATGAAGCATTACCTGCTTATATAAAATTAGGTCTTGCACAAGACTTTAGGAAAGGACGCTCCCTGGATTGGTTAGTAAGGGAGAGTGACTACCTTTTCTCAATCCAACAGTCCAGTGAAAGTGGGGTAAAAAGAGAGGCCCAGCAGAACCCTAAAATAGTAGCGGCCACTACCATGCCCCCTCAACCTTCGGGTGCACAGACAGAGAGAAAATCTTATGCAGAGGCAGTCCGAGATGGAAGGCCCATTAGACCTCCCGGAGTCGCACCACGACCCCAGCCAGCGGTGGGGGACAGACAGAGGCCACGTGGGTACAGTAGTGAAAGTGAAAGGGGTCCACAACACAGAAAGGGCAAGAGGGAATATTCCCAGGGGTTCCAACCTGATTTCAATCGAGACTCCAATTTCAATAGGGATCCCGATTTTAATAGGTACCCCCCCTTTGACAGAAACTCCAATTTTAATAGATACTCCAACTTTCACAGAGACCCCAATTTCCATGGGTATCCCAGATTCCAAAGAAACCCCAACTTCCGTAGATACAACAGATTTGGCAGAAACCCCAACTTTAACCAGGACCCAAACTTCATGAGAAACCCTAATATTATTGAGAACCACAATGACCATAGGTCGCCTCCTGACCAGGAACGAGAGGGAGCACCCCGGATTGGTGCAGTTCCCCAAGTTCCCCAAGGTCAAGGAGAAATACGGGGACCTCCGAGAGAGAGTTCCCAGCATCGGGACCTGAGGAGTGGTTATGAGTCTGAGACATCTACCCAGTCCCATCCGGAACGTAATAGGGTCAGACAAAATAGGGCAACGTACCAAAATACCCTCAACCAACGTATAGGACAAATTGAGGAGCAGGTGAATCAAATGGTCGGACAAATGACACAATTCATGAACACCCAATCTAACAACCCATCTTTTTTAGGGGCAACTCCTGTGACCAACCAAGGGTCACAGAATGCATAGACCTCCCCCCGATAGGCCCAGAGGGGATAACACTGTATGCAGCAAAAGGGGGCGCATGCTCTACCCCTGATGTGCCCACAATTGAGAAACATAGTCATAGGGCCAGGGAGGATCAAATGTTGGTTGTTAATTCCCCTCCTGCCTTGCAGTGTTCACTTAACCCCTCTAACCTAGCCGAGCCATTGGGGATAGTCATAAATGACCAGTCTGACGGAGCGCACCCCACTCATTGCGCTTCCGTCTTGAGGAAGTCCAACAGGCAAACCAGAAGGAATAATAAGCGCACAGAATCTGTGACGTGTGATGAGATCAATGCTGATTGTAAATTATTGACAGGTTCCCAGATCTTCAACCATGCCAATTTCATGTGTAAGTTGAACGAATCTGATGGGAGATATTTCACTACGGTGAAAATACAGGATGCCAGTGATCACCCAATTTTAGGCCTAATTGACACTGGGTCCCAAGCCACAATCCTGTCAGAGGAACATTTTAATCGAGTAACAAACTCAATGCCCAAGAAACCAAAACTTAGGAGCTTTGATTGTTCCCTGGTAGGGGTAGGTGGAGAACCACTAGAAGTTAGGGGTACTGCCTGGCTTAAACTTAAATTAGGTAATAAGGAACTTAGGCACCCTGTTATTATTGCCACTCTCCCACACCATCACATGATCATTGGAATAGACCTTCTTAAAAGGCTCAACACTATTGTTGATTGTGTGAACAAGGTATTGTGGTCCCAAGTCAATACACCAATTAAATATGAGAGACTTCAGACTCCCCATTCCCGGCAACACTGCCACCTGGTGGAAGAAAGGCCTGGTTCCCTGGAAGTTCATTTCAGAAATAGTCAATTACCTGATGTAACAGTCATCCAACCTGACCACAAAAGCCTTGAAGTGGGAGGAGATGACCATGTGTTTAAAATCCCCTGTGATAAAATAAAAGAGATCTCCCTCCTAGATAATGTACTGACCATGTCTTTCCATCAGGAGAATAAAATTAGGAAAGGGGGAAACCACGCTCAGTTCCTAACAGGAGTGGAAAGGGTTAGCAGTGATCTATTTATCCCTATCCAGATAAATGGTCTTAGTAGGTCAAAATATGCCAAACTTGATTTAAAGCAAGAGCATAGCTTTGTGAGCCATGGGCTCTTAAAACATATGACTGAGATAGAAATGATCCATTTATCCACTTCTCAACGTCATTGGATTTCAGACGCCATTGATGATTCGGAGGATTATAATTCCATTGCTAGATGCCTGTTAAACATTACCATAGGTAATAAGACAACCACTCACGTGTTCATAGTCTTGGACAATCCCCAAAACCAAATATATATCGGCAACGACTTACTGCATCGGTTTGCCACTCAAGTCGACTTAATCAATGACTGTTTATGGAGTCGACTAAAGGGGGACCCTGAGGGATACCAGGATGTAAATTTAGCCCTGAAATTCCAACAGCAGATGCCTTATGCTGTTGAGGTTCAGGTAGCCCAAGAAATTATCGTGCCCAAAGGCAGAAATAATTTTGTACTCCCCGTAAAAATAAAAAGGGGACAAAGATTAAAAGGGTCAGATGCGCTAGTATGCATATCCCAGAGAAAGCAGGGGGAAGGACTAAAAATTACCCACACGCCTCTGATCAACACGCATCAATCCCCTATATACATCTACATACACAACCTCTCAAATCAGGACCTTAGCCTACCCAAGGACACCATTATCGGTCTTGCGGTAGAAACGGGGTATTACACATTTGGAGTCACTAACCAAGTGATTGGACTCATACCTGAGGAATATTTATCTGAGGAGCAATTAGTTGAACAATCATTCAATTCTTTACCCGAAGGTATGTTCACCATTGAGTCCATTTATCCCTTTGATTCTAAGGATGGTACCTGTAGAATTGAAGAGACATCCCTTGTCTTTGATCAACCAATTAAAGAACAAGAGTGCCCCAAAGGACATGAATGGGAGGAAAGTGCCCGATATACACCTAGTGATTTAACCACCAGACTTGAAGAGGCATATGAGATAGGGCAGCCTGAAAGCTTTCCTGGATTCAAAGAGATAGTTGAAGAGATAATAGCACTAGCAGATGCATGCTCCAATGATCTCGAGCGACAATTGCTCCGCGAACTCCTCTTTGAATTCCAGGAGATCTTTGCCAAGGATTCTTACGATTGTGGGAGTACCGAACTCCACTTCGCCAGAATCCAGACTGACCCAAAGGCCCCACCAGTGTTCGTCAAACAATATAGACTTCCTTTGGCCTCCTATGAGTCTCTAGCCGAGATTATTAGGAAGTTAAATGAACGGGGTATAATTAGGCCCATCCACAGCTCCTATAATCACCCCATCCTGGGTGTTTTGAAACCCAATGGACAGTGGCGCTTGTGCGCTGACCTCCGACAACTAAACAAGCGTGTTTACATGTCAGGATGGCCTGTACCATACATAGACCAGTGTCTTGCCCAACTCCAAGGGTCCCAGGTATTCACAGCCCTTGATTGTGCCCAAGGTTACTGGACCATTAAAGTCAGCGAAGAAGACCAGTATAAACTAGCTTTCAGTTTTGGGAACCAGCAGTTCTGTTGGGTTCGTATGCCTTTTGGGTTTATCAATTCTGGCCATGAATTCGCTGTGTTTATGCATAAGGCTATGCCAGATGCCCTAGAGCGAGGAACACTGGCGTATGTTGATGACATCCTAATCAAGAGTACTGACATGACCAAACACCTTACAGAACTGCGACATGTCCTAGGCCAGTTAAGATCAGCCGGGGCGAAATTGTCTCTACAAAAAGCCCAGTGGTGTCGCACACGTGTAAATTTCTTAGGCCATGAAGTTACTTCGGAAGGTCTAAATCCCCAAAAGAAAAAGGTTGAGGCTGTGCTAAACTGTAAGGTCCCTACTAATCTGAAAGAGTTGAGATCGTTTCTAGGGATGGTAAACTATTCCCGTAAGTTCATTGACAACTACGCCGAAATAAGCAAACCGCTTCTTCATCTGCTAAAGAAAGACATTGGATGGTCGTGGGGTAAGGAACAGGAAGACGCTGTAAAGGAAATGAAGGTTCGACTGACCCAGGCTCCTTGCCTTGCATATCCAGAAGGAGGTAAACCCTTTTATCTTGAGACAGGGTACACGCAGGTAAGTATGAGTTCTGTTCTTTACCAGAAACAAGAGAATGTCAGTAAGGTTATTGCTTACGCTAGCAAAACATTGTCCCCAGTAGAGATGAAGTTTACAGACTGCGAAAAGGCTTTATTATCCACGGTGTGGGCATTACAGAATTTCCGCAGTTATATTCAAGGTGAAAGAATTATTGTTGAGACTGCACACCAACCTTTACAGTATTTACAAAGTGAACGTATCAGGGATGGAAATGTGTCTAATAGCCGCATCACTGCTTGGACTTTGTCCTTGCAAGGATGGCCTCTGGAAGTTCGTTATAAACAGAACAAGAAAAGTCCAGTAGCCCAGGGCCTTGCTGAGCTCCATGACTGTTCAGCCACCAATCCCAGTAAGGGAGACCCGGACGCTGACTTTTTGGAAGAACAACTGTTGTCTCCCTATAAAGTTTATGATGAAGAGTACTGTAAACAGTTGCCGTGTGTATATGTAGATGGTTGCGCCTATCATCATAAGGATGGAGAACAGCTCCAACTAGTGGCAGGTATCGGGATTGTATGGACCCAAGGTGTAGCCCCAACCTCTGTGGGATACAAGCTTGGATCCAAAAGCAGCCAAGTTGCTGAACTCGCTGCCATTCTAAAAGCTGTCGAGATGGCCATAGAATATAACCTAAAAGAATTTTCCATCATCACCGATTCCAATTATGTTAGGAACAGTTTTGTTGAATATCTTCCTAGGTGGAAAAGGAACCACATGCTAAAAAGCAACCAGAAACCCGTTAAACATGGTAGGTTATTTTGCCAAATAGACCAGCTGGTAAGGGAAAATGACATCACCTTGTATTTTAAGAAGACCAAGGGCCACTCTAAAGTCCTAGGTGCGGAGAAGGAAGGTAATGATCTGGCTGATTCCCTGGCCAAAGAAGGGGCCATAACAGGTGAATCACTAGATATTGATAAATTTTTGGGGGCAGTACAGTTAGAAGCTGTAACTAGACAACAAGCCAGGGTGAACAAAGATGCAAATGTGTTACAATGGAGTCATGATGCCCCCAGTGAAGATTTAATTACAGCTCAAAAAGAAGACCCAATAATTGGCTTATTTTATAGACACCTAAAAAATTCTGACCAAAATCCCATTAGCCAAGGGGATGGTACCGGTAAAGAGGATTTACGCATTTTAATGAAGTCCAAATCCCAGTTTGCATTGCATCAGGGATTGTTGATACGCACATCAAAAGGGGGTATCCAACAATGGGTAGTTCCACTTAAATTTAGAGGGTTAATGTTGCAACACGCCCATGACGCTCCCACTTCCGGGCATCGTGGGGAGAAGATCACCTATGAGATCCTTCGGGATTATGCCTACTGGCCTCATATGCTGCGTGATGTGAAGGCATACTGCCAAGGCTGTTTAATATGTCCCCAATTTCAACCGGCTTCACCAACCCATCGGGCCCCCCTTCAGAAAAGGGGGATCTGTATGCCTTGGTCAGACCTTCAAATGGACTTCATTGGACCTGTCACTAAATCTTCACGAGGGAATCGGTATATGTTAACCGTTACATGTTTATTTACCAAGTATGTTGAATGTATTCCAGCACCAAACAATAGCTCTGATACATGCGCTGCCTTATTAATTAATCACATTTTTTCACGGTTTGGTCTACCCCAGAGGATAGAATCTGATAGGGGTTCACATTTCACTAGTGAAGTGATGACCAAACTGTGGAAAATATTGGGCGTGAAAAGGAAATTGCATATCGCATATCGGCCCTCCTCTAGTGGTGGAGTAGAACGGTACAATCAGACAATTGTCAACATCCTAAAGAAATTTGTTAAGGAGACAGGCAAAGACTGGGATGTCAAACTTCCCCTAGTCTTGATGGCCTTAAGGGCAACTCCGAGTACGGTCACAAAAATGTCCCCTTTCGAACTCATGACCGGAAGGCAGATGGTATTGCCCCAGCACTTATTGTACCGCACTACAGATCACAATTTGGTCAATGCCACCACAACACACCAATACATAGAGGATCTGCGAAAACATTTACAGTATGCTTTTGCCTTTGCCCAGCGAAACATTGAAAGAGCCGCAGTTGGCGCTAAGACCTACTATGACCTTAAAACCACCAAGAAGGAGTACGAGATTGGGGACAAAGTCTACCTATACAATTTTGCGAGAGACCAGGTCAAGGAACGGAAATTCCTTCCATCTTGGAAAGGTCCGTTTAACATAGCTGATAAGATTTCCCCCGTGGCATATAAATTACACATCCCTCGGAATGGTGAAATCAGTGAGAGATGGGTGCATATAAATCAATTGCGTGCTTGCCATCCCAAATCACAATTACAGCTGTTGGGAGACTGAACCACGCACTCCTCTTGGATTATGGAAAGATCATAAGGGCAGAATAAAATTAGGGTGAATCAACATTTTGCTTTACAGGGCTATTTTTATATATATATATGTATATGATACTAAAACTGTTTATTTACCTACTATAGTGTGTATATAATGATGCCCCAGATGACAGCCAAACTGGTGATCGGAAGCGCTTGCGACCAGACCCTAGCAGGAAGCCCTGATGATGATCTGATGTGTCCAACCAGAAACCTGTCTGCCAGCAATCATTCAAGGAAGGAGGACCAGACATCCCAAAGGAGAGACCTACCCACGAGAATATCCTGCTATGTGGAGCATTCCTGGTATCCTGCTGGGGATATGTCTACCAGGCCAGGCCTGCCTCATCGCCCGACCAGGACCTTCATCGGGAATACTTGTCCAAGAAGCACCCGGATTCATCTTGACTGACAAACGAATCATCACCCAAAAAGTTTGCATCAGCATGGATCCAAGGACCTACACCGAAAAATGTTTTAAACCTCAGCATATCCCCTGAAATCAAGGAATAGTACGCCCTACACTCGAAAGCAATACAGACTCGTCAGTGGAGTGTACCATAATGATCCATAACCTGCCTACCAGTTGATTTCCCTGTATGATGCTGACATACATGCAAATCAAAAAGGGGGATATGTCAGGTTATCGATATATGAAAATTTTAAATGATGAAATATACTTGCGACACTTACACTGACCTCAGCCTGACACATCAACCTCTGTAAAAAAAAAAAAAAAAAAAAACTGGCCGCACACACACAATAGTATTGACCAAACCTTCAACAGTGCAAATTAAGACAGGTTTGTGTAATTAGTCAGAGACAATTGGCCATACAAAAACATCCCCAATTCTCAAGGTTTTGTACAAAGAAAGGTGATAAAAACCTGAAAATCAAAGTTTGAAGAAGAAACTTATTCAACAGAAGAAACAAAGCAATAGACGGTCCCCATTGTTCTAGGGTGAAAACTAACTCTTCTTAAGACGCAATAGTATTGACTCAGCTGAATACATAAGCCTCTTCAACAAAATGGTGACTAGGATGTGTGCATCTGTGTATGTAGATGTGTTTATATATATGTATGTATATGTATATATATATATATATATATATGTATATATATGTATATGTGTGTGTATATATGTATATATATATGTATGTATGTGTACACGTGTATGTATATATGTGCGTGTAGGTATATGCATGTATATGTGTATGGTACATATGTACATGTGCGTGTGTGGATATGTGTGTGTACGTGTATGGGTATGTGTGTACACGCACGTGTATTAATATATCTGTGTGTGTATGTGCATGTGTGTGTGTATCCAGTTATCACCATATATTGAACTTTGTTGTTATATGTAGGGGATAGTGTTTCACAAGAATAATTCATCAATAGAGATGGCTCACCCACCAAATCACAAATAATGTTCAATGATGATATAAACTACACTAGCATGAGATATCCCTATAAATCTCTTGTACTTAAAGAATATTACACAAGGATTATGGAATTATTCCTACAGGAAATGAATACAGCTATTAATAATGACACTACCAGCAGAAAACATAATCTTGAATCAAAATATTGAAATGTTATAAAAAGCAGAAATCACCAAATCCCCAAAAATATAATTCATATATGGTTTATAGCAACTCCCACATCACATTATAGGACAATCCCATTTGCAATGATGCAACTAACTGTTAACCAATGGGCAGGTGACAATCGACCAGTCACTGCCCACTTCTGAAAACCACCACTGAAGAAACAGTCAATATTGGTTGGGGAGTGGTCATTTCAATCAATAGTTTCTGATCATATAAATAAGGACCCCGGGAAAAACAAGGGACTCTGAAAAAAAAAAAAAATCCTAAAAAACACGCCTAAGGAAGGACACAGGAAAAGACTGCTGCCATTTTGACCACTGCCCATTGGCTGATCTCCTGCTGAGAGACGAACTACTTTACTTTGAACATTTTCCTTGGAAGGAGTGGTGAGAGATAGACTTAATAATTTAACCCATTTACTCCCAAGATAATAGGAATTGTATGACATTGTCTGAAATTATACATATATGGTCATTTACATCGGGTAGAGCAACTCTATATGTTAAATTTTCTTTTCACTGAATCAATTGATTTTATGAATTTCAAGTGTTTGTCTAGAGTTAAGGCTGAATTTAAGTGTGTTGGGTATAATAGGGTGTGACTCTTTAAGATAAGTTCCTTTCTTTCCTACGGCCGCGGAAAGTGAGAAACTGCCTTAAGAGTGGTCAGGCATTTGGTTTTTAATATTTTAATTCACAGTTCATTTTACTTTTATCGGGTTATATTTAATTCTGTGTCTGGTTTAAAAAAAAAAAAAAAAATTTAATTCTAATCACATTGTATCTGTGCAACTTATTTTTGATATTGTGTGTGGAATATTAATCACCAGTAAATTTAGTTTTGTATGTAAATATATAATTATACTTGTATCTTAATAAATTATATTTATTAATTTAATTGGGAGATATTTATATATTGGTAAGAATTCACCGTAAGCGCCAAGGGCTCAGGAAAATTGTTGTGGTATATTATTGGAGGTCTGAACAAAATTGATTGGGTTTTTCTTAGTTATTAAATTATTTGCCGTAATCGGCTGGAGGCACTGCGTCATAATTCTATTGATAGTTCAGACATCGCCTTTTAGTAATAAATTAAAAATAGTCAAATTTTATACCAAAACGCACAACAACACTTACAGAAGTCTGTGTCGGACATGATTTACTATCTGCTAAAAAGCTATACTGCTATGAAAAGTCAAAAATACAAAGTGAACCTGTCTGTAGGGAGCACTGGTATTCATATATTGCTGGCTGAGTTCCCACAGTGTAAGGTCCGTGTCCCATGATTGATTTAATAGCAGCTGCAGAATCGGTCCTTACAGTTTTTGAGCTGATTGAATGATGTAAAGTTTTGAACTAAATACAGAAATGCAGCTGAATGTACCATACTTCCCTTGTATCCAGCTACAAACACAGATAATTAGATTTTTAGCTCCTATAAAGTTTCTGATGTTATGGGACCCTAAAGGATTCTTGTGGAAGGGTTCATGTAGGTTATACAGTACATAGAAAAAACTGAAGATGTACAGGGATGGAGACGCTAAGCATTACCTGCTTGTGCCTCATTTAAAGTCCCAAACTGCCTATATTTTTCATACAGTACATATAGAGGAGACATATTGTGTTTTTCTTCCAACCCCTAAGGAGAAATTCAAACAGGACACGGCTACAGATTTTTTTTTTCTTTTTTTGGGAGAGTGCATGTGATCAGCACAGGGCCAATCAGCACTGTCCAGAGAGAGGGGTCCTGCAGCCTCATAGGACAGTCAGAGGAGAATGAAAACTCCTCCTACAAGCTTTAACCAGATACTAAAACAAGTCATAAGACTGCTATATACTTCTGATAAGAAACTATTACATTTTTATGTTCTGTGGGAGACCAGATTTAGTGAGTGCAATTGAAAAGCAAGGGGGATAAATGAAGGTGTGTGAAAAACAGCCGGTCCCTAGTTTGAAATACTTACCCACCAGTCTGCTAACAAACCAAATAAACATGTCTAACAATATAGGTTAAAAACAGGAGTTTAGTTAACACACATTTGCAAATGCATGCGGAAGCTGCAAGGCCAACAACAAGGCATCCTGTGTATCTTGCAGAACCTAACACTAAATAACACTGCTCAACCTGAGTGTCTGAGTGTCTTCACAAAAGGAAGGACATGCTGCTAATGGATGGATGGATGGGAAACAGATGGGATTGGAGATTGCCCAATCCTCCCCCATTTGCTCCAATCCATGACTGGCAATGAAAAACGAATGGCTGTATAATAGCCATAGGGTGCAAACTAAATGTGATCAGCTGGGATTTAGTGAGTGCAGGCTCCTGGGTTTAGAAAACACTCAAAATATTTAAATATTTGTTCTGTAATTACAGAGTGCAACAAATTCAACCAGTGTGGTACCTGTGTGACGTTCGGGGAGTGCTTCTACCTCTCCAACTACATGCTGTGAAAGATTGAAGATTTCGGCTCCGTCGGTGGGAGGGAGGAGATGATGGCCGAGATCTACAAGAATGGACCAATCAGGTAACCAAACTCAAAATAAAATATTGGTTACATGAAGGCGAGTCTACAAAAAAACCTGGGGGGCTCTTGTATCTATCCAGGTTATTAGGCTGGGAGGTGGGGTGTGTCTCTGCTGATTTTCAGTTGTGTGCCTTGCTACAGAATCCATCTACCCAGAGATAAAATATTGGTTTTGTGTGCGGTGACCGTAATAATGCAGAGTCATGTCAAATCTTCAATTTATTATATATTTGGATGATGTTTCCTGTTGGTTTAGAAAGCAAGGTTGTTCTTGTTGCCAGAGCAACCATACTCTTTTCAGCCTAGTGTTGCTTGTTGCTCTGGGCAATAAGAATGTATCTTCCTTATCATAACCTCATCATAGCTGAAAGAAGAACTTGGCAATATTTCTGTTCAGTAACTTTCCTGATTTATTCACCACTTCTGCATGCTGAATCTGTAGAGGGTGACAACACCATTCAGATCACTCTGCTATTCTACTGTCAGAAGGTAAGGGAAAAATTGGTGGTGGTTGTGACAGACCCAACCAGGACAGGGGCTTTTGGAGAGGACTGCAGGATAGCCTCTTGCCTACTGACTATGGGCCCTGACTTTTGAGGGGGGGGGGGCTCTATTCTTGGGAGGTGTGTGCCTGGGGGACACTTGGAGTGGTTTTTGTTTCAGATTTGAGTCCATGTCTCCCCGAAACACACAGCCACTGAGAACCTAGGACCTGGATACAGATTTCAGGCCATTGTGCCCAAACAATGACTTCTTTACCCCCCCCTCCTAGACTCAGAATAGATGTTAATATAATCAGCTCAAAACAACCTGATGCTGGGTCTCCTGCTATAAGCTATTTACTAAGGTGCCTTTACCTCAATGTATAATTCCCCATTGTGTTCCTCTTAGGTGTGGATCCTCATTGGTAATTGAGTCACCTATTGCTTTGGTCTGTCTTTCTGCTAGTATTGTGTCCACTTCACCTTGTTACCAAACTATTGTGAAATGTTTGTTAGCTGTTCATTAGATGTACTATTACTGTTTACAGTTTGCATTGTTTAGGATAAATGTGATGACGCTTTCATCTGTATGTAAAATAAGTGATGTTCTGTGTATATTTATATTTTCTAGCTGTGGTATAATGGCTACAGAAAAACTAGATGCCTACACTGGGGGCCTGTATGCCGAGTACCAGGACAGTATCTCAGCAAATCACATTGTGTCTGTGGCCGGCTGGGGTGTGGATGAGAGCGGTGTGGAATACTGGATTGTCCGGAACTCCTGGGGAGAACCTTGGGTGAGCCATCTCTTCTCTATACTCGGCGAGGGGTTAACTGAGGATAAACCAGGAAACCTGTGCTAAGGGAAATCTTTTGGCTGCTCTTGCTGCTGTGCTAGTCGCTATGCTTGGCTTCAATACTTTCAGGGCCACTAACCTGGTACCATCTATACAGATGAAGTATTTAAATTTCACTTGTTGCTTGCTTATTTGCGTCTGGCAGGAACAGCAGGGATTTCATATGAAGGAAGCAATACAAAGAGAACAGGATACTTTCTCATACAAGTACATGGTACAGCGGGGATATAAAATGTTGGGGGTAACAGATTCTTTAAAGTAGACGTAAACCCTCATTGAATGACATTTAATGTTCTAAAACAGTGTCCCTAGAAATCCTACAGAGTGGCACAGACAGGTTTTGTAAAATTGTCTTGCATGCATTTTAAACGCTGTGCAACATGCACAAAATTCATGTACTTCTCTGTACACCCAAAGGAAAGTTGGTTTTAAAGTGTTTGTTACCCCAACATTTCATATTTCAGATATGTGCCCGCTGTACCATGTACGTGTAGGAGAAAGTATCCTGTTCTCTTTGTATATGTGGAAGCCCTGGTGATCCTGCCAGTCCCTCTGCTTTCCTATTAAAAACTGACCACACTAAGCAGAACCCACTGTGATCAATTTTACTAGCTACGCTGGTAACTCAGTGTGCTCTCCCAATGTTCAGACTTGTCCTAACCCCCCCCCCCCCCCACACACACACACTGCACTGCCTGGAAGCTCAGTGTACTGCTGTTTCTCCTCCTCCCAGTTCTTATGCAGCTGAGAACAGAGGGAATGTGATCATTTTATAAATAAGGTTTTTTTTTTTAATAGCTATACACAAATGTTTTGACTTTCATTTCTATTTTAAACTGAACGGGTCGTTTTACAATCACTTTTATTAGCTCCACTTTTGTAAGATACTAACTCAGTATATTCTATTTTAAATTTGGCGTGGCTGTCTCATCACAATGTAGAAGTGGAGCAAATTTCTACCTGAATTTGGCACACAAGCAGCTGTCCGAACCAAAACTGTTGCAGAGGTTTCTTTTTTTTTTTTATTTAGATGCAGCACATTACCAGGAGAAATTAACCAGACAAGTGGTGCAGCACTTTTATTGGACCCCCCCCCCCCCCCAAATGCGTCAAACTACTGTCAATGTGTTTTACAATAATAGAACACTTTTTTCTTTGTTGCATCTCAGTGTGGCTGCTTTCCTCTGGCCATTTCCATGTCATGACTGTGCAAGTGGCTTTTTCAGCACCAGTCTCCACTGGAAGCCTATGTGTCAGGGCCACACTGCAGGAGCACAACTAGGAGAGAAGGACAGAGCGAACAGGAAAGTGCTTCAACAAGGACATTTATGGCAGGATCACAGGGTAAAAGTTTGATGAAAGCTGCAGCTATATCAATGTACGGCGAAGATCTCACAAGTTTTTTACCATAGTAATGTAGTTTTAAAAGTAATATTTATAAAAATCTGAAGCTTTCATTAATACCTAGGGATCATGCCGTAAAAAGCCCTTGTTCAAGCACCTCCTCTGGAAAGGTGAACACACTCTGTCCTAGTCTCCCAAATGTTGTACTGCATTATCACCTTGTCTGGTTTCACAAGGGATTCCAATGTAGACTACAAGTAGGCCACTTCCACACATTACATAGACACAATCCACTGTTGTCCCCACCAGGAAACCCACCCTGTGAAATGCCATGCAGCCATCACTGGGGGTGTGCAAAGAGATTACAGGACATCAGCAGAATTGAGCTGCAACAACAGTTTTTATATAAATATATATGTTTGATACAGTGCTTTTGCAAACAAAATGTTACTTAGCTCAACTTAAAAACAAAAATTACTTGTAGCATTTACAGTTCTAATTTTTTTTTTCCATAAAGAACAGTTACGAACAAGATGGTATCAAACCGGAATCAAAACTTTGGGGTGCAGATATCACTTGTTGCACTACAAAAATAAAATACTGATGCAGGCAATGCCTTGAAAAAGTATTCACACCCCTTGAAATTCTCCACATTTTTGTCATGTTACAACTGAAAACATGCGTTTGTAGAATCACCTTTCGCTGCAATTACAGCTGTAAGTCTTTATGGGGATGTCTCTACCAGCTTTGCGCATATAGAGAGTGATATGTTTACCTATTTGTGGTTGCAAAAAAGCTCAAGCCCTGTCAGACTGGACGAAGAACATCTGTAAACAGCAATTTTTAAGTCTTGCCACAGATTCTCAGTTGGATTTAGATCTGGACTTTGACTGGGCCATTGTAACACATGAATATGCTTTGGTCTAAACCATTCCTGTAGCTCTGGCTGTATGTTTAGGGTCGTTGTCCTTGCTGGAAGGTGAACCTCCGCCCCAGTCTCAAGTCTTTTGCAGACTCTTAACAGCACTCTCAACATGGGGCAAGGTGCTTTGGGGGTGGGGGGTACCTCCACACCGTTTTTTTTTTTACCAGCAAATTATTTTTATTCAGCAGTCACCGGGGGAAGCCTATTGACAGTTGACTCATCCGTTGTCAGACGCCGCAGGTGGCTTCCCAGCCCCCACTCCTTAACCAGCTTTTACTGCACCAATTGGGCAAAGTAAAGGCATTCAGCATTGCAAATTCGGAAGTTCCCAGAACGAAGTGAACAGCCAATGTTCGGCCTAAACCGCTCACCCAACACTAGCTAAAGGATATGTTCACCTTTAATAACATATTACACCCATATTCAGGATGTAACATGTTCTCAGAGGACCAGCTCCTGGGGATCTTCTTCCCCCGCTAGCTGTCGCAATTTAAAAAAAAGAAAAAAAGCTCCCCCACATCACTCATTCACCGTTCTCTGTGAATTGAAAGTCGTTACATCCTTAGCAGATGTTGGCTTGTAGTTCTCAATTACCACAGCGCTGTGAGCCCTAGTATTTCTTCTTTTCTTCCTGTCAGCATGCATTGGCTTGCTTATATATACCAGGTAAGGGGCACACAGATACACTTACAGGTCTGCAGGAGACCAGCATGGCATCAGTGATCTGCTAATTATTTGTGCAACAAAAAAAATAATCAATACAAATTTTTTTTTTTACCTGCAAAACAAAAATTGGATTTTTGAACTTATCATAAAATCCGATATAAATAAAAAAAAAAACTGCACGCCTATTTTGGTTGGTTTGCGCAAAAGTTTATTGCGTCTACAAACTAGGGGAAAGATTTATGTAATTTTTATTTATTTCTTTTTTACTAGTAATGGTGGCGATCTGCGATTTTTAGCAGGATTGCGGCAGACAGAGTGGACCCCCAACTGACCTTTGACACTTTTTTGGGGGTACCAGTGACATTACTACAGTAATCGGTGCTAAAAATATGCACTGTTACTGTAATGACACTGACAGGGAAGGGGTTACCCTAGGGGTGATCAAAGGGTTAGGTTTGAGCCTAGGGCAGTGTTTTCTAACTGGGGTGGGGGGGTGGGTGGGGCGGGGCAGGCTTGTGAAATGACCACAGAGATCTGTGATCCTATAAAGAAGGTTCACAGGCGTTCTGTGATAATTTCAGAGAGAAGACCGGTCGGCTGTGTTTACAACAGCTGACCGTCCTCCTCTCGTGGGGAGTGATCGCGGGTGCCCAGCCGCCCACCCCACGCATCGGCATTACCGCTGCCTAGTGGGGACGGGGGTGTGCACTCTCCCCCCCCCCAACACCACGCGTGCGACCGACGTAGTACTAAGTAGTTTCGCGCAGCCGAGCCAGCCTTGCCTCAGTAAAACTGCAGCAGGTGGTCGGCGAGTGGTTAATGGAATAGGCCTGAGTCATCGTTTGTTTGATACATCTGGAGATGGTAGCCGAAGAAGCGGGTGGCCAGCCCTTTTCTTTATCCGTCTGTGACCACAAAAAGCGAGTCTGACCTCCGAAAAGACTCAGTAGCTGCTAGATACACCCGAATCGCACAAACCACATCCAAGGTATGCAAAGCAAATTCCTTGGGATGAGCTGGCTTGGGACACAAGGAAGGCAACACAATGTCCTCATTCAAATGGAAGTCAGACAACTTTGGGCAGGAATGATGGAAAGGGACGAAGAAACACTTTATCCCTATGGACCACTAAATAGGATACGGACTGTGACAGGATAATGCTGCCAATTCCGATACCCTGGGGGCCGAGGTAATAGCCACCAATAATGTCACCTTCTGGGATAACGTAGGCAAGGGAATCTCCTGAATATTCTCAAATGGAGGTTTCTGGAGAACCAAAAGCGCTAAATGTAAATCCCATGGCGGCAAAAGAGATCTTACAGGTAGGGCCACGCGTCAAACCCCCTGAATGAAGGTACGAACTAAAGAGTGCGTGGCTAGGGGGTCGCTGAAAGAGGATTGCCAGGGCAGCTACTTGGCCCTTGATGGTACTCAAGGCCAACTTCTGATCAATGCCCTGTTGAAGAAAGGTGAGAGGATGAGAGCCAATCGACTCACACCAAGAAATGTACGCTTTCCAGGTACAATTCGTATATCGTGCTGGAAAACGACTTCCTCGCCTTCACCATAGTAGGGATCACTGATCCAGACAGATCCTCTATCCCTCAGTACCTGGCTTTCAATAGCTAAGCCATTAAAACCAATGACTGTAAAGCAGGATGGTAGATCAGCCCTTGGGACAACTGGTCTTCTCTGAGAGGAAGCCCCCAAGAGGATTGGAAGATCTTCGCTCTTGATTCCTCGCAGGAACTTGTGGAAGAAGCCTTAGCCGAGGACGATACTGGCTTTACCATGGCCCTTGGACGCCTGTGGCGTCTGTCAGAGGACCCCATGACCTCGTCGCGAACTTCGGTATCCTCCTGTGAAGCAGAATTGGCTAAAGGAGCTTGCATGTAAAGATTATGCAAACAGAACTGTCTTGAAGGTGGATACCACCAGACTCAGTTAAGTTCTCTCTCCCACTTTGCATACAGGTTCTGTGTGACAGCAGCCAGTGAATCACAGCCTGTGGTCCCTGAAGTTTGTGCAGAGAAAGGACCACCCTGGTCAGAAAAAAAAAAAATCCAATTATATTATTATATACCAGCTGAGGATAGCCCATGGGCATAGCCAGGTGTTTTTTGTTCTGCCTAGTCCTGTTCCTGGAGGAGACAATATTATAACCCATTCGTTATGATTAATGGAGCGCTGTGTACGTCGATGAATAAAAGAGAAATGTGCATTTATTATTATTTGTCAAGCATTTTGGGTGCTCAGACCTAGACACTGTTTTGGGTGAACGTACTGACCCCTTTAAATGCTGGTTATAAATGGACTACAAGTTTAGCTATTTCTCACTAACTTGTTTTGTATCTTTTTGCAGGGGGAAAGGGGCTGGCTACACATTGTAACAAGCGCATATAAAGGAGGAAAGGGAGCAGACTACAACCTGGCCATTGAGGATGACTGTACTTATGGTGATGTCATACTACCATAATGAAAAATAGGCATAATTTCAACTGAACAAAGCCTCTACCTACATTGCAACCTCAGCACTGGACATGATCAAATACAATACAGACAAATCTTCAACTCTAAATACATTCATTGGGTGCAGTGATTTATTATCATGGAAGATCAAAGTGGATTGCTACTGCCCCTTAGATAATGGATCTTACAGAGTTACGGTTTAATATTTTTATTATATATTTTTTCACAAAGTAGATTTCTTCATGATTTATAATACCACATATGAAGATTTTTGCTTTTAATGTGTTGTGGTTGAAACACACCGATTTGATTTTTCATTATATGTCCACATTGGTTATTTAATTTATCTGTACGGTGGGGAACACATCTTGTGCTAGCAGCAACTGAACATTACTAGTCACAGGTATTTATTTTGGGCATATGTTTACATTATAATAATTTAGTAGTAGCGCAGGTGTTATTTATTCACATTTGATTTAAAAATATCAAAGTACCTGGGTGGAAAATTACCGGACACACAGTGACTGTATCCTATCAGATGCAGTCACTGTTCCAGTATTGTGACAGCCGTGGCTGTCTGACTACAGTAACTGGCAGTAGAGATTCCTCCACCCCATGCTGTTTAGTGTGGTTGGAGGATTTGAAGACAAAACGTTTATTACCTGGAATCTAATTGGGTGAGATCAGCTGTGAACTGGAGGTACGGAGATGGAAAATGTCCGTACATCGATACCTAAGCCCACACCTTAGCTGCCCCTTATGATGCCTATGTACCAAGGCAATGCCATCAGGCACTGTAGATACACAATCACAGCTCCATCACGCCCCCAGGAAAGCTTTCAATACCTGGACAGCATACAGCTTCCAGCTGTTAAGGCACCAATTATGTATCAGCATCCTAGTTTGTAAACTAGGCCTAAACCACAAAAGGCAATAATTGTAAACAGTGCAAAGTAATAAGTAGATTGCACATTTTTAAAGACCTTTCTTGACAGCAAAGAGATTTTTATTTCTTTTTTTAACTGATGGTGTAAGAGACAAGTAGCATTGCTATTTCTGAAACCATTTATACAATTGGTATGTTAAAACAAGATGCTACACGAGGCACACAGCTACAATCGATGGCATGTGTTCCCATTTTCGTACACAGTGCACAGCAATAAGTGACGGCATCTCTTCCAATCACTTTAAAAAAATTGTAGTACAAAGAGGGCAGAATGCAGTGCCAGCTGCTCTACTTTTGTGGTAAATGAACACAGACTTGGTTTTAAAATAAGCATGTATATTTGTTGAAAAAAATAACATATAACTCAAATACAACCAAAACATTTTCCATATATACACACACACAATTTCTCATAGGAGAGAAAGATTGTTCTCATTGGAGTCCAGGGCTCAGTCTACCCAGCACCGCCCAATCAGTTTACCATGATGAATTTGGATTTGCAGTGAACTAAACAGAAAAATGAAAAGAAAAAGCAGAAAATTCAGACATAATGACAAATGACATCACACTGTGTGTGTATAGTACTAGTTCCTAATCCTTAGATAGGTGACTGATTACTTACACCTTTGCAATTTCTTAGTGCTTACCTGTAAGCCTCCATTTTCACAGTCCATAGTACACCGTCTCTACACCATTCATTCCCCCCCTACCAGGTTCTAGATGTACAATTTTCCCTCCAACAAACCCAACACCCATCCTCCAAAATGTAGGTTCCTCCTCTACGAGGTTCCATTAAATAGAAAAAGATTTTATTCTAGTGTATAGTGCCTATTGAAGAGCTTTTAAAATAAATAAATGAATAAAATTTACTTACAGGCTTATATCAGGATTTTACATATTGACAAGAGACTTCTCATCTGGCAGTGTTGGCATACATAGTCATTCAGCAGACGTTTCCAGTTCATAGTTAACTTTGCATTTGCTCTGGTGGAGGCAGCTATCACTATGATGTGCTTATTGCCAAATAAACAATAAAGCCTCGTACACACGCACAGATTGTTGGCCGTAAATTGTTGGCCAACGTCCGATCTGCCGATTGTAGGCTTGTTAGTATGATGCTTCAGACAACCAACTGCGAATTTTCAGGCGAAAAAAAATCTGGTGTGCAGGCTATAAAATTTTTATTGGCCAACAAAGAACGGCCGATTGTTCCTCAGTCAGTACAGATTTCGGCAGACAAAAATCAGATGAGCAAGACTGGGCATGCTCAGTAGGCCTGCACGATATTGGAAAAAAAATATCTTGCGATATTTTTTTTCCAACGATATATATTGCGATATTGAGGGACCCGTCCTTTATATGGAGAAATATAAAGGAGGTTGGCTGCAGCCCACTTCAGAATATAACCCTGGAAGGGGTTATATAATAGATTATAAAAAGGAAGAGGAAGTGATTGGTGCTGCCAGTATATATGTGAAATACAATAAATAATCTATATTGACATGGTGTGTATAAAAAAAAAGGAAAAGTAGATGTATGTATATGTAGAGGAAAATAAATTATTAATATGTAAATCACCTGTGAATTATTAATAATTTATTTTCCTCTACATATACTTACATCTACTTTTCCCTTTTTGTATACACACCATGTCAATATAGATTATTTAGTGTATTTCACATATATACTGCTAGTGGCAGTGGTGGTAGGAGGCTGGAGCGGTGGATTAGTAGCCGGGAAAGGAGCACAGCCGCATACACTGACTCACTCGTGCACTGCAGCCCGCCCCACACGTTCAGTGAGTCTCACTCTCCGCCCTAGTTTTCTCAATGGCACATTCAGGGAACCAATCACGCCGTGAGTAGCGGCACAGCGAACCAATCGGGGTGTGCAGGCACGCGTGATTGGTCAGCTGTGCAGCTGCTCACGGCGTGATTGGTTCTCTGAATGTGCCATTGAGAAAACTAGGGCGGAGAGTGAGACTCACTGAACGTGTGGGGCAGCCTGCAGTGGATTGGATGTGTGAGTTCTCCTCCGAGTCCCTGCCTAACACGGAAGTCTGAGAGTCCTCCTGCCCTCCTCCGAGTCCCTCCCCCTACCTGTACAAATATCGTGACCTCGGCGATATGAATATCGCCTACGGCCACAGAACGATAGTCAATATCATATCGACTATCGTTCAGCCCTAATGCTCAGAGAAGAAAAAACACACGGAAAGTCAACCATCACATGACATCACTTCTGAAGTTGGTTTTTGTTGGCCAACAAAGGTCCAGTGCAAGTCTAGAGCACATTTCAACCAACAAACAACACTGGACAACCAATCAAACAACAAACAACGCCGATCAGTTGGCCAACAATCTGTGCGTGTGTACAGGGCTTAATAGCAATCAGCTTCCAGGGAATGAAGAGACTATGGCTATTTATATAGTGGACCTGAAGTGTCCTCTTCTTTAGGACACCTTCTGGAACATGTTAAAGCTGTATTTAGAGTGGAACATGCAACATGTTCAAGCAGCCTCTCATCCTCTCCCCCCTTCCCTAGTGACAGCGAGTGGGCATCTTCTCCGGGTATCCGCTGTCACTGTTTGAAAATAATGCAGTTGCCAGCATCATTCATTCACATAGTTCTTGAATAGAAAACTACAAATACTAACAGCCTTTGTGGCTGTTGGCTTGTAGTTCCAAATGCACTACCACTGCGCTGTTGAGCACTCTGGTAGTTCATTGTCCCTTCCTGTCCGTGTGTATCTGCTTGCCCATACGAGCACACAGATACACTAACACGTCTGCAGGAGTCCTGCATGGCACCCGCGATCTGCCTTGCAGGCTCCTATTAAAAAAAAATAATAATAAATGCACTTTTTTTTTTCCCCCAGAAAAAATATATTTATTATTATTATTTTTTTTTTGTTTTTTTAAAGGTGAACTTATACTTTAATACAGGGGTCAGCAGCCATGTTTGTGAATGCATGGAGGGCCACATTCACCTGCAAATAAATGAAGATAATAATAATCCTAAAATAGTAATAATAACAGTACAGGTTTACCTTCACTAATACAGAGCCAGTTCACACTGAGGGAGCATGTGGCTGGGGATTTGGATTTTACTGCCCTCTCCCCATCCTGGCACCCAAGGGTGGCTAACGCCAGCCCTGCCAGCCAGCATGTTCTGGACATGGGGGTCCCTGTCCCTAGGGAAAATGGGGTTCCTGCCCTTAGGGGAGATGGGGGCCCATCCCCAAGTGAGTAGCACTCTCCTACCTTGCACAGATGTACAGCAGAGCGCAGATTGGCAGGTATCACAGGGCTGGATGGGGACAGGAACTGCTGAAGTTATCTTTTCACATTAACAGGCTGGGGATTGGTTGCTAGGATCACCCGGTAACCAATCACCTGCTGTTTAATGTGAAAAGGTAACTCCAGCACTTCCCGCCCCCATCCAGCCCTGTGATGCCAGAGAGGAAGAGGAGAACATTGAAGAAATATCTGCGGGCCGAGTGCACGTGAATTAATCACAGGCACTGCCGGGCTGGACATTTAGCGGTGGCCGTCCGTGGGTTGCCGACCTCTGCTTTAATACTTGCTTGCATGCAAGACATGTGCCCACTGTAGTGTACATCTAACACACTGCATCTGTTTTTCTGAACAGAGTTCTTTGGGTTCACTAATATACTAAATCTACTGCTATACAGAAAACTGTGAAAATGGCAAGTCTAAGGCCTTATTCACACTAGCACTCCCTAGGTTTCGGTTTTCCTAAATGCAGGAGAAGTCATTTTGGAAGTAAAAATGGGATTTTTGACTTACCGTAAAATCCATTTCTCTGATGTTCATTGATGGACACAGCCTCCGTCATTCTTGACCATTGGGTTATACTGTCCCCTACAGGAGTAGGACACTAGGCAGAAAAAAAGTCTGGCTACACCCATGGGCAGTCCCAGGGGGTATACTCCCTCTCTCTACTATAGTCACTCAGTTTTGTTACAAGCAGTGTCAGGAGAATTTGAAAACGCCCAATAGGCGGGCGAAACGCGTTGACGTCATTTCTGGTACGGCTCTGATGCATCGTCACTTCCGGCTACACTTCCTGGTTTGTCAGTGGAATGCACGCTACACGCGGCATCCACCTCCATCTGTTATTCATTGCGAATCTTTACTATATGTTTGTGAGTATGTTTTTATTACATCTTTTCGGCAATAAACCATCTTAAACATACTTCACCATATGCAGTCCTTTTGTCTTTAACTTGGTGTCTGGGGAGGAGGATCGTACCTACTCTGAGGATACACAAAAGTTATCTAGTGGCATTCCATAGAAGAAGGCTTGGTGCAATATTCCTATTTGAAATCTCAAGCGATATCATTCTGCTATTGCGGTGAGTGGGGAACCGAGAGGGGTCACCGTCACCTGGAGCACTTTTTATAGTTTTATCTGCACTGGAGCACTTTGTTTGGAATTCAATCACTTTTAAAAAGGACTTGTTATTTATATATTTATATGATTTTTCATAAAAGTTTCACATTATTTTATTTCACTTTATGTATGTTTTTATGCTAGCGCGGTTTTAAATTTGACTATACGTCAGGAGAATTATAACTCCACAGAGGGGTGAGTGCTGTGTCCGTCAAAGAAACATGCGTCAAAGACTGAGTCACCAGGGGGACCCCACAAAAAGTGTAACACACTGCTAAGGGAAAACCCCCACTGCCCTGCCAAGAAAATGGCACCGGACTACACAGACATGGCCGCGGTGTATAGAAACACACAGGATACCACAAAATGGCAGCACCACGAGACATACAGGGACCCAGATTTGGGGGACCAGGCTTCATCACAGATCCAGGCAGGACGGGGGGCCCTGGCAGGAGCCTCCACCAGTTACAACCCCCCATCCCCCCGCACAATCGATCATCCGGTGCACCCTCCTGGCCCCCATCGCCAGTTAGCTCCTTGCCCCCACCCCAGGAAAGTGGCCAGAGCACCCAAAAAAAAAAATACATCCCCAGAGTATGTGGAAGGGCGGCAGGATGAGGGACTTGGCAAGGGGGGGGGTTGCGGAAAGGAGGTGAACCCGGCGGTCCGACCATCTCAAGGAGGGGCCACGTCTATCCCAAAACCCTCCAGGGGTAGAGGGGGGACAGCTACTCCTCATACCAGGAACCAGGTGGGCACCGCTCCAGACAGATCCTCCTCTCCATTGAAATGGGGGGGCTGTCGGCCAGGAGAAACGCTGTGACTTAGGCCGCAGCCAGGTCATATGCAACCTCGCAAGACGTTTAACTCCCAGGCCAGCGCCCATCCACTGGGGCCATGTCGCGGCTGACCAAGCGTGGAGCTGAGGCCTGCGTGCCCTCGCTGGCCAGACTGAGGTGACCACTGGATATAGATTATCCAGCCTGTCACCCAGTCTGGCAGTTGGTAGTAGATCTTACAGGAAAAATCCAGAAGGAAAAAAACTGCTATCTAAAAAATGTTGCCAGGACCAAAGATCCCAGCAAGGAACTAGATCCTTACTCCTGACTCGGCAGAAAAAACTCTGAGTGACTATAGCAGAGAGAGGGAGTATACCCCCTGGGACTGCCCATGGGTGTAGTCAGAATTTTTTTCTGCCTAGTGTCCTACTCCTAGAGGGGGCAGTATAACCCAATGGTCAAGAATGACAGGAGCTGTGTCCATCAATGAACAAAGGAGAAAACTATTTTATGCTTCCTAGATCACCTTTTCCTGCATCCTTATGTGTTTATAAGTGTTTAAAACTTTCTATATTTCTATTCAGAATTCTATTTTTTCCAAAAGCAGGTAAATGCTTAGCATGAATGGCACCACTGAAAAATTACTACATTTATGTGTTTAGTCTTCTGAAGGCTTACAATCCCAGGTTTGACAACTCCCGTGTGAATGAGGCCCAATTCTGCAGAGGGTTTGATTTGAAAATACAGTATGTATATGCAACTAGCCAATATATCCACGTCCATTTTATAAACATTTAAGAACAAAACATACTGAGAAAATTCTAATGTGTTATCATTTGGAAAGAATTGGTGGGCTGCTGTGGGCAGGGAGAGAAACTTCTATTATCTGGCCATAGTGCACATAGATCTTTGCTGTGGGGCCAGGTAAGGAAGGCTGTTGCGGGCGCCAACCTTTAAAGAATAAATGAATATAAAAGTACAACTATCCTTTCAGCTGACAAAAAGTTTTACATAGTCTCTTTAAAAAGAAAAAAAGCAGGACAAAATGTAGTTTGCTACCTATGAACTCTGTTACAGGATCGTGTTCTCCCTCTGCCTTGATAGTGCCGGCGATGCTCTCATTTTCTAGGATTGGGAGGAAAAGCTGTACAAAGTCAGAGGTGTAAGGGGGAGCGATGACATCTAGAACCTGCAGAGAGAGAAAGAGATAGGAGGACATGACACAGATCTTCTGTGGGTTACTGAAGCCATCTAAGGTGCAGCAGCTTCCTTTTTCGCTCCCAGCTGTCAAATCGGCAGTAGATCCTAGTGGGGAGCAGGCCTCTAAAAGAAGCCACATATGTTCTAATATTTTCAATTGGAACAATAAATCGGAGCATAATTTGCTACAATACAACCAAGTGATGATGAGAATTCCCAAACACTACAACTGAGATGGCCAATTATCACTCACAAATGTTACATTTAATGGTAGGCCTTCCCCCCTGCATTCTCTATCACTGCTTGCCTGTGGTTTGCTACAGATCTGGGGCTCTCTAAGATCACCAACAAGATGGTCAAGGTCAGGAAGGCCTTTGTTCCAGCCAAAAACAAAGATTAAACTGGCTTTTATGTATTTATTTTTTTATAAGCCTATTGATTGCTCAGAAAGGTTTAGGAAATCGGTTCACTTTCATTTAATTCTCCTCTGCATTGTGAAGTGAACGCAAAGCCCTGTGTAAGCTACAAGGTGTTGCAGTTGTAGCTCACCCAGTGATGTATGGACTCCACTAAAGCACTATGAAAAAAAGTCTGGTGCGCTACAATTATGATGGTGAACAATTTAAATGATCAAAACATTTGCATGTGAATATATCCTTATTTTACATATAAACTCAAACAAAGGGTGTATAAATGTGAATAAAGCCCAAAAATAAAATAAAACTCAAGTCCAAATAAGTGATAAATGAGCCCCAACGCTCCAACTCAATATCCAACAGTGTTGAGTGTAGAAAACGTGAAAAAAAATGATAAAACTGGTGCTGAAGTGACTTTTCCAGCAAGAAATGTGACAGTTTCCCACCACCTCTTGAGCTTGCTTCTTACCAGAAAGAAGAAATATAAAGGGCATAAATAGGTAGTAATCAATACAGGGAGAGCCTCTTGTGACACCACCAGGTGGGAGTGAATCAATATCCCTCACCTAATATACAAGGGGCCTCTTACCAGATCCCAGATATAGGAGGGCTTTAGGATGTATATTCTTTTTCTCTCCTGCACTTTAGGTAACGAAGGAAGGGGGTCTCCTGGAACATACACTCGGTTCAATATCCTCTATGTATTCTATGTATGTCGTTTATTGCAAAAGGGAGTAGGTCAACTGAATCCAAATCAATCGCTGTGAAAAGCTGCTCCAGTGCAATTGCAGAGTTTAAGCCTGCTACTCTGTATAAGCCCGTCAACCATCTAAAGCAGGGGTGTCAAACTAAATTTCTTTGCGGGCCACATCAGCATTATGATTGCCCTCAAAGGGCCAGTTGAATCTGTAATATTAGCTGTCCAGGGCACCCACCCTCTATTACATCAGATGTCAAGAACCCCCCCCCCCCCACCACCATCAGACGTCAAGAGTTCTCCATCCTCCCTTACCTTGTGCTGCTGCTGGGAAGAAGCTGGGGCATTGCTGGGAAGCAGAAAGTGCAGGGTCTAGAGGAGGACTAAAGGAGGGCTGGAACTCTCCTGCAGCTGCAGGAGAGATGCGAGGGCCACATGAAATGGCTTGGAGGGCCGGATTCGGCCCGCGGGCCTTGTGTTTGACACCTGTGATCTAAAGCTTGGATCGGTTAAAGACCAAAACTGCAGGCTTATTTGGACTTGAGTTTTATTTATTTTATTTTTGGACTTTATTCAAATTTATACACCCTTTGTTGGAGTTTATATGTAAAATAAGGATATATTCACATGCAAATGTTTTGATAATTTAAATTGTTCATCATCATAATTGTAGCGCACCAGACTTTTTTTCATAACACTTTTATTCCATTACATTGGATCTTTGGTTGCAGCACATTCACATTTATCAGCGCACTTTTTCATATTTTCTATGTGAAAGCATGAACTGGACCAGTGCAGAAAGTCCCCTACTCACGAACGAGTTCCGTTTCAGGAGCTCATACGTACGTCCAACAAAGATCAGAGCTTTCAGACAATGGCTGCGAGTGCTGACCAGGACCAGTGTGTTCTGATTGGGGGGGGGGGTGGTGTCCCCCGTCCCCCTGTCAGAATACAATAGTACAGTGGAGGAGATTGTATTGGTACGGCGATCTGTTAGTTCTTTTTCGTTCAGGCTGCTGGGTTGAACGAAACAAACTTGTGTGCACTCAGCTTTACACGATTGGACATGCAAACACATGAGAGTTCACAAGTTGATAACACAGCAGCATAATCCCTGCCCCCCCCCCCCCAAATATGATCCTAATTTGAGAGGTGGGACATGATAGGGCCTGAGAGGGTATATTTTCATTGTAAACCATTCTGGTTTCTTACACCGCTTTACGAAAGTATTTACAAAACCCGACATGCAATTAATGTACACTATTTGATGTCAATGTACCTGATGATTCCTACACTTTTGTTAAAAATTTCAACAAAATCTATTGGAAAACAAGTTGAACATTCATATATTAGGTGCCTTTGCGCTACTGTATAATCCATTATGGATATGCAATATTCTTTAAATACTTTAGCCGCGCTTGTTTTTATCATTTTTGTACAATAAAGTAATTCTTTTCATATTAATTGGTATTATGTATCGTCCAGTAGCTCTTATAGTCCCCCAATGATAGTTAGAGGGTATCCACTGTACTAATTTGGGATGATGGTTACACTTTGACACCAGACTCTATTAGTTATATGACATTCGTATATAAGGGACTTGCTGTACTGGGTATCTCTTTTTTTACCTGATGCTAAGAGGGGCAGCAGGTGAGCAAAACCGAAGTGAGCATATCCTGACGGGGAAGGAGGTTAACGCAAACCTGTTACTTTTGCCTTCTCAAGAACTATAGTTCTGTGGTAGGATAACACCACAGACACTGCAATTGAATTGAATGAAAAACATTTTCCATTGTATCAGATCCTTGCCTTGAACAATCCTTGGGATCTAATATAATCCCTCTGTATCAAGAATGTGCCCACCTATAGTGCACTGTCATAGTTACCATAAGAAATAGCTAGATGTAGGAGTTTGTAACATCTGTGGAAGAAAATGTAACAGTCTTAGATAAAAGGGAACTGGCGATGCCTTTACTTGAGAACGGGGGGAGACCCCCGTCATCAAACACATTGTATGAAAAATGAATGAGAAGGTGAATGGAAGCACAAGGACTCACCTCTGTGACAAAGTATCTTATAAGTGAGATGTCGGTGTCCATCTTCTCCAGACACCTGCGCATGTAAGTGACCACTGGAAGTACATAACCTCGACTCAGCAGGTGGACCATCCTGTCCAGCAAAGTCTTCTTCAGCTCCATCTAAGGATGTAACAGGACAACAAGGCAAGATTGATTTTCCAAATTGGCCTCCAGAAGACTTAACAGTCTGCTCTTTCATAGCTAAACATGCTCTTAAATGAAAGGCTTATAGATCAGACCCTCAGCAATGTACAGAGGTGCTTATAAGAATAATTTACTTTTAAGGTCCATACTATGTACACACATGAGGATTTTGGTGTAATGTGACCCAGAAGGCCTTCTCTAAATTCATCTACAATAAAACCCACTTTACATCAGCCATTTGCCAAAAAGGTGTGATGCCTAGAAACACTGTAGCTGTACATGGAGGCATTTACACCCTATTGCCAGAGCTGATGCGCACACACAGGACTGCGCAACCCTCTGGGTACCAGGGGTGGGAGATGCTGTTGAAAGAATGTGCAAGCTAGAAAGGAAATACTCCCCCCCTCCAGCTACTTATCTGCATTCAGTGTTTATGTATGAGCATATGAAGAGGAGGGCATTGGGGGGGGGGGGGAAGCGATATGTAACAGATTTGTATCATAGGTAATCTCCACTTTAACATTCAATGGTTCAGTGACTAGACATATCTATGTACACAGCCACCTACCTGCTCCATGACATCCAGCTGTGAGTGCTCTGTCTCAAAGAGTTTGATAAGAAGCTGCAGGACTTGCGGGTGTAACAGCTGGTGGCATGTGCTGATCTGCAAGAGGATAAACAATTTAGAAATATTAAATCCATATTAAAAAGGGAAAGAGTTTATTAGATACGGATTCCTCCTGTGAGAGGCATCAGAGCAGCACTGAATCCAGACGTGTATTATCCTAAGAAAGGATGGAGTTCTAGTGCACCTGTCACACAACTGCAAAGATTATTCACAAATACACGAGGTCCAGAACATACCTCGTCCAGTAAGGCAAGGTGCACAGGGGTGTGATCTGTCTGTAGCTGGAAGTAGCGAGGTTCTGACACAGTCCAGTCCACCCACTTCAAAACACCCATCGCCACAACTGGGAATCTAGGGTAGTATAACAGGAAAGTATATAATGAAACTGTCTCACAATGATGACATCACTTTCTGCCATTTAGGCAAAGAAAAGACAACTAGCCAACATTCCACAACAATGATTTTATCACCTTATATCCCTCTACATACCTGATACACTGATACAGTGTACTGAGCTCTGCCACCAGTTCTGAGGCTCCCTTGTTCTCATTGCAGCACAGATTGTGAACAGTCTCTATTGCTTTGGAGGTGGACTTTAGCTCATCCTTGTTTATATTCACTCTTTTGTTCTTTAGGACAAGAAACAGAATTAACTGTATAGCAAAGATGACTCATATTTGCTTTTCTTCCGATCCCAACATACACACGAGCAGACATATTTAATATGGAGCTAAAGTATATGAATACAGTTCAAAACAGGAATGTTGTCTTGCAGTGCTGGGGGGGGGGGGGGGGGGGGTAAGCGCAATTCCCATTAGGGAAAATCCAGAGCTTGCAAATAGTTGCAGTGTTTAGTGAATTGCCAAAAGCGGTTTCTTTATTCAGCCACAGTCCTAAAATATATGTGCACATTTATCAACTTACACCCAAACTGACATTTGTGGCAGGACCATTGGACCAATCAAAAACACTTATATGAAGGGTTCTGTTCTCTAAAGTCCTAAAGAATTGCCAATACAATATAAATGAACAAAGATAAACACATAATGCACCTTCTTCCAGGTCTCCACCACACTGGCTGCATATGCCAGTATGTGGATGTACTTGTGTTTATGGTCCTGGTTTATCTTGGCACCTGGTTTAAAAAGTGACAGCATGAAAAGGTCCAGGAAAGCGGGAACACGGATCTGTAAAAGAAAAACAAAGTAGGCAACACTGTTCTAGAATAGTGGTTATCAATCTTCTTTAGGTTTAAAATAGAAAATGTTCAATACCCTCTTCATACAGGGTTGTATATCTCATGTATGGCTAAAGCATGTAACGTAAGGGACTCCTAAATGTGTGGAATTGGCTGCCACTCATTGTCCTTAATTTATAAAAATACAAAACTTTTACGATCATGATTTAAGGTCAGTTTATTTTATGAAGCTGAAACTGAATTGTATGATTATGTAGTTTTAGCCTGACCATCCTACAAGGACAATTATCACCTATATACTGTTTAGAGCAGCCAATCTGCTGCATGCAGGAATTTAAGGGGAATACTCTTTAGCACCAAGAGTATTAATGTGCTTTCCTGAACAGTAATACATAGTGGGGAAAAAAAACCCTGAAAGTTCAGGAGCTTGTACGAACACTAAGAGCAATAACAGATCACACCATCCGATGTTTTGCAAAAGGCAACAAAGAAAAAAAAGAAGACGAAAGAAGAAAAAAATGAAAGAAAGAAGAAAAAAAAAAGAAGAAAGAAGAAAAAAAAAAAAAAAGAAAGAAAAAAAAAAAAAAGAAGAAGGAAGAAAGAAGAGAGAGAAGCACTTTTTCTATGCAGCTCATTAAGAAAACATTTATTGCTGTACACTACACTTGTGTTCCTCTCCCCCCTCCGTCCTCACCAGCTCCACAGGGGGGGCATCCATGCTTGTAAACATCTTGTACAGCACGGTGATGTCTGCAGGGTTCAATGCTCCTTTGGATAACATAGCTCCAAGTGCTTGGCATGCTCGAGGATAGGAAGCTGCTGTACCCAGAGCAAGTGTGATCTGGCTGGCATCATGGCCTCTGAAGAGCAAAAACTACATGTAAATCATCATCAACCATGACAATAAATTCAATATAATCATATTTAATACACCAAGGCTCAAATCACACTTTTGTGGTGCGTTCTGTCACAGGCCTCCTATTTAAAAGGGGTTGGTCAATGCATCACAATGGACTTTTCAATTAGGTGAACCCCCCACCCTGAACAATCCAAAGCCTAAATGATTGACAACTGTGTGTGTTGTGTGGCCCTAAAACCCAGGTCCACTGTAATGCGTTGGGGTTGCCATTTAAAATGACACATTGTTCAGGTGTTAAATGTGTGGTAAAGCGCATGTTTTATGAAACCTTACCATTCAATTAAAAGCGGTTTATAATAAAGGCCAGACCTACTGTTCAATTATTATTCATTCATAAACTTAGCATTGTGACTGCTGCTCAGGAGAAAAACTTCAAAATCCTAACATTTGTACAAGTGCCCATCCCGCATACAAAACATATTTTCTCTTCTGCTTCAGACTGATGCCAGCATACTGTGAAGGAGAGAGGGATTATGATGCACATTTGGTGGCCCTGCCCACAGATTTCATCTTCAAGCAATGTAATAACACTCCTCTCCCTATTTCCAGGCCCCATATCTACTGCCAAGAAAGGTCTTTTAACCACATAAAGACCAGGCCTTTTTTTGACACTTGTTCTTTACAAGTAAAAATCTGTATTTTTTGCAAGAAACTTACTTAGAAACCCTAAACATTATATATTTTTTAAGCAGAGACCCTAGAGAATAAAATGGTGGTCATTGCACTATTTTTTATCATACTGTATTTGAGCAGCAGTCTTTCAAAAGCAATTTTTTGGGGGATAAAAATTGATTTTTGTCTCATCGTAAAATTATTTTCTCCGATGTTCATTGATGGACACAGCTTCATATCTTTATTGACAGATGGGTTATGCTGCTCTCCATCGGAGTAGGACACTAGGCGGAAAAGAGTTAAAGCTCGGCTACGCCCCTAGGGGGTATACTCCTACTTCCTTCTATAGGATCTCAGTTCAGTAACAAACAGTGTCAGAAGAATACATAACCCAAATCCACAGAGTGGTGGGTGCTGTGTCCACCAGTGAACATCAGAGAAAAGGATTTTACGGTAAGACAAAAATTCAGTTTTCTTTCGTTCATTGATGGACACAGCTTCATATCTTCATTGACCGCTGGGACGTCCCAAAGCAGTGTCATCATGAGGGGTGGGAAACACAGCAAAAAAGAACCAAAATCCAAAAAGGGCTAAACATAGCCAACCAGGTAACCAAAGAGCCCAACCAGGAGCAACTGGGGCTGGGGCTCACCAACCAGGAAAAAACACACCCTCAAGAGCCTGTAGCCTCTGCAACAGCTGCCTGCAAAACTTTGCGGCCAAAAGCAGCAGCCGCAGATGCCAGGACATCCACCTTGTAAAATTTGGTGAATGTATGTACAGACCACCAGGTGGCCGGGCCGCCTTGCAAACCTGGACCACTGACGCCCGATGACGGAAGGCCCAGGAGGCACTAAGCGATTTTGTAGAATGTGCCTACCAGGGAAAGGAGGAACCTGACCCTTAATGGAATTAGGGGTGCACCAAACCGACTTTTCTTGTCCCGATACCGATATCTGGCATTGTGTATCTGCCGATACCGATCCGGAACTACACACATACACAATATACATGCGGCTGCAGTACAGAGCAAAGCCGCTGCTTCATGTGTATGGCTCCTCCATTCACAGGTGGAGTGCATCTGATATCACTCCGCCTGTGAGCCGGACCTATACAGGAAGTAGTGGCTCCCATACCATACTACTAGTAAACCAAGTAAGGGACGGCTGAGCCGGGGCTCAGCAAAACCGGATCGGCGGCTCCGTGCAAGTAAGGGACGGCTGAGCCCGAGACTAAGCAAAACCGGATCGGCCCGTAGATCGGTTCATTTTACCGATCCCCCGATCCAGCTATTGTGGCAGCATCGGCGCCGATATCCGATCCTAATATCGGATCGGTGCATCCCTAAATGGAATAGGTCTGCACCAACGTCTGCCTGATCCATCTGGAAATGGTTGCAGCAGATGCGGCCTGTCCCTTACAAGAACCATCCGTAAGGACAAATAAGGAATCGGATTTGCAAATGAACTTAATCGATGCCAGGTACACCCTGATGGCACGAACCACATCCAGGGAATGTAAGGCAATCTCTTTTGGACGTTTTGTCTTAGGACGCAGCGAAGGCAACACAATGTCCTCATTCAAATGGAAGCCAAAGATGACCTTAGGAAGGAACGACTGACAGGGACGGAGAACCACCTTGTCCCTGTGAATGACTAGGTAAGGCGACAGACAGGACAACGCAGCCAGTTCTGAAACCCTGTGTGCCGAAAAAATAGCCACCAAGAAAGCCACCTTCTGTGATAGAGTCAGTACAGGAATCTCACATTGAGACCGCAGATCTTCCCGCAGAGGAAGTCACCATGGAGGATCCACGACCAGTTTTACCAGGTCTGCATACCAAGACCACCAAGGCCAGTCTGGTGCCACCAGAATGACCAGAATCCGGGGGAAAGGCATATATTAGACAATACTGGCCCCAAGGGGCCACTAGAGCATTTGCGGTGTCTGCCAAAGGATCTCGAGACCTTGCCACCTTTCGGTTGAGGCAAGAGACAAGTAGGTCCACATTTAGAGTCGCCCCACTGAAAACACAGTTGTTGAAACACCTCCGGGTGAGGAGAAAATTTGGTCGGACTCAGGGCCTGCTGACTGAGGTAGTCTTCCTGACAATCTTATCACCCCTGGAACGAGCACAGCAGAGGGGGCTGGAACATTTTGTTCTGCCCATCTTAGAATGCCAGTCACTTCTTTGGCCGTAAGGGCACTTTTTCTGCCCCCTTGATGATTGACACAGGCCACAGCCGTGGCATTGTCCGATTTAATCCTTACCAGACACCCATGTGGACGATCCGTCCACTGGGACAGGCAAAGCCTAATTGCCCGAATTTCCAGGATGTTGATCGGCAGACTGGACTCCTCCCAAGTCCAAACACCATGGGCCGCGTTCGTGCCCAAGGTACCTCCCCACCCGAACAAGCTGGCGTCCATGGAGATCACCGTCCAGTACAGGGGAATACTGGGAAAGAAAGGATTTGCCCTGTTAAAGTGCTGGGGAGCGGAGCCACCACAGCAAGGCGCTCCTCGTACTCCGGTTTAACCGGATCAGATTGTCCAGGGACCGAGGATTCTTGTCCCATTTGGCCACAATCTCCCTTTGCTAAGTTTCACACCAGACCTCTGCAAACGGAACCGCCTCGAAGGTGGAGACCATCAACCCCTGCACTTGCATACAAGTCCTGAGAGATGACCGATGGTTGGACAACAGGAGCTGAATCGCATGTTGCAACTTTTGCAGTTTAGGCCCTGAAAGAAACACTCGAGCCGAGGCTGAAACCAATGTCAGACCCAGGTAATCCAATCTGTTGGATGGAGTCAGAGCTGATTTCTGAAAATTCAGCGTCCAGGCGAACTCTTGTAAGGATCGCACAGTGATGTCCAAATCGTCCTGTAAGATGGATCGAGACTCTGCTCGCAGAAGGAGATCGTCCAGGTACACCAGTACTGCAACACCCCATCTGAGCAAGGAAAGCACCGGGGCCAACACTTTTGTGAACACCCGAAGTGAGACCAAAGGGTAACGCCACTAATTGATAGTGCTCCTCGCCCATGGCGAAGCAAAGAAAATGCTGATGCCCAACATAGATTGGGATAGGAAGGTAAGCGTCCTTGATATCGATAGAGGCTAGAAAATCCCCTTGATGAAGGGAAGCCATTACAGTTTCTTTAAGGACGGACTCCTAAAAGGGATACCTCCTAGCGAAACGCTTAGGTATCCCAACCATGCGTTTTGGGGAACCCCACTGACTAGCGACAATCTCGTCAAAATAGGTGGGAAAGGAGAAACCCCTTAGTCACCTTGGAAGGTCTGCGGGTACCAAATTGCACCGACGCAGCATTAGCGGTGTCCTCCATTTTTAATGTTTCCCGCACTGATAACGCCTCCACAAGCGCGTTTTATTGCCCAGATGTAGTGGAAGAGGACTCCTCCCCACTGTCTGAGCACTCGAAGTGCATGGACGCAGACCCCATGGGGTGACTCGCGTCCGCGGCAGCCTATCAGCCTCAGAATGAGAGGATGCAGAGGAAGCAGGTAAAGGCGGAGGTAGCTTTTTTACCATATCTCTTCTGAAGGGTCATATCGACTTTAGACACCAGTGACTGCAGGAACGCCTTCATGGCCACCAGGGCGGATGGAGATTCAAAGGTCCCGCAGTCTCTGAAAGTGGGTCAGGTGGTGACACTTGCTCTAGGGGCTTCATAGAAAAACCTGGGGACCACTAGCGTTTGCACAAAATTTTTTTTTTAAAGATGCTGTAAATTCCACCACAGGTCCCAGCACACTGCTATAGCAGGATGAGAAAGTATATACAGCCCCTGGGACTCACCACCACCCCTTGGGTAGAGGGAGAGGCGCCAAGCTGCTTGCCCCACGCTGTTCAGAAAGGAAGAGGAAATGGCTGAACCGCCGCTAGAGGCCCACCGTCGAGTACCGCTCCTGTGGCTACAAGAAAATGGCCGCCCATAGACTTCAATTGGAAACTACTAAAAAAGGGCCGCTGGGGCTACACAAACATGGCCGCCAAGCTCCAATACAGTCAGCTATGGGAAAATGCCGGCGGACGCGTGGCTCACTGGACCCCAGGACCATTTCAGGTACTTCATCCAGCAAGGGGGACCTAGCTAGAGACCCCCACCAGGGCATAGGCACACCGTACCAGGAAAGGAGCCGCTGCAGCGTGCCCCCCCCCCCCCTCCAGCCAAAGCTCCCCACACTATCAGCACAGCGACCTCAGCTAAGGGGGCTAGTGGGAACAGCACAGGTGACCCTCTGAGGATGGGGTGCCAGAAGGATAGGTAGGGCACAGAAAGAACCGACCGAACCAGTGGATCGGCCCGCGTCCACCCCAATAATTCCCAGAGGAGGGGGGCAATACTCACCAAACATTTGGGACCGGGCGGGCACCACTCCGGGCAGATCACCTTCCCATCTTAGAATGGGGGGTGCTGCGGGCCAGAGGTATGCTGCGACTCAGGCCACGACCCGGGCATATGCAAGGTATTTCACAGCCCCCGCCCTGTGGGGCTATGTCATGGCCGACTGAGCGCGGAGCTATGGTCTGCACGCGCTCACTGACCAGACTGGGGAGACCGTAAGGATCTAGGATATCCAGTGCTTCACCCAGTCCGGCAGTTGATTGTAGTTCTCACAGGAACAGACTTGATTGTAGAAGGAAAAAAACCACAAAGGGGAAAAAAGTTCAGTTGAAAAAGGGAAAAAATGCTAGGACCAAAGATCCCAGCAAGGAGCTATGTCCTTACTCCTGACTAGGCAGAAAAAAAAATTGATTCTATAGCAGGAAGTGGGAGTATACCACCTGGGACTCCCTAGGGGCATAGCCGAGCTTTGTTAACTCTTTTCCACCCTAGTGTCCTACTCCTATGAAGAGCAGCATAACCCAACTGTGAATGAAGATATGAAGCTGTGTCTAATGAACGAAAGAGAAAATTCACTTTATAGAATTAAAAAAAACAAAACAGTAAAGTTAAACCAATTGTTTTGTATAATATCAAAGATGATCTTACACCGTGTAAATCGATATCAAACAGGTCATGCTTTAAAATTGCGCACGCAATGGAATGGCGACAAACTACTTAAAAATCCCCATAGGCGACACTTTAACCACTTAAGCCCTGGAAGATTTTACCCCCATTCCGATTTTGCGATTTTTTACTGCGTGACTTTAACGGACAATTGCGCGGTCGTGCGACGCTGTACCTAAACAAATTTCACGTCCTTTTTTTCCCACAAACAGAGCTTTCTTTTGGTGGTATTTGTTTCTAACTGTAGTGGGACAGGTCTCCTATTGTAAAAACAGATCAACGGTTCTACATAGTAGAACCGTCTGATCTCCATTTTTACACAGGGGAGAATGACCGGCGGCCTGTTTACATAAGCCGCCCCCCTTTCTCCCGCTCTACCGACGATCATAGTGTGACCGGTGGACATCGGGTTCGCCGGTCACAGGCGCGGACTCCTCCGTGAACGAGCCGCGGCGGACGCGCGCTCGCCCGCTATTGGCTCACAAACCGGTCACAGGCTAGCGACGTATATATACACGTCACTTTGCCTGGCAGGGGGTGACCGCCGCAGTATATCTAGTTGCGGCGGTCGGCAAGCGGTTAAAGGTTACCAGTTTAGAGTTATAGAGGAGGTCTTGTGCTAGAATTATTTATCTCGTTATAACAAACGTGGAGAACGTGGGGATACCTCATGTGTGGTTTTAGCACAGTTTACATATGCAGATGCGATTTACGTATGCGTTTGCTTCTGTGCATGAGCACAGAGGGATGAGATGCTTTACATTTTTTTTTATCACTTTTATTCCTATTACAAGGAATGTAAACATCCCTTGTAATAGAAATAAGCAGGGCAGGTCCTCTTAAATGTGAGATCTAGGGTCAAAAAGACTTCAGATCTCATATCTACAAAAAAAAGGGCCCTTTAAGGCCGTTGAGAGGAAGCGACGTATGTATAGAGTGGAGTGGGGGCCATCTTGCCCTCACTCGACTTCCTGCCTAGGAACTGAAAGGACTGGATCAATTTCCCTGCTACAGATGGCTCCGGTAAGTGGGGAAAATGACCGGAAAGCTGCGGAAGGGGGGTGGGCACCTCTCCCGCCACCCATACAAGTGATCACGCGGCGAATACGCCGCTGTGACCACTTTTATGTGAAAGAGGACTGCCAGGCTTGTAGAAAAATACCGGGGTTATGGCAGCTATCTGCTGCCATAACACAGGTATTTAACGTCAAAGTGCAGACGTAAATACACGGGTCCAGAAGTGGTTAAAGAATATGAGAGAGAAAGGAATCCAATGTGAATAGCCATTTGTATGCTCTGGTGCAGTTTTATCTGACAGTTCAAGATATTTAAAGTCTTACTTTTCGTGAGCATATTTTTGCACCTCCTGAGCGATCCTGCGCATGGCGGATCCTCCCTGTTCCTCCTGTGCCAATATGGACATGATTGCTTGGGCAAACAAATAGGTGTGCTCTCCATGGCAGACCATTTTCTGGAAAAAAAAAAAAGAAACCAAAATGTGAAATGTAGCTTTCCAGATGGAACCAGAAGTGGCAGAAAGCTCGGAACAGGTAGGCACCAAACTTGGGCCTATGACTGCAATAGAAGAGAGATTTAGAATACAGAGGGGGAGAAGAAGACATAATGAAATCTGACAGCCATCATTGAAACAATTGATAATGATACACAAGACACCCACAGTGCAGAACAAAGGAAAGGGAATATAACTCTTTTCAGCCTCCCTCCTATTCCAATTAGTATAAAAGGCCAAGAAGAGACAGAAGGCAAAATACAAGAGATGAGAATACTTTTTTTTCCTCTTTATGACAATGAATCTGAACACAAACTGACATTAGAATACGAAGAGAAAAAGGGAACATGATAGGGGAGAGATGGTTCAGCAGGCAGCCATCTATGCCCATGCAGAAAATAATGGTAGACCTACAGCAAATTCTGGCAAGTTCTTCTCAAGGTTCTCCTCCCCTCCATCTAAGATGGTGGCCAGCGAGGTTCGAAGTACCCTGGAGAACACCTCAAGCTGTTGGCAAGCTGTGGAGACGCTGGTGATTTCGCCCTGATATCCCGCATCCGAGATGAGCTGAAAAAAGAGAGACACAATTCAGCAATTAGCTGCAGAACTCTCTGTAGTGAAACCAAACTGACCACATAACATAACCCCAACAAAACAACCACCCTTGGACTCATTGGACTCTTACCTTTACAGTGAAGTTCAGCATCAGACAGTCTGGGTGAGCCTCCGCCAGCTTGTAGAAAAGATCTCTCCATGTTGTGTGTGCGATCATCTGCTCCAACCAAGCCGGAGTCTACAAATCAAAATAGGTATGACGTCTATGCCACCATATAAGGCCAACATTGCTGAACAGACACAATCAGCTAATTAAATAATAGGGCATGTGAAAGATATCATCCAAATCCTGTTGTTGACATCTAAGTGAGAGCTTAGAGCAGCGTTGGTCTCCATATTTAAGTGCTTATGTTGTCAAGGACAGCCAATCAAAACATCTCTCCAGTGAAGCAAGGTAGAATAAATAGAGATAATATAAATGGTTGCCATTGGAACAAAGAACCGATGCCCATTTTAGTCAAAAATAAATAATCTTTCGTGGTTCAGTTTGCTTCAAAATAGAAGACAGCAGAGCTCCCAGGTTGACCACTCTTATGGACTCAAGAAGGACTATCCCACTTCTTAGATGAACATAGTTATGGCCACATATATTTGGACACAGGCACAATGTTCATACTTTTGGCTCTGTAGGCCACCAGAATAAAATTAAAACAAAACAATCCAAATGAACTTTCAGCTTTAATTCAAGAGGTTGAACATAAATATCAAGTACAAACTTTAAGAACTGCAACCATTTTTATATATAGTCCCCCCATTTTCAGGGGCCCAAAATGTAATTGGACAAATTAATAACCATAAAAAAAAATATTTATTTTTAATATTTTGTTGAGAATCCTTTACTTGCAATGACTGCCTGAAGTCTGGAATCCATGGACATTACCAAGGACTGAGTTTACTCCTCTCTGATGCTTTGCCAGGCTCCAACTGCAGGTGTCTTCAGTTGTTCTTTGTTTGTGGGTCTTTCTGCTTTTAGTTTTGCCTTCAGCAAGTGAAATGCATGCTCAATTGGGTTGAGATCAGATGACTGACTTGGCCATTGCAGGATATTTTACTTCTTTTCCTTCAACAGCTCCTGGGTTCCTTTTGCAGTGTGTTTTGGATCATTGTCCATTTGTACGGTGAAGCGTCGTCCAAACAACTTTGCATTTGGCTAGATCTGGGCTGACAGTATATCTCTAAACACTGCAGAAATTAACCCGGCTGCTTCTGTCACATCATCAATAAACACCAATGACCCGAAAAGCTGGCTAAACACTGCTGGGAGGGGAGGGAGGAGCTTGAACATGGCGCAAGGAGCCTGAGCTAGGCTTATCGGGAGATCCCATCTTAAAATGTGAAGCGACAGGGAGTCTTCCTACCTGGCTCCCTACCAGGAGCTTCCTACCTGGCTCCCCCCCCCCTTTTTCCCCTACTCACAGTCCTGAGCCAGCCTACAGCTGATTAGAGTAGAACGCTGGACTGCTTCAGGTGCACTGGTAGAGGAGAGTTGCTGTAGTATCAGGGGCTGGTGGACGCAGGAGTGTGGCGACCATGCGCCACATGCAACCACAGACATAGCAGCCGCCGAGAATGGGAAAACAGCAGCACAGCACCACGGGCAAACAAGCAGCACCCGGAGCTGCTCGGATTGGATCAGTGGAGCTCGACCTAACGCAGCACAACTCGGCAGCTGCACTGATCGGCAGCTTGGAGGTTCGGTATCCGGGCAGAGAGAGGAAGGACGCGACGGGCTGAGCAGATATAGCACATCGAGGAGGCGACAGGATCTGACCCGGCCTCAGGTCACCCTGGCTTGGCTTTGATAGCAGCAGGCGGAAATCATCAAATACAGGCTAAAAACAGTGTGCAATAGTGGTGAACAGCAGCTTAGGAGCCGGGAGCCAAAACACACGCAAACTTACAACAGCTGAGGGACAAAGGGAAAATACCCTGAACTTCATCATCTCTCCCAAGGGACTAAAATTACCACCAGAGCGATGAGTCTATTTGATACTATTGAACTCTTAATACATTAAGTCAAAAATATCTGGCTTGTTTATACAGTAGCTTTACAGTAAAATATTTAGTATACACTATGAGGAGATTACAAAAGATACACAGATACAGCAAGTGAAAGGACTGCTCTGTAGAGGTGTATAAAGCTGTATAAAAACTAAAGTGTGTGTGGCTAGAGGCCTGTTAGCCTGCCAGGCAACCTGACAACTCGGTAAGGAGTATAAGGGGTAATTGTAAGTACTCAAACTGGGAATCACCGACCAAAAAATGAGAGAGACAAAGAAACTACAAAAGGTATACAGACTATCGAAGAGAATCTTACAATAAGGGGTAAACCAGTCAAAGGAGGAGGGGTAAAATCCCCTAAAAGAAGTGCAAGTCCTAATACAATAAAAAAAAAAAAAAAAAAAAAAAATATATTATATTATATATATATATATATATATATATATATATATATATATATATATATATATATATATATATATATATATATATATATATATATATATATATATATATATATATATATATATATATATATATATATATATATATATATATATATATATATACCCCATGAGGTAAACTCACACACCTCGGCTACTGAAAAACAATTGCCAGCCAAAGAGAAACAGACCTCAGGAAAAATTGATTTTTGTAAGATCTTACCGTAAAATCCTTTTCTCTTAAGCTCATTGACAGACGTAGTCTTCTTGATTCTCAAGAGCTGAGCTGGGTTATGTTGTCTCCGCAGGAGTAGGACTAGGCAGAAAGACAAAACGTTCTGGCTCCACCTTAGGGGCAGTCCCTGAGGGTATACCCTCCCTCTCTCTGCTACAGGGAATCAGTTCTGTTCTAAAGCAGTAACAGAGAATTTAACCCAACCCAACTCAATGATAGAAGGGCGGGTACTACGTCTGTCAATGAGCTTAAGAGAAAAGGATTTTACGGTAAGATCTTACAAAAATCCATTTTTCTCTATCGCTCATTGACAGACGTAGTCTTCTTGATTCTCAAGAGCTGGGACATCCAGAAGCAGTGCCACAAATGAGGGGTGGGATTGACAGAAATCAAAATCCAATCTAGAAGGCCCAACCGGAGCCAACCAGAAGTATCAAAGGACTCATCGAGTAAACAGATGAGACCTACCCCACAAATCCTCGAGGTAGACCAACAGTCTCCTCAGACAGTGGCCTGCAGGAACCTTGCGGCCAGAAGAGGCATCTGACGATGCCATCACATGAACCTTATACAATATTGTAAAGGTATGAACCAACGACTAAACAGTCGCCTTGAAAACCTGAACCACTGAGGCCTGATGGCGGAAGGTCCAGGAAACTCTAAGCGCCCGAGTAGAATGCGCCTTAAAAGGGAACGGGGGATCCCGACCCTTAGATAAAATAAGCCTATACCACCGTCTGTCTGATCCATCTAAAGATGGTCGCAGCAGAACAGGCAACCCCTACTTAGGGCCATCCGTGATCACAAACAGTGAATCCGTCTTACAAATAGAATCCGTAGTATTCAAATATATCCTGATCGCCCGAACTACATCCAAGGAATGCAACGCAATTCTCGAGGATGATTGGGCTAAGGACATAGGAAGGACAATACACTGTCCTCACTCAATGAAACTTTGAAACCACCTTAGGAAGGAAGGATGGATTCGGATGAAGAACAACCTTATCCCTATGAACCACCAGATCTGGGGAACAACAGGATAATGCAGCCAGTTCTGACACCCTGCGTGCAGAAGTGATAGCCACCAAGAAGACCACCTTCTGGGATAAAGTAAGCAAGGGAATCTCCCTGATATTTTCAAAGGGAGGTGTCTGAAGAACCGACAGCACCAAATTAAGATCCCAGGATGATAACGGCGCGTGCACTGGCAGAGCCAGGTGTCGCACCCCCTGGATGAAATTCCGCACCAAGGAATGAGTAGAGAAAGGCTTCTGAAAGAAGATAGCAAATGCTGAAACCAGACCCTTGATAACACTCAAGGCCAGCTTCTGCTCAACTCCCTGTTGCAGAAAGGCCAATATTCGGACTACCGAATAAAGATGTAGATGGAACCCAAGGGATTCACACCACACAATATAAGACTTCCATCTACGATGATAATCTTTCTGGAAGTCGCTTTCCTTGTTTTAACTAGAGTAGGAATAACTGAAGCTGACAATCCCTTGTCCTTCAGCACCTGGGTCTCAATAACCAGGCCGTTTAAAACCAGCGATCGTAAAGCAGGATGGAAGATCGGTCCCTGAGACAGTAGATCCTCCCTGAGAGGAAGTCTCCACGGGACGTCCGCCACAAGTCTGACCAAGTCGGCGTATCAAGCTCGACGAGGCCAGTCTGGAACTGCCAGGATTACTGGAATTCCTTCCTCCTCTATCCTGCGAAGAAGTCTTGGCAGTAACCCAAGAGGAGGGAAGGCATACATTAGCTGGTATTGCCCCCACGGGGTGACCAGTGCGTCTGTGGTCTCTGCTAGAGGATCGCGGGAGCGAGCCACGAATCTCTGTACTTTTCTGTTGAATCGTGATGCCAACAGATCCACATCCGGGGTGCCCCAACGTAGGCACAACTGGTGGAAAACTTCTGGATGGAGGGACCATTCCCCCTGATCCGGAGTCTGACGGCTGAGATAATCTGCCTGCCAATTTTCCACCCCCGGAAAGAACACCGCAGAGATAGCTGGAACAAATCGTTCCGCCCAGCGAAGAATGCAAGCCACTTCTTTGGCCGCTCGGACACTCTTGGTGCCCCCCTGGTGATTGACATAAGCCACGGCCGTGGCGTTGTCCAACTGGATCCGAACCGGGCTGCCCTGGAGCTGCTCGGTCCAGTGAATCAGACAAAGTCTGATCGCTCTCAGTTCCAATACATTTATCGGCAACCTGGATTCTTCCGGGGACCAAAGTCCCTGGACAGATAACTGACCGAGAATTCCTCCCCATCCGGATAGACTGGCATCCGTGGTCACTATCGTCCAATATATTGGCAGAAATGACTTTCCCTGGCTGAGCATCGGAGACCGAAGCCACCAGACCAGAGACTCTCTGGTCTGTTTGCTCAATCGGATCTGATTGTCCAGGGATTCCGGATTCCGATTCCATCTGAGCAGAATCTCTTGCTGAAGAATTCGGGTATGGGACTGGGCAAATGGGACTGCTTCGAAGGAAGCCACCATCAACCCCAGAACCCTCATGCAAGTCCGAAGGGAAGACCAGCTGTTGGATAGTAACAACTGGACTGCTGATTGAATCTTTCGGAGTTTCCCTACCGGAAAAAAAACTCTTGTCCTGACTGTGTCTAGAATTAGACCCAGATATTCGAGCCTCTGGGTGGGAACCAGAAATGACTTTTGCTGGTTCACCAGCCACCCGAATTCCTGTAAAGAAATCATAGTAATTTCTATGTTTTGTAGCAAGGTCTGAGGAGACTCTGCATGAAGCAGAAGATCATCTAGGTAACCAAGAATCGATATGCCTCTTTGGCGCAGTAGTGCCAACATAGGGGCCAACACCTTCGTGAAGACCCGAGGAGCCGTGGCGAGACCGAAAGGTAACGCCACAAACTGATAGTGGTTCTCTTCTACGGAAAAGCGTAGAAACCGCTGATGTCCTGCGAAAATGGGAATGTGAAGATATGCGTCCTAGATGTCTATGGACGCTAGGACATCCCCTGGATGCAGGAAGGCTGCTACTGTGCGAATGGACTCCATTCTGAATCTTCTTATGTTGACAAAAGAATTGAGTGCCCTTAAGTCCAGAATTGGACGCACTTTGCCCTCTTTCCTAGGTATTGTAAATAGGTTTGAATAAAACCCCTGAAAACGTTCTGTCCAAGGAACGTGGACTACCACTCCTTGTTGTAGTAAATCCGTGACTGCTCTCCGCAGATCTTCTAACGATCCGGGGATAGTCGAATATTGGAAGGGAAGAATCGCGCCGGTGGGAGAGATCGAAACTCGATCTTGTACCCTGACCTTATGACTTCGCAAACCCACTTGTCCGGGATTCTGGAAAGCCATGGATCCGGGAACCGGCGAAGACGTCCCCCCACCCCAGTTATGGGTGGGGGCGCACCTTCAGGCTTTGGACTATTTATCTTCAGGTCTGGAGGGGGCGGGCTTTTGCTTGCCCGACCAACGTCCCCTGAAGCCTCCTGAAGGAGCTTTGGAGGACTTAATTTTTTCACCCGCGGGACGAAAAAACCTCTTGTGAGCAGAAACAGAAGGCCCTCGTTTTTGACGAGTTCCTTTACCTTTAACATTTTGCGGTAAAAAGGTGCTATTTCCACCCGTGAGATCCTTAATGATCTCATCTAAGTTGGCTCCAACTAGACGCTCTCCTAAAAAGGGGATATTAGCCAATGCTTTTTTGGAACCTTGGTCGGCTAACCAACCTTTTAGCCACAGTGTACGCCTGAGAACCACCGCTGAGACAGATGCTCGCGCCAATAATGAAGTGGCGTCTAACGCCGCATCACACACAAACTGTAACCCCTGTATCATTTGTTCCAACAAATCTGATACCGCCTGAGGGACCTCTTCTAAGTCCCGGCGTAACCACTTGGTCCATACAGTTACAGCCTGCGAAACCAGACCAATAGCAATTATTGGTCTGAAAGCTGATCCAATCAAGGTAAACATGGTGCGAGACATAGCTTCTATCTTGCGATCCACTGGATCTTTAAAAGACGGAGCGTCTTCTAGAGGAATAACCGTGGCTTTATTCAATCTAGCAATTGGTGAATCCACCACAGGTGGTTCTGTCCATTTCTTAATGAGGGTTTCCTCAAACGGATAACGCCTGTTAATGCGTTTAGAAATAGTAGAAATGCGTTTTGGCAGACTCCATTCTTCTTTGATTGGATTGCCAAAACATTTGGGCAATGGAAAAACCTTCGCCACTTTGATGCGTTTTTTAGTCCCAAAAGGGATTTCAGTTTCAGCTATTTCTGACGGAATACCCTGTAATCTTAAGGTTTCTAGAACAGATACAATGAGTGCGTTTACCAACGCTTCCTCTTTGGCTATGGCTGATGCCGAAACATCCTCCTCACTGTCTGAAGAGACAGTACACGAGACACCAATACCAGATGAAGTACCTGCAACTGCAGAAATAGGCTCAGAGTCTGAATCCGAGGTTTCAGATAATAAGGGGTTAGGCGGGGGTCGCTTACTTGCGCCCTGTCCCTGACAAGCCACTTCCACCCGGGACACAAAAGTTTCCATAATAGCTGACAATGATTCAATCGTCAGTGGGGTGCTGGAGGATCCCGCAGACCCCTCGAGGGGATCCGGAGGAGATACATGAGTGGCAGGGTCCATGTTAATTCAGGACACCTTTGCCAGAAAACACAAAAAAATGTTTTTTTTTTTTTTTTTAAATAAAAAAATACCTCTTTTCTTTTTTTTTTTTATTTTTTTTTTTTTTTTTTTATGTGTCTCCCCCTAGCGCAATAGTGCCCCTCAGAGTACCTGCTTCTCGATCCCACAGAGAGAGAGAGGGACCCCCAAGGCTCACCAACCGATGCAGTGAAGTTTCCAACCAACTGCAGTCAGCGTCTGTCTTTTACAGACTGGAAGGAGCTGTTGCTTTTTCCCGGGTAGAAGGACGTGGCTCCGCCCCCTGTGTACGCCTTCCGGCGTTCCCAGCTCTCCACGAGGTAGCTGGGCTCATGAAACATGGCCGCCCCCATACAGGAGACAGACTCCAAAAACATGGCGGCCGGCGTGACCTGAGGACATGCATGCACCTGGTCTACGGCAAAATGGCGGCGGACCGCCGAAATCGTTTTTCCCAGCACATCCACATGCATCTCTGCTGAGTGGCGATTTATTGATCTACAGGAGATACACTACAAATAAGGTAGGATTATACCTCCTATGTCTGCTGTAATGCTACAGTCTGCTGGGTAGAGTGTTAGCTCTCAAACCAAGTCCACTTCCCACAAACACATACTGTGTTTACAAGGGGGACTTTTAGTGTCAGATATATACTGACCATGTATGGAGGGGCCCATAATTCATACTGCCTCATAACGAGGAAAGAAAAAAGGGAACGTTTACTCACCATACCGAACCGACAGGCACCCTCTCTTCACAATACCCTCTCCACCGGGGTGGGGGGTTGTGGACCACTCCGGACGCCTCGACTCTCTGGTTCCTGGCGTTCAAGCGAGACTTTTAACTCGCAAGGTCAGTCCCTCCACTGGGACTCCGTCGCGGCCGACCCAGCGCGGAGCTCTGGTCTGCACGCGCTCGTAGGCAGAAACCGGGGTGACCACTGGATCTCAACATCCAGCCCGTCGCCCGGCCCCGCATACTTACTTGAATGTGTCGCGGCCGACCAAGCGCAATGCAATGGTCTGCGCGCGCTCGTAGGCCGGCTGGGGTGACCACTAGTGTCGCCCAGTCCGGCGTCTTTGCTTGAAGATCTCACAGGAAAAAAACACTGGAGAAAAACTACCTAAAAAATATTTTTTCTAAAGAAAAAATCTTGCCAGGACCAAAAAGATCCCAGCAAGGAACTTAGGTCCTTACTCCTGACTAGACAGAAAAAAACTGATTCCCTGTAGCAGAGAGAGGGAGGATATACCCTCAGGGACTGCCCCTAAGGTGGAGCCAGAACGTTTTGTCTTTCTGCCTAGTCCTACTCCTGCGGAGACAACATAACCCAGCTCAGCTCTTGAGAATCAAGAAGACTACGTCTGTCAATGAGCGATAGAGAAACAATAAATATCAGACAAAGTAGACAAATCCATGTGAACAAGTAACCCTAAATAATCAAAAGAAGAACAGCAGATCTATAGTGACCTGGATGTGAGGATGATAGAGAAAGAAAGGAGTAGAATACAATTAATCAGAAAATCAGAAATGGCAAATATGTTTGCCAAACTGGAACATACGCTTAAGACCGATATGGCGACCTTACATGAAGGTCTAGGTGAAATATTAACAAGGGTTGAAGACACAGAGGAAAGACTGGATAAACATACCCTGGAATTAAAAGAGCTTGAAGAGAAAATGAGAAATCGACAAATTAAACAAAGAAATAAGTTATATAAAATGGAAGACCAACAAAACCGAAGCACAAGGAAAATCTAAGAATTCAGGGATTACCATAAACACCACAAGAAGAAGAATTAAAGGATATAACGGGAAAAAAAAATCTTTAACCCCTTAATAGGAAGATCAACAACAGAGACAATGAAAAAAGAAAGCGTGCATAGGATTAAAAGACCCCAAAATATGCCCAGAGAAACCCCAAGAGATGTAATAGTGAGGTTTCACTACGTAGAAAAAGCACAAATATGGGAGAACCTGAAAACAACATCACTGGTGACATATGAAGGAATGACACTCCAAATATCGCAGATTTAGCACCAGAAACACTGGCAAGAAGAACCATTATTAGAACAAATGCACTCCCATTATATTCGGTAGTCTTGGGGGGGGCTTCCTGACATGTTTAGTGGGTTGGAAAGATGGTCGGTCAGCTAGCTTAAAATTCTCATAAGAGTTGCAAGACTTCTAGAAAAAAAAAAAAAAAAACTAGAGAGTTACCAGTCCCTGAAATCCCTGGATGGACAGATATAATACAAGAAGGAAATTTGGAAGAAGATGATCAATGGCAACTAGTCCCTAAGAAGAGTATACCATCTAAGAGAAAATAGAAAAAGACAAGAAAAGAGGAGAAGGAAGAAGAAAAGGGAAAAAAGGTAAAAGATATAAAAAACATTACATTTTACAAAGATAAAGGGGTAGGGGAAGTAAGGTTTAAGTACAAAAGGGATGGCTGAGGTGGAGGGCTGGAAATAGAGAAAGTATAGAAAGATGGAACCCCCTTGAGACTGGCCGGGCAATAAACCTGCGCCCCCCAAAAAAGGGGTGTTAGGCCCAGCTAGTGTGCAAAGACAGGGTTCGACCTCAAGGAGAAAGAGTTGACAGATAAGAAGAGAGAAGATGGGGGGAAATCTAGTCAACTTGAAGGCCAGAATAGGGCCTAAAACCCTAATAAATGTGAATTCTAGTGTTACGGGAGGGATACCTCTCGGTATCAATACCAGAAAGCTCTCTCTGAACCTTGTGCTCCTTATCCCATGGTCTCTGTGCCTTCCAACCCGCTCACTCTCCACTGGTCTGGATAGACAAGGGGGAGAGGAGAGAAGAGACAGAGAGGGGGGGGGGGGGGGAAGGGAGTATGCAGAGACCAGAGATGACAATAAAATTTCCTAACATTAAATGTCCGAGGGATAAATACACCAGGGAAAAGACATCACATTATAAAAGAAATCAAGTACTATTCAGCAGAGGTGGTGTTCCTTCAAAAAAAACAAAAAAACAAAAAAAAAAAAAACATATCTCTCACGGTTCAAATGTAAAATGATACTCAAAGGATCAAAAGGATTAGCCAACCTGGTATTATGGGGACTCAAAAAAAGCCAAGGGTAGTGGCTATGGGGATGGCCAAAGAAGTACATTTAGACTTGAAAGATAGAATGGTAGACCCTGAAGGCCGATTTCTGTTTATAAAAGGAAAGTTACAAACAACAGAATGCACTTTGGCAAACATTTATTGTCCTAATAAAAATTCAACAAGTTACTTCAAAGACGTTATGAGGAAGTTGATGGACTTTGAGGGAAGCCTGATCATGGCGGGAGACTAACTTTTGCTTGGATCCAAAAATAAATAGTATGTCCAATGCACAGGGGATAAAGAATCAACAACTCAAGATGATTACAAAGAAACTGTTTCAATGTCAGATGATATATGTGTGGTGGGTCCAACACAGGATTATACATTTCACTCCCCTGTACATGGGACATACACTAGGATTGATTTTATAATGGTAGAACATAAATTATTGGACTTGGTTGTCAATACAGAGGTTCAAATCCTCACTGTCAGATCATGCCCCAGTGATAATTAGGATAAGATTATTGGAAAATCAAAAAATAGTAGGGATGCACCGATCCAACTTTTTTGGACCCGATACCGATATTTGGCGTTGTGAAATCGCCGATACCGGAACCGATCCGGAGCTACACACAAAGCAAGCGGCTGCAGTACAGAGCAAAGCCGCTGCTTCATGTTTACGGCTCCTCCACTCACAGGCGGAGTGCATCTGATATCACTCCGCCTGTGAGCCGGACCTATACAGGAAGTAGCGGCTCCCATCCCATACTACTACTGCACCTATTAAGGGATGGCTGAGCCGTTACCAAGTAAAAACCGGATCGGCCAGTGGATCGGTCAATGTTACCGATCCCCCGATCCATCAAAAATGGCCATATCGGCACCGATATCCGATCCGAATATCGGATCGGTGCATCCCTAAAAAAATAGGATAAAATATGTGGAGATTAAATGCTACAAGATAAACTGCTACAAGATAAAGATGTAGAAGATAAAATAAAGGAAGAACTAAAAAAAATATTTTGAGCTAAATGAAACTGGAGATGTCTCAGAAGCCACGATTTGGGAAGCACATGAGGCCTACATTAGGGGCATTCTTATATCTATAGAAAATTCTAATATCTATAGAAAAAAGAAAAAAAAGAAAAGAGAGAAATACTAATAAGAGATTTATAAACTCGAATTAAAAAAAAAAAAAAAAAAAAAAAAAGTTAATACAGAGGTGCAACACGCCGGTGATAAAAAAGGGACAAACTGAATGAGTTAATGGAGCTAGAGACTAGACAAGCCTATAATAGAGTAGCCAAAGAAAGGCATCAACGGGGAATAAACCAGGAAAACACCTAGCAAAAATCTTAAAGAAAAAAAAAAAAAAAAAAGTCTGTAAATTTTATAGAGAAAATTAAAAATAAAACAGGGGAGATGGTATTTTCAACCCCAAAGATAACCAAAGCATTCCAAAATTATTATAGCACAATATACAAAAGGGACAAAACAGGAAACTGAACTAAAAAAAAAAAGAATAAAAGAATACCTGAAAGAAGCTAGACTTCCCAAGATAGAGGAAAAATGGTCAGCTTTAGAGAGACCCATAACAGAAGAAGAGATTAATGTAGCTCTAAAAATTACGGCAACAGAAAAGAGCCCAGGCCCAGTTGGGTTTACAATCCGCTATCTTAAAATATGTAAAGAACAGTTGATACCAAAACTATGCTCATATATGAACAGTTTAGGAACGAAAGTGGAAATGAAAAGGGAAGCATTACTGTTATACCGAAAGAAGGAAAAGATGCGACCCTTTGTTCAAGCTACAGGCCAATATTAATGTTAAATACAGACACAAAGTTATTTGCAAAGGTATTGGCCACTAGAATAAAAAAACCTGATGTTTGAATGGATATATCCAGACCAGGTTAGTTTCATTCCTGGAAGAGAGAATGGAGTAAGAACACTACTGCTGTTGCAAAAACTTACTGGAGGAGAACCCTTTCTAGCAACCATTTGAAATAATATAGATATAAAGTGTATTAGGATTGGAGATAAAAAGAGCACAAGATAGCTGCATATGCAGACGATGTTTTGTTTTACATCACCAACCCTAGAATAACATTCCCACATCTAATTAAAAAGTGTTGAAAAACTACGGAGAACTATCAAATCTAAAAACAAATTCCTCAAAGTCAGAATGTAAAATGTAGGTAAACAAGAGGAACAAGATCTACAGTGGGAATTCCCATTTATTAGGAGGAAAGCAGAACTGAAATATTTAGGAATAAGACTAACCCCGTCCCTGGGGAAAATCTAATCAACCAAATTATATCCCACTACTAAACAAAATAAAAATAACAACCAAACCACTTTTTGGATAGGCCGGGTAAATATGGTAAAAATGGTGATATTGCCGAAGGTTATGAGAACATGTCATTACTTCACAAACAAGCTAAATGGGAATATAACTCACCATTAATAGAAACAAATTATTTTCCACCGGGGAAGAGGGTTTTTTGTGGTGTATTGATAAAAGATGAAAATGCACAGTTGAAACACATACTTGAACAAAAGGAGAGATTTTCACTTTTCAGGAGTTAAAACACAAGAATGAAATATTGAGGATAGATGAATGCAGGTGTCTCCAGTTGAAGCATTTGGTCACATCATTACCGCAACCAATAAGAGCAGGGAGGATTTATTACCATTTGAGTGGCTGTGTATATCAATAAACTTAGAACGTAGTATCTCAAAGATCTAGAAGATCATTGTGATGATGAATGGACGGGAAATACCGTCATTTATAGAGAAATGGGAAAATGAATTAGGAACACGGGTGAACAAACACCAATTGGCGAAAATCATGAAAATGGTACATAGCTCTGCAGTAGACATAAATACTATAGAAGTGAATTATAAATGCCTGACAAGAGGGTATAGAACACCAAATAAAGCACATAAGTATCAAATAGGGAAATCACCATACTACTGGAGAGGTTGTAAAGTAGTGGTAACAATGGCCCATATATGGTGGGTGTCCAAAAATAAAGAAATATTGGAGAGAGGTATTACAGCAAATAAAATAGGTTACAAATATAGAAATTCTAGAAGACCCATGGGTCTGCTTATTCCACACTGCGAAAAACCCAATAAAACAATATAAAGATACAGTGATCTAATGAACGCTGTAAAAAGTCTAATACCACGACATTGGCAAGAACCAGAGAGCCCCATTATAAGAAATTGGATTTAAAAAGTGGAGAATATATATATATATATATATATATATATATATAAAAAAGGAAGAATCTTTTTCTGAAGTATGGGAAAGTTGGACAGAGTTAAAAAATAATAAGAAATATGGGGAAATAGTCTGACTAGAGGAGACAGGGTAGGGGAGAAATGAAGGAAAGGATATAGCTTTGCTTTTAAAAATGTAGCAGGTTTTCCAGGCCTGATATGGGTCTGCCATCGTTACCGGTTACCTCTCCAGCCCATGTGAGCACTGACACATGGACAACTCCGGCATCTTTGTTTTGTTGTTTTTATTGTATTTGAAGGGGATGGGAGAAGGGAATGAGTGGGATACTCCTTTCGGCTCAACTAAGTACAACTTGGGACTTTTTCCTGAAAAGGTCTGTTAACGCTACCTTGATGCCAGCCGACGCTCACTGATGCTTGAATCACACTGTAACTTGGAAGAAGTGCTGAATCCTCGAATTTAAGTCCAGAAGACTCAGGACTGTGAAGTATTGAACTACTGACACTGCAAAGTCACTGACTACTCCCTCCAGCCTTGCACTGGCTTGAGGTAGCTTGACGTGAATTCCTGTATGGCTGCAACTCTCAACTGATACTCTGTACAATTCAGGGCCCAAACTGCAGGCGCCCCCTTTACACTTTAGCTCTTCAGGGTCCACTGACTATGTACCCCCTCTGTAACTTCAGGGTCCTCAACCCAGGTACCCCTGACGCTGGATCCCAGAACCTTCTCCGGAGCGGCCTCCTCTAACACTTCAGGCAGACCCCCAGGGGCAATCCTCAGTACTCACGACCTGTGTAGGCTTTCCTGGGACTGGACCCCTCTCTCACTCTCCGCTGGTTCTCGGCACACCGGATCCCCTCAGCTCAACTCAGCACTCCCTGAATTCTCAGGCGACACCCCGAGACATGCGTACTGTCCCTCCTGGGACTCTGCTTCCCGCCAAAGACCATGAGTCATGCGCCCCCTTCAGACTTATACCCCTTCCCAGATTCCTCTGCGGCAAAATCTGCCTTCTGGGGTAGATACAAGTCGGAATGTATCGCTGATTGTGTTTCCTCCACTGCCCTATCAGAAGCCTCTAATAGAGCCAGTGAGGAGACTCCCCTCTCAGGAGACACACTTGGAAACCATGACAATCTACCTAGCAAAAGAAACCTGGCCCTGCTGTAAGGCAGACAAGGCCCACTATGCGTTTACCTAGCACCTACTTGTAGGGTGCTACAAAAATAATAAAAAAAAAAAAAGAGAGGTGGGGAGGGAGGGGGGCTAATAAACAAATATCAAGATGTGTATGATAACAATTTTAATGTTTGTATTGGATATTTTGAAATTAATAAAGCGGTTATAACCATAAACACCAATGACCCAGTGCCACTGAAAGCCATGCATGCCCATGCCATCACACTGCCTCCACCATGTTTTACAGATGACATTGTGTGCTTTGGATCATGAGCTGTTCCAAGCCTTCGCCACAATTTTTTCTTCCCCTCATTCTGGTACAGAAAAATCTTAGTTTTATCCATCCAAAGAATACTTTTCCAGAACCGGTCTGGCTTTTTTAGATGTTTTTTTGGCAAAGTCTAATCTGGCTTTTCCATTCTTCTAAGAATGGTTTGCACCTTGTGGTGAACCCTCTGTATTTGCTCTTGTGAAGTCTTCTCTTGAGTGTAGACTTTGACAAGGATACACCCACCTCCTGGAGAGTGTCCATCACTTGTCTGGATGTTGTGAATGGGTTTTTCTTTACCGTAGAGAGGATCCTGCGATCATCCACCGCTGTTGTCTTCCGTGGACATCAAGGCCTTTTTATGTTGCTGAGCTCACCAGTGCGTCCTTCTTTCCTCAGAATGTACCAAACTGTTGATTTGGCCACTCCTAATGTTGCTTCTATATCTCTGATGGATTTGTTTAGTTTCTATAGCCTCACAATGGCCTGTTTCACTTGCATGGACAGCTCCTTTGAACGCATGATGTAGGTTCATAGCAACAGATTCCAAATGCAAATACCACACTTAGAATAAACTCCAGACCTTTTGCCTGCTTAGCTGATGAAGAAATAATGAAGGAGTAGCCTACACCTGGCCATGAAACAGCTTTTGATTCAATTGTCCAATTACTTTTGTCCCTTGAAAAAGGGGGGTGGCTATTCTTAGGAGCCGTAATTCCTAAACCCTTTCTCCGATTTGGATGTACATACCCTCAAATTAAACCCAAGAGTGTGCACTTTCATCCCATATGCATTATAAAACCATAGCTTGAATATGTTTTGGTAAATACCTTAAAAAAAAAAAAAAAAAAAAAAAAAAATTGTGCCCAAATATATATGGACCCAACTGTATTTTTCATTTTGTCCACGGTGCAAATTATTTAGACTAAGGGCAATGTCAATGTTATTGTGAGCTTATAGAACCTTGTGATTTTTTCCCTTCAGTTTAGAATAGTGTGGGGGTAGACATATAACATTGGTTGGGATTTTATTTTACTGCTATCCAGGGCTCCATTAGAGAGATTTTCCCTCACTCCCTGTACTCATAACAGCCATACTGGAACTAAGGGAAAATCTGCAACAACAGACAAAATAAAAAGTAAACCCCTGTCAGTTTATTATTGCTATCTGCGTCTCTGATGAAAATTTTCCCTCACTTCCTGTTTGGTGAAAACAATGTCACTGTGACAGGAAGTAGTAATGTATTTAAAGGAGCTCCAGATTAAAGTAAAAAACCCAACATAAGTTCTGATCCTTCCCCATGCTATCCAAAACGAAAAGACTTTAATAGTTGTCTGAAAGTTTGCTGTGGATGTAGGAATGTGAATGGATATATGGGTGTTTAATGTATGCAATATTGCTGGACTCCGATGGGTTTTCAGAAAGGCTGGGACCTACAGAAAAGTACCTCTCCTTCCTCTGTGAAGATGGAATCTGCTTTACGTGGATCAAAGTGTTTAATGAGCAGACTTTTCAGATGGTTCTCCACCGTTTCCTGTACCTGCACCGGCTCAACACCTGTAAAACACAAAATCTGTAAGCTGATGAAAAACTACATGTACCAGCACTCTAGTTTGTGGTTAATCAACAGCTATAAGCCCTGTATATAAAGCCTCATTATAACCGCATATTACAAAATCTGCTTCAAGGCTCAACAAATCCCAGGCGCCAGGTCGCCATGGTAATTAGAAATTGCACCCTGGAACCGGGGCATTTGTCAGCCAGGTTAACTTGTCGGATGGAAGCACTCGCGCCGCTGCCTGAATGCTTCCACACACCCTGCCTGACCCCCCCCCCCCACTATGTATCATGGGCTCCACGTGCCACCAGATAGATGGGAGGGAGGAGAGCAGAAGCACATCTTCAATCCTACCCTTCTTGTTGCTGACCCAGAAGTGACGTGTATGACGTTACTTCCAGGCCCCAGTTAACAGTTTCCCCAGCCATCAAAGCCGGGAAAGAATGTAATGTAGTGTGATGTGTATTACATGACATTCACTGGAGCACAGGGGAGACATGCAGTGTCTTTTAGACCCTGGATGTCTCAGAGAACCGGTCATCACATAGGGTACTTTTTGTGTTCTATGTAATGGAAAAAAAAAAAAAAAAAAAGTTAAACATTTTTTTTTTTAATTGTAAAAAAAAATGAAGGTTACACCCAGCACATAAAATCCCTTTACCCAATGAAATGGAGGCTCTCTAACCCCACATATATACACGTACAAATGTAAATGCACAAGTCGGGTCGGCTATGCCTGAAAACATTGGTTGCAACACACATTACATATTGCTCCCCGGAAAAAGAGAAATCGATTCTGTATGGTGCATCTAAATTTAGTTCCCTTTGATTTGGTCCATATGGTACGGTGTATATGACACATCAGCGGGGCATACTTGTGTCCTCCCCTTTGCGGTTTCTATAGGAACAGCTTGTCGGGGACGGAAGTTGTTGTTGCCTGGATGGGCGGAAGTGACGTTACGCGGTGATGCGCACGCCAGTTCCGGGACGAGCGGCGTGCGTTCCACCGCTGTCCCGCCGCCCATGTATACGGAAACCGGAAGCCGTCACGACCTGGATGGGCGGAAGTGACGCTATGCGGTGGTGCGCACGCTAGTTCCGGGATGAGCGGCGTGCGTTCCACCGCCACCCTACTGTCACAGTATACCATCCCAAATATCCGGGTAGCCGACTTTACAGCGAACACCATTGGACCACCAGGGAATATGCCCAATATGCCCAGTATAGGATAGTGGACTATCGACCAACACGATGGTCTCAGTTCGATGCCCTACTTGGTTTAGGACCACGACATGTACAGGTCAGTTTACCATATCAGTTTTTATCCTTATTATTATTATTTTTTGTGAAATGGAGTCCACGATGAGCTGGGAAGTTTTTTGGATAGCTCACCAATGGAATAAATAGTCGCGTGGGGCTTGCCAACTAAAATGTAACTACACTTGTGACTTGCAACAGCTTTTGGGTAATTGGCTGTGTAGCTACGCCCATTTGGGCGATATCTCCTCCCACATCCCCCAGGGGTCATGTGGAGGCCTGGCCCTACATACTATATTTAAACTATGGACTTGACCATGGCCTCCAGGCTCTGAGGAAGAGGCACAGCCTCGAAACGCGTCAGCCCTCTGCTTCCAGTAAAGACGTTGATCCTCTGGTAGGAGGCAGGTGTATGGAATTGATGTGCCTGAAACTTCTTGTTTGTTTGTGAGTATTTGATTTTAAACAATTTTATCCAAATAAACTTGCTGAGGATAATGCGCTAGGCTGGTGCGCCCTTCTTTTGCTTTGTACTTCCACACACCCTGCCTGACCCCCCCCCCCCCCCACTATGTATCATGGGCTCCACGTGCCACCAGATAGATGGGAGGGAGGAGAGCAGAAGCACATCTTCAATCCTACCCTTCTTGTTGCTGACCCAGAAGTGACGTGTATGACGTTACTTCCAGGCCCCAGTTAACAGTTTCCCCAGCCATCAAAGCCGGGAAAGGATGTAATGTAGTGTGATGTGTATTACATGACATTCACTGGAGCACAGGGGAGACATGCAGTGTCTTTTAGACCCTGGATGTCTCAGAGAACCGGTCATCACATAGGGTACTTTTTGTGTTCTATGTAATGGAAAAAAAAAAAAAAAAAAAAAGTTAAACATTTTTTTTTTTAATTGTAAAAAAAAATGAAGGTTACACCCAGCACATAAAATCCCTTTACCCAATGAAATGGAGGCTCTCTAACCCCACATATATACACGTACAAATGTAAATGCACAAGTCGGGTCGGCTATGCCTGAAAACATTGGTTGCAACACACATTACATATTGCTCCCCGGAAAAAGAGCAATAATTCTAGCACCAAACCACCTTTGTAATGCTAAAATGATTACCTATAGGAGGCGTTTAAAGTATTACCTATGGAAATAATAGGGTACTGAAGTCTGTCGCCATTTCACAGACACGCAAATTTAAGGCTTGAAATTTAGGTATCCATTTACTCGGTGCAAAAATTTGGGTAATTTATTGCATTTTTGTGCCACCTAAAATTAACGTTTATGCGTTTTTTACCGAAACTTTGCGTTTCTTATACATTTGCAGTAATATCGCCTGACATAAAAAAAAAAAAAAATAGAACTACCACTATTTTATTATCTGGGGCAGGGCTCGACAAATCCCAGGAGCCAGGTTGCCATGGCGACTAGAAATTGCATCCTGGTGCCTGGGCTTTTGTCAGCCCACATGAGAGAAGGGGTTTTGTCATTGAAAATTAAGCTTTGTTAGTTTAAAAAAAAAAAAAACAACAGGCTCCTAATTTTTTTAGCTGACTCCTGGGTTCAAAGTGAATTTGTCAAGCCCTGATCTGTCCAATTGTATGCTGTATGATTTTCTGCTGTCATAAGCCATATTCTGCATTAACAGACCTGACTGAATCAGCCATTCAGCTAACAAATTCACTGTTTGCGCCACAGCAGTGTAATTCTCTGACAGCAGCTGTATGACGTTCTCTGGGGAGCCGCCGGCCTGGAAATATCTGGAGGCACAAACAAAGAAAATGAACGTTTTACAACTAGGCTTAGATTAGTAAACAATAGTTACCTAATGAATCTGTACACTATAAAGCCATCATTAAAATGTTAATGCAAAGAGTCAGAGGTGCTTATAGATACCATTATTAGCCTTTAAGGGGGCCTTGAAAGTTGGGGTACTCTCTAACATGTATACTGACTTTAGATAAGTCTATGCTTTGTCCCACCACCACCTGCTTCTTAGGTCTTGCTACTGACCAGCTGAAGTGGACCTTTCAGTTACTTTACAAGTCTGCATAAAATGTATTCACAAACAGTATAATTTTGATACTGCACCTTTATGAAAAATTAGGGATGCACTGATTCCGAGCATTTTCACGAGTATCGGTACTCGGGAAAATGCTCCGGTAACCAAAACTGGAAATGGTTTGCGGTGCGATCTGTGTCCATACAAACTTAATGGGCGCAACTCACACTGCAAAGAATTGCATGCAATTTGAACAGGAATGCAGTGCGATTCCTGCCCAAATGCATGCGATTTCCCCCACAGCGTGTGTGTGTGTGTAGAAAGGGAAGCGCCATCTAGTGGGCAATTTATTAAAACATTTTTAACTCACATTAACCACTTCTGGATCAGAAGGATTTACCCCCTAATGACCAGGCCATTTTTTGCGTTGGCACTGCGTTACTTTAGCAGGCAATTGTGCCGTCATGCGACGTCGTACCTAAATACATGTGATGTCCTTTTTCCTCACAGAGCTTTCTTTTGGTGGTATTTAATCAATTTTTTTCATCCTTTTAGACCAATTTGTACCCTGCTACATATTTTTGGTAAAAAAAATAAAATAAATCCCAATAAGTGTATTTTGATTGGTTTGTGCAAAAGTTATCGCGTCTACAAACTAGAGGAAAGATGTCATTTTTTTTTATTTTTTTACTAGCAATAGTGGCAATCTGGGATTTTTAGCAGGAATGCGACATTGCAGCAGACAGATCAGACCCCTGAAATTTTTTATACTTTTGGGGAGACCAGTGACATTACTACAGTAATCAGTGCTAAAACTATGCACTGTTACTGTAATAATGACACTGGCAGGGTAGGGGTTAACCCAGGGGTGATCAAAGGGTTAAGTGTGAGCCTAGGGGGTGTTTTCTAACTGTATGGGGGAGGGATTTAAGAAATGGACACAGAGACCTGTGATCCTAAATAGGAGGGAGGAACACAGGTGCTCTGTGATCATTTCAGAGAGAAGAATGGTCAGCTGTGTTTACAACAGAAGACCATCCGTCTCTCTCAGTGGGGAAGGGTCGCGGCTGCTGGGCGGCAATCGTGGTCGCCGCCTCCGTGGATCGGCATCCCGCTGCCTAGTGGGGGGCGGGCAATTTTGCATTTGCCAGATATGTATTTAATATGAATTATAACTTTTATTACCCTGCCTGCTAGATGGTGCTTCCCTTTCCATACACACACACAGGTGCGGTGAGGAAAATTGCATGCGATCCTTTGCAGTGCGATTTGTGCCCATTTAATTTGTATTGACACAAATCGAGCCGCAAAGTTTCAGTACTTGGTATCAGCAAGTACTTGACCGAAAGTATACGTACTCATACTCACAGATAAAAAATAAAAACGTATCAGGGCAACCCTAATGAAAAAAATTCATCCCTTTGCTTAGGTTAAGATAATGTTATCCATCTGCTGCAAGCAGTCTCCTCTCCCACAGAGATAACTCAGATCGGAGGAAGCTCAGGTAAGGATTGGGGGCACTGCACACTGCTGAGATTCAATTTATCTATGGCCGGCTTAACTATGTAGCCAGTCAACTGAGAGGCTACAACAGGGGCTGATCTGTGTCAGACATTTAAAAGCATGGCCAAGAACTACAAAGTTGCTAGGATTTACACGATTGTGTCATCTCTGAGCTGTCATCTGAAGCCAGGGAGTAGATGGTGACCCCGAATATCCTTCTGGAGAGAAAAGCAGATGAAGGCATTGGTGTTGGGGGGAGTGCTGTGATAAGTGCAGCCAACTGTCAGTATTTTTACTGGCAGCCAGTAAAAAAAAAAAAAAAAGTATTTTTCTCCTGCCAGTAAATGCCAGTGACAGGAAAAGGATGGCAGTTAGAAATATCGCTGTGACGCTTGGCTCAGAACTGCACACTTGCACACGTCTAGAGCTGGCCGAGACCATCTGAGTGCCTGCTACAGTGTATTCGGGTGGTGCTGGAGCATGGCGTGTGATGTTCTAGCACAAGGGAGCCGAGCGGAGCGTCTGAAGCCTCACGTGATGCAGGACTGGAGCAAGGCAAGCCAGGAGTGGGACTGTCAGTGCTGTTTGGAATGGAGTGGACTTAAGGGACCACCTGGCATGGAGAGAGACTGTAACTGAGACCATGTGTCGTGTCATTGAGGTGTCAATCACGTGTGCTGCTGCTGCACCTGTACGTGTCACTGTGATAGCCAATTTCATGTGTGGGAGCCGCCCATTCTAAGTTCTTGCCCTCCTGAGTCCTGTCCCTGAGCATTTACTATATACAAAAATAAAATAGGAAATCAGTTTTTTTTTTTTTTTTAATATCTACCTTCACTCACATTACTAACTGCATATTGTATTTGTTTATAGCCTGAATAGTGAAATTTGCACTTTAGACCCGGTTCACACTGGTGTGGCATGGGATCCGACTTATGAGAGCATGAAATGTCAAATTAAATGTTTGCCTATGAAAGACGTCTTAACTGATCCGACACAAATTGCTCCAACTTTAGAAAATCTTCCAGCACTACTTTGGTCAGACTTTGATACGACAAATGCCATAGAGTGTAATAAGGTTACAATAGGTTGGATCAAAGTTGGACAAAGTTGGATCAAAGTTGAACCTGGGCAGAAACTGTAAATTTGGAACTTTTCAAAATGCCAGGGAAGACTTGGCTGTGCCAGTAAAGTTTGGGTGCTTTGTCAGTAAACTTCAATCTGGTAGGTTGGCAACACTGGCTGTGATCTCAGAGAGGTAATACATACCTGGAAGTGTTACATTTGTATATTACTTAGCCTGCACCTGGCATGAAGACAAACATTGGTTTCTAGGTCCGCATTGATGGAAAAGACAGGCTCACTGCCAATATTTAGGTCCAGGTGGTAGCACTCCAAAGCACTGACATCCTAGTTAAAGTCATCATAACCTAACACTTGGGGTTCTGAGGATCCAGGGAGGGGGGTGGGTCTGAAGGCTACTAAAAAGGTATGTGCTGGGCCTAATGGGTGAATTTCTATAGTGTACATCTATGCAGGTTCATCTGACCTCAGCCGACTGACCTCTTCAAGGAGTTAAATATAGCGGGTTCCATGATATAGTCACGACTGCCCAATTTCTCCAGACATTCCTGCTGCACCTCGGCATCGTCCTCCCCTTCTGTATACTCTTCATCCTGCCACACGGGGAGCACAGGGATCATTGAACTCTTTCAAGCATTGCTAGGATATAAAACAGTCACATGACACAACTTCCCCGCATTCCTAACCACAAGCTACCAGTGCATGGATTGGGGCGGCTCTACCACTTTTATTGGAAAGCTGTTGATGCAGGTACTGAGCTCACAGCTGCAGTATATAAAACGTACCTTAGTAGACAGGCGGTGAACATGTTAAACACGCTGTATTTAAAGGGCACTCACATACAGAACACTTCTGCCTTCCCGCACTGCTTATCTGTAGTATATGCACCAATAAATCCCAACACTTGTTATTTTGTTTTGGCTAAAACAGGGAAGGGTTGGAGGCCTTGTCAGGTTTTTATTGACCTCAGGATAAGAAGAAGCGAAGCTAAATCCCTCCAGTGGGAACAACTGCTCCCCCATTTCTTGTATGGGTGTCACAGAAAGGTGAAGTGAGGAAACATGTCTCCTATGGAGTCACCAGCACAAAGAAAAGCTAAATAAAAAAAAAATTTGATTCTTCCCCATTCTAAGAGGGAAAAATAAAGGTTTTCCTGGAATTTCTCAGCAGAAGGAAGGACTACGAGAACTACAACAGATATAAAAAGTTTATACACCCCTAATGTCAGGTTTCTGTGATATAAAAAAAAATGAGACAAAGATATATAATTTCAGAACTTTTTCCACCTTTAATGTGACCTATAAACTGTACAACTCAGTTGAAAAACAAACTGAAATCTTTTGGGTGGGAAGTAAAAATAAAACGAAAATAATGTGGCTGCATAAGTGTGCACACCCTCTTATAACTGGGGATGTAGCTGTGTTCAGAATTAAGCAATCACATTCAAATTCATGTTTAGACCACGTTCACATTGGGCCAATCTGACATGTCAAATCGCATGCCAAATCGGAGCCAGGTGCCGGCACTGTCGAAATCGGTGTGACGCAGACTTTGCGGCGCCATACCAATTCCTAAAAGTAGTTTCTGCACTACTTTGGGTGACTGGGGGGGGGACCTGCACAGATGTCTGTCAAATCACCCCCGGAAGTTGGACTGAAATGCCGGTTTGAAATCATGTGAGTTCAGGGGAACTTGCATGATTTCAAACCCGCCCTCAGTGTGAACCTAGGCTCAAAGTGCCTCTGATTAACCCCCGTATAAAATTCAGCTGTTCTAGTAGGTCTTTCCTGACATTTTCTTCAGTCGCATCCTACAGTAAAAGCCACGGTCTGCTGGGAGCTTCCAAGGCATCAGAGGAATCTCATTGTTAAAAGGTATCAGTCAGGAGAACGGTATAAAAGAATTTCCAAGGCATTAGATATACCATGGAACACAGTGAAGACAGTCATCATCAAGTGAAGAAAATATGGCACAACAGTGACATTACCAAGAACTGGACGTCTCTCCAAAATTGATGAAAAGAGGAGAAGAAAACTGGTCAGGGAGGCTGCCAAGAGGTCAACAACATTAAAACAGAATTATGGGTTTAAATGTTCTTCCAGTAGTATACTTACCTAGGTGGATGCAGCATCGGTCCCTCGGCGCCTCTACACTGAGAGCCGAGCGATTGAACACCGCCAATCGCTCGGTTCCCCTAGCAGAGAGCTGCTGACTGTCAACAGCTCTCCGCTCTGCCTTCTCCTCGCTCATTGCAGCGCTGGGCTGTGGAGGGACGGGTAGTGGCCGGGTGTCGGTCCAGGCACCTGGTTGCTCCCAGCTTCCATTGTCGTGATGACACGGTCCCTGGACCAACTTCTGTGACGTCAGACTTCAGCCCGCTCCCTGCTGAAAACGGGTCACAGGATTGCAGAACAAACGTCACTCCTGTGATCCATAGGGGATGTACAGCCAAATGAGCTTTCCCCGTACATCTCCTTTAAAGTGGTTGTAAACCCACTATAATTACTTTTACCTATAGGTAAGCCTATATTAAGGCTTACCTATAGGTGCTGTATATATCTCATAAACACCGTTTAGGAGATATTTGCAGTGCATGCAGCCCATGACGTCATCGGCGCATGCGCTCTAAAGAAACGGCCGCCGATGCTGTTCAATCAGAGCCCTGTGCCGTGAAGCCTTACAAAGAAAAACATCCAAGCCTGGCTAAATTTTGCAAAAACACATCCGAAAATGTGTTATGGTGTGATGAAAACAAGGTGAAACTTTTTGGCCATAATTCCAAAAGATGGGTTTGGCAGAAAAACAACACTGCACATCACCATAAGAACACCATACCCATAGTGAAGCATGGCGGTGGCAGCATCATGCTTTGGGGCTGCTTTTCTTCAGCTGGAACAGGGGCCTTAGTCAAGGTAGAGGGAATTAGGAACAGTTCCAAATAGGAGTCAATATTGGCACAAAACCTTCAGGCTTCTGCTAGAAAGCTGAACATGAAGAGGAACTTCATCTTTTAGCATGACAACGACCCAAAGCATCCATCCAGGAACAAAGCAGTAATCACAATTGTATCACTAACTAGTGATATTCCACCTATCTTGATTCCCTACTTGCTCGCTCCATATAAACATTAACAGGGGAGGGGAAATCAGTTCATGGGAGCGATAGCATGAAAACCATGGGACCCCAGGAGGCTGCCATTGCAGATCTCCCCTCCTCCTCCTCCCTGGATATCAGCACTCAGGTAAAAACAATACAACTTTCACTTGCTACATGCTTGCTCCAGGTCTGTGACTCAGAATAGCCAGACAGATGGCTTTTTCAGGAAGCCCACGTTTTCCTTGTGACAGCTGCACTTTATAATAAGGATATTGACAAAGAAACATTCCCAACGACCTGCAACACAACGCTGTGTGTCCCAGACATTCGGTGCTGGGACTTGTAGTTCCCCCAGGCGGACTTACCCCTCCTCTGTCCTCCCAGTCTCCCACAATGCCCCCTCCACCTCCACCCATGAAATAATCTCCTTCCATCCTCCCAGATATGGGGGGTCCCCTGACAGCCTCCAAGCGCCTTCCCTTGTTGTTTCCGGGCGCTCAGAGATGACGTTCCCGCGCACCGGAAATACGAGCTCATCCTGAATCTTCTGTCATACAAAAGCGCCGAGCGACAGGAAACTTCCGGTGGCCATCACCGTTCCAGGAGGGGAGAGGGTTTTCCCATACGAGCCAGTAGAGGCGCTGTAGAGCAGCGTTCTCTGTCGCTCACAGTAAAGGGAAGACTGGCCCCACCGCCACACCCAGATCTACTTTAAAAGATCACCTGAGGGGGAGGGGACAGTGCGGACACTCCTTCTCTCCAGAGCTCCTCATTGCCATCTCCTTTCTAGGTGATTCCTCACATACTCCTTTCTAGGTGATTCTCCCAGGTGATCTGTGTTGCTATGGCCACCCCCCAGGTGCTTCTCATCGATATGGCCACCCCCCCAGGTGCTACTCATCGCTATGGCCACCCCCCAGATGCCACTCATCGCTATGGCCACCCCCCAGGTGCTACTCATCGCTATGGCCACCCCCAGGTGCTACTCATCGCTATGGCCACCCCCCAGGTGCTACTCATCTATATGGCCACCCCCCAGGTGCTACTCATCGCTATGGCCACCCCCCAGGTGCTACTCATCGCTATGGCCACCCCCAGGTGCTACTCATCGCTATGGCCACCCCCCAGGTGCTACTCATCTATATGGCCACCCCCCCCCCCCGCCAGATGCCACTCATCGCTATGGCCACCCCCCAGATGCCACTCATAGCTATGGCCACCCCCCAGGTGCTACTCATAGCTATGGCCACCCCCCCAGGTGCCGCTCATCGCTATGGCCACCCCCCAGGTGCTACTCATCGATATGGCCACCCCCAGGTGCTACTCATCGATATGGCCACCCCCCCCAGGTGCTACTCATCGATACGGCCACCCCCCCCAGGTGCTACTCATCGATGCGGCCACCCCCCCAGATGCCACTCATCGCTATGGCCACCCCCCAGGTGCTACTCATCGCTATGGCCACCCCCCCCCAGATGCCACTCATCGCTATGGCCACCCCCCAGGTGCTACTCATCACTATGGCCACCCCCCAGGTGCTGCTCATCGCTATGGCCACCCCCCCAGGTGCTCCTCATCGATATGGCCACCCCCAGGTGCTACTGATCGCTATGGCCACCCCCTCAGGTGCTACTCATCGCTATGGCCACTCCCTCCAGGTGCCACTCATCGCTATGGCCACCCCCCCAGGTGCCACTCATAGCTATGGTCACTCCCTCCAGGTGCCACTCATCGCTATGGCCACCCCCCCCCCAGGTGCCACTCATAGCTATGGCCACCCCCCCAGGTGCCACTCATAGCTATGGTCACCCCCCAAGGTGCCACTCATAGCTATGGCCACCCCCCCCAAGTGCCACTCATCGCTATGGCCACCCCCCCAAGTGCCACTCATCGCTATGGCCACCCCCCCAGGTGCCACTCATTGCTATGGCCACTCCCCCCCCAGGTGCCACTCATCGCTATGGCCACCCACGGTAGATCCGGCACTGGTGTCCGTAGGATTTTATTATTATTTTTTACCATTTTATTTTTACAATTTTTTTTTAGGAGCCCCGGGGGGTGGGGGCTCTGGTGAAATATCAGGGGTCTTTGAGATAGAAAACAATTGAGGACACAGCCCTCACTCTTCATTCTCAGCTGCACAGAATGGACAGGAGCTGCTCTATACAGAGCTTCCCATTCATTCATAAACTGAAGCATAGTAAACACTGTTTACTATGCTTCAGTTATAAACAGACATGATCGGTACCAATCAATAACTCATGTACATTCAGAAAAGAAGGGGGCCAGTAAATGACATATTTACTGACTCCTTTCCTCGCTCTGCATCCTGACACATTCCCCGCACAGCAGGGGAAGGCAGCAGAGCTGCGGGGGCCCCGGAGCAGCGGGACTTGGATAGGAGGGGCTGCATAAAGAGACCATGCCCTCCATTTTCCTCCTTCAGTCTGTGGGAGGGAGAGAAGCAGGCTTTCAGCAGCTGCAGGAGGATAATGGAGGGCATTGGTTTCAAGAGCATGGGGTCCGGTTGCAGTTGTGACCCCTGTAGTTGCACTCCAGCACTTACAGTGGGGTGCCAGGGGTTTTTTTTTTTTCTTCTCTGACAATTATCAGGGCATTGTTACTCCCACTTACTACCAATGCAGGGGCTTTTTTTTTTTTTAACTCCCATAGACATTTGACGCCAGATCTTTTTTTTTCCATTATACCTACTGGCTACAGCACAGGGGGCAGTAAAATGACCCTTTATTTAAGTGGTTTGACATATTGGGTATTTATTTACTAAAAAAAAAGCTTTATATATATATATATATATATATATATATATAAATATCAAAAATTTCTCTCTGCCTACAAAAAAAAAAAAAAACATACTGGCTTAGCAGCAAGAAGGATTTGCGTTGGGGGATAAATACATCTCTAACAAATTGTATTTTTTAAGTTTTGGATTCAGTGGTGTTGAAATATTGTCACCCTTGTCAGTTTTTTACTACTATATCTCTGCTGAAGCTACCAAAATATAAAGTAATCGAAAACCTAAAATGTTACAACGAGTAACAGAACAAATGAGAGGAAATCTTCCAATAGGGTACACCTGTTCTTGTAACAACTGTATAAAAGGGAATTTTCTCTTACTTTGGAATGAGTTCCACTCACTTATGGTTGTGTCTCCAAAACAAGAAGTGAAGAGAAAACTTTGCATAGCACATTCTTTTAGCACAAGATGAAAAAAAGAAAAAAGTGGCACATAAATATCCCATCCTACCCAAATTCACTCCTATGTAAGCCACAAACTTCCCCATAAGCCCCGTACACACGTGCAGATTGTCTGCAGACTTACCAAAACCATATAATATGAGGTCAAACCTAAACACTTTCAATTTGTATGCAATCCGGCAGGCCCTTGCACTACATAGAAAAGGTAAGTCTGCACATAATCTGCATGTGTGTATGGGGCATAAGCCCTCGTATCGTCTATATTCCTTGTAAAGTCCAAGGTTGTTTTTTTTTTTTTTGTTTTCTAGCAAGGAGTTTTCTTTTATTACAACTGAATTTTTTTTTAGATTCATATACTAAAAGAGAAATTACTGCAAACTGAAATGTGGAGTATAAAAACTATTCACCAACACCATTACCCCCCTAAGGTGGTTTTCTTTGCAGACCCTGCCAGTAATGAAGAATACGTGTTCCTAATCTTCTGTTGGGAGACTGAGAACGCACATCATTTTGCGAACTAAAAATTAGAAGAAATGGTGTCATCCCTGCCCAACTGTCTTTGGCTAAACTACGGAAACCCTCCCCCTCTGCTCTCCTGTAGTCCAAAGATAAGAGTAGGGAGAGCTTATTAGGCTCCTAAAGATAAAACAATAAGTGTGAACAGGGCAACCCTGAATTTCCGAAATGATCAACAGGAAACATTTGCACTTATCGAACAGATATAAAAAGCACTTTTATTGGCATAGTTAACAACAGACTAAAAGGGAGCAAAATGTGATTTTTGACTTTACTGTAAAATCCATTTGTAACAGTTCATTGACGGACACAAGCTTCTTCATTATTTAGAAACATAGGTTATATTACCCCCTATAAGAGTAGGACACTAGGCAGAAAAAAGACTTGGCTACGCCTATGGTAGTAGACTCCCCCTCTCTGGTATAGGTCTTCAGTTTAGCAGCAAGCAGTGTCAGAAGTATTACAACTGCATGGAGGGGTGGGTGCTGTGTCCCTCAGTGAACTCAGAAAAATTGATTTTTATGGTAAGTCAAAAATCCCATTTTCTCTGTTCATTGACGGACACAGCTTTGTCAGTATTCAGTACTCAGAACCATAGGGACATCCTCAAGCAGTGCCAAACATTAGGGGTGGGACAACAGAAAATCCCAAGGCTAAACACAATAGCCAACCAGGTAAACAGGAACTCAACAAAAAAACAACTGAAGCCCAATCTGAACAATACACCCCCAAAAAGGGAACAGACCATCAAAACATTGCGGCAAAAGGAAGCATCTGCAGAGGCCAACACATCCAAAATTTTGTGAAAAAGTGTGCACTGACAACCACATGGCCGCCTTGCCAACCTGTGCCACTGACTCCTGATGACAAAAGACCCAAGAAAGTGCTGAAATAGAGTTTGCCACTACAGGGAAAGAAGGAACCTGACCCCTGATAGAATAGGCCTGAGTCACCGTCTGTCTTATCCATCTGGAAATGGTCGCAGAGGAAGCAGACAACCCTTTCCGAGGCCCATCCGTGAGCACAAATAGTAAGTCTGACTTCCTAAAAAACTCCGTAGCTGCCAGGTACACCCTAATTGCCTAGACCACATCCAAGGCAATTTCCTTCGGATGTTTTGGCCTGGGACACAGGGAAGGCAACACAATGTCTTCATTCAAATGAAAATCAGAGACAACCTTTGGGATGAACGATGGACGGGGCGAAGAACCACCTTATCTCTGTGAATCACCAAGTAGGCCTGAGTCACCGTCTGTCTGATCCATCTGGAAATGGTCGCAGAAGAATTGGACAGCCCATTTCTTGGCCCGTCCATAATCCCAATTAGTGAGTCTGACTAATTTGAAAAGACACAAGCACGTTTGACACGTGTGAAACCCGTCTAACTGTATCCTATGTACCCTGTCCGTGTTTGACTTATGCAATAAAGGACTTAATTTATATCTAAGCTTCTGGTGGTGTGCGGCCAACCTTTTCTTCTATATCTTTGCCTGCACAGTGGCGAGCCAGGGCCAGCACCCATATTGGAAGGCTTTTTATTTAGTCATCTGAGCGTGTATACATTCTCTGATGTCGTACTTCCAGGGCTGCCAACACACTCTTTGCACCGCCCTGGTGATTGACATAAGCCACAGCCATGGCATTGTCCAGCTGTATTCACACCAGAAGCCCCCAGAGGTGATCCGTCCAGTGATCCAGGCACAGCCTGATCTCCCAAAGTTCCAAGACATTGATCGGTGGTCGACTCCTCCAGCATCCAACAACTCTGAGCACAGCTCAGTCCCAGGACACCTCCCCACCTGGACAGACTGACATTCATGGTGACCACTGACCAATACAAGGGGAGAAAGGATTTGCCCTGCCGAAGAGCCAAGTCACCAGACCAGAGACCCCCTGGTTTCCCGGCTCACCGGGATTGGATTGTCCAGAGTCTTCAGACACTTGTGCCATATTTCCAGGATCTCCTTTTGAAGGGACCTCGTATGGAACTGTGCAAGACGGAACCACCTCAAAAAGGTTGACACCATCAGGCCCAGCTCCCACATGCAAGTCCAAAGGGAGGACCATCTGCTGAATAATAGGAAATGAATCGCAGCATGCAACTTCTGGAGTTTGTCCAGAGGAAAGAACACTCTGGCTAGAGCTGAATCAAGAGTCAGACCCAGATAATCCAATTTCCAGGAGAGAATCAGAGCAGACTTCTGGTAATTTAGAAGCCAACTGAACTCCTTCAGGGTCTGTATAGTTATCTCCACGTTTTCTATCAAGACAGTAGAGAACTCTACTCGCAAGAGGAGGTCGTCCAGATAGCCCAGTACTGCAATCCCCCGCTGACGTTGCAACGCCAGAATCGGGGCCAACACTTTTGTGAAGACCTGAGGAGTGGTTATGCCACGACCTGATAATGTTTTTCTCCTACAGCAAAAACGAAAAAAGCACTGGTGTCCTGCACATATACGAAAGTGCAGGTAAGCATTCTTGATGTTGATAGATGCAAGACAATCCCCCTGATGTAGGGATGCCACCACCGTGCAAATGGACTCCATTCTGAACTTCTGTCCATGCACAAGGCAGTTCAGGGCCTTAAGGTCCAGAATCTAATGATTGAGACCATGAACAGGTTTGAATAAAAACCCTGAAATCGCTCCGGTACCGGAATCGGGACAATCGCACCCTGAAGCAGCAGGTCTTGCACTGCCCCAAAGAGAGCTTGCAATCAGTCCGGGGACAGACACACATTGGAAGGGAAGAACAAAATTCTATCTTTTAACCACTTAAGCCCCGGAAGATTTTACCCCCTTCCTGACCAGGGCCTATTTTGCGATTCGGCACTGCGTGACTTTAACGGACAATTGCGCGGTCGTGCGACGCTGTACCTAAACTAATTTGACATCCTTTTTTTCCCACAAACAGAGCTTTCTTTTGGTGGTATTTGATCACCTGTGTGATTTTTTTGATCATGCGCTATAAACAAAAAAAAGAGCGTCAATTTTGCAAAAATAACAATATTTTTCAAATTTTTTTATATGAAATTCCCCCCCCCCAAAAAAAAGTAAAAATCAAAATTTTTTAACATTTTAGGCCAATTTGTTTTGCTGCTACATATGTTTGGTAAAAAAAATCCCAAAAAGCGTATTTAGATTGGTTTGCGCAAAAGTTATTGCGTTTACTAACTAAGGGAAAAGATTTGTCATTTTTGTTGTTTTTTTTTTAACGCGTAATGGCGGCGATCTGCGATTTTTTTGCGGGACCGCGACATTGCTGTGGACAGATCGGACCCTTGACTGACATTTTTGACACTTTTGGGGTTACCAGTGACATTACTACAGTAATCAGTGCTATACATATGCACTGTTACTGTAAAATGACACTGGCAGTGAAGGGGTTAACTTTTTTGAGGGGGAGGGGTTATGTGTGTCCCTAGGGGCGCGATTCTAACTGTGATTGGCTGTGGCTTGAGGTGTAAGAACAGCGATCAACAGTCCTACATAGTAGAACCTTATGATCACTATTCTTACACAGGGGAGAATGACAGGCGGCTTGTTTACATTAGCCGCCTGCCTTTCTCCCGGTGTAACTGACGATCGCGAGTGCCCGGCGGACATCGGGTCCGCCAGGCACACGCGTGCGGGGGGGGGGGGGGTCCGTGACCGAGCAGGAGCACGCATCCAGCGGCACGCGCTCGCTCCCCAGAGCCTCACAGGCTAGTGACGTACCGATACGTCGCTTTGCCTGTGAGGGGCTGACCGCCGCAGTATATGTACTTGCGGCGGTCGGCAAGTAGTTAAAAAGTAACTATAGATCTGTTAGTTTAACTTCTATAGTCGGGAAGATACTGGAGAGTTTAATAAAAGACCACATAGATGAGTTCTTCCTGAAAAAAAATATTTTAAGCAACAGACAGCATAGATTCATGAAAGAAGGAAGTTGTCAAACAAACCTAATTTCATTTTATGAGGAGGTAAGTAAAACCTTGGACAGAGGGGTGGCTGTGGACGTAGTATACTTGGATTTTGCAAAAGCGTTTGACACAGTTCCCCACACACGACTAATGTGTAAAGTAAAGTCTACTGGCTTGGAAAGATCGGTTTATAATTGGATAGAAAATTGGCTAAAAGATTAGTGGTTAATGATTCTTACTCTGAATGATCTAAGGTTATCAGTGGTGTACCCCAAGGTTCAGTGTTGGGACCCTTACTTTTTAATATGTTTATAAATGATATAGGGTCTGGGAATAAAAGTACCATTTCAGTCTTTGCAGATGACACCAAGCTTTGTAGTGGAATAACTTTCTTACAGGATGTCTCCAACTTACAAGCTGATGTCAATGCACTGTTTCATTGGGCAACTATGTGGCAAATGAGGTTTAATGTTGATAAATGTAAGGTTATGCACTTGGGGGCTAAGAATATGCATGCATCATACATACTAGGTGGAGTAGAACTAGGGGAATCCATAGCGGAGAAGGATCTGGGTGTTCTGGTAGATCATACGCTTAATAATAGCATGCAATGCCAAGCTGCTGTTTCCAAAGCAAGCAAAGTCCTTTCTTGTATTAACAGAGGCATGGACTCCAGAGAGCGAGATATTTTGCCCCTGTACAAATCATTAAGACCTCATCTGGAATATGTAGTTCAGTTTTGGGCACCAGTTCTTAAAAAGGATATCGGAGAACTGGAGAAAGTGCAATCAAACTGATAAGAGGCATGGAGGAGCTCAGCTATGAGAAAAGATTAGAGGAACTGAATTTATTCTCTCTTGAGAAGGGGAGATATAATCAACATGTATAAATACATAAGGGGTCCATATAGTGAACTTGGTGTTGAGTTGCTCACTTTAAGGTCAACACAGAGGACAAGGGGCACTCTTTACGTCTAGAGGGAAAACAGATTTCGTCTCCAAATACGGAAAGGTTTCTTCACCGTAAGAGCTGTGAAAATGTGGAATAGACTTCCTCCAGAGGTGGTTCTGGCTAGCTCACTAGATCACTTTAAAAAAAGTCTGGATTCTTTCCTGGGTGTACTGAATATACAGTAAGTGGGTACTAAAACTTTTTTTAAGGTAAAGTTGATCCAGGGAATATCCGATTGCCTCTCGGGGAATCAGGAAGGAATTTATTTCCCATGCTATAGCAAATTGGATGATGGTTTGCTGGGTTTTTTCGCCTTCCTCTGGATCAACTGCGGGTATAGGATTGTGTATATGGGATTAGCTAAATAGGTGTACAGCGCCAAATATAAATTGATAACATATATTAAAAAACATATATTAAAAACTCAATAAAGACCAAAGTCCCTAAAGTCCATAAACAGGTGCATAAAGTCAGTAGTGAGTGGAAAGAGGAAATCCAACACCATACAGCTTAGATCTCAAAATCTTGGAGCAACCACGTGTTCTAGTAATAGGTGTCTCCTTACCGGAATGTTTGACCCCCAGTCAAGAGAGGTCAAACAGGCATGGATCAAAAGAGCTGGAAACCCAGAGTATGCTGTATCTCCAAAGGTAATTGGCACCAGATCAATCACATTCGGTCCTTAAAGGTGTTATTCCCAAATTAATTCACGTCTCCAGAGTTCCTAACATAGATGGTTAGGTTGCCTCTCCAAAAAAACAGATGGAACTCAGATGGTGAAGTAAGTTTGGTTTATTAAAATTAACAAAGACAAAGTGAACTACTCACATGTTGGTATATGACAACAAACAAAAGTTCCAAGATGGCCGAAGCTAGGGGCGTGTCTGCGTGCGGGCCAGCGTATCCGACGCATTTCGTCATCACATAAGACGTTATCAAAGGCCTGTACGGGTGAGGGTGCCCCTTCAGGCAGAGGGAGAGTTGTCTGCGGGACCAGCGGAACCCGCTTTTGACTTAACCCAGGGTCTCTTAGAATCTCCTGAGAAGGCATGGGAGCGTTTTGAACCCTTATCCTGCGACCCCACGGGGCAAAAGGGCCGCTTGTGGGCTGAGAAGACCGGACCATGTTTGCGACGAGGCTCTCTGCTTTTAGTGACCTGCGGAACCAGGATGCTCTTACCTCCCATGGGACCTTTAATGATCGCTTCCATCCAAGCTCCAAACAGACAATCCCTCAAGAAAGGAAAGATCCAACAGCACCTTTTTGGAAGTCTGGTCCGCAGACCAGCATTTTAGCCAAATCATGTGGCGAAGGGTCACCGGCGCCCTACAGGTTAACGAGGCCGCGTCTAGGGAGGCATCACAAATATACTGCAACCACTGTATCAGCTGGTCTGCCAATTCTGCCACCTCAGGGGGATGTTGACTCCCTTCCAAATCCTGGCGCAGACGTTTTAGGGTAGGCAGGGCACAGGAGAGACCGCCCAACGCAGAAGGGGCCGCATCCACCCCAAAATTTTCCAGAGGAGAAGGGGGACACTACTCACCACACCTTCGGGACCGTGTGGGCACCCCTCCAGGCAGATCACCTCCCCATCTTGGAATGGGGGGTGTTGGGGGCCGGAGGTACGCTGTAACTCAGGCCGCGGCCCGGTCGTGTGTGTCCTCGCAAAGTGTTTCACTCGCCGCCCAGCCCCGAGCCTGTGGGCCTATATCGCGCCCGACCTAGCGCAGAGCTGCGGTCTCCACGGGTTTGCTGGCCAGACTGGGGAGACCGTAGGGATCTAGGATATCCAGTGCGTCACCCAGTCTGGCAGTTGATCTTAGTTTGCACTGGAACAGACTTGATTGTAGAAAGAAAAACAAAAAAGAAAAAAAAATGCTAGGATCAAAGATCCCAGCAAGGAGCTAGGTCCTTACTCCTGACTAGGCAGAAAACAAGCTGAGATCTTATAGCAGGAAGTGGGAGTACCCTACGGGCGTAGTCAAGCTTTTTTACTCTTTTCCGCCTAGTGTCCTACTCCTAAGGAGAGCAGCATAAGCCAACGGTCAATGAAGATATGAAGCTGTGTCGGTCAATGAATAAAATAAATCCTTTTCTCTGATGTTCATTGACGGACACAGCTCCATATCTTCTTGACCCATGGGTTATGCTGCCCCCTACAGGAGTAGGACACTAGGCAGAAAAAAGTTTGACTATGCCTATAGGGCAGTCCCAGGAGGTATACTCCAACTTCCTGCTATAGGTCTTTCGTTTTGTAACAAGTAGTGTCAGAAGAACATATAACACAACTAATTAGAGGGGCGGATGCTGTGTCCGTCAATGAAAAGGATTTCTCTTTTGTTTATTGACGTACACAACTCCATATCTTCTTGACCCTTGGGACGTCCCAAAGCAGTGTCAACATGAGGGGTGGGAAATACAGCCATAAACATACTTTCAAAAGGCTAAACATAGCCAACCTGGTAAAACAGGAGCTCAACTAGGAACAACTGGAGCTCACCTGACAAAAAAATTACACTCTCAAAGAGGACTAATCCTCTCCAATAGTAGCCTGCAGAACCTTGCGGCCAAAAGAAGCATCCGCAGATGCCAACACATCCACCTTATAAAATTTAGTGCAAGTGTGCACGGACGGACCAGCCGTCTAGCAAAACGGCACCACTGACGCCGGATGACGGAAGCGCCCACGTAAAAAAACACATAACAGAGAAAGGAGGATGCTGACCCTTGATGGAATAGGCCTGCACCAGGTCTGCCTCATCCATCTGTAAATGGTCGCCGCAGACATGGCCAGCCCCTTACGGGGTCCATCCGTAAGGACAAACAGGGAATCCAATTTACAAAAATGACTGTCGCCACCAGATACACCCTGATTGCCCGAACCACATCCAAAGAATCTTAGGCAATCTCTTTGGGGTGCTAAGGCTTAGGAAACAAGGAAGGCAACACAAAGTCTTTATTTGAATGGAAACCAGAGACGACCTTAGGAAGGAATGACTGGCAGGGACGAAGCACCACTTTATTTTTGTGAACCACCAAGTAAGGTGAACGACAAGACAAGTTGCCAGCTCCGACACCCTCCGTGCAGAAGAAAAAGCCACAAAGAATGCTAACTTATGGGTCAATGTAAGCAGAGGAATCTCGCAAATATGTTCCAACGATTGTTACTGAAGAACCGACAGCGCCAAGTTGGGATCCCACGAGGACCATGGAGACCGCACTGAGGGGAGCCAAGTGGCGAACCCCCTGAACCTCAGAAGCGAACGCAAAATCGCCAAGGCTGAACCTGGCCCTTGATGGTACGCGAGGCCAGATGCTGCTGAACATCTCATTGGAGGAAGCCAAATTCAGTCACCAAAAAGGAGAGAGGGTGAACCCCAAGAGATTCACATCCCCAAAGAACGCTCTTCAAACGCAATGGTAAATCTACCTAGAAGTAGATTTATTAGCTTGCAGCAGCGTGGCAATCACAGATTCAGACACTCCTCTAGCTTTCAGCACCTGGCTTCGGACAGCCAAGCCGGTAAAGCCAGCGACTGTAAGGCAAGATGGAAGATAGGCCCTTGAGCCAACAGATCACCTACAGAGCCTACGCAGGAGCCCTGACAGAAGTTCTAAAGGAGGAAAGACATATCAGACGATATCAGCCACAAAAGTGCCACCAGTGCGTCTGTGGTGTCGGCCAGAGGATCCCGAGACCATGGCACAAACCCAAGCACCTTCCTGATAAGACGAGATGCCAACAGGACCAGCTCGGGAGTTGCCCATAGAAGACACAACTGATGAAAAACACCTCCAGGAGGACAGGCTAGCATCTGTGCTGACAACTGACCAGTACAAGAGAAGGAAGATTTACTCTGTCAAAGCACCGGAGAGCAAAGCCACTGAACCAGGGACCCTCACGTACCCCGGCTCAACAGGATCAGATTGTCTAGACTGTGGATTCTTGCCCCACATGGCAAGAATTTCTCTTTGCAGATGTCTTGTGTGGACCGATTTTGGAACTCGTCCCATGGGAGGAACACCCTGGCTGAAGCCCAGTTCAGAACATACCCAGATAGTCCAACTAGGTGGACTGAACCAGAGCACACACCTGGGAATTTAATTTCCAACCGAACTCCTGCAGAGTCCACACAGTAATCTCCCAGTTGTCCGTCAGAGCAGATGGAGACTCTGCTTATAGAAGAAGATCATCCAGGTAGTCCAGTACCGCAATCCCCCACCGGCGCAACAATGCCAACACTTGTGAAAACCAGAAGGGCTGAAATGAGACCTCTTGATAATGCTCCTTGCCCACGGCAAGCGGAGGAAGCGCGAATAACCGGCATATCAGAAGTTGAAGGTAAGCGTCCTTAATGACGATAGAGGCCAGAAGATCCCCCTTATATAGGGATACCACTACCGTACGAATGGACTCCATTCAAAACATCTGTACCCAAACACGGTGGTTCAGAGCTTGAGGTCCAAGATTGGACGTAGCTTGCTTTCCTTTCTGGGACCTGCAAACATGTTGGAATAAAACCCATGAAACAAACGTTCCCGTTCTGAGACCGGAAAAACCACCCCTTGTAGTGTCAAGGTTTGCACCTCCCCTAAAAGACCTTGCAGACGGTCTGGTGATAAATGCAGGTTGGAAGGAAAGAACATCACTGGAGGAGAAGACTGAAAACTTGATCTTGTAGCTGGACTGAATCAGCTCGTGGACCCCTTGTCTTGAATCAGGGAGGTCCACAGGTCCAGGAGGAAGTGAAGACGCCCTCCCCCACCCCAAATATGGGTGATGGCGCCCCTTCAAGCAGAAGAGGGCTTGTCTTCAGGTCTGGAAAGACCCACACTTAACATACCAGACCAGGTCTTCATGGAACCTCCAAACAACCGATTCCCCACAAAGGGAAGATCACATAAGGCCTTCTGGAAAGTCTGGTCCGCAGACCAGTATATTAGCCATATCATACACTGAAGCAGCGGCTGCATCCCCCATATTCCAAGTTTCCCGCACCGATACAATCAATGCATCCACCAGCGCCATTTCATGCGCATGCAGTAAAAGAGGAATTATCCTCACTTTCATGGCACTCTTAAGTGTGTGGACACAGACCCAGTAGGGTCGCATTATACTAAGCTCACCTGAAAACATAACAAGCAGGGGAGGCCGCCGACCTCAGTCCCGCAAGGAGACTCCGGCCAAAAGTGCACAAAAGGAACACCTATTAGATCCCGCAAAAAAGCAAGAGGGTCGCCCTCCATAGAGAGGTCATTAATAGAACATAGCCCCCTTGAGGGGGGGGGGGAACCGCCCGCCGTGACGCAGGCAAAGTATTCCCGCCCAAACAATAATGGCTGCTACACTTCACTAAAAATGAAGTGCCCCCACGGCGCCACCCGGTTCAAGGGAGGCGCCAGGCTGACCATATGGCCCAACAGGTAGCAGGCCGCGGCCTAATTTTCGTGGGGAGGCCCAGCCACAATTGCCCAGATCCACAGTCCAGCAGATGCCCCGGGAGAGAGTTGGGAGCCTCAGCTAAAGTCACTGAGGCTGCCCAACGGCGGTGCCCCAATCGGCCACATAGCCCAGTAGGCCGCAAGCCGCAGTCTAAATTTTTGAGGGCGCCCAACCGCCAGCTCCAGCGGAGCCAACCACCCAGGGCAGAGGGGAGGCGGATGCCCGTCAGTAGCTCTATCAACTCAGTCAGAAGCACAGACAGGTTGGTCAGTCCACCACGAGTAGTCCGCAAAGCCGCGGCCTAAATTTTTGGCCTGATCTGTCTGCGTGAGGTGCATGGCCGTCGGCAGCTCTGTCAGCTTGATCAGCAGCTCAGACAGCTTGGTCAGTCACCTGCAAACAGGCCGCAAAGCCTAAATTTTCGGCCTGATCTAATAAAAAGAAAAAAAAAGGAAAAAAAGCCAGGACCAGCAAACCCAGCAAGGAACTAGGTCCTTACTCCTGACTAGGCAGAAAAAAAACGGAAGACCTATAGCAGGAGGTAGGAGTATACCCCCGAGTATACCCCCTGGGACTGCCCTATAGGCGTGGTCAAACTTTTTTCCACGTAGTTCCCTACTTCTGTAGGGGACAGCATAGCCCAAGGGTCAAGAAGATATGGAGATGTGTCCATCAATGAACAAAAGAGAAATAGGGTTTTCAACGTTGTGCCGAAAGAAAAAAAAAAAGTGCCAATAGTGGCTGTCAAAAATGCTTCAAATTTTTACTGAAATTTTCCCTTGCTTATGGTGTGTTTTTCATAGGTCATGCGACTCAAAAAAATAATCAAAAACACAACACGTTTTTGATGCGTTTTCAATGCATTTCAATAGGAAGGTGCATTTTTTGGTCAGATTTGCCAAATATGCACCAAGCAGGACTTTTAACAACGCTTCAAAAGGTGCCGATAATGGCCGACAATTAATTTTAATTTAAATTCATGATATTTATTGAAGTCAAATATAATACAATTGTTTATAAAAATAAGTATATTTTTTAAAAACCGTCAATTTTGGTTTCGGCCAAGTGCCTCCTGAATTTTGGCCACCAACATTTTCATTTCGGTGCACCACTAGTAACAAGATAATCGGTTATTTATCTGTCAGTGGTCAAAATGTTATGTCTGATTGGTGTTGAAGCCAGAGAGTTAGCATCACCAGCCAAGCAACTGATACTTTAGGACATTTTTGTTCTTGGATTACAAGTTTACTTTAACCACTTGCCGACAGCCCGCCACAGAAATACTGTGGCAGGCTGGCTTGGCTGCGCGAATCGCCATACCAATAGGTCACTTGATTGGGAGCGAGCATGGGGGACGCGCATGGCAATTTGCTAAGGGTGAAGCTGATCTGTGGGGCCAGCGGCTGCGATTGCTGCATGGCACCCACAATCACTCCCAGGGAAGACAGAACGGCTTGCCCATGTAAACACGGTAGGCAGTTATTCTCTGTTATCATCACAGGGCTATTTAGGAACACAGGTCCCTGTGATGATCCAATAAGCCCACCCCCTCACAGTTAGAAAACACCCCCTAGGTTCACATTTAACCCTTAAATCGCCCCTGGGTTAACCCCTTCCCTGCTAGTGTCATTATTACAGTAAGTGCATATTTTTAGCACTTATTACTGTAGTAATGTCACTGGTCACCCCAAAAATGTCACTTAGGGGTCCGATCTGCCCACTGCAATGTCGCATTCCGCTAAAAATCGCTGATTGCCGCCATTACTAGTAAAAAATTATTAAAAAAATAAAAATGACAAATCTTTCCCCTAGTTTGTAGACGCAATAACTTTTGCGCAAAACAAATCAACAATACGCTTATTGGGATTTTTCTTTAACCAAAAATATGTAACGGAAAACAGATTGGCCTAAAATGATGAGAGTTAAAAAAAAAGTTAAAAAAATTTTTTGGGAATGTTATATAGCAGAAAGTGAAAAATATTGTTGTTTTTTTTTAGGAATTGTGGCTCTTTTTTTATTTATAGCGCACAAAATAAAAAGCGCACAGGTGATAAAATACCACCAAAAGAAAGCTCTATTTGTGGAAAAAAGGACATCAATTGTATTTGGGTACAGTGTTGCACGACCGTGCAATTGTCCGTTAAAGTAACGCAGTGCTGAATTGCAAAAAAATGGCCTGGTCATTAAGGGGGTAAAACTTTCCTGGGCTGAAGTGGTTAAGCAAAGATAATACGCAATGCAATTACATGCTCCTTGAATGACACCAAGCTCATCACACAACTGAGAATCCACCGAACTCCCGCGATCTTCAAGGAAACTGACAGGAGAGCCACTTGCCTATGTAAACAAGGCAGGCGGCTCTCCTGTCAGACAGACACAATGAGATTGTGTGTCTCAGCTAAGCTGAAACACCAATCTCTGTGTGCCTGTCATAGAGCCTTCCCCTCCACGCCAATGGGGCAATCCCTGTAGGCATACACCCACTCTGCTATAGGATTCAGTTTTGCTGCAAGCAGTGTTCGAGGAAAAAACCCCATCCCACTCAGAAACAGAGGGGCGGGTGCTGCGTCTGTCAATGAACTTCAGAGAAAAGGATTTTACGGTAAGTCAAAAATCCAGTTTTCTCGATCTATTATTGACAGACGCAGCTCCATATTCTTCTTGACCATTGGGATGTCCCAAAACCTGTATTTGCATGAGGGGAGGGAAAAAAAAGGCAGAAAAGAACATATTTCGCCAAAAGCTAAACTTAGCCAACCAGGTAAAGCATAGCTCAACCAGGAACAACTGGAGCTAACCTAGAAACAACATACACCCTCTAAGAGGCAAATTGCTCTTTTAAACAGCAGCCTGCAAAACCTTGTGGCCAAAAGAAGCATCCGAGGATGTCAACACATCAACTTTGTTGAATTTTGTGAACGTGTGCACAGACAACCAAGTTGCTGTCTTGCAAACTTGCATTACTGATGCCGGATGGCAAAAAGCCCAAGAAGCACTCAGCACCCTAGTAGAATGCGCCTTCACAGGGAAAGGTGGAACCTGACCCTTCAGTGAATAAGCCTGTACCACTGTCTGCCTGATCCATCTGGATATAGTTACAACAGACGCAGCCAATCCCTTTCAAGGTCCTTTTGTGAGGACAAAAAAAAAAAAGTCCGATTTCCTGAAAGATTCATTAGCCGCCAGGTAAACCATAATGCCCCAAACCACATCCAAAGAATGCAAGGTAATTTTCTTGGGATGCTTGGGCTTAGGACAGAGTGAAGGCAGCACAATATTTTAATTCAAATGGAAATCAGAAACAACCTTAGGAAGAAACGACTGATTAGGACGAATTACAACTTTATCTCTGTGGACCACCAGATAAGGTGAATGGCAGGATAACGCAAACCAATTCAGATACTCTGCGAGCAGAGGTAATAGCCACCAAAAAGGCTACCTTCTGTGACAGTGTAAGCAGAGGAATCTCCCTAATGTTCTCAAAGGGAGGTTTTTGAAGAACCGACAGTACCAGGTTTAGATCCCACGGAGTTAATGGGGACCATATCGGAGGAGCCATATGGCAAACCCCTTGAATAAAAGTGTGAATCAAAGCTAAAGGGCCTTGAAAAAATAAAGTCAAAGCCGATACTTGGCCTTTAATGGTACCTAGGGCCAACCGCTGCTCAACCTCTTTGGAGAGAAGCCAAAATCCTAGCCACCGAAATGGAGCGTGGATGCACCTTCAGCGATTCACACCACGAGATGCACAATTTCCACGTACGATGATAGATCTTCCTAGCAGTAGATTTTATAGCCTTCAACAGTGTAGGAATCACTGAGTCAGAAAGGCCTCTATCCTTCAATACCTGGCTTTCAACATCCACGCCTTTAAAGTCAGCGACTGTAAACAGGATGGAAGATCGACCCTTGAGACAGCAGATCTTCCCTTAGAGGAAGTCTCCAAGGAGCATCGGCGACCAACCTTACCAGACCTGCATACCAAGACCAGCGAGGCCAGTCTGGGGCCACCAGAATGACCGGAATCCCTTGCACTTCTATTCTGCACAGAAGCCTCGGCAGGAGTTTCAGTGGCGGGAGCACATAGATCAGCCGATACTGACCCCAAGGAGCCACCAGTGCATCTGGCGTTGGCCAGAGGATCCCGAGACCAGGCTACAAACCTCTGTACCTTCTTGTTGAGTCGAGAGGGTAACAGGTCGACGTCAGGTGTCCCCCCACCAGACACACAGCAGGTGAAACACCACCGGGTGTAGGGACTATTCCCCCTGATCCAACACCTGACGACTCAGGTAATCCACCTGCCAGTTCTCCACTCCTGGGATATGCACGGCGGAGAGAACTGGAACAAAATTTTCTGCCCATTTCAGGATCTCGGCCACCAAGACACTCTTGGTGCCCCCTTGATGATTGACGTAAACCACGGCCGTGGCATTGTCTCATTGAATCCGAACTGGAAAACCCTGCAGACGATTTGTCCAGTGACTAAGGCAAACCTTTATCGCTGAGTTCCAGAATATTGATCGGTAGTCTGGACTCTTCCACAGTCCAGGTCCCCTGGACACACAGCTTCCCAAGCACTCCTCCCCAGCCAGACAGGCTGGCATCCGTGGTTACCACAGTCCAATAAAATTGGAGGAAGGACTTACCCTGGCGTAAGGCCAACGAACAAAGCCACCACAGAAGAGCACCCCTTGTACTATGACTCAACCGAATCATATTGTCCAAGGATTTTGGATCTTTGTTCCACTTGGCAAGAATTTCCCTTTATAAAGGTCTCGCGTGGAACTGAGCAAATGGAACCGCCTCGAAGGTAGACACCATCAAACCTAGGGCTCGCATGCAAGTCTGCAGAGAGGACAGGTTGCTGGATAACAGCAAACAAATCGCCCTCTGCAACTTTTGCAGCTTTTCCGGGGAAAGAAACACCCTCTTCGAAGTCTAGAGTCAGGCCCAGATAAACCAACTTGGAGGTTTGGACCAGAGCAGACTTTTTGAAATTGATAGTCCAACCGAACTCTTGCAGAGTCCGGGACAGTAATAGACAAATCGCCCATCAGAACTGAATGGGAATCCGCTCTTAAGAGAAGATCGTACAAGTACCCTAGGATCGCAATCTCCCACTGTCACAGTAAAGCAAATACCGGAGCCAACACTTTTGGACGCCACTACCGTGCGAATGGACACAATTCAAAACCTCTGAACCCGCGCAAAGAGATTCAGAGCCTTGAGGTCCAGAATTGGATGCACTTTTCCCTCCTTTCTGGGAACGGTAAGCACGTTGAAATAAAACCCTTGAAAGCAATCCTGGGAGGGAACCGGTACAATCGCCCCTTGTGACAGCAGGTCCTGTACCGCCCCTCGTAGGTCCTGCAACCAATCTGGAAATAGGTGGAGATTGGACGGAAAAAAACTGTCCGACAGTCGGGACCTGAATTTGATCTTGCAACCCAATCAGATCAGTTCATGGACCCATTTGTTCTAAATCAAACTTTCAGACTTTCTTGCCGCCGCCATATGGTAGCGATGTTTCTACCACCCTGGACTAGCCGAGATGTAAGTATGGTCTCTCCCCACAAGGTTTTTTTTTTTTACGAGTTTCCATACCTTATTGGCTAGTACTATGTATATTTAAAATTGACAATAATATTTATATATATATATATATATATATATATATATATATATATATATATATATATATCTTTTAGACAGGCTCATGTGCATCTACTCCTGATGGGTGGGCAAATATGACTCATGAAACGCGTTGAGTTCAAAAGATGTTTTAAATTCAACATGCAACACTGATATTGTAATTTACCATCATGTCTATATATTATGTATTGCATTGATGTCTGTATTGGCATATGCATATGATATTTTGTATGATGCTTTCATATATTTCCAATAAATCAGCTACTTTATTGATTATTAGTGACTGTTGTGTCCACCTTATTCAAATTCCCAAAAGGGCTACCGTTTTTGTTTTTCAGTATAAAATTAGGGATGGAGGAATACCATTGGCAGTATCGGACCTTTTTTTTCATTTATTTTTTTTCTGAACCAAGGAGGTCCATGGTTCCGGAAGGAAACAGACGTCCCCCCACCCCAGATACGAGTGAGGGTGTCCCTTCATGCAGACAGGGATTTGTCTGCAGATCTGGGGGCATTCTATCGAATTACCTGACCATGTCTTCTTGGAACCCCCAGAAGACCTTAATGGCTGAGATCCTTTTTGTCTGCATGCCACAGGCACGAAAAGACCGCCTAAGGGCTGTAAAATAAGGCCCCCATCTATTACGTGGTGACTTGCCCTTGGAGGATTGAGGAAGAAGAGCACTCTTGGCACCTGTAAGTCCCTTGATCAGTTCAATCAATGAGGATCAACACAAGCAGTCCCCCGTAAAGGGGAGCTCTGAGAGAGCCTTTTTAGAAGCCTGTTCCGCAGACCAGCTTTTTAGCCACACCATGCGTCTAATGGCTACCCCTACCGTGGATACTCTGGCTACAAGGGGGGCAGCATCTAGCGACGCATCACATATGAATAGGAGGGCTTGTACCATTTGGTCTGTTAGCTCTGCCAGGCCCGGAGGGAGCTATTCTGTTTCCAGGTCACTTTTTAGTAACTTTATTCATTCCGTTATGGTCTGGGACACCAGAGTGATCACGAAGATCGGTTTAAGTATTGACCCCGCTATCACATGTAAGTGGCGGGACAGAGACTCAATCCTTCTAGCCATAGGGTCTTTAAAAACCGGAGACTCCTCCACCGGGAGCACAGTAGATTTGTTCAGTCTGGAGACCGGATGGTCCACCGTCGGTGGAACGGTCCATTTTGTGGTTACAGCGTCCGCGAATGGATAGTGCCTCTTAAACGCTTCAGCACCACTAAACGTGTTTGATGCACCCCCATTTGTCAGAGACAATTTTGTCAAAAAGTTCAGAACAAGGGAGAACCTTTCCCAAAAAGATACCTGCGTTCCCGACGCTGCAGAATCATCCACCACTTTTAGAGTTCCTGCACTGACACTAAGTGCCTCCACCAGCACGTTTTCCCACGCAGGTGCAGACGAGGATATGTTGGCGGCCATATCTACCTCAGAATATATGAGGATACAGGAGAGACAGGGGAGGTCATAGGGCACTTTTTTCTAGTGGTATCTTTTAAGACCAAATCTACTTTTGGACACCAGGTTTTCCAAAAATAGTGAATAGGAGCGGTCTGACTGTGCAGAGAAACGATCAGGAAGAGGAAGTACTTGGGTCATCACAAGAGTAAAGGCTTAGCTGCTCCCTGCTGTCCAGTGTTCGCGGACTCCGAGAAAATGGCCACCCAATGCGTTCCTATGGGAAACCACAACAAAATAGCCGCCCATGCATTTCAATGAGAACTACTAAAAAATGGAGCTGAACTATTCTACAAGAAAATGGCGGCCCCCCGGCGTGCCATGCGGTCTCCATGACCCCCTGAGAGGTCCAACGATCTAGTGGCATCGGGGGGGAGGTCCCCGGCAGGGACCCGCACCATTATTAACCCCCCCCAGTGGATCCGCTATAGCGACATCTGCGTGCCCCCCCCCCGGGGAACCCCCTTTGCTGACTGAGGTAGGGACCTCTATGATGAGGGGAGGAAGGCCCTAGGGGAGCCTGGTACATACAGATAGGCTAGGGGGAATGGGGGGTACCTGAGGGTCCGACCTTCCCGGGAGGGGTACACATCTGCCCCGAGACCGCCACAGCTATTGGGGGGGGGGACACTACTCACCATACCAACGACAATCCAATGGGCGCCACTCCGGACAGACTACCTCTCTACTCGGGGTGGGGGTGCTTACGGCCAATGGGCACGCTGCGACTCAGACTGAACCAGATCGTGTGCATCCCGGTGAGGTGTTTCACTCGCGAGCCAGCCCCCATCCATTGGGGCTCTGTCGTGGCGAGGTCTAGCGTGGGGCTATAACCTGCACATGCTCACTGGGCGGACTGGGAGATCTTAAGAATCTAGGATATCCAGTCCGAAACCCAGTCCGGCTGTTGATTGCAGTTCTCTCAGGAACATAACTAGCAAAAGAATTAAAATTTTAACAAAGGTTCCCTTTAAAAAAAAAAAAAAAAGCTAAGACCGAAGTCCCAGCCGGGAACTAGGTCCTACTCCTAAACTAGGCAGAAACAAACAATCCTATAGCAGAGTGAGTGGGTGTATGCCTGCAGGGACTGCTCCATAGGCGTGGTAAAGATTTTTCCTGCCTAGTGTTCTACTCCTGTAGGGGGCAGCATAACCCAATGGTTAGTAAGAATATGGAGCTGCGTCTGTCAATGAACAATAGAGAAAGAACAAAAATTTTGAAAAAATCTGATTTTTGTAAGATCTTACCGTAAAATCCTTTTCTCTTTGACAGACATAGTCTTCTTGATTCACATCAATTGGGTTATGTTGTCTCCGCAGGAGTAGGACTAGGCAGAAAGAAAAAAAAAAACGTTCTTGCTCCACCCTAGGGGCAGTCCCAGAGGGTATATCCTCCCTCTCTCTGCTACAAGGAATCAGTTCTGTTATAAAGCAGCAACAGAGATTTTAACCCAACCCAACTCAATGATAGAGGGGCGGGTACTACGTCTGTCAATGAGCTAAGAGAAAAGGATTTTACGGTAAGATCTTACAAAAATCCGATTTTCTCTGTCGCTCATTGACAGACATAGTCTTCTTGATTCACATCAATTGGGACATCCAGAAGCAGTGCCACAAATGAGGGGTGGGATTGACAGAAATCAAAATCCAATCTAGAAGGCCCAACCGGTGCCAACTAGACGCTTTAAAGGCTCATTATAAGCAAAGAATGAGACTCAAATAAAAATTCCAACGGAAAAAAAAAACCCTCGAGATAGACCACTGGTCTCCTCAAATGGCGGCCTTCAAAACCTTGCGGCCAAACGAGGCATCAGACGATGCCATTACATCAACTTTATAATGTTTTGTAAAGGTATGCACCGACGACCAGGTAGCCGCCTTGCACACCTGGACCACTGACGCCTGATGGCGAAAGGCCCATGACGCACTAAGTGCCCGAGTGGAGTGCGCCTTAACAGGGAACGGGGGCTCCCGACCCTTAATAGAATAAGCCTGTACCACCGTCTGTCTGATCCATTTGGAAATAGTCGCGGCAGATGCAGGCAACCCCTTTTTGGGTCCATCCGGGATCACAAAATTCAAGTATACCCTGATCGCCCAGACCACATCCAAGGAGTGTAAAGCAAACTCCCAAGGATGACTGGGCTTAGGACACAGGGAAGGTAATACAATTTCTTCATTCAGATGAAATTCTGAAACCACTTTTGGTAGGAAGGATGGATTCGGACGAAGAACCACCTTATCTCTATGAACCACCAGATATGGGGAACGACAAGATAATGCGGCCAGTTCTGACACCCTGCGTGCAGAAGTGATAGCCACCAAGAAGGCCACCTTCTGGGACAACGTAGGTAGAGGAATCTCCCTAATATCTTCAAAGGGAGGTTTCTGAAGAACCGACAATACTAAATTAAGATCCCAGGGTGGTAACGGCGCGCGCACTGGCGGAGCCAGATGTCGCACCTCCTGGATGAAATTCCGCACCAAGGAATGAGTAGCCAAAGGCTTCTGAAAGAAGATAGCTAATGCTGAGACCTGACCCTTGATAGTGCTCAAGGCCAGTTTCTGCTCAACCCCTTGTTGCAGAAAAGCTAATATTCGACTAACCGAATAAGATCGTGGGTGGAACCCCAGGGGTTCACACCATGCAATGTAGGACTTCCATGTGCGATGATAAATCTTTCTGGAAGTCGCTTTCCTTGCTTTAATTAGAGTAGGAATAACTGAAGCTGACAAACCCTTGTCCTTCAGCACCTGGGTCTCAATAGCCAGGCCGTTAAAGCCAGCGATCGTAAAGCAGGATGGAAGATCGGTCCCTGAGACAGTAGGTCCTCCCTGAGAGGAAGTCTCCACGGGACGTCCGCCACCAGTCTGACCAAGTCGGCGTACCAAGCTCGGCGAGGCCAGTCCGGAGCTACCAGGATTACTGGAATTCCTTCCTCCTCTATCCTGCGAAGAAGTCTTGGCAATAGCCCGAGAGGAGGGAAGGCATACATTAGCTGGTATTGCCCCCACGGGGCGACCAGCGCGTCTGCGGTCTCTGCTAGAGGATCGCGGGAGCGAGCCACAAATCTCTGTACTTTTCTGTTGAATCGTGATGCCAACAGATCCACATCCGGGGTGCCCCAACGTAGGCACAACTGGTGGAAAACTTCTGGATGGAGGGACCATTCCCCCTGATCCAGAGTCTGACGGCTGAGATAATCTGCCTGCCAATTCTCCACCCCCGGAATGAACACCGCAGAGATAGTTGGAACAAACCGTTCCGCCCAGCGAAGAATGCAAGCCACTTCCTTGGCCGCCCGGACACTCTTGGTGCCCCCCTGGTGATTGACATAAGCCACAGCCGTGGCGTTGTCCGACTGGATCCGAACCGGGCTGCCCTGGAGCTGCTCGGTCCAGTGAATCAGACAAAGTCTGATCGCTCTCAGTTCCAATACATTTATCGGTAACCTGGATTCTTCCGGATTCTACCCTGAACGGATAACTGACTGTGTCTAGAATTAGACCCAGATATTCGAGCCTCTGGGTGGGAACCAGAAATGACTTTTGCTGGTTCACCAGCCACCCGAATTCCTGTAAAGAAATTATAGTCATTTCTATGTTTTGTAGCAGGGTCTGAGGAGACTCTGCATGAAGCAGGAGATCGTCTAGGTAACCTAGAATCGATATGCCTCTTTGGCGCAGTAGTGCCAACATTGGGGCCAACACCTTCGTGAAGACCCGAGGAGCCGTGGCGAGACCGAAAGGTAATGCCGCAAACTGATAGTGGTTCTCTTCTACGGAAAAACGTAGAAACCGCTGATGTCCTGCGAAAATGGGAATGTGAAGATAGGCGTCCTTGATGTTTATGGACGCTAGGACATCCCCTGGATGCAGGAAGGCTGCTACTGTGCGAATGGATTCCATCTTGAATTTTCTTATATTGAGAAAGGAATTGAGTGCCCTTAAGTCCAGAATTGGACGCACTTTGCCCTCTTTCCTGGGTATTGTAAATAGGTTTGAATAAAACCCCTGAAAGCGTTCTGTCCAAGGAACGTGGACTACCACTCCTTGTTGTAGTAAATCCGTGACTGCTCTCCGCAGATCTTCTAAACGATTCGGGGATAGTCGGATATTGGAAGGGAAGAATCGCGCCGGTGGGAGAGATCGAAACTCGATCTTGTACCCTGACCTTATGATTTCGCAAACCCACTTGTCCGGGATTCTGGAAAGCCATGGATCCGGGAACCGGCGAAGACGTCCCCCCACCCCAGTTATGGGTGGGGGCGCACCTTCAGGCTTTGGTAGACTTATCTTCAGGTCTGGAGGGGGCGGGCCTTTGCTTGCCCGACCAACGACCCCTGAAGCCTCCTGAAGGAGCTTTGGAGGACTTAATTTTTTCACCCGCGGGGCGAAAAAAATTTTTGTGAGCAGAGAAAGAAGGCCCTCGTCTTTGACGAGGTCCTTTACCCTTAACATTTTGCGGTAAAAAGGTGCTTTCCTCCCGTGAGATCCTTAATGATCTCATCTAAGTTGGCTCCAAATAAACGCTCTCCTGAAAAGGGGATATTAGCCAATGCTTTTTTGGAACCTTGGTCGGCTAACCAACCTTTTAGCCACAGTGTACACCTGAGAACCACTGCTGAAACTGATGCTCGCGCCAATAATGGAGTGGCGTCTAACGCCGCATCACACACAAACAAATGTATCATCTGTTCCAACAAATCTGATACCGCCTGAGGGACCTCTTCTAAGTCCCGGCGTAACCACTTGGTCCATTCAGTTACAGTCTGCGAAATCAGCCCAATAGCAATTATTGGTCTGAAAGCTGATCCAATCAAGGAAAACATGGTGCGAGACATAGCTTCTATCTTGCGATCCACCGGATCTTTAAAAGACAGAGCGTCTTCTAAAGGAATAACCGTGGCTTTATTCAATCTAGCAATTGGTGAATCCACCACAGGTGGTTCTGTCCATTTCTTAATGAGGGTTTCCTCAAACGGATAACGCCTGTTAATGCGTTTAGAAATAGCAGAAGTGCGTTTTGGCAGACTCCATTCTTCTTTGATTGGATTGCCAAAACATTTGGGCAATGGAAAAACCTTCGCCACTTTGATGCGTTTTTTAGTCCCAAAGGGGATTTCAGTTTCAGCTATTTCCGACGGAGTACCCTGTAATCTTAAGGTTTCTTGAACAGATACAATGAGTGCGTTTACCAACGCTTCCTCTCGGGCTATGGCTGATGCCGAAACATCCTCCTCACTGTCTGAAGAGACAGTACCCGAGACACCAATCCCAGATGAGGTACCTGCAACTGCAGAAATAGGCTCAGATTCTGAATCCAAAGTTTCAGATAATATGGGGTTAGGCGGGGGTCGCTTTCTTGCGCCCTGTCCCTGACAAGCCACTTCCACCCGGGACACAAAAGTTTCCATAATAGCTGACAATGATTCAATCGTCAGTGGGGTGCTGGAGGATCCTGCAGACACCTCGAGGGGATCCGGTGGAGATATATGAGTGGCAGGGTCCATGTTAACTCAGGACACCGCTGCCAGAAAAAACAAAAAAACCTTCTTTTTTTTTTTTTATGTGTATCCCCCTAGCGCAATAGCGCCCCTCAGAGTACCTGCTTCTTGATCCCCACAGAGAGAGAGAGGGACCCTCAAGGCTCACCACCCGATGCAGAGAAGTTTCCTACCAACTGCAGTCAGCGTTTGTCTCTTACAGACTGGAAAGAGCTGTGTTCGTTTTCCCGGGTAGAAGGAAGTGGCTCCGCCCCCTGTGTACGCCTTCCGGCGTTCTCAGCTCTCCTCGAGGTTAGCTGGGCTCTTCAAACATGGCCGCCCCCATACAGGAGACAATAGACTCCAAAAAAATGGCGGCCGACGTGACCTGCGGACATACATGTACCTGGTCTACAGCAAAATGGCGGCGGATTGCCGAAGTCTCGTTTTTCCCAGCACATCCACCTGTATAACATGCTGATGGCGGTTTATCGATCTGCAGGAGGTCCACTACAATTAAGGTGGGATTATACCTCCTATGTCTGCTGCAATACTGCAGTCTGCTGGGTAGAGTGTTAGCTCCCAAAACCAAGTCCGCTTGCCCATTGTATTTACAAGGGGGATTTTTAGTGTCAGATAGATACTGACCATGTATGGAGGGGCCCATGTTCCATACTGCCTCATAACGAGGAAAAAAGGAAACATTTACTCACCATACCGAACCGACAGGCACCCTCTCTTCACAATACCCTCTCCACCGGGGTGGGGGGTTGTTGACCACTCCGGACGCCTCGACTCTCTGGTTCCTGGCGTCCAAGCGAGACTTAACTCGCAAGGTCAGTTCCTCCAATGGGACTCCGTCGCGGCCGACCCAGCGCGGAGCTCTGGTCTGCACACGCTCGTAGGCAGAAACCGGGGTGACCACTGGATCTCAACATCCAGCCCGTCGCCCGGCCCCGCATACTTACTTGAATGTGTCGCGGCCGACCAAGCGCGATGCAATGGTCTGCGCGCGCTCGTAGGCCGGCTGGGGTGACCACTAGTGTCGCCCAGATCCGGCATAATTGCTTGAAGATCTCACAGGAAAAAACACTGGAGAAAACTACCTAAAAAAATATTTTTTCTAAAAAAAAAAAAAATCTTGCCAGGACCAAAAGATCCCAGCAAGGAACTTAGGTCCTTACTCCTGACTAGACAGGAAAAAAAACTGATTCCTTGTAGCAGAGAGAGGGAGGATATACCCTCTGGGACTGCCCCTAGGGTGGAGCCAGAACGTTTTTTTTTCTTTCTGCCTAGTCCTACTCCTGGGGAGACAACATAACCCAATTGATGTGAATCAAGAAGACTACGTCTGTCAATGAGCGACAGAGAAAGTTACTTTTTCTCCAGTTGTCTGTCCAGGACAGCACAGATAGGCTCCACCTCCGGAGACAGGAAACACAAAAAGGTGAATAAAGGGGCGGACACCACCCTCTTCCCCAGTCTTTTGTGTTTCCTCCACTGGAGGAGGAAGGTGTGGAGCTTGATGCCGGTACCTGTATCAGCAGATGGGGGCCCCCAGTGACCGGCACTTCTCCTCCAGGAGCCCGGAGAGGGCTGGAGCCTGCTGCCCGACTTCACCGGTGGGGGAACCTTTTCCTCGCCGGACCAGATGCTTGTTGGTTTCTGGCGTTAAGGCAGGGGGCAGAAGTGCAGGCCTCGAGTTCTGGCCTTTGGAGTGCAGAGGTCTTCCAGGGCATCCCTTCAGGTTCCGGCTCTTGCAATGGCGAGGACGCAGGAACCATGGCGGTTTTGTTAAATCGCCTGCTGCTTCACAGCTGACGGCCCATACCTGTTTGAACACAGTGGCGCGATGCTACAGGAGCAAGAAGGACCCCTCATGGAGGCAGCAGGACTAAGTGACAGTGGCACCGCCCTGGCTCAGGTAGGCTGACACAGGGGTGAGCTAGCCTACAGGGCTGGGGGAGGGGGAAGAGAGACTGAGGAGGTCCCCCAGGTTATCCTGTGGATCCTTCCTTTTCTTTTTGTTTTCCTCTCTCTTCCTCAGAAGCTGGGACCAGGTTAGAGAGCTTAGGAATCCGGCTAACTTTCACTGGCAGAGGGGAGGTGGTGGTGTAGGTTCACCTCCTCCTTTGTTTAGGGGTCTTACTTTTTTTCCCCCCTTGTCTCATGTTTCAGGCTCAGCCCAAAGAAGCAGAGAAAGCGGTGGGGAGAAAAAGATGCCCGGTCTGCACCACTAAATTTAAAGAAGGCTGGAGCAAACTGATTTGTAAACCGTGCATAAAGAGGTGACGGGGGTGTGTAAGGACTTAATCGCAGGAGTTAAGAAAGAAATGAAGGCGCTTAAATCCATGTTGTCTAACATTGAGACCCCCAAACAGCCAGTGGAAGTACCCCTCGTTTCAGCCCCAGAGGAGGGTAAAGAAAACGGAGGAGGAGGACTCAGATTCCCTTGAAGAGCTTAGGGAGACAGCTTCTTCCAGGGAAGTCCTTGAGCTTGGGACAAAATAGCCTAGATATAAGCTTTCACTAGAAGAGGTGGATGCCATGCTAGGGGTGATTTATGAGACCTTAGGTATTAAAGAGGAACAGGTCTCCTTGTCCCTGCATGACCAAATGTACCAAACCCTAAGGGAAAGTCAATCTAGGGCTTTCCCGGTACATAGCACATTATCCGACTCCATTAAAAAAGAGTGGGCGGAGCCCGAGGAAAAAAAACAATTTTTACCAAAAAGCTTAAAAAGGAGGTTCCCCTTTGACGAAGATCCCTTCTGCATTTGAAATAAGGTTGAGTACTGCTTGGACCTTGATGAAGGGGACATACCCCGAAAACTTGTCCTGAAAAATTGTATGTTAGTGCAAATAAAAAAAGTATCACGGACAGTACTCAATTTGTCTCTGAAATAAGGATCCGAAATTGGAGATGCGGCCTTCTCGCAATGCGCAAAATCTACGGATCTTGCGTTTGAGGACATGGTGGTCCTTAAAGAACCCATGAACAAGAGAATGGAGATTCTTCTTAAAAGGTCATGGGAGGTGGTCATGGCGAATTTAAAGCCAGCTATGGCTACAACAGTGGTGGTCCGGAATTTGGAGGTTTGGTTGGACCAACTTCAGGCCCACTTAGAAGGGGGGACTTCCCAAAAAGAAATTTTGAATTCCCTACCTATGCGGACTTAAGTGGCAGGGTATATGGCGGACGCTTCAGCAGAATCCGTCAAGCTGTCAGCTAGAGCCGCAGCCCTGGTAAATTCTTCCTTGTGGTTAAAATCCTGGTCAGGAGACACAGCCTCAAAGATAACACTTTGCAGCATTCCCTTTGAAGGGGACCTTCTGTTTGGTCCGGACCTAGAAAAGGTCTTGGGCCGAACAGCGGATAAAAAGAAAGCCTTTCTGACAAAAGCCAAGAAGGCTCAGAAGGGGAGAGGAAAACGAAAAGGAGGGTATCCTTTTTTCCTCTGCTAAAAAAACCCCAAACCCCAGTGTCGGGGTCCCGGTGGGAGGAAGATTGGGACAATTCCTCCCACAGTGGGAAAAGGTGACCCAAAATGGGTTATACAGAGGATAATCAGGGAGGGCTATCAAACTTGGTTCAGGGGCACTCCGCCCGCAAGAACGTTCATGACCTCCCCTCCCAGAGACCCCCAGAAGGTGCCGGCACTATGGTCACAAATTTGCGACCTTATGGACCAGCGAGTCCTTGTTCCAGTGCCCCAAGAAGAGACGAATCAAGGTTTCTTTTCGCACGTCTTCGTAGTGAGGAAACCGTTAGGGAAGTTTCATCCTATGCTGAACCTAAAGCCTCTGAACAAATGGGTAACCTACAAGAGGTTTCAGGAGGAAACCATCTTTACGGTGAAGGTTATGCTCCCCCCAAACTGATATATGGCTTCCCTGGATCTAAGGGATGCTTATTTGCATACTACAATTTACAAGAAATCGCAAAGTCTTTTGAGAATAGCAATCAGGTGGTGGGGGGGGGGGGGGAATCCGCCATCTTCAGTTCAGGGCTCTACCCTTCGACCTGTCCTCTTCTCCCAGAATTTTTACCAAGATTCTGGCGAAAGCACTGGCCCCTGTGAGGCTAAAGGGGATCTCAGTCATCCCTTATTTGGACAACCCTTTATTTTTTGCCCACTCCTTTCCTCAGTTACAAGAAGATTTGCGGATCGCCATTCTTTTCTTAGAGGACCTAGGGTGGTTAATAAACCTGGAGAAATCAAAACTGGTCCCAGCACAAGACTTGTGCTATGTGGGTTACAGAATAAACTCTGTGGCGCAAAAGATTTTTCTCACTAAAGGAAAAGGTGAAAGCAACAGCGGTCGCCTTCCAGAGCAATCAGGCATTATCCATCAGGATGGCCATTTCAGGCCTGGGGTTCTTGGCGGCAAGGATTCCAGTCGTTCCTTAGGCAAGAGCCCACTTCTGGTGTCTCCAATCCAACATCCTGAGTATGGGACGGGAGACAGCAGCCATTGGACGAAACCATCCATCTATCCCTAAACGTCAAGCGGTCGCTTTGGTGGTGGAGGAGCAAGGAGAACCTCTTGAAGGGACTTCAGTGGTCTTTCCCAGTATCTGTCCGTATTACCACGGACGCCAGTACATGGGGGTGGGGAGCCCACTGGGGAACGAAGAAGGCCCAAGGATCCTGGTCCAGGGCGGAATCATTGAGGTCAGCGAACTGGAGAGAGTTGCGGGCAATCTGGGAAGCCCTAAAGGCATTTGCCAAGGATTTGAACAGCCATTATGTACAGGTCCTCTCGGAAAGTGTGGTGTCAGTGGCAAATGTCAACAAATAAGGAGGGACACAGTGCCCTAGCTTGATCCGACTGGCAGCGACCATTTTTGTCTGGGCAGAAGCGAATCTGGGCTCAATTTTGGCAGTCCACCTCAGGGGAGTGGACAATGGTCTGGCAGACTTCTTAAGTCACCATCGGGTACATGAGTAGGAGTGGTCTCTAAACAGAGAAGTCTTCCAGTTAGTGACCCAGAGGTGGGGCCTTCCAGATGTAGATCTGTGCTCCAGCAAGTTGAATAACAAGGTTCCAATGTATTTCTCCTTGGAAAAAGACGAGGGAGCCATAGGTATAGATGCCCTGGCTCAGAAATGGACATTTCATCTGAGCTATGCCTTTCTCCCATTCAAACTTATTCCCCTTGTCCTAAAGAAATTCATCCTGGAGAACACCACTATGATCCTGGTGGTCCCGTATTGGCCAAAAAGGCCTTGGTTTTCGTCTGGCAACAGGGCCTCCCCTCATGTTGCCCAAGATGGAGGACCTGCTGTCTCAGGGACCGGTTCAGGTACCAAAAATTCAAATTGGCAGCTTGGTGTCTGAGGAAAGTCTTCTAAAATTAAAAGGACTTTCAGACAAAGTGGTCCGCACGATTCTATCCAGTATGAAGAAAGTGACCCAAGCAATTTATTCAAAGTATTGGAAACTTTGTTCTTGGCTGGACACCAGAAAGCCGGGAGGTCGGTGTCCCAGCCATCCTATATTTTTTGAAGGACGGGGGGCGGACAAGGGACTGGCCATTAGTACTTTAAAAGTGCAAGTGGCCGCCTTATCAGTATTTCTGGAGGAATCCCTGGCAATGGAACCCTTACTAGGTAGGTTCTTTAAGGGATTGTCCAGAATGAGAATGGTTCCATTTAGAGTTCTTCCTAAATGGGACTTGTCGATGGTACTGCAAGGCTGGATAAAGCTTTCGCAGGGGGAAGACCTGTCTTTGAAGTATGTTACTCTTAAGACGGCCTTCCTGGTTGCGATTTCAACAGCCAGACGCATTAGTGAGTTACAGGCGCTTTCAGTCACGGAACCTTTTCTCCAAATTTTTTAAGACCGTTTGGTGATGCGTACAGATCCGGGATTCCTACCTAAAGTGGCCTCCAGGTTCCCCAGGGCTCAGGAGATTTTGTTACCCTCCTTCTGTGTGTCCCCTACCAAACCTAAGGAAGCAGAATTCCACCTCCTTCTAGTCTAATGCTCTATTTAGCCTACATTCTGGTAAAAATAGAGGGCAGCAAGCTTCAAAGAACACTATTGCCCAGTGGATTAAACAGGCAATAGTGGGGGCCTATAAAAGTCTAAAAAAGGAGTACCCCTTTTCTCTGTTGGCTCACTCAACGCGGGCGTTCTCTGCTTCTTGGGCGGAGTGGGTCAGGGCGACACCAGAACAAATTTGCCAAGCAGCAAGGTGGTCTAGCTACTCAACATTCATTAAGCACTACAGACTGAACCTTCTCTCCACGCAGGATCCACCATTTGGGAGGAAGGTCCTCCAGGCGGTAGTCCCACCCTAATCTGGTAAGTTCTCGTTGATCCTCTCCTGTGCTGTCCTGGACAGACGACTGGAGAAAAACCAGAGTTAAGGCCCGTACACACGTACCGATTGTCGGCCGTAAAGATTCGGCCGACGACCGATCGTAGGCTTGTTAGTATGATGTTTCCGACAGCCGACAGCGCATTTTCGGCCGAACAGAATCTGTCGTGCAAGCATTAAAATTTTTGTTGGCCAACACCAGAACGGCCGATTGTTCGCCAGTCAGTACAGATTTCGGCCGACAGACAGCAGATTTGCAAGACTGGGCATGCTCAGAAAAGAAAAAAGACAAGGAAAGTTAACCATCACATGACATCACTTCTGCAGTCGGCTGTTGGCCGACAAAATTCATGTGCAGTCTTTTGCACTTTTCAACAGACAAGACAGCCCTCGGACAAAAGACGGCCGATCGTTCGGCCGACGATCGGTACGTGTGTACGGGGCTTTAGACATACCGGTAAATCTGTTTCTAGGAGTCGTCCAGGACAGCAGGTATTCCCTCCCTATATGCGGTTATAAACTTTGGGGTAGTGTTTTTTGTCTTGTTTCAGAAGCCATTTCTGGGGAGTTCTCGGACAAGAAGACTGAGGAAGAGGGTGGTGTCTGCCCCTTTATTCACCTGATCCTTTGTGTTTTCTGTCTCCGGAAGTGGAGTCTATCTCTCCTGTGCTGTCCTGGACGACTCCTAGAAACAGAGTTACCGGTAAGTCTAACTCTGGTTTTTTCTTCTTCACTGGTAGGCACTGATGAGGCGGAACTGATAATCAGGACACTTATCATCAGTGCCCCAATTATCAGTGTAAACAGTGTACTGACAGCCTTGCCAGTTCTCGGCACTCTTTTCCTCAAACGCATGAGGAAAGGCCTGCCGATAACTGGCAAGTCTGTTTACATGTGATCAGCTGATCACATGGTAAAGGGCTGCTGTGATTGGCCCTTTTCTGCCCAATCTGTGATCAGCTGTGTCCAAAAGACACAGCAGTCAAAGAGCATGGTCGATCCAAGCCTATCTGTGGATGCCCTCCCAAAACTATTGTATTGTACCGCACTGTAGCGGTCTTTTGGCTACAGGGCAGTACTGAAGTGGTTAAAATTTTCCTTATGCTATTCAAAATTAAAAATTTACATTTCTGAACAATTTAATTTCATTGGGGCTCATGACCAAATTACTTAAAGCAGAAGTAAACCCATCGATTTGATAGTTTCAACAGTTAACATTAAAAAAATCCATGCAAGCATGCCAGAAATGCTAGCTGCTACATTGGTTGTGCTCTCATCCAAACTGTCAGACCATAAAATGACAGGTGTCATAACGGATCACATGTGCAGCATCATGACAGTTGCAGATTAAACAGAGGCTAAGATGGCAGCTTCCTTGGCTGAAAACGACAGGAGGGTTTACTTCCACTTTAAGTGGCCCAGCTTTAAAGGGTCAGTTGATAATAGTCTGCTCATATAGATTTTAATAGCAAAAGTTATCTCTAAATTCTCTAAATTCTAATGAGCAGCATTCAGTTAGGTAGAAATTGCAACAGATGTCAAAGGGAAGTACATGGGGAAATTGATTGAAGAGGACTGCTACCAATCACACAGATTACTTCCAGCCACAAGGCTCCCGTGACTGAAAACAATGGCATCATTACATCTCACCATTTTCAAACATAGTTTGGTTGGCAATGGGAAATATTCTATCTCTCTCTCTTTTACCTAATAATATTCTTTTTACTTCTTAAGTATAGATCTTTCTATCAAATACCGGCTCCCGCACTTGTCCTCTGAAGGAGGTGGCCCTTGCATGCCTTCCAGTCCACAATATATCCATCTACTCTAAGGGATGTGAGGATGTCTGGGTGAACATTTTCGGTGCAGTGGTGCTGGTGCCTCACATAGCGGGATGTTTTGCAAAATGTCATTGTTATTTGTGTTTAATACTATGCTTATGCCTTAATATAGAACCTGTATGACTAAATTTACTACAGTTATCCGCCCCTGAGGAAGCATCGGCAAAACATGTTGGGCGCTGTTTGTGGATACTAGCCGTTCCCCGGCATAGTCATCTGAAATTATCACGACGCATCAGATTTACAGTTCTGTACATTAATGGATTTTTCATTAAATATATGTATGGTTTGTCTTTTATATATATATATATATATATATATATATATATATATATATATATATATATATATATATATATACTAATAAAATATATTTATTTGCCCTTGAGCGCAATTTCTTGTTGGGTACCATTAAAGTCCCCCCTTTTTATTCTATAGCCCTCTCTTATTCCACTTTGGTGGCTATGCACACCAGCTATGTCTGATGTCCAATTAACTTACTAGGGACGTAGGTACCAGTTTATACCCTTATTCATTATTCAGTTTAACTTCCCAACGACACATCCTAATCTTTAACAGTGGTAGGTAGCATAAAGGGTTTACCAACCAAGCCCTCCAGATACCGCTCTCTCATATAATATTAGAAAAAGGACCAGTCAGTAAGGTGGCGATCCGGGCAACCTTCGCCACTTTCACCTGGACCCTTCCACTCGACTTACAGGTCCTTTTTCTAATATTCGATGAGAGAAAGGGATCTGGAGGACGGTGTTGGTTGGAGAAGCAGTAGCTGATAATATCTGAAGGCTGGTTTTATATTGTGGGTTGGGGAGTGTGTATTTAACGCTCTTTTCACATCTTGGCATCCCGAATCGTGGGCAGAATTAAGGCGATCCCGAATAACTGAAAATCGCGGGATGCAGGTCCGACCCTCGTCACTTCCAATGGGACCCCAAATATGGCACGATTTTTCCAGGATTGTCGCCCGACGAATTGCGGTAAAATTAGGCACAAACAGAATTGCAGGAAGCCTGTCACCCAAAAGAAATACAAGAACTTCTTTTGGGCGATAGGCATCCCGTGATTCTGATTGCACGATTCATCTTGCAACAATCGCAGTAAAATCGCGCCGCATTTGGGGTGCCATTGGAAGTGATGGTGATCCCACAGGCGTCCTGCGATTTGCCAAGATTCGGGATCGCTGTGATTTTGCCCAGGATCTGGGAGACCAAGATGTGAACGGAGTCTTACACACACTTTGGTGAAGCACTATAAGAAGCATTAACAATAGATAGTAATGACCTGATGAATCATAAGCAAGATGCCTCCATCCCTAAATACACTGCAGTAGAGGATACATTGGTCATGGGACTTTACATGAAGCAACTCTGCTTCTCTTCCTGTATTTTGTTTATTGTTAAGAGATCAGAGTACTCTAAAGGGACCTGGAGGGAGGTCTAATGGACACAGAGAGGGCCTCTATTAGAAAGAGCCCCCAAACATGATGCAAGAGATGGTCAGAGACTGCAGACATGATGCAAGAGATGGTCAGAGACTGCAAACATGCTGCAAGAGATGGTCAGAGACTGCAGACTTGATGCAAGAGTTGTTCAGAGACTGCAGACTTGATGCAAGAGTTGTTCAGAGACTGCAGACTTGATGCAAGAGTTGTTCAGAGACTGCAGACTTGATGCAAGAGTTGTTCAGAGACTGCAGACTTGATGCAAGAGATGGTCAGAGACTGCAGACTTGATGCAAGAGATGGTCAGAGACTGCGGATATGATACAAGAGACGGTCAGACTGTGGATATTATAAAAGCGATCAATGCAGCCTCATCAGTGCCCACCAAATGCAGCCTACCAGCGCCCGGGTCACAAAGCTGCAATCTCCCGCTATGTCAGAGCTTTTGAATTTCCCAGGCGGCCACAACAACAAAGCCCCGCCTCCTAGGATACACAGCACACTGATCCAATTTCCCGGCATTGGATCAATGTGCTGCCTATCACAGGAGCCGGTCTAGGAGGCTGGACTTTGCTACAGCAGCCGCCCAGCATTTCAGACCCAAGCGGGAGATGCCCGCTGTGCGAGACACACACAAGGAGAGGACTCTGGCACTTGAGCTTCACCGCGCCTGGGCGCGATGCAGCCGCCCAGGATCGGCCCTGTATTTATTACATCATAACTGGTTACACATTACAATAATTCAATAAAATTCCAAACATACAAAAAATGATAAGCTGATCCATAATCAAAGTAGAAATTCATAATTATCCCAATGTTGGCATCCATAATGTTCACAGATAGGCAAGAATGCATGATGGCACAATGTTTGATGACCAAAAAGATTATTATCTACATTTTTTATACTCTTGAATCCATGATCCCCGAAACCTGGTCTGCCCTCCTTTTGCCTCATGGTTTGGTTGGGTCACTCCACCACAGTCCCCGGGATAAACGTTCTCTCTGCATCCCTCGCTCCACAGCAGCTGGGTCGATCTACTCTTTTATATATTTCTTTTTGAGCTGACCTATAAGTAATGAGGCTATATGCCCAACCCAGTTATCCCTGTTGTTTATTACTCTATCCTCTCCCCTCTTCTTTTCACTATATGAAATTATTATTATGGCATTCTACTTTTTTTAGATAATCTCTTGCATCTGATGAGTGGACTAGATCTACGAAATGCGTAGAGTTTTAGGATGTCAAGAATCTTTTTGGTCATCATACACTGTGCCATTATGCATTCTTACATTTCTGTGAACATTATGGATGCCACCATTGGGATAATTATGAATTTATACTTTACGGATCAGCTTATCATTTCTTGTATGTTTGGCATTTAATGGAATTATTGTAATGTGTAACCTGTTATCATGTAATAAATATACAATTACATTTACCTTGTGAGTGGTCTCATATGACCAATGTATCCTCTACTGCACTATAAGAAGCAGTTTATGAGCGGTACACATTTATCACGGTGATCAGCGTCTTTCAAGAATCTTTGATTTCTTTTGATGGGACTTATTTTATCCGTTCACATTTTTTTATGTATGGACTAACTTATGGTTCACTATTGAGCATACAGTAGTGCCTTACCTTTGTCAATTTCACTATGCAAACTTATTGGATAGTATTGCACTGCTCTGGAATGCAGAGAAGCGCTGCCTTTTTTGTGTATTTGCAGTTGCCAGCCTTTTTCCTCATGGAAAAAAAAATTGGCCTTTTGACTTACCGTAAAACCAATTTCTCTGATGTTCATTCAATGCCGGACACAGCTGATTCTTCTTAACCATTGGGTTATACTGACCCCTACAGGGATAGGACACTAGGCAGGAAAAAGCTTGACTACGTCTATGGGCAGGCCCAGGGGGTATACACCCACTCTCAGCTTTAGTCACTCAGTTTTGTTACCAGCAGTGTCAGAAGAAAGCACAGAGGGGTGGGTGCTGTGTGCGCCAATGAACATCAGAGAAATGGATTTTAGGGTAAGTCAAAAATCCCATTTTCTCTTTCATTCATTAACACAGCTCCTGATCCTTCTTAACCATCGGGATGTCCTAAAGCAGTTTTTGTAACATGAGGGGTGGGGAAAAAAAGCAGAAAATAAATGCCCAAGGCTAACCATAGCCAACCAGGTAACATGGAGTTCAACCATAAACTAGAGCTCACCTGGAAAAAAAACAATACACCCTCAAAGAGGACCACGTCGTCTAAGCAGCAGCCAGCAAAACCTTGCGGCCGAAAGAAGCATCCGCAGATGCCAACACATCCACTTACAAACATATAAACATTTTGTAAAAGTGTGCACCGACGACCAGGTGGCCGCCTTGCAAACTGGCTTCACTGACGCTTGAGGACGGAAGGCCAGGAAACACTAAGCGCCCTAGTAGAGTGCTCCTTGACATGAAAAATAGGAATCTGACCCCTGATGCAATACTAAGCGCCCTAGTAGAGTGCTCCTTGGCAGGGAAAGGAGGAATCTGACCCCCTGATGCAATAGGCCTGAACCACTGTCTGATCCATTTGGAAATGTTCACAGAAGAAGCGGACAACCCTTTGTGAGGTCATTCTGTGAGCACAAATAGAGAGCCTGACTTTCTAAAAAAAAACTCTGTAGCTGCCAGGTACACCCTAATTGCCCAGACCACATTCAAGGCAATTTCCTTTGGCTGTTCTGCCTGGGACACACGGAAGGCAACACAATGTCTTCATTCAAATGACCGTCAGAGACCATCTTAGGAAGGAATGACGGACCGGGGCGGAGCGCCACTATATTCTTGTAAAACACCAATAAGGTGAACGACAGGATAATGCCGCCAATTTGGACACCCTGTGCGCAGAGGTGAAAGCCACCAAAAAAGGCCTCCTTCAGGGGCAGAGCAAGCAGGGAAACCTCCTGAATATTTTTAAAGGGAGGCTTCTGTGGAGCTGAAAGCACCACATTAAGATCCCAGGGCGGCAACAGGGCCAGGGCCAGGATCCCAGGGCCCGCACTGAAGGAACCAATTGTCAGACACCCTGAAGAAAAAGGTACACACCAGGGAGTGTGAGGCCAAAGGTCGTTGGAAAAAGATTGCCAAAGCTGATACCTGACCCTTGATGGTATTCCAGGTCAGTTTCTGTGCAAACCCCCGTGGAAGGAAGGTTAAGATCCAATCCACCGAGAAGGAGCAAGGATGAACCCCAAGAGACACACACCACGCAATGTACGTCTTCCACATACAATGGCAGATCTTCCTAGAAGTAGATTTCCTAGCTTTTAATAGCGTAGGAATCACCGACTCAGACAAACCTCCATCCTTCAGCACCTGGCGTTCAACAGCCAAGCCGTCAAAGCCAGCAAAAGCAGGATGGAAGATCTGTCCTTGGGACAGCAGATCCTCCCTGAGAGGAAGTCTCCAAGGAGCATTGGCGACCAGCCGTACTCCATCGGCGTACCAAAACGGACGAGGTCAGTCTGGACAGAATCCCTTCTGCTTTAATCGTGTACAGGAGTCGTGGCAGAAATTTGAGAGGGCTTTAACGAATGAATCGGTCAGCCCACCTTAGAATGCCGGCTACTTACCAAGCCGCCAGGGAACTACTTGTGCCCCTTGGTGATTGACATAGACCACGGCCGTGGCACTGTCCAAATGAATTTGTACCGGACACCCCTGAAGACGACTTGTCCAATGAGCCAGACAAAGGCTGATCGTTCAGATTTCCAGAACATTAAATCAGCAGTTTGGACTTTGTCAGAGTCCAGACCCCCTGAGCACATCTGTGCCGAGGATGCCTCCCCATCCAGACAGGCTGGCATCCGTGGCGACAACCATCCAATACAGGGGGAGAAAGGATTTTCCCTGACGAAGTGCCAGACAACGAAGCCACCTCTAGAGACAGTGGATCCTTGTCCCATTTCACCAGAATCTCTTTAGCCAAGATCTTCTGTGAAACTGGTCAGACAGACCGCCTTGAGTGTGGACATCATCAGGCCCAGCACCCGCGTGAAAGACCAGAGGGATGACAGTCTGCCGAACAACAGAAGGTTAATTGCCTCCTGCAATGTCTGGAGTTTTTCCAGAGGAAGAAACACACTGGCTGAAGTTGAATCCAGATTTAGACCCAGATAGTCCAGTTTTGGTGGACAGAACCAAAGCAGACTCCTGAAGGTTCAAAATCTAACCAAACTCCCTCAGAGTTCGCAGAGCAATCTCCAGTTGTCCATCAGAGCAGTTGGAGATTCGCAGAAGATTTGTCCAGATATCCCAGTACTGCAATCCCCCGCTGACTCAAACAATGCCAGCACCTGGGCCAACACTTTTGTGAAGATCTGAGGAGTGGAGGCGAGACCAAAGGTCCATGCCACAAAGGAGAAAGCATTGGTGACCGGCGCATACTAGAATGTGCAGGCAGGCATCCTTGATATCAAAAGAAGCGAGAAGAAATCCCCCTGACGTTGGGACACCACTACAGTGTGAATGGACTCCACGTGGAAATTATGTACTCGTACAAGTAGTTTAGCGCCTTGAGGTCAAGAATTGGACGTACCTTGCCTTCCTTCCTGGGAACTGTAAAGAGATTTGAGTAAAAACCCCTGAAAACATTCCAAAATCGGAACAATCAACCCAAAGATACCCGTAAGCAATCTGGGGACAAGTGCAAGTTGGAAGCGAAGAACCTTTCTGGAGGATAAGACTGAACTTGATCTGGTAGTCTGACCGAATACCTTCATGGACCCACGTGTCCTATACCAGGAAGGTCCATGGATCCAGACACCATCAAAGACATCCCCACCCCAGATACGGGTGAGGGCGCCCCTTCATGCAGAGGCACCCTTGTCTGAGGGTCTGGAGAGCCCGCTCATGGCTTGCCAGACCAGGTTCTCTTGAAACCTCCGGTCGAGGCCCTGTTTTTTGATCTCTTGTCTTGAGACTCCGAGGGACGAAAAAACCTCTATGAGCCAAGGAGAATGGCCCACATCTACAACAGGCTCCTTGCCCTTGGTAGCCTGTGGGAGAAGAGTACGCTTCCCCGCTGTGAGACCCTTAACGATATCATCCTAGTAAGCTCCAAACAGGCAATCCCCTACAAGGGGAGATCAGATAAGACCTTCTTAGAAGTCTGGTCCGCAGACTAGTATTTCAGCCAGATAATACAACCGAAGGACCACTGCTAATACAGACTAGAAATCAAAGGAGCCGCATCCAAAGAGGCATCACAGATAAACTGTAGCCCCTGGACCAACTGATCTGCCAGCTCCGCAAGACAGGGGGGAAGCCGTTTTCCCTCCAGGTCCCGGCGTCAAAATTTAGCAGACTCGGTCAGAACTTGCGACACAAGGGTAATAGTAAATACCATGAAAAAAACAAATTTAGTGGTATGTCCTGCCAAGGGGAGGCATATCCACTGAAGACCAACTAAGGACACTGCTAAATTTGTTTTTTTCATGTTATGTTTTTTCCAACGGCCACTAACTGTCCCCTCTGGCTTACTAGCCTAAACCCCTGATCACATGACTATTCTATGTACCAGGTCCTAACATTACTGTGACCCATTCAAGATCACCAACCATTGATTTTTTCTCTAATAGTAAATACCAGCCTAAGTGCCAAACCAGCCACAGTGAACATATGGCGGGCAAGAGCCACCACCGTATCAGCTGGATATTTAAAGGGACTCCTCAACCGGAATGAATGAAGGTAGCTTTATTTAACCTGGAAATGGACGAGTCCACTACAAGTGGGACCTTCCACCTTTAACGCAATTAATCCTCATAAGGATACCGCAAGAAAAAAACTATTCCGAACCACTGCGTTTGGACAACGCCGCATGTCCTAAATCCAATCCGATGTTGAAACCATGCCTTCACTCCACTCCCTTCTGTCATCTTCAAACTCCTGTGGGGCGAGGCAGTGCCGAGCAAGCCCCAATCACCGCTGGCCGCGGTTGCTCAGTGACAGATGCAAGGCCCACCCACAGTGGCGAACTGAAGATTCAGGCCCGAGGCCCAGTAGGGGGACCTATGAGAGTCTCCTGAGTGGACCAGGCAGGAAGGATTCAGCCACGGAATGGATGGTGTCAGCAGGCTCCGGGTCCAGGCTTGAGAGGAGAGCCCGGGGAGGAAGAGGGCACTTCCTTGACTCAGTAAGTATTAGTGGCTGTGAAGGTGGGAGGAGTCGGAGTAGCTGAGAACCCGATTTGCGACAGCCTGCCTGCTACACAGACAGGGGAGAGACCACTCTAAGAAGAGACCTGTGTATGTGGGTGGAGGATGTACTGCACTTCACACAGTATAATTGCGGGACAGGCCATAATTGTGAATAGCAGACATACTGATCAACCCACCCTCTTTCTCTCACCTCCCCCTCTCTCACCATCTTCTCCCCCCTTCCCCCACCATCTTCTTCCCCCTCCCTCATCTCTCCATCTTCTACCCCCTCTCCTCATCCTCTTTCCCCCTCTTTCTCTCTCAAACTGACCGTCTCCTTCATCAGGTCTGCAGTCCCTTTTAATATGTCTGCAGTCTCTGACCTTCCCTTTTAATATGTCTGCAGTCTCTGATCATTTATTGTATCATGCCTGCAGTCTTTGATCATCTCCTGCAGTGTGTCTGCAGTCTCTGACCCTGTCCTCTAATATTTAGGGAGGGGCGGCTGGTGCTCCTTTTTAAGTTGTCTGCTGTATTTAGACTTTGCTACATACAGGGAGAGTTTTTTGTTTTTTTAAGAACAGATCAAATAAAAATGGATTTCTTCTGACTGATAATTTTTTTGATGAAAACCATGTGCATTAAGCGTGATGCATCACGGAATGGAATCGTTGATATGATAATCATAATTGAATCGTGAGGCCAGTGAAGATCCACACATCTAGTGTATACCCCCTGGGACTGCTCGTAGTAAAGCTTTTTCCGGCATAGTGTCCTACTCCTGTAGGGGGCAGTGTAACCGAATTGTTAGGAATTTAGGAACGAAAGAGAAAGGCAGGTAACAGCACATAGTTTGGTTACAACACTTAAAAGGGGCAGCTGCACTTTTTCACTTTGCCATTTGTATTTTTGATTTTATTTATGTTTAATAGGGTCTATGTTGATGCCACTTTTATAAATGTTCTTTCATAATGAGTTGGCATAACATTGCACCGGAACACAGAAAATGGGATTTTTGTACTTAACATAAAATCAATTTCTCTTGCGTTTGATGGACACAGCGCTCCATAAAAATGGATTTTTGTAAGATCTTACCGTAAAATCCTTTTCTCTTAAGCTCATTGACAGACGTAGTCTTCTTGATTCTCAAGAGCTGGGTTATGTTGTCTCCGCAGGAGTAGGACTAGGCAGAAAGACAAAACGTTCTGGCTCCACCTTAGGGGCAGTCCCTGAGGGTATATCCTCCCTCTCTCTGCTACAGGGAATCAGTTCTGTTTTAAAGCAGTACAGAGAATTTAACCCAACCCAACTCAATGATAGAGGGGCGGGTACTACGTCTGTCAATGAGCTTAAGAGAAAAGGATTTTACGGTCTGTAAGATCTTACAAAAATCAATTTTTCTCTATCGCTCATTGACAGACGTAGTCTTCTTGATTCTCAAGAGCTGGGACATCCAGAAGCAGTGCCACAAATGAGGGGTGGGATTGACAAAATCAAATCCAATCTAGAAGGCCCAACCGGTGCCAAACTAGAAGTTTTAAAGGCTCATTATAAACAAAGAATGAGACTAAAGAAAAACTTTCCAACGGAAAAAACCCTCGAGGTAGACCACTGGTCTCCTCAAATTGCGGCCTGCAAAACCTTGCGGCCAAACGAGGCATCAGACGATGCCATTACATCAACTTTATAATGTTTAGTAAAGGTATGCACCGACGACCAGGTAGCCGCCTTGCACACCTGGACCACTGACGCCTGATGGCGAAAGGCCCATGACGCACTAAGTGCCCGAGTGGAGTGCGCCTTAACAGGGAACGGGGGCTCCCGACCCTTAATAGAATAAGCCTGTACTACCGTCTGTCTGATCCATCTGGAAATGGTCGCGGCAGATGCAGGCAACCCCTTTTTGGGTCCATCTGGGATCACAAAAAGTGAATCCGTCTTGCGAAACGAGTCTGTCGTTTTCAAGTATACCCTGATCGCCCGGACCACATCCAAGGAGTGTAAAGCAAACTCTCGCGGATGACTGGGCTTAGGACACAGGGAAGGTAACACAATTTCTTCATTCAGATGAAATTCTGAAACCACTTTTGGTAGGAAGGATGGATTCGGACGAAGAACCACCTTATCTCTATGAACCACCAGATATGGGGAACGACAAGATAATGCAGCCAGTCCTGACACCCTGCGTGCAGAAGTAATAGCCACCAAGAAAGCCACCTTCTGGGACAACGTAGGTAGAGGAATCTCCCTAATATCTTCAAAGGGAGGTTTCTGAAGAACCGACAACACTAAATTAAGATCCCAGGGGGGTAACGGCGCGTGCACTGGCGGAGCCAGATGTCGCACCCCCTGGATGAAATTCCGCACCAAGGAATGAGTAGCCAAAGGCTTCTGAAAGAAGATGGCTAATGCTGAGACCTGACCCTTGATAGTACTCAAGGCCAGTTTCTGCTCAACCCCTTGCTGCAGAAAAGCCAATATTCGACTAATCGAATAAGACCGAGGACGGAACCCCAAAGGTTCACACCATGCAATGTAGGACTTCCATGTGCGATGATAAATCTTTCTGGAAGTCGCTTTCCTTGCTTCAACTAGAGTAGGAATAACTGAAGCTGACAAACCTTTGTCCTTCAGCACCTGGGTCTCAATAGCCAGGCCGTTAAAGCCAGCGATCGTAAAGCAGGATGGAAGATCGGTCCCTGAGACAGTAGATCCTCCCTGAGAGGAAGTCTCCACGGGACGTCCGCCACCAGTCTGACCATGTCGGCGTACCAAGCTCGACGAGGCCAGTCCGGAGCTACCAGGATTACTGGAATTCCTTCCTCCTCTATCCTGCGAAGAAGTCTTGGCAGTAACGCGAGAGGAGGGAAGGCATATATTAGCTGGTATTGCCCCCACGGGGCGATCAGTGCGTCTGCGGTTTCTGCTAGAGGATCGCGGGAGCGAGCCACGAATCTCTGAACTTTCCTGTTGAATCGTGATGCCAACAGATCCACATCCGGGGTGCCCCACCGTAGGCACAACTGGTGGAAAACGTCTGGATGGAGGGACCATTCCCCCTGATCCAGGGTCTGACGGCTGAGATAATCTGCCTGCCAATTCTCCACCCCCGGAATGAACACCGCAGAGATTGCTGGAACAAATCGTTCCGCCCAGCGAAGAATGCAAGCCACTTCTTTGGCCGCTCGGACACTCTTGGTGCCCCCCTGGTGATTGACATAAGCCACGGCCGTGGCATTGTCCGACTGGATCTGAACCTGGCTGCCCTGGAGCTGCTCGGTCCAGTGAATCAGACAAAGTCTGATCGCTCTCAGTTCCAATACATTTATCGGTAACCTGGATTCTTCCGGGGACCAAAGTCCCTGGACAGATAACTGACCGAGAATTCCTCCCCATCCGGATAGACTGGCATCCGTGGTCACTATCGTCCAATATATTGGCAGAAATGACTTTCCCTGGCTGAGCATCGGAGACCGAAGCCACCAGACCAGAGACTCTCTGGTCTGTTTGCTCAATCGGATCTGATTGTCCAGGGATTCCGGATTCCGATTCCATCTGAGAAGAATCTCTTGCTGAAGAATTCGGGTATGGGACTGGGCAAATGGGACTGCTTCGAACGAAGCCACCATCAACCCCAGAACCCTCATGAAAGTCCGAAGGGAAGACCAGCTGTTGGACAGTAACAACTGGACTGCTGATTGAATCTTTCGGAGTTTCCCTACCGGAAGAAAAACTCTTGTCCTGACTGTGTCTAGAATTAGACCCAGATATTCGAGCCTCTGGGTGGGAACCAGAAATGACTTTTGCTGGTTCACCAGCCACCCGAATTCCTGTAAAGAAATCATAGTAATTTCTATGTTTTGTAGCAAGGTCTGAGGAGACTCTGCATGAAGCAGAAGATCGTCTAGGTAACCAAGGATCGATATGCCTCTTTGGCGCAGAAGTGCCAACATTGGGGCCAACACCTTAGTGAAGACCCGCGGAGCCGTGGCGAGACCGAAAGGTAACGTCACAAACTGATAGTGGTTCTCTTCTACGGAAAAGCGTAGAAACCGCTGATGTCCTGCGAAAATGGGAATGTGAAGATAGGCGTCCTTGATGTCTATGGACGCTAGGACATCCCCTGGATGCAGGAAGGCTGCTACTGTGCGAATGGACTCCATTCTGAATCTTCTTATGTTGACAAAAGAATTGAGTGCTCTTAAGTCCAGAATTGGACGCACTTTGCCCTCTTTCCTGGGTCTTGTAAATAGGTTTGAATAAAACCCTTGAAACCGTTCTGTCCAAGGAACGTGGACTACCACTCCTTGTTGTAGTAAATCTGTGACTGCTCTCCGCAGATCTTCTAAACGATCTGAGGATAGTCGGATATTGGAAGGGAAGAATCGCGCCGGTGGGAGAGATCGAAACTCGATCTTGTACCCTGACCTTATGACTTCGCAAACCCATTTGTCCGGGATTCAGGAAAGCCATGGATCCGGGAACCGGCGAAGACGTCCCCCCACCCCAGTTATGGGTGGGGGCGCACCTTCAGGCTTTGGAAGGTTTATCTTCAGGTCTGGAGGGGGCGGGCTTTTGCTTGCCCGACCAACGACCCCTGACGCCTCCTGCAGGAGCTTTGGAGGACTTAGTTTTTTCACCCGCGGGACGAAAAAACCTCTTGTGAGCAGAAAAAGAAGGCCCTCGTCTTTGACGAGTTCCTCTACCTTTAAAATTTTGCGGTAAAAAGGTGCTCTTTCCACCCGTGAGATCTTTAATGATCTCATCTAAGTTGGCTCCAAATAGACGCTCTCCTGAAAAGGGGATATTAGCCAATGCTTTTTTGGAACCTTGGTCGGCTAACCAACCTTTTAGCCACAGTGTACGCCTGAGAACCACTGCTGAGACTGATGCTCGCGCCAATAATGGAGTGGCGTCTAACGCCGCATCACACACAAACTGTAACCCCTGTATCATTTGTTCCAACAAATCTGATACCGCCTGAGGGACCTCTTCTAAGTCCCGGCGTAACCACTTGGTCCATTCTGTTACAGCCTGCGAAACCAGACCAATAGCTATTATAGGTCTGAAAGCTGATCCAATCAAGGAAAACATGGTGCGAGACATAGCTTCTATCTTGCGATCCACTGGATCTTTAAAAGACGGAGCGTCTTCTAAAGGAATAACCGTGGCTTTATTCAATCTAGCAATTGGTGAATCCACCACAGGTGGTTCTGTCCATTTCTTAATAAGGGTTTCCTCAAACGGATAACGCCTGTCAATGCGTTTAGAAATAGTAAAAGTGCGTTTTGGCAGACGCCATTCTTCTTCGATTGGATTGCCAAAACATTTGGGCAATGGAAAAACCTTCGCCACTTTGATGCGTTTTTTAGTCCCAAAAGGGATTTCAGTTTCAGCTATTTCTGATGGAATACCCTGTAACCTTAAGGTCTCTTGAACAGATACAATGAGTGCGTTTACCAACGCTTCCTCTCGGGCTATGGCGGATGCCGAAACATCCTCCTCACTGTCTGAAGAGACAGGACCCGAGACACCAATCCCAGATGAAGTACCTGCAACTGCAGAAATAGGCTCAGAGTCTGAATCCGAGGTTTCAGATAATATGGGGTTAGGCGGGGGTCGCTTTCTTGCGCCCTGTCCCTGACAAGTCACTTCCACCCGGGACACAAAAGTTTCCATAATAGCTGACAATGATTCAATTGTCAATGGGGTGCTGGAGGATCCCGCAGACCCCTCGAGGGGATCCGGAGGAGATACATGAGTGGCAGGGTCCATGTTAATTCAGGACACCTTTGCCAGCAAAACAAAAAAATTTTTTTTTTTTGTGTCTCCCCCTAGCGCAATAGCGCCCCTCAGAGTACCTGCTTCTCGATCCCACAGAGAGAGAGAGAGGGACCCCCAAGGCTCACCAACCGATGCAGTGCAGTTTCCAACCAACTGCAGTCAGCGTCTGTCTTACACAGACTGGAAGGAGCTGTTTGCTTTTTCCCGGGTAGAAGGACGTGGCTCCGCCCCCTGTGTACGCCTTCCGGCGTTCCCAGCTCTCCACGAGGTAGCTGGGCTCACAAAACATGGCCGCCCCCATAGAAGAGACATAAGACTCCAAAAACATGGCGGCCGGCGTTACCTGAGGACATACATGCATCTGGTCTACGGCAAAATGGCGGCGGACCGCCGAAATCGTTTTCCCAGCACATCCACCTGCATCTCTGCTAAGAGGCGATATATGGATCTACAGGAGATATACTACACATAAGGTAGGATTATACCTCCTATGTCTGCTGTAATGTTACAGTCTGCTGGGTAGAGTGTTAGCTCTTAAACCAAGTCCACTTCCCACAAACACATGCTGTATTACAAGGGGGACTTGTAAGTATCAGATATATACTGACCATATATGGAGGGGCCCATAATACATACTGCCTCATAACGAGGAAAAAAGGGAACGTTTACTCACCATACCGAACCGACAGGCACCCTCTCTTCACAATACCCTCTCCACCGGGGTGGGGGTTTGTGGACCACTCCGGACGCCTCGACTCTCTGGTTCCTGGCGTCCAAGCGAGACTTTTAACTCGCAAGGTCAGTCCCTCCACTGGGACTCCGTCACGGCCGACCCAGCGCGGAGCTCTGGTCTGCACGCGCTCGTAGGCAGAAACCGGGGTGACCACTGGATCTCAACATCCAGCCCGTCGCCCGGCCCCGCATACTTACTTGAATGTGTCGCGGCCGACCAAGCGCAATGCCATGGTCTGCGCGTAGGCCGGCTGGGGTGACCACAAGTGTCGCCCAGTCCGGCATTTTTGCTTGAAGATCTCACAGGAAAAAAACACTGGAGAAAACTACCTAAAAAATGTCTTTTTCTTAAAGAAAAAAAGTCTTGCCAGGACCAAAAGATCCCAGCAAGGAACTTAGGTCCTTACTCCTGACTAGACAGAAAAAAACTGATTCCCTGTAGCAGAGAGAGGGAGGATATACCCTCAGGGACTGCCCCTAAGGTGGAGCCAGAACGTTTTGTCTTTCTGCCTAGTCCTACTCCTGCGGAGACAACATAACCCAGCTCTTGAGAATCAAGAAGACTACGTCTGTCAATGAGCGATAGAGAAATTATAACTACTTGGTTATGTTTCCTCCTCCAGGAGTTGGACTAGGCAGAACAAATACCTGGCTACGCCCATGGGCTGTCCTCAGCATGGATTATGACCCCCCCCCCCCACTCTAGGTAATCAGTTTAGTAGCAAGTAGTATTAGAAGCATCAGAACTCCATAGAGGGGTGGGTGTGTGTACGACGAACTCCGAGAAATTAATTTTACGGTAAGTACAAAAATCTTTCGTTCATTGACGCTCTATAAATTATAACTACTGGGATGTCCAAAAGCAGTGCAAACAGGAAAATGAGGGGTAGGGAAAACAACCCAAGGCTAAACATAAGTGCCCTTAACCAGGACACAGAAACCTTAACCGGATCACAAGAGCCCCGTCTGAAAAATAAAGGTTTAAAGAAAAAACTCCCCTCAAGAGGGAACAGCCCCTATTAAACAGCAGCCTGCAAAACTTTGCGGCCAAAAGAAGGATCCGCAGATGCCATAGTATCTACCTTATAGAATGTTGTGAAGGTATACACTGACGACCAAGTGGCCTTCTTGCAAACTTGCGATACGGATGCCTGATAACAGAAGGACTAAGAAGCACTCAGCGCCCAAGTAGAAAGTGCTGTGACAGGGAAAGGTAGAACCCGTCCTTTAATGGAATAGGCCCGAGCCACTGTCTGTCTGATACATCAGGAGATGGTAGCCGAAGAAGCGGCTAGCTCTTTTCTTGGTCCGTCTGTAACCACAAAAAGCGAGTCTGACCTCCGAAAGGACTCAGTAGCTGCCATATACACCCAAATCGCACGACCCCAATATCCAAGGCACGCAAAGCAAATTCCTTGGGATGAGCAGACTTGGGACACAAGGAAGGCAACACAATGTATTCAAAAAAAGTCAGAGACAACTATGGGCAGAAATGATGGACAGGGACGAAGAACCACTTTATCCCTATGGACCACTAAATAGGGACTGCGACAGGAAAATGCCACCAATTCCGATACCCTGTGGCCCAAGGTAATAGCCACCAAGAATGTCACCTTCTGGGATAACGTAGACAAGGGAATCTGCCGAATATTCTCAAATGGAGGTTCCTGGAGAACCAAAAGTACTACATTTAAATCCCATGGCAGCAAAAGAGACCATGCAGGTGAAACCACATGTCGAACTCCCTGAATGAAGACACAAACTAAAGAGTGCGTGGCTAGGGGTCACTGAAAGAAGATTGCCAGGGCAGACACCTGGCCCTTGATGGCAACTCAAGGCCAACTTCTGATCAATGCCCCTTTGAAGAAAGATTAAGATCCGAGCCATAGAAAAGGATCGAGGATGAGCACCATTCGACTCACACTAAGAAATGTTCGCTTTTCACGTACGATGGTATATCTGTTGGAAAAGGACTTTCTCGTCTTCCTCATAGTAGGGATCACTGATCCAGACAGACCTCTATCCTACCTTGCTTTCAATAGCTAAGCCATTAAAACTAGTGACTGTAAAGCAGGATGGTAGATAAGCCCTTGGGACAACTGGTCTTCCCTGAGAGGAAGCTTCCAAGGGACGTTTTTGGCCACCAGACTGATTGGAAGATCCCCACCCTTGTTTCTTCGCAGGAATTGCGCAAAAAGCCTGAGCTGAGGATGATACTGCCCTTACCATGGCCCTTGGATGCCTGCAGCATCTGCCAGAGGAACCCATGATCTCGCCACAAACCTCTTTATCCTTAAGTGAAACCGAACCTGCTAAAAGAGCTGCATGTAGGATTGGGCAACCAGAACTGTCTTTAAGGTGGATACCACCAGACTCAGAACCTGTATGCAAAAATGGGAGAGAGAACTAGCAGCCGGTAAATCATGGCCTGTGGTGTGGTTCCTGAAGTTTGTCTAGAGGAAAAACCACCCTGGTCAGAATTAGAATTAGGCCTAGGTAAATCAATTCCCTGGACAGGAATAGGGGGGACCTTAGGTAGTTCGAACATCACCTGAACCCCTGAACCTTTGCAGGAATTAAATCTGCACAAGGAGACTCAGGACCCAAAAAACCTGAAAAGGACAAGCTTTGTCCCCCCTTTAAAAAATTATCTTTTGGCCCCACTAAAGGATGCCCCCCCCAAGGCTCACGGTACTCATCAGCAGAGAGAGAGAGACCCCCAAGGACCCAACCTACCGATCGGAGGAGCGCCGAGAATTCGGACCCAGCATCACCATGGATGCTATCCCTGTTCAAATGTCCGAGGCACAGGAAGAGGAAACTGAAGAAGAGGAGGAGCTTTGGCATCTCCACAAGGCTTCGTTCATCTCTAGCATCTCCCAGACTAAGGGAAAATGACCCCCGTGACATCGGGCTACACAAACAGGGCCACCAACCCGGAGACCAGCCAGACTAGGTGAAAATGGCCCCCGTGACATCGGGCTACCCCTCTGCAAGGGGACCCCCTCCTGAAGGTATAACACACGTTAGGGGAGACTCCGCTGCACACTCTGCACCGGTCACTGCACTGGGATTCCCCTGCACTATACCCCCACTGCAAATAGTGGAGGCATGCATCCAGGGGTCTCCTACACTGGGATCCCTCTAGACCAGCCTTTTTCAACCAGGTTGCCCAGGCACCATGGTGTGCCTTGACGTTCCTTCAGGGGTGCCTTGGCAAAATGCCTTAAATTTGCCCAAAAATTGTATAAGAGGCAGCATTGTGGATGAAGTTACAGGTTTGCATCATCAGTTGATGAGGATGTCAGTCACTTGTATAGCATCCTTGTCCCCTGCCCCTCTCCATCAGCGTTGGCGTCACATTAGCTGAGTGATGGTGAAAAACTGGGGGAGAACAGAAACATTGTATACTAGTCAGTACCAGTTTTCAAAAGTATATTTGCTCTGGAAGAATAAATCGCCTCTAAAGTTGAGTGTCCTACTTGGACTTGTTGCTGTTGCTGCATTATGTAAAACTATTAGAAAAGCTTTTACATTTTAGAATGGGGCGCCTCTAGACTGTCCATAATTTTTAAAAGGTGCCTTGAGATTGTCCAAATTTTTTAAAGGGTGCCTTGACTGAAAAAAAGTTGAGAAACACTGCTCTAGACTATCAGGGTAGAACACACTATCCCAGGACCCTTACAGAGTGGAGATAGCAGGGGGAGACCCCAGGGGTCTCTGCTGCATCCTCTGCCCTGGAACCCCAACCAGACTCCAGGTCCAGACAGGGGGGAAAGGGAGTGGGGGAAGCCCAGCTCACTAGGGAATTGTTAGGGATGGGAGGAAGGAACCTGCAGGCAGGTCCGAACGTCCGTGGAGGTTAACCGATTCCACCCTAAAAAAATAATTTAAAAAAAAAAACCCCAAAGGGGAGAGGATAGACTGTACTTACCCTCCCATGGTGCGGGTAACGCTCCAGACAGAATCCTCACCGCCGAAGTAGGGAAGATGTTGGCCAAGGAACCACTGTGACTCAGAACCAAGCCGGTCGTATGCGACCATGGGAAACGTTTAACTAGCAGGCCAGCCTCTGAGGCTATGATGCTGCCGACCTAGCGCGTAGCTGTGGTCTGCACACGCTGGCTGGCTGGGGGGACCACTGGATCTAGATTGCCCAGCCCGGCAGTTGATTGTAGCCCTCCCGAGAGGAAAAAACAAAAAAGATGTAAGGAAGAAGAAAAAAATTGTTAGGACCAGAGATCCCAGCCGGGAGCCTAGATACTTACTCCTGACTAGACAGATTAAACCTGATTAACTGGAGCAGAAAGGGGGGTTATATACCAAGCTAAGGACAGCCCATGGGCGTAGCTAGGTGCTTTTTGTTCTGCCTAGTCCTACTCCTGGAGGACTGGAGGAGGAAATAAAACCCAGTTGTTATGATTTATGGAGCCCTGTGTCTGTCGAACAAAAGATAAATAAATATGTGTAAGAAGGGCAAGAAGAGAGACAAAAGTCCCAGAGATAAAGACAGAGGCAATTCAATAAACCAGACTCCCCTACAAAACTGTAACTTATTGACGGGCTGACCATTAAACCAATTTTAGTGGCTTTCCCACAGGTACTCAACAGATCTTTAATGGTGAGCCAATTATATTAGCCAAAAAACAACTTGTAGAATATTTCGGCTCTGTCCCAGAAGCCCTGCAGAAAGAAGAGGGGGGACTTAAAATCCCTGGACCGCTGCAGCAGCTGTGTGGGCACTGCCAGCTCACCATCCAGAGTTAAGTACAGCAGGGATTGGGAGGCTGTAGGGCGTTAGTTCACCTTTTCATTACCCTATACTTTAAAAAAGATTAATGCCGGATACAGGCGGTTGGCATTATCAGAGGGATGTCACCTGTATGTCCCCCAAGATAGGATTGGATGACCGTTTCTGATGCCTGGTTTAAGGATCCACTTTGGGGTTTTAACATGGTAATATGACCTCTCTTGGCAGATTTCCTTTAACATGATATGCAATCCCACACCTCCTGACACAATCACAAATGAGAGATATTTTTTTTTCTTTTTTACACTGATCAAAAACGGATTTGCTGCTGCCTGGAAGTTTAAAAAACATGACCTGTCACAGAGGATGTTGACAAATGCAGTTGGGATACACCATTATAAAGAATAACATATATTTCCGTATATAAAATAACAAAATTGCTACCTTCACAGCAGAGGTTAGTACAAATTGTTCAGTCCGAATTAAAAATGTATTTTTTTAACACAGCGACAGTGAGTAAGGGTTGGAACCACCCGTCAGGTTTTTTTATGATCTGTGTCCCCTGCTCCTATAACTGGCTCACTGCATCTCTCATAATTCTGTTCAAAGCTGGAGGTTGAATTACAGTTGTTGAATTTAATAAAACATGCTGATTAATTTCCTTCTGTTTATTTCACAAAGACTACCATATAAAATGAGAAATAAAAGGTGGCTTTTACTGAGCAGAAAGGGACATGACTGACTTGATTTCCTCAGGTTCATCTTAAAATAAAATTTGGGCCAACAAGGATTTCAGAGTGTGTTGCTTATAGGTTCTGAAATAAATATTACCTGTGTTAGTTATCAATAGCCACCTCCACCATTCGCCTCTGAATGGTACTTTTTCCAATAAAATGAAGCACAGGATTTTGTTTTTGAATTGACAACGTCTTTCAGATTCCTTAATTTGTACGGACGCCAGAAGGGAGATATTCCCACAGTGGTCCAAACACCTTGAGAACCAGGCCTGTACACCAGTTCCCCACATCTCTTACAGCACCTTCATAAGCCACTTGCAGGAAGACAGAAAGGATCCCCTTCGTGACATCACATGCTATTTCATTAAAACCATTAGTGTTCACCACAAGGCTGACATTTTTATCATTAAAATATTTAAAACTAGCCATAAATAGGTCCCCTGAGCCAAAGTGGAAATTTCCCAAGAGTAAATTCTCACCTTTTGTCTGGGGTGGTAAAATACATATTTGCAACAGCTACAGTGCCTTGCGAAAGTATGCGGCCCCCTTGAACTTTTCGACCTTTTGCCACATTTCAGGCTTCAAACATAAAGATATAAAACTGTAATTTTTTGTGAAGAATCAACAAGTGGGACACAATCATGAAGTGGAACGAAATTTATTGGATATTTCAAACATTTTTAACAAATAAACTGAAAAATTAGGCGTGCAAAATTATTCAGCCCCCTTAAGTTAATACTTTGTAGCGCCACCTTTTGCTGCGATTACAGCTGTTAAGTCGCTTCGGGTATGTCTATCAGTTTTGCACATCGAGAGACTGAAATTTTTGCCCATTCCTCCTTGCAAAACAGCTCGAGCTCAGTGAGGTTGGTTGGAGAGCGTTTGTGAACAGCAGTTTTCAGTTCTTTCCACAGATTCTCGATTGGATTCAGGTCTGGACTTGGCCATTCTAACACCTGCATATGTTTATTTGTGAACCATTCCATTGTAGATTTTGCTTTATGTTTTGGATCATTGTCTTGTTGGAAGACAAATCTCTGTCCCAGTCTCAGGTCTTTTGCAGACTCCATCAGGTTTTCTTCCAGAATGGTCCTGTATTTGGCTCCATCCATCTTCCCATCAATTTTAACCATCTTCCCTGTCCCTGCTGAAGAAAAGCAGGCCCAAACCATGATGCTGCCACCACCATGTTTGACAGTGGGGATGGTGTGTTCAGGGTGATGAACTGTGTTGCTTTTTACGCCAAATATAACGTTTTGCATTGTTGCCAAAAAGTTTGATTTTGTTTTCATCTGACCAGAGCACCTTCTTCCACATGTTTGGTGTGTCTCCCAGGTGGCTTGTGGCAAACTTTAAACAACACTTTTTATGGATATCTTCTTGCCACTCTTCCATAAAGGCCAGATTTGTGCAGTATACGACTGATTGTTGTCCTATGGACAGAGTCTCCCACCTCAGCTGTAGATCTCTGCAGTTCATCCAGAGTGATCATGGGCCTCTTGGCTGCATCTCTGATCAGTCTTCTCCTTGTATGAGCTGAAAGTTTAGAGGGACGGCCAGGTCTTCGTAGATTTGCAGTGGTCCGATACTCCTTCCATTTCAATATTATCGCTTGCACAGTGCTCCTTGCGATGTTTAAAGCTTGGGGAATCTTTTTGTATCCAAATTCGGCTTTAAACTTCTCCACAACAGTATCTCGGACCTGCCTGGTTTGTTCCTTATTCTTCATGATGCTCTCTGCGCTTTAAACGGACCTCTGAGACTATCACAGTGCAGGTGCATTTATACGGAGACTTGATTACACACAGGTGGATTCTATTTATCATCATTAGTCATTTAGGTCAACATTGGATCATTCAGGCTCGGTTCACACTAGGGCGACCTGTGAGGCGACCTGGTCGCCTCACAGGTCGCCTCCCATAGGGAAGCTGCGGACCCGTTCTAATAGGAGCGACACAAGTCGCTCCGACCTAGAAAAAGGGTCCGGAGCTTCTTTGGGGCGACCAGGAGGCGACCGCCATAGACTTCAATGTTATGAAGTCCGTGGCGGCCGCTCCGAGGTCGCGGCGCGCTGCTCGCACCACGAACTCCGAGGTCGCGGTGCGAAGTAGCGTCGCCTGCATGTGAACGGGGGCTCAGAGATCCTCACTGAACTTCTGGAGAGAGTTTGCTGGAGAGAGTTTGCTGTACTGAAAGTAAAGGGGCTGAATAGTTTTGCACGCCCAATTTTTCAGTTTTTTATTTAACAAAGTTTGAATTATCCAATAAATTTCGTTCCACTTCATGATTGTGTCCGACTTGTAGTTGATTCTTCACAAAAAAATTACAGTTTTATATCTTTATGTTTGAAGCCTGAAACGTGGCAAAAGGTCGAAAAGTTCAAGGGGGCCAAATACTTTCGCAAGGCACTGTAAATAGAGCCTGTAACAACAAAAACTGGATTTTTGACTTACCGTAAAATCTTTTTGTTGGAGCCCATTGAAAGGTAATGAAATTCAGATACAGTTGGGAAATACTGGCACTGGCAGGATGTCTGGACACTGGCAAACAGAAAATTGAAAGCCAGCCTCCATATGGCTTATGCGTCCAAAAGCAGTCCAAATGAGCAGTGGGTAATAAACACGAACAGGCCTACGGGGCAGTGGGGACAACTGAAGACTCAGACTCTGACCAGAAGAAATAAAGCCCCCCAGCAAATCAAGTAAGACTGGCACTGACAAAGGAGATGCCAGTGAGGATCAACCTGATGACAAGACCGAGGATATTCCCATCAGAGAGGAATGACTCCACCAGAAGGAACGCAGGGCTTGAACCAGCGAGAATGAAACCCTAAATCCACTGAAACAGGTGAAAAACATTGAAGACAGAAAAGCCCAAAATGATATGGTTAAAGAAAACATTGGGACAACCCCCAGGAAAGCAAGTCCTTAAGGTAACCTCCAACAAAACTAGGTCTGTAGAAAGAAAAGTCAATCTACACAGGAAGGTTCAACCTTTGCCCTCCCAACCCTTAGAAATCAAGAATGGAACTTCCCATACTAAGGAGGAAGTTACCTAGCCAGATAACCTATCTTGCTAACAAGATATTCAAGACTGAAATCCTTACTGCACAACAACCCATAATGGCTGCAAAGTACTCTCAAGACCGGCAGAGGAAATGCCACAAAGTCAGCTAAACTGAAGGAAAAAAGGTGCCTATAGGCACCACTACAAAAGGTAGGCAGGTATTAAAAGCATGCCTCAACCACAGACTGAGGAAGGAATGCCTTAAAAATAGAATGGAGAAAAACATGAACCTAAAAACCCAAAGGAGCCTCTGGGGTCTGAAAGAAGAACTCTAAGGGACCTGCCAAGCCTTGAGCACACAACATGGCTCAGTTACCGGACTATGGGTAGAACAAAAACAAGTATCTATAGAACCTTCCTCACAAGGTTGCACACGAAGACCCGTGTCTAGCAAAATAGGTTCCATGATGTACCATTATCCCCATGGGGGTTACTGAAGGGGGTATTACATGGTTACAGTTAATCTGGCTGAAAAAAAGACAAGTTCATCTACTTCAACGAATAGTGATCTGTGGGTATTGAGGATGCTCCGCCTACTAACAATACAGGAGGGTACAAATCCCTCCAGTATATTTTTCTGCCTGCCAATCAGAAGCTGAAGAGCACCTGGGTGTACAGATAGTTACTTTGGCACAGAGACTACTGAATGTGGAGTGATATTCCAATGCTTTGTCCCTAGTGTTGCCAAGTGCAGTACTCTTGATATCATCTAGCATACATTCCATGTAAATGTATTTTTTTTTTTTTTTACAGAGAGGTACTTCCACTCCAGGACAAAAAGGCACAGTAACACCTAGGTGATGTCTACATGAGTCCAATCCAGGAAGGTGACTTAAAGTTGGATCCCCTAAGAGGGAACTATCTGTCCTGGGATATCAGACTGGATCCCCAGGCATGGAGACATTCCAGCAAGGAGTGAGGGGGGGGGGGGGGGTTGGTGTTCAGGACTACCCTGCTTACCTGAAGAGACTGCTTTTTAAAAGAAATGCTCAAGAGCTCAAACTCCTAGCAAGGGAGAAAGTGGTTGAGGAGGCCCAATTACCCACAATGGCAGGAAAGACTCTCCTGAAATGGGGTTCTCCACCACACAACCCTGCACAAGGAAAGGAGTGAATTTCCGGCCTGTTGCTGAAGGTTCCAATGCCAAACAGGGAGTAGCCCTTTTGAAATACACAGCTTTACCCATTGGTTACAGGTAGCTGCTGTTCTATATCTGTAGGCCTGAACCCTGCCTAATCTTGCAGGTGCCAGACCCCTAGAAGGGTGCCGATTACATGGCTTCTAAAAATAGAATCTCTTCAGGGAAGCTCTATTGAGAATTTCAGAAGCCTACACTGAGGCAAGAGGGCACTCTGTCCACCCATGGGGTTGCTGATGTCAAAAACAAGGCTGAATACACCACATTCTTTGAAGGTTAAGTGGTAGCGTCAGCATCCCATTGGCATAGACTGACTGCAAAGGGCATTTGTACAAACATCATGCCCATGCAAGACGCAAAAGGTAGATGTTATTAAGCCACCCCAAACAGAGGCTCCAGAGATTTTCTCTATTTGATACAGGAAGTGGGGACCAACACCAGCTTTTGGGGAGCCCCTTTAGGAGTCCACAGAATGTGACATATTCTGGCAAATTTAAGGCACTGCTAAAATAGAGCAGAGGGCAAAACCTGCCAGTGGAAACTTGAAAGGCGAGCACTCTTTCAATCAATTTAGTGGTCTTTGGGTTAGGGTAACTCATAGGTATATGGAAGGTGGGAAATGACCACTAGTTAACAAGTCCCTTTTTAAAGGGGAAAACTTCAGGCACAGTCTCAGGACCCTTCATTGTACTTCCATTAAGTATAGAGGAATGAATCAAACAAGGTATTGTAGTGGGAAGGTCTCTGCAGCTGTAACAGCACTAAAATAATCAAAGGCCAGGAAGAGCAGGCCGATCCTTCAGATACAGGGTAATAAGGTCTAAAGCCCCGTACACACGCACCGATTGTCGGCCGAACCATCGGCCATCTTTTGTCCGGTGCTGTCCTGTCGGTTGAAAAGTGCTAAAGACTGCACACGAATTTTGTCGGCCAACAACAGCCGACTGCAGAAGTGATGTCATGTGATGGTTAACTGTCCGTGTGTTTTTTCTTCTCTGAGCATGCCCAGTCTTGCTCATCTGCTGTTTGTCGGCCGAATTCTGTACTGACTGAGAAACAATTGGCCGTTCTGGTGTTGGCCAACAAAAATTTTAAAGCCTGCACACCAGATTCTGTTCGGCCAAAAAGTCGCAGTCGGTTGTTGAGGCATCATACTAGCAAGCCGACAATCGGCCGATCGGACGGTGGCCGAATATTTACGGCCGACAATCGCTACGTGTGTACGGGCCTTAACACATCCCCCAAAAAGTTAGGTAATTGTAGGAAACTATGGATATCTCAAAACAGTCTATTCAGAGGTAGACTGCTTGGACTCAGGAGGTTGTAAAAGTGCCAATAGGCCTGACCTGAGCAAGGGACATAGGGTAGGGGTCAGAGGAGGAATCTGCAGGGGATGATGCTGAAGCACTTTCAAAAACTCTGTGGCCAGAATGTCCTGGTTGCTGAGTTGACACGAAGAACCCTGTGGACATGGAAAAGACACAGACCCACACGAAGCAGCGGAGAAACTCCAGTGATGTCCACCCTATAACAATATGGGTTCCAGGTTTCCGATTACAAGAGTCAGTTCCTTCTGAGGATACTGGGCAAACGGCTCCGAACCAGCTTGAGGATGATGGGCTGAGGTCACACATGGCAGTTGGACTGTCCTCTATGTCCTAGTAAAACATGTTGCTTTCTTGGCGCTGTCTTGCAACTAGGTCTAATGTCAGGAAAGGCAGCTGGTGTTGATCAGGGTTGATCGTGGTTGGAGGTGAGCAGGTCACTGAAGAATAACATAAGAAACAGACTGGAGATTAGAGATCTACATGTTGGTTTAAGAGCATTGTCCTTGCTCTAGGCTAAATGGACAGGAAAGAGCACATATTGCTCTACTCAGTGAAAGATGTCAGCACCTTAACCTTTACCGCAGTAAACCAGCGGTGATGGAAAAATTTAACAGGTGTTCAGTGGCAAAAAACAAAGATGCTTCAGTCTAAACAGCCTTACTCACTGAGTCTTCTGGGACAAGGTCACACCCAGGGCTGTGCCATCACTCTGGACTTGAAAAGCACTAACATAGGTCTGGAAGGTGGCACAGCATATACCAGTCCAGTGGGGCCCAGGTACGGCCTCCAAAGATAGTTCTATGGAAAAGTCCATGTGCTGCTATAGAGACCACTTCAAGCAGCGATATAGCGAGAAATCGTGATTGAAGTCCCAGAGAAAATCCAAGAGGAAAAAAAGCTAGCAAAAAATATTTCTACTTTATTCAGCAGAGCTGAGGAAAATGCATGCAACCTCCTAGGACATTAGCAAAATATAGTGGTATGTTAGGTAAAGGAAAATTTCTGTTTGCCGTTGTTCAAACCCCCTGTAGGTAACAGTATACTTATTTCTATGTCCCTCAAAGAAGGATAAAGAAATACAGGTACCTCAATGTTGAGAGGGATTACAAACCAGAACTGACCGGTCAAGGAAACTGATCATATTAGTAACATACCTAGACTACCATTGTTGACCTTCCCTGAAAATGTTAGTGACCATGCTGTTTTGCTCATCCAGGACTTCCAATACCTCAAGTCAATGACCTCACTTCCACACATCATACTGCATACTTTTACCAGGTCCGACTCAAATAATTAAAGCCAAGGGATCCTCAGGACAGTACAAAAAAAAAAAAACACATTAAAATGTCAACCTATGTAATTTCCTCAAGAAACATTTTTGAAATTTGTTGTTTGTGGAGAAACTAGGCTATGGAACGAAGACTGGCTAAAAAAATAAAAAATAGGTATTTCCAAGGATTAAACGACTAGCACTTCTTTGTAGCAAAATTTTGTTTATGTAGAAACAAGCCAGGTTCTTGCATTTGGATAGAGATTTAAATGAGTTCAAGCTAAAAGTTAAAAAGCACGATGAAGCCACAGTGGGTCACACCATGACGACCCACTTTTAAAGTGGTTAAATTTGCAACATTTGTACATTTTCTTTTTTTTTTCTTTTTTTTTTTTTTTTTTTAACTAAACAGTTTTTTCCTTTTTGTAAACCAGGAAGAAAAAAAAATAACTAGTACTACAGATCGATTTGCCCGATGTTCGAACGAGCGCAGGAAGGGAAAAGGGGAGAGGGGCAGAGGTGACATTTGCTGTACAGAGTAATTTTTTTGACATACTTACATCTTTAGCTCATTGTACAGGGCACAGCCAAAATCAAGGCACAAAGATCTTCTACAAGTTATTTTTTTTTTTCAATAAAGTTGTACAAAATAATACATTTTACATTCTGTACAAAGAATAATCCAGCAGTAAAATAAAAACAAAAACAGAAAAAAACAAACAAAATAAAAGTGTAGGGAAGTAGGGTGTTGTACAGAAGGAAAAAGGAAGTGATCATGTTCGTGCGGATAGGTCTAACATTCTGCTCAGGACTGAAGATTTAAAGATCACACAAAAGGTGGACTAAGGATAAAGTGGAGTGGTGGTGGGGTAAGAAAGGGGGGGAAAAAAAAAAGAAAAAAAAAAAAAAAAAGCATGGTTAACTATGACCAAATTAAAATGGCCAGGGCTTTTATTTAGAAATAAATACGTCGATATGTTGAAATTCATATCCAAGTATTTATTTTTCTTTCTCTAAAAAAAAAAAAAAAAAAAATAAAAAAAAAAATTAAAAAGGAAGGAAGGAAGGAAAAAAAAATGGCACCCATGTGAAAGGCAAAATAAATTACCTCTTACAACTGCACACCCAACAATGGCAGCTCAGTGATACCAAGACAATTTTTTCTCTTTTTTTACAGTCAAGAGTCAGATGTCCTCTCTCTCAGTTGGCGGTCAGCAATGCAGTGAAGGAATACAAAGTTGATATAATGCATGAAGATTAAAAAAAAAAAAAAAAATAGGATTAGGCCCAGCTTATTATTGAAAGGGGAGGAAAGTCTAGGTACAGCCTCCAGCCTACTGTACAGCCCCCTCTCTTCCAGCTGCATTTGTATACCTTATTTTATGTCAAAATCCTCCACACGCACTGCATTAAATGTTGGCATTTTGAAAGGGAAAGGGGGTGTAAAGGGGGGAGAGGTCATAGGTCAAGGGTAGATTTGGCGCCAGCCCGTGCTGTTTCAGGGCATTGAGGGGTGAAGGGCAGCAAGCTAACAGTTCCACAATTGTCCGGCAGCAAGGAAACAAGTAAAAACAGGTGCAAGCTGGAGAGGGAGTTTGCACGCAGGTTTTTTTTTTTTCCATCCCTTCATGGGTGAATTGTTTCCCCACCCCCCTTTATTTTTTTAAAGATTTTTTTTTTTATATATTTTTCTGTGGGATTTTTGCAGTTTCATTTCTTTTTTTAAATTTAATTAAGAGTCCAGAAAAAAAAAAAAAAAAAAAGAAAAAAATATATAAGAGAATATCTCCATCACAACAGTTCGTATTGACGGAGGTGCATCCTTTGGATAATGTCCCGACAATCATTAAAAACCCTTCGAATATTTTCTGTGTCCACCGCACATGTGAAGTGAGGGTAACAGTAGTGCCGGCCATCTCCGCTTGCTGTACTGATTCTCTGCAGGAGATAAAGAAAAAAAAGATACTCAATGAAATCGGTATGAAAATGGTCTTGTGACTAAAGAAATAAAGATATGTCATCAGGCATTCTAGGAGGAAAAGAGGCTTATAAGTGGCAGATAGCCAGTACTTGGACTTTTATGCCTCGTTTCCACTGAGTGGTACGGTACGGTTCGGTTCAGTACGGTTCGGTACGGCACACATTGCGTTTCCACTGCCAATAGTACCCTTTCATGATAGGCGTGGTGTAGCAGGAAAGCTGTGATAGAGAATTCTCTGACAACCAATCAAAGTTCTGCAGAGTGTAGCTCCACCCAGTTGGTACGGTACGAATGTTCTTGGTACCCCAACGAAAGGGTACCAAAAAAGTGGTTTGGTACGGAATTAGGGTACCATTCATAATGGAAACTGCATAAATAGCGTACCGTACCGAAAACCGAACCGTACCAGAAAGCTCAGTGGAAACGGGGCATTACACTTGCTTTTTTCACTGAAGATAATAATCTGCTAATATGCAGTGCATTCATTAAGTATTCAGACCCCCTTCACTTTTTCGGAATTTGGTTATGATGCAGCCTGATACTACACTTGTTTTAATTTTTTTTTTTTCCATCAGTTTACACTCAGTACCCCATAATGACCAAGTGAAAACAGAATTTTAGAAATGTTTGCAAATGTATAAAAAAAAGAAAAAATGAAATATCACATTGGAATAAGTATTTAGACCCTTTGCAACAACCCTTGAAATTTAGCTCAGGTGCCTCCCATTTCTCTTGATTGTTTGCCAATATGTTGCTACACCTTGATTGGAGTCCACCTTTGGTAACTTTGATTGGACGTGATCTGGAAAGGTACACACCTCTCTATAAAAAGGCCTTACAGCTAACAATGCATACTGTATCAGAGCAAAAGTCATTCGGTCAAAAGGAACTTGCCTGCAGAGCTCAAATACAGGATTATTGCAAGGATCAGATTTAAGGAAGGCTAAAAATACATTTCTGCAGCACCGAAGGTTCCTGAGAGCAGAAATAAGTTTGATACAATCAGGACTCTTCCAAGAGCTGGTCGCCCAGCCAAACTGAGCAATCAAGGGAGAAGGACCTTTGTAAGAGACTAAGCACTAGAGGTCTTGTGTGGCAATGGGACAAAGTTCTAGGACAACCATCACTGCAGCCCTCCACTGATCTAGGCTATGTGGCAGAGTGGCTAGACCGAAGTCTGTCCTGTGCAAAAAACAAACAAAGCCCACGCAAACAGCACCTGAAGGACTCTCAGACTGTAAGGGACAGGATTATCTGCTCGGAGAAACCAAGATTGAACTGTTTGGCGTCAATTTTAAACATTATGTCTGGAGGAAACCAGGCACCGCTCATTCCCTGCCCAATACCATTCCAACAGTGAAGCATGGTGGAGGCAGCATCATGTTGTGGGGGTGTTTTTCAGCAGCAGGGACTGGGAGACTGGTCTGGGTTGAGGGAAATCTGAATGGAGCAATGTACAGAGATATTCTCAATGAAAACCTGTTCCACAGCACACAGGACCTCAGACTGGACAGAAGGTTCACCTTCCAACATAACAATCCTAAGCACACACCCAAGACAACACAGGAATGGCTTAAGGACAACTCTGTGAATGGCCCATAGTGGCCCAGCCAGAGCCCTGACTTGAACTCTATTGAACATCCCTGGACCTGAAAACGGCTGTCCACCAAAGGTCCCTTTCCAACCTGATTGAGCTCGGAAGGATTTGCAAAGAAAAATGGCAGAAAAACCCCCAGTCCAAGTATGCAAAGCTTGTCGTGTCATACCAAAAAGGAAGCGAGACTGTAAAGGCTGCCAAAGGTGCTTCAACAAACACTTAATACTGAAGCACATGTAATGTTTCAGTTTTTTCTTTTAAATAAATTCATATTTATTTCTAAAATTATGTTTTCACTTGACATTAAAGGATACCGAGTGTAGATTAATAAAAAAAAAATATTTGAAACTGTATCAGGCTGCAACATAAAAATCTAAACTTTTTTTTCACCGTTTGAACTGCTGTGTTTGAATTGTTTGTGACAAGTTTACTTTAAATATTGGCATGTAATGCTGCTCTCCAAAGCCCTTTTTAGGTTAGCCACTAAACTGCAAAAAATGAAACATTTAGACCAGCTATGTGATTTTCATCAACATGCCACAATATGCAATAATGGCTCACACTATGGTTTTCAGTCCATCTAACATATTAGTCTGTTGATTAGGACCTAGCAAATAAGATACATTCTGGAAAGTGTAGTCAACAAGTCATTTCTGCTTTCAATAACAGACACACAACTAAAATACAGACACTTACAAATCTGCATCTTTCAGAACTGCTAAAGTAGTAAGCTAATGTACGAGGAATCCCCCACTGCATACAAGCCCTTGCCTGGTGATGTCACTTGCACTGAAAATGACTAGGGTCAGCTTTAGTGCTCTGGAAATAGTATGAGGCTTGGGAAGTTGGCATATTCCTGAGTTGTCTCAGGCAGATTCTGACAACAAACATAACACTGAGCAGGAGCTTCTACAAGCTAGATGTAAAATTCTATACGTTAATGTGAAGTTGTAATTAAACAAAATAGAGAAATACTTACAAGAAACTCATCTCTAATAAAGTACTTGGCCCTTGTGACTTGGGGTTTCTCCCCAAACTCTGGATTTGCTAGAAAAAGGAAAAAAAAAGTTGAAAGGTAAACATAAGGGGTACAAAATTAATGAAACTGTCACTTTGAGAATAAGGGATGAATAGGTATGAAGTGCAGGCACCTAGAGGTGCGCATATCTGAAAGCAGCGTTTAAGCCCTCCCAAATGCCAGGCAGTTCTAAGCGATGCTTCCCGGTAGTGTCAGAGCTGGAAAAGTACCTCCAGCCTCCCTATAACCAACAGAAATGTGTGGGAGGCAAACTTCAGGCACAATCAGCAAGTGCTGAAACTTTGTCTAATCAAAACAGTTTAGTATTTTTGTAAGAGCAAGAGCACTGAGGGTACATTCACACTAGCCACAGTGTTACAACGCAGCAGCTGGTGTGTGGTGGGATGACCGCAGTGCGGATCAAAGTGCATCACACTGCTTTTTTTTTTTTAAACTTAATTTAAATGTCACACAGTGACATTGCATTAAGTTCTATTGGCCACCACATGGTGGCAGTCTGATGACATCACGCTCTCCAACTCAGCCAATCGGGGGAAGCTTTGTATTTATTCACAGACTACAAAGCTGCCTATGAATAGCGGAGCGCCACTCAGACCAAATTCTGCATTGTTCCGGGTGCGAGATGGAAGTCAGTACACAGTGCTGGATTCCACCTGTGAGACAGTGTATGGCTGAAGATTACTGGATTTTGGTCTTACTGTAAAACCCTTTTCTCTGATGTTCATTGACAGACACCGCTTCATATCTTCATTGACCGTTGGGTTATGCTGCGCTCTATAGAAGTAGGACACTAGGCGGAAGAGAGTTAAAAAGCTTGAGACGCCCTTAGGGTAGTCCCAGGGGGTATACTCTTCACTTCCTGCTATAGGACCTCAGTTTAGTAACAAGCAGTGTCAGAAGAATACATAACTCCACAGAGGGGTGTGGGTGCTGTGTCCGTAAATTAACATCAGAGAAAAGGATTTTACGGTAAGACAAAAATCCAGTACTCTTTTTCATTCATTGACGGACACGGCTTCAGATCTTCATTGACCATTGCGACATCATCACAAGGGGTGGGAAAAACAGCAAAAAACAGTTTCCAAAAAAGGGCTAAACATAGCCAACAAGGTAACAAAAGAGCCCAACCAGGAACAACTGGAGCTCACCTACCAGGAAAAAACACACCCTCAATAGGTCATAGCCTCTGCAACAGCGACCTGGAAAACTTTGTGGCCAAAAGAACCATCCGCAGATGCCAGGACATCTACTTTGTAAAACTTTGTGAATATGTGCCAGGTGGCCGCCTTGCAAAGCCGGACCACCGACGCCTGATGACGGAAGGCCCAGGAGGCACTAAGCACCCTCATAGAATGCGCCTTAAGGAGGAATCTCACCCTCAACGGAATAGGCCTACACCACTGCCCGCCTGATCCATCTGTAAATGGTCACAGCAAATGCGGCCTGCCCCGTACGAGAACCATCCGTAAGGACAAATAAGGATTCTGATTTGCAAATCGACTCAGTCGTCGCCAGGTACACCCTGATGGCTCGAATCACATTAAGGGAATGTAAGGCAATCTCTTTTGGATGTTTTGGCTTAGGACACAGCGAAGGCAACATAATGTCCTCATTCAACTGGAAACCCGAGATGACCTTAGGAAGGAACGACTGACAGGGATGGAGAACCAGTTTGTCCCTGTGAACCACCAGGTAAGGTGACCGACAGGACAACTTAGCCAGTTCTGAAACCCTGCATGCAGAAGTAATAGCCACCAAGAAGGCCACCTTTTGTGATAGAGTCAGTAGAGGAATCTCACAAATCTTTTCAAATGGCGGTTTTTGAAGAACCGACAGCACCAGATTAAGATCCCAAAGAGGTACCGGGGACCTTACCGGAGGAGACAAATGGCGAACCCCCTGGACGAAGTTGTGCACCATTGAATTTGTGGCTAACGGGCGTTGGAAAAAATTGCAAAGCTTGAAATCTGGCCCTTAATCTACATCCTATGGGAACTGGGGGGGGGGGGGGTTAGCTAGCACTAACGAGGAGGGGGTGCCATTAGGGTAGGAAGGGCACAGAAGGGACTGACCAACCCGGGGACGTGCCCGCGTCCACTCCGAAATTTCTCAGAGGAGAGCGGGGACACTACTCACCACACCTTCGGAACCGGGTGGGCACCACTCTGGGGCGATCACCTCCCCATGTTTGAATGGGGGGGGTGCTGTGGGCCAGAGGTACGCTGCGACCTGGTCGTGTGCGTCCTTGCGAGGTGTTTCACTCACCGGCCAGTCCTTTTCACATGGGGCTATGTCGTGGCAGACCTAGCATGGAGCTGCGGTCTGCATGCGCTCGCGGGTCAGGATCTAGGGCAGTGGTTCTCAACTCCGGTCCTCAGGACCTACTAACAGGCCAGGTTTGCCAGATAACTGAAATACATCACAGGTGATAGCATTTGCTGCTCAGTGATTGCAGTACTCTAGCCTGCATCTCCCCAAGGTAATACTTAAAATCTGGACTGTTAGTGGGTCCTGAGGACTGGAGATTTGAGAACCATTGATCTAGGGTATCCAGTGGGTCAACCCAGTCTGGCAGTTGATTGTAGTTCTCACTGGAACAGATTTGATTGTGGAAAGAAAAAACAACAAAGGAAAAAAGTTTAGTTTAAAAAAGGAAAAAAAAGCTAGGACCAAAATCCCAGCAAGGATCTAGGTCCTTACTCCTGACTAGGCAGAAAAAAAACTGAGGTCCTGTAGCAGGAAGTGGGAGTATACCCCCTGGGACTACCCTAGGGGCGTAGTCAAGCTTTAATGCTTGTCCGCCTAGTGTCCTACTCCTAAGGAGAGCAGCATGACCCAAAGTTTAATGAAGATTTGAAGCTGTGTCGGTCAATGAACGAAAGAGAAACATGCATTTTATAAGGTGCTTATAGACACTGCAGCAGTTAGTGAAGGAAACAGTTTGTTTGGGCTAGCTTGGTCCAAACTATTTAAAGTGACAGGAAACAGTGATAGTCTAAAATAAAAAGAACTATAGACCAGTGTGTGTAATCTGTCATATTTTGTATATCCAGAGACATTAGGCTACAACTGAGGAGTCTATTCATAAGGAAAGGCTATAGCCCACAGCGGTATCCAGTCTCCTTGAGGTAGGGCATTTATTCATAGGTCTCCTGTATTCCCCCAAAAACAATACCTGAAATCTCCATTTTCTCATCAATACAGGGATGAAGGTAATGCAGTGCAGGCTGTAGGATGCTTAAATTATATGAAGTATATTATATAACTGCATGATTTCTAGGTATTATAAGGGGTTTTTAAAGGACAAGTAACTTGCTTTCAGATGCATTCCACTGGCATTTGATATATGTTTGGGATGCTTCTAGGATCATATAAAATAACCTGACAGGTGCATTTGACCTGCAGTTAAACTCATCCTGAAATGCACTAAGGTGCTTTGACCCGCTCCAAGCTGCTTTTGCACTCCCATTGACTTGCGGGATGGCAAGTAAACAAAAAGTTTGGCCAACTTTACCCACCCATTATGCCAAAACCATGTCTATATTTAAAGTGGTTCTAAAGCCTCAATGTTTTTTTTTTTTTTTTTTTACCTTATTGCATTCTATGCATTAAAGGTAAAAAACCTACGTCACAGACTCGCCCCCTCACCCTCATACTTACCTGAGCCCCATGTCGATCTAGCGCTGTGCATGAGACCTGTAGTTTTGTCTCTCATCCCTGGGAAGATCAGTAGCAGCCGGAGCCTTGGCAAAGGAGCAGGGGGTGGGGGCCACAAGCCCGCAGAAGTACCCCCATGGGAATCGGTTTCCTACTGGGGGCACAAGCAAGAAGAGGAGCCAGAAGCACCAGTGGAGGCCCGAGAAGAAGAGGGTAGGGGCCCCTCTGTGCAATTTGATTGCACAGAGCAGGTACTTGTTATTTAAACAAAAAAATAATTTACAACAAATTTAAGAAACACAGATAAACCCATACCATCATCTGGTGTGGTATAACGAGCAAACTCTGGAAAGTAGTCCTCGATTTTCGATTTCCCAACCGAAACTTTATCAGCAAGTAGATCTTGTTTATTCAAGAAGAGAATGACTGAAATTGTCCGTAGCCACCTACAATGCAAAAAATGCACTGCAATCAAAAGTTTGGAACATCATTTTGAGTGAAATACAAGAAGATATTTAGCTTGTAACGTTATCTGTATTGTGCACTATAATACATTTGAGCAACCTCAATTTATTTTGCTGTGCTGCACGTGTCAAGAACATACAGGAGTTTTTACAAGTGCCATCAAATACATGTCAGATGGTGCATGCAGTATTCAGAGTAGTACAGTATAAAGGTTCTGCTATATGCTGATGTGAATCAAGCCTTAAAACAAACCTGCAGGTATTTCTTATCTGGCAGTGTTCACAGTTCCTTTGAGCAGGAATGCCCAGTGAAAATCTGGAACCCTATCATGCAAATCACGACCAGATGGTATGCTCATGACGGAGGCCAGTCTCCTCCTGGGGTTCTTTGGACATAAAAAGAAGTAGTCTACAGACATGCAAACTCCCTGCTCTAATGATTAGGGACCACTTTACCAGGTAAATCCACACTGGGGCATCTGATGGGGTCAGGACACCTGCTTTTTTTGTACTAGAACATGGCTAATGTATATGAAACTAAAATAAATTAAGGCCTTGTTACACTGCAACTTTTTCAGATACAAAGCTTTTTGGCTACAGATGCTTTGTCCAATGCAGGTTTAAATCTACCTGGGTTCATGGAGGAGGGAAAAAAAAAAAAAAAAAAAACGAAATAAGGAGGCCCACTACTATGGAAAAAAATGGAAAGAAAATATTAGATTTTTGTCTTATCGTAAAATCCTTTTCTCTGAGGTTCACTGACAGACACAGCTCCATGTCTAAAGATCATTGGGCTTTATGCTGCTCTCTCTTCAGTAGCAGGACTAGGTGGAAACCTTTTTGGTTACACCCCTGAGGCAGTCCTAGAGGGTATACCATCACTTCCTGCTATAGGACTTCAGTTTGTAACAAACAGTGTCAGAAGAACATAACACAACCCAACAGAGGGGCGAGTGCTGTGTCCGTCAGTGAACCTCAGAGAAAATTTTACGGTAAGGCAAAAATCCAATTTTCTCTTTTGTTCACTGACGGACACAGCTCCATGTCTTCAGACCATTCGGATGCCCGAAAGCAGTGTCAATAAGAGGGGTGGGAAAAAACACAGCAATACGCAAAATTCCCAACAAGGGTAAACATAGCCAACCAGGAAAAAACAGGAGCCCAACCAGTAACAGGAACTCACCACCAGGAAAAAAAAATTACACCCTCAAGAAGCGGAAGCCTCTGCAACTGCAGCCTGCAAAACTTTGCGGCCAAACGCCGCATTCGAAGATGCAAGTTCATCCACATCTAAAGCTTTGTGAATGTGTGTACAGACGACCACATAGCCGCCTTGCACACGTGAACCACTGATGCCTGATGATGGAAGGATGCCCTCGTAGAATGCGCTTTAACAGGGAAAGGAGGAACCTGTAGAACCTTAATGGAATAGGCCTGCACCATCGTCTGCCTGACCCACTTGGAAATGGTCGCAGCAGACGCGGCCTGCCCCTTACTAGGTCCATCCATAAGAATAAAGAATCGGATTTTAGAATGGGTTCAGTCACCACCAAGTACACCCGAATCCCCCTTACCACATCCAAGGAATATAAGGCAATTTCCTTAGGCTGTTTCGACTTTGCGCATAGGGACGGTAACAAAATATCCTCATTCAAATTAAACCCCGAGACAAAGCCTGACAGGGTCGCAACACCACTTTGTCCCTATGAATAACCAGGCAGGGTGAACGACAGGACAACGCAGCCAACTCTGACACCCGATGTGCAGAAGTAATAGCTAATAAGAAAGCCAACTTCTGCGACAGAGTGAGCAGAGGAAGAAGTTCTCGAATATTTTCAAAGGGGGGCTTTTGAAGCACCGACCGTACCAAATTGATATCCCACAGAGGTACCAGGGATCGCACCGGAGGAGCAAGATGGCGAACTCCCGGCACAAAGTGTGAACCAAGCACTTCGCCGCCAACAGCCTTTGGAAATATAGCCAAGGCAGAAATCTGGTCCTAAATGGTGCCCAGAGACAAACGATCTACACCTAATTGTAGAAACTCCAACAGGCGAGAAAAGGAGCAGGGAGAAACCCTGCAAGACTCAAACCAAGTAATATACGCCTTCCAAACTCTATGACAACCCTTTCTAGAAGTAGATTTCCTAGCTTTTAACAATGTAGAAATCACAGACTCCGACAGCCCTCTATCCTTCAGCACCTGACTTTCAAAAGCCTAGGCCGTTAAAGCCAGCGGCTGTAAAGCAGGGTAGAAGACTGGTCCTTGAGACAGAAGATTTTCCCTGAGAGAAAGTTTCCAAGGGACGTCTTCTACCAGCCTTACATGACCTGCATACCAAGACCGGCGAGGCCAGTCTGGTGCCAATAGAATGACTGGAATCCCTTCTACCTCGATTCTGTATAGCAGTTTCGATAGAAGTTGTATTGGAGGAAAAGGGTAAATCAGACGATACTAACCCCAAGGGGCCACCAGGGCGTCTTCGACGTCAGGAAGAGGATCCAGAGACCTGGACACAAACCTTTGCACCTTCCTGTTTAGATGGGAGGCCAGCAGGTCCATATTGGGGGTCCCCCACTGAAGACACAGTTGATGAAATACCTCCATTCTCCCGAATCAAACGTCTGCCGACTGTAGATAGTCGGCTTGCCAATTCTCTACCCCCAGAATGTGCACAGCCCACCTCAAGATTCTGGCTACTTCCCGGGCCGCCAGGACACTCTTTGTGCCCCCTTGATGATTGACATATGCCACAGCAGTAGCATTGCCTGAGTGTATCCGGACAGGGCATCCCTGCAGACGATCCGTCCATTGAGACAGAGAAAGTCTGATCGCCCGAATTTAAAGGATTTTCCCAGATGCAGGGCTGGGGAGTGGAGTTACCAACGAAGAGATTCCCTCGAACCCAGACTCAAGAGGATCAGATTGCCCAATGATAGCAGATCCTTGTTCCATTTGGGCAGCATCTCTCTTTGCAGAGGTCTGGTGTGGAACTGTGCAAACGGAACCACCTTGAAGGTGGAAACCATCAGACCGATGGTTGGACAACAGGAGCCGAACCACATCCTGTAGCTTCAGGAGTTTTGTCTGAGGAAGAAACACCCGGGCTGATGCTGGTTCCAGCGTCAGACCCAAGAAGTCCAGCCTGGTGGACGGAGTCAGAGCCAATTTCTGAAAATTCAGTGTCCACCCGAACTTCGGTAGAGTTTGCACCTTAATGTCCAAGTCGGCTTCTAGAGCTGAGGAAGACTCTGCACGCAGAGGCAGGTTGTCCAGGAAACACAGTATTGTGATCCCCTTCTGTCGTAGCAAGGCCAACACTGGGGCCAAAACCTTTGTGAACACCCGAGGAGCTGAGGCGAGACCAAAAGTTAACGCCACAAATTGATAGTGCTCCTCCCCCATGGCAAAATGCAGAGAACGCCCGACAAATTGGAATATGAAGGTAATCGTCCTTAAAGCGGTAGTATACCGCTTTTTTCCACTTTTAACTACAGGTAAGCCTATAAAAAGGCTTACCTGTAGGTACAATCAATATCTCCTAAACCGGCACGGTTTAGGAGATATTTGCACTGCATGCAGCCGCTCACGCGAGCGGCGCATGCGCTCTGAAGGTCCGGTGGACCTTACTAGCTCATTATGCCTTTGTCTTGCAGGTTTTTTTTTAGGTTTACAACCGCTTTAAGAGAAATAGAAGCCAGAAGATCTCCTTGATGAAGGAAAGCTACTACCTTACGGATGGACACAAAAGTGGTTCAGAGCCTTGAGGTCCAAGATTGGACGAACCTTGCCTTCCTTCCTGGGAACTGTAAACAGGTTTGGATAAAAACCTTGAAACCATTCCAACTCTGGAACCGACACAAGAACTTCTTGTGAGACAAGCGTAAGTTGGAAGGAACCTTGCCAGAGGCAAGAACCGAAACTCGATCTTGTAACCGAACCAACTCGTGGACCCATTTGTCCTGAGTAAGCAAGGTCCACAGATCCGGAAAAAGACAAAGACATCCCCCCCCCCCATCCCAGATGCGGGTGAAGGCCCCCTTCAGGCTGGTGAAGGCTTGTCTGCGGAATCAGAAGTGCCGCTTTGGACTTACCATACCAGGGTCCCTTGGAGCCTCCCGCAAAGTTATAGGTGGATCTTGAACCCTTTTCCTGCGATCCAGACGGATGAAAGTGTCGTTTGCGAGCCGAAAAGAAAGGACCATGTTTACGACAAGGTTCCTTGCCCCTAGCAACCTGTGGAAGTAATGTACTCTTACCTCACATAAGACCCTTAATGATCTTTTCCATAGAGGCACTGAACAAATGGTCACCTACAAAAGGAAGATCAGTCCGCACCCTTTTAGAGGCCTGGTCGGCCGACCAGTGCTTCAACCATATCATGCGGCGAAGGATCATCGCAGTCACAGATACCCTGCCGGCCAAGGGGGCTGCATCACAAATCTACTGTAACCCCTGGAACAACTGATCCGCCAGCTCAGGAGGTTGTGGACTTCCTTCCAGATCCTGGTGTAAAATCTTTGCCCGTTTCGTAAAGGTCTGAGATACCAAGGTGATAGCAAACACCGGTCTCAAAATGAAACCAGCCATGGTGAAAAGGTACCAGACCAGAGCCTTAGCTCTCTTGTCCACGGGTCCTTAAAGGATGGAGAATCTTCCCCCTGCAAAAGGGTGGCCTTATTTAGCCTGTAAACCTGAGCGTCCACCGACAATGAAACCGTTCGCTTCTTCAGACGAGACTCTTCAAGAGGAAATCTACTAGCAAAATGCTTCAGTATTCCAACCATGCGTTTCAGGGAACCCCACCGACTAGTGACAATCTCATCAAAATAGGCAGGAAAGGGAAACCCCTTAGTAACCTTGGAAGATTTGTGGGTGCCAAACTGCACTAGCGTCACTGACTCAGCAGCAGCTGAGTCCTCCAACTTTAAATTTTCCCCACACTGACACAATTAGAGCCTCCACCAGTGCGGTTTCATGCGCGGCTGCTGCAGAGAAGGGAGCCATCCTCACCATTAGAGCACTCAGCGACCCAGTGGGCTGATTCTCGTCCACGGCAGCCAGTTCCACCTCAGAATACAAGGAAGCAGAGGATACAGGTGAAGGCGGGGGGTGCTTCCTGCTAGGCCACCTTTGCTGGGCAGCATCTACTTTGGATACTAGTGACTGCAGGGCTGCTGTCATGGCTGCCAGGGCAGACAGACCCAGAGGGTCCCGCAGCTTCCAGGAGTGGATCAGGTGGTGATACACGCTCCAGAGGCTCCATGGTAAACAAAGGGTTAATCAGAGAACGGTGGCACCACAAAAATCAGCTCACACGTGGCGCAGAATATAGCAGAGGAAGGATTGTGTACCCCCAGAAACTCACTACCCGAGCTGAAGAGCGCCAAACAGTCTGCCACACTGCAATGGAAAGAGGAAGCGCAGACACTGAAGGCCTCTGCAGCACATCACCACAAACAAACTACAAGAAAATGGCCGCTGTTAATCTCTATGGGGAAACCAAAAACATGGCCGCTGGACTACACAAACAAAGCTGGGAATACAGAATCCATGGCAAAATGGCGGTGCCACGTGGCACTCCACCGGACCCAAGGGGAAAAAAAAAAAAAAAAAAAAAAAAACAGACCCCAGGAGAGGACCCCCTCCCCCCCACCCCTGCAGCACCCAGGTACAAACACCCCTAAAGGGAGGCCAACAGCAGCACCCACTACTCTTCGGCCCAACACCAGACAAACCCCCCTACCTAACTGCACCTAAGCCCCCCAAAAGGGGCTGGGGGGGCGTCAGGTTAGGGCACCTACGCAGGGAGAACCCCACTATGGAGAAGGGGAAAAAGACGAGGGGAGGAAGGACACAAGAGGGGGCCTACCATCCCCAGGGAGGGCCCGCAAACATCCCAGCAATTCCGTAAGAAAGGAGGGGGGACACTACTCACCATACCATGGCACCAGGCGGGAGCTACTCCCAGCAGTCCACCGCACCATCTTGGAATGGGGTTACTGTGGCCTGAGGTACACTGCGACTCTGAAAGTGACTGCTGTCGTGACCAGGGCTATGCGACCTTGTGAGGTGTTTCCAGTAGGACTATGTGGCTCTTGAATGTAGTTCACGACGGAACAAAATAAAGAAAACATAAAAAACTAAATTTAAAAAGGAAAAAATGCCAGGACCATAGATGCCAGCAGAGAGCCAGGGCCTTACTCCTGACTAGGCAGAAAAAAAATGAAGTCCTATAGAAGGAAGTGATGGCATACCCTCTAGGACTGCCCCAGGGCATAACCAAAAAGGTTTCTGCCTAGTCCTACTCCTGAAGAGAGCAGCATAAAGCCCAATGGACTGAAGACATGGAGCTGTGTCCGTCAGTGAACGAAATAAATAACTCCTACCTGTTCACACCTCTAGATTCATATGTAGAAACCCAATAAAAACATTAGAAGACAAGACGTGTACCTATTGTTCCAGATGCTTTTAAAGAGGTTTAGCGCTTCCTGGAGTCTGTTGGTCTGATTGTCCTCTCGGATCACCATATTATAACTGCTGCTGGCTACTACAAATATAATTGCTGTCACATCTGGGGGTAAAAAAACAAAAGAAAAACAACGACATTACTCTAAAACTCTACGGAGTAACATTTTTTTAAATATGGCAATCAATTTTTTTTGGAGATGATCTGAATGATGCCTATTCAAAGACTAACTAAACTGTGCATAATAAAAGTATATTCACCGTCTTAGAAGCTTTTTGCATAAAAAAAACAGAAAATCACTGTGGACAGAATTTGTTTTTTTTGTTTCACTGGTCAAAAGAAATAGACGTTCATTTCAAAGTGATCTCAATTACACTGACCATGCAAGAAAGTGAATAAGTTGGGGTGGGCACAAAGAGGCCTATAACAAACCTGAAGAAGGTAAAGATTTCCAGGTATGGTGCTTTATAGTTACATTGGTCCAGCTTGGAGTAATGTAACTATGCATATACCATACCTGTGGTGACCTCTCTAGAAGCTGGAAATGGCTGTGGTAGACCCCGCTACTCTAGTGATCTCTGGTAGCTTCCAGGTCCAAAGCCGAGCAGCTGCCCTGCTGCATCCTGACCACATAAACCGACACTGTATGAAAACATTTCGCAAACAATTTTTTTTTAACAATGAATATGGTTTTTGTTCAAGAAAATGGGATTTTTTTTTTAAATTATTTTTATTGAGATTTTTTAAACATATACAAAAAAACAGTACAGACCTACAAAACAAGGAACCACCTAACTAGGTGGACCGTAAGGTAGAAAGTTCAACCTCCCCCTTTCCCCAACCCCGTAGTGCAATAGTCCATAAAGTGCTTAAAGATTCAAACAAAATAACGAGACCCGCAGTTAACCAAGACTCAATACCAAAGTATATACCTGAGAGCGAGAAAGGTCTCTCTAATAAAAAGCATCCCTCACATTGACAAAAATTCATATCTACATCTTGCTACAACATTTGCTATCCTTGGTCTAATGCAAGGTATCAGAGGCAGATAGCCAACACTGCCACACCTTGTCAAACCTCTGGGGGCATACTCTACTTAGGTAAGTGGCTTTATACAAAGGCAAAGTCTTGTTGATAACACCTTTCCAACAGGACAAGGAAGGGGCCCCTGGCCTCTTCCAAGATAGCAGTATAGCCTTGCAAGCATAAAAGAGGGAGATAGATAGAAGGGTCCTCTGCACCCTGTGTGGTGCAATCTCTTCGACCAGACGGAATAAGCAAATGGAGATCGTCAGGGGTACCGGAATGCACATCAGGTCCTGAAGAGTCAGAGTAACACCCGCCCAGAACTCGCGTATCCGAGGACAATGGCAAGATATGCGATCGAAGTCCGCAAGGGAGGTGGTACAGCGCCAACACTCCGCAGAATTCGTGCCATACATAGAAGGCTATTCTGGCAGGGGTATAATAGGCTCTGTGTAGTAGTTTGAATTGTATGTACCGATCCCTGGCCAACACCAGCATTCGGAACGGGTGCTCCTACATGTCATCCCACTCTTCCCCCTGAAGATCAGGCACCGACGCTAACCACCTACATTTAACCAGTGCTTTTGGCCTTTCCCCAAAAAATTCCTTATAAACTCCTGATAGTGGTTTTGGCAGCAACTCATCACACAGCATGTGCTCTATAGAAGAGGATCTAACCTCTAAAGTTTCGGAGCCAAATTGCGCCTGAAAAGCAAGCCGCAATTGCAGGAAACTAAATAAATACCAATTAGGCAAGTAAAATTGAGATTTAAGTTTGTCATACGTGAAAAGTTTCCCCTCCCTTGCCTCCAGGATGTCCTTTAGTTGTTTAATACAAACTTGTGCCCACACTACAGAGTCCTGTATGGCTCCAAAATGGGGGAATTTAGGATTGTGCCACAATGGGACATCTGGGGAATGGGCCCGAACCCCAGGCAGCATGAGTGTCTGTACCCTATCCCATGCACATATTAGTAGCACGCATCGACCCCGTTAACGGTGAAGCCATCTGAGGGCCCCTGTATACCGGGTAGAACAGACTCTCGTACGATCCCAGGAGAGCAACCACAGTCGTTGCATCGCTGTTATCTCGCAATAGACAACCTCTCGAACTATCATTTGGCCCGCTAAAAAAATAATTGAAAAGGTCCGGCAATGTCAGTTCTTCCTGCCCAAGTGGCTCTTGAAGGGCCCTAATCCCTATCCTGGGATGAGACGACAGCCATAGGAAGGTGCTAAATAGACTTTTTCACACGCTTGAAATACGAACAAGGAACCCAAATTGAAGAGTTGCACAGATGATACAAAAATACCGGTAGAATTTTAATTTTTATGAGGTTCACTCAGCCTATTAAAGAGAGGGGTAGGTGTCGCCACGCTTCGAGTTGTGTCCTGACCCTGGCGAGCAACGGGAGCAAGTTCAGTGAGATATAGTCCCCCACTCTGGACGAGATGCGAAGACCAAGATACCTGAATTCTGAGACCCAAGGTATGGGCACCATCCCAATTGCCTAGGCCTGAGCCCCAGTATCAATGTGCATAACATTGGATTTCTCCCAGTTCACTCGCAAGCCAGAAAACCCCTCAAAGGTTTTCAAAATCCCAAAAATGACCTCAAGGGACTGTCCCGGATCCTGCAAGAAAAGCAGAAGGTCGTCAGCATGAAGAGCAATGCATTCCCTGATACCCCCAACCTATAGGGCTCTCTCACCATCAGTGACGACCGCAGGGCTATGGCCATTGGTTCTAATTGCTAGAGCAAATAAAGAGGGCGAGAGTGGACACCCCTGTCGTGTTCCCCTTCCCACCGAGAACTGTGGAGAAACTGCTGTGCCTATTCGAATGGCTGCTTTGGGGCTGCTGTAGAGCAGAGCTATGCAGGCCAGAAAAATGCTACCGAACCCCATATAACGAAGGACCGTAAACATGTATTTCCAGTCAACTGAGTCGAAGGCTTTCGCAATGTCGAGCGACATGACAATCCGCGCACCAGAATTAGCATGGTCAATTTGTAAATGCGCAAATAACCTTCGTAAATTGGGGTTCGTGGATTTCTGGGGAATAAAGCCTGTTTGGTCTATGTCTACTATGGTGGCAATGACCTGTGGAACACTCCAAAGGGTCCTTGCCCGATTTAGATAACCGGATAACCTGGGCTCCCAGAAGCGATTCAGGTAGAATCTTTTGCTCCAGGCAAAAGTGAAACAGGGACTGTAGTCTCGGGACAAGAGTCTTCATATGGGATCCTATACCACTCTGCAAAAAGGCCATCCGGACCAGGAGATTTGTGTGTGTGTATGTGTGGGGGGAGAGGTCCTAATCGCCGATTCTATCTCTTTAGTAGTAAAAGCAGCGTCTAGACTGTCCCTATCCACGCCTGAAAGCGTTGGAATTTGTAGTGATGAAAGGACTCCACCTCCCGGTCAGCATAGGGTGAACTAGGTGCGTATAGCTTTTCATAATATTCGACTAAGAAAGGGACTGTCTTGAAAAACAACACCATCAGTCCCAGAACTCGCATGCAGGTCCAAAGAGAAGACCGTGTGCGGAACAGCAACAGTTGACCTCAGTCTAAAGTGCAAAGAGTTTTGACCCCGGAGGGAGAAACACCCTGACCGAGGACAAGTCCAAAGTCAGACTCAGAAAATCCAGTCTCATGGAAAGGACTAGGGATGATTTCTGAAGGTTCAGAACCCACCTGAACTCTACCAGAGTTCCCACGGTGACAACCAACTTCATTGTCAGCACCGTAGGTGACTCCAAACGGAGAAGCAGAGCGGCCGGGAAACCAGGGCCGATACGCCTCGCTGCCGCAAAAGCGCCAGGACCGGAGCCAACACCGTCGTGAAGACCCTAGCAGCATAAGTGAGACCAAAGGGTAACGCCACAAACCAAGAGATCCTTCCCCACTGCAAAAAACGGAGAACCCGTAGCTGTCCAGAACTTAATGGGACGTGAAGGTAGGCAGCTTGATGTCTATGGAGGCCAGGAAGCCTTATGTAGAGAAGCCACCAACGTGCAAACCAATACCAACTTGAATTTATGATCTGCACAGAACCAACAAAAGACCAGTAGGTCCAGCTTGTTGAACCAGAGCCTGAACTGCCCCACAGAGCGCCTGTAAGTGATCCGGAGACAGCCGCACATTGGAAGGGAAAAAACATTACCGGAAATAACCGGATCGAAACTCGATCTTGCAACTAGACCACATGATCTCCTGAACCCAGTCAGCCTGGGATCCGGGCCAGCCGCAGGTCCTCAACCCCCTAGATGGGAGAGGAAGCACCTTCAGGCCACGTAGGCCTTGTCAGCAGGTCTGGAAAAAAACCAAACCCATGTAAGCCAGACCAGGGTCGTCTGGAACCCACGCAGGAGTCTGGAAGGACTGGGAAGGGGACACATCGACTGTCCCCGAGGGACGAAGAAACTGTTTGCGAGCCGAAAGGGAGGAACCCCGACTGCGACGAAGGCCGTCACCCCTGACAGCCTGTTTTCATCCAGGGCAGTGTCAAACAGGCGATCCCCCTGAAAAGGGAGATCCATTAAGACCTTCTTAAAAGTTTGATACGCAGACCAACCACCAAACACCGCCAAAAACGACAAGGTGTTATACAAGGGAGCCTCGACCAGCGCGGCATCGCAAACAAAATGCAGCCCCTGCACCAGCTAGTCCAACAGCTCCCCCAGAGCAAGAGGGACATGCCCCACACCAAATTGTGGTGTTGGGACTCCGCCCATCAGGCAGAGTCTGCGTGGCAAGGGCAAACATGAACACTGTTTCCAGTGCAGCTACGCCAGGGAGCAGAGCGCAGGCCACAGCCCGCGCCATTCTATCCCCCAAGTCCTTTGAGGACGGGGATTCCTCCACCAGGACAACGGTAGTCCCATTCAGCTAGAGGCCGTACGTCCACAAAAGGCGGAAACAGTCCTCTGTACCAGAGACTCCCCCAAAAGGGCAACGGCTAACGGCCGCTTAGACACCCCAGGGGAACGTCTCAGAAGGTTCCACTCCTACATGAGCAGCCAACAAAATGAGCAGCTCCCGGTGGCATGTGAGTGCCAGATGCGACCTGCGCCCTAAGCGCAGCCGCCGCTGCGACCCCCAAATTGCAGGGTGCCACGCACCAAAAACAGCCAGTGCGTCCACCAGCGCCTGTCGCGGCAGGGGAGGTGGAAATGTCATCGTCACCATCCGAGGAGACAGGGCACGAGGTAACAGACACGGCAGGGAGGCCCACGTCAGGCCCACGCCTGTGGCGCCTGAGCGAGACTCAGACTCTGAGACATCAGAAGAGGCAGGGGTAGGTGGAGAGAAACGTTTTAGCACACCTACCACCACCCCCCGGGCCCAAATGCGTCCCGAACTGCCGAAAAGGCATAGACGGACAGTGGAGATCTGGAAGGCCCTGCGGCCTCCGTGAGGGGGTCAGGTGGGAATAAAAGCTGAGGAACCCGCCAGCAACTTTAAAAAAAAAAAAAAAAAATGAAATTTTTTTTTAAATGGCCCCACAGCGCTACAGCGCCCCCCGGAGGTCAGGCAAGTGCTAACGGACCCCCACAGAGAGGGAACGACCACCCTCAAGACTCACTGTCCTTCAGGCACACCCACCGGCCTTCACTGCAAAAAATCTCTAGCAAAATGGCCGAAAACGGGTGTACCAAGATGGCCGCCTCCATAGAAGCAGACAGAGGCTACAACAAAATGGTGGCCCGCCCGAAAATTGCGGTATTTGGGGGCCCTTTGGGGTACCCCCCCAAACGCCCATCCGCACCATCCACTGCAGAAGAACCCCAGCAAGCCCCTCCGTATGAACATTGAGCACCGCGGACAGTGCACACTCGCCCGGCCCCCCATGCGGCCTGCACACTAGGCCCCAGGCTCAGGTAGGCCCAAAGTGGGGGGTCACAATAGGACAGAGGGAAACCCAGGAGTGCGAGGGTCCGACCATCCCAGGGAGAGGGCCCGCTTCCATCTCAAAATCCACCAGGGAGGGGGGGTTTCAACGACGACATTTGCTCACCATACCGGGAACACAGGCGGGCGCCATCTCTTGACAGGACCCCACGCCACCTGAGTAGGGGGGCTGTCGGCCAAATAGGAACGCTGCGACATCAGCCTAGACCCTGTCGTGTGCGTCCTGGCGAGACGTTTAACTTGCAGGGCCAGTCCCCGTCCAGTGGGACTATGTCGCGGCTGACCCAGCGGGGAGCTAAGGCCTACACGCGATCGCTGGCCAGACTGGGGTGACCACTGGATATGGGGGTCCAGTCTGTCGCCCAGCCCGGCATAATTGCTTGAAGATCTCACAGGAAAAAAAGTTCCGGACAAAAAAAGGCTAGCTAAAAAAATTCTACATAAAAAATACTTTATATGCCAGGACCAGAGATCCCAGTAAGGAACTAGGTCCTCACTCCTGACTAGGCAGATTAAAAACGGACATCCTATGCAGGAAGAGAGAGGGTGTACCCTCCGGGACTGCCCATAGGCGTAGCCAGAACTTTTTCCTGCCTAGTGTCCTACTCCTGTAGGGGGCAGTATAACCCTACTGATATGAATCAGAGAGAACTGCGTCGGTCAATGAACGATAGAGAAATAAAAATCTAGTGTATAGAGAGAAAACACTGAAATTCAGAAAAAAAAATATAAGAAAGCCAAGACGCTAGGTCTCAACAGAGAAAGACCTAAAGCTCTGCTCCTGAAGCTAGGCAGAATGAAACTGAAGTAATATCAGATTGGGTTCCTTGTAATGGCTGTGGGATGGCCCCCTAGTGGCGTGCTGAGGTACAAATGTTTTTTGTATTAACCTGATAATTATCTGCCTAGCCTGCTCCTGCAGAGTGCGCCATTACCCATTAGTGAAGGCTAATACCATCGGGCGGCAACTGTGAGAGGACGTAAGAGAAATCCTTTTTTTTTTTCAGAATTGTCGCTCTTTTGTTTATAGCGCAAAAAAAAAAAAAAATCACACAGGTGATTAAATACCACCAAAAGAAAGTGCTATTTGTGGGAAAAAAAGGACATCAATTTTATTTAGGTACAGCGTTACACGAGCGCGCAATTGTCCATTAAAGTAACAGTACCGAATCTCAAAATATGGCCTGGTCATTAAGGGGGAAAATCTTCCGGTCCAGAAGTGGATAAATTGGTTCTAAAGGCTGAAGGGTATTTACATTCTATGCACAAAGGTAAAAAACCTGCAGTATGCAGCTCTCCCCCTCAATCCCCCCCCCCCTCCGCCAATGCTTCCCTGAGCCCAATCGTGATCCAGCGACGTACACAAGAGCAGCTGCTTTCCCAGGTCTCTGTCTCCTCAATGGTTCCCGCTGCTGTCAATCATAACAGATGAGGAGGGAGTGGTGGCTAGACCAAGTCCTGTTTTGTGTGGGGTTCAGAGTGGGGCCCCGGAAGCGAATACACACAAGTGCCCCCCATAGCAAATGGCTTGCTATGGGGGCACTCCGAGAAGGGGAGGAGCCAGGAGCGTGGAGTTCCTCTGACCCAGTTGTCTAGCCATTACAATTTGGCCCTTGTCAAAATCACAAGAGAGAACAGAGAGAGAGCACAGAGAGAGAGAGAGAGAGAGCACAGAGAGAGAGAGAGAGCACAGAGAGAGAGAGAGAGAGCACAGAGAGAGAGAGAGAGAGCACAGAGAGAGAGAGAGAGAGCACAGAGAGAGAGAGAGCACAGAGAGAGAGAGAGAGAGCACAGAGAGAGAGAGAGAGAGCACAGAGAGAGAGAGAGAGAGAGCACAGAGAGAGAGCACAGAGAGAGCACAGAGAGAGAGAGAGAGAGAGAGAGAGAGAGAGAGCACAGAGAGAGAGAGAGAGAGAGAGAGAGAGAGAGAGAGAGAGAGAGCACAGAGAGAGAGAGAGAGAGAGCACAGAGAGAGAGAGAGAGAGAGAGCACAGAGAGAGAGAGAGAGAGAGAGCACAGAGAGAGAGAGAGAGAGAGCACAGAGAGAGAGAGAGAGAGAGAGCACAGAGAGAGAGAGAGAGAGCACAGAGAGAGAGAGAGAGCACAGAGAGAGAGAGAGAGCACAGAGAGAGAGAGAGAGAGAGAGAGAGAGAGCACAGAGAGAGAGAGAGAGAGAGAGAGCACAGAGAGAGAGAGAGCACAGAGAGAGGGGGGGGGGGAGAGAGGGGGGGGGAGAGAGGGGGGGGGGAGAGAGCACAGAGAGAGAGAGAAATACATATACATATTGGCTAACCCATCATGATTTCATTACAGCAGCAGCACAGATGCTGATCTGTCTAAAACAGCAACTATATACAAAATCTAGAATTCTTTAATATGCAATTTAATCTGATCTTTAAAATAGCATTTAATGACATAATCACAAAAAAACACAACAAGCCCTCAAATAAAAACTTTACAGTAAAGAGGAAATGTGTACTTGCTAAATGTACATGGCAGATTGACCCTGCCAACCTGGTTTTCATATCACAAGCCACAATAAAGGATAACTTACCATTAAAGCACTGGATCCACTTTCTACGCTCATCACGCTGACCACCGACATCAAACATGCTGCACGAAAAAGAAAGGTAAAACTGTTGAAGAACTGCCAGCAAATATGTAAAATAATTCCCCCCCCTCTTCTTTAGTTCACTTGTGAGCTTAGGTCAATAGGTTAATGTGGAAATTTACTCAACCAACACTGACTATTTATTGCTGCTAACATTAATAAACCGATAGGAAAGTTTATATACTTGCTTTAATCTTCATTTTTTTTTTACAATTTTTCAGTAACTTTCTGGTTTCCAGGCCTACCAGAGACACACTAGAGTTCTCAGGAGGGGTTTTCTCAGCTAAGCACACCCTCCTTCCTACATGCCTAAGCTAAGGGCATATTGATTCCAGGAAAAAGGAAATGCTAAATGAATCATCTGCCCTTACTCAAGATGGCCATGGCTAAAAATGTTAGGGGGCGTTTTTCAAATGTATGTAATTTATCAGCAAAATAAAGCATGGGAACATGATGGATGCATTTGTTTAAAATAGTAAAAATAGAGTTTTTTGATTTATGGTGTTTAAGTGTAGTTCTGCTTTAACTAAACTCCGTTTAACTGGGGTACCTCCTTAAAACTGGAGTTGCAACAGCAGTTGAAAGTTGAGATCTGGCTTAGGCTAGGTTCACACTGCTGCAATCCGATTTTGATCAGACTTTTAGTGTGATGTTATGTTGTGCAACTTGGATGCTACTTTGAAGTGATTTGCATATTCTATGGGGCAAAAATTGTGCTGGAATCGCACCAAAGTTGAACAGTAATCTTTTTTCACATTCGCACCATGCTCAGATGCATTAATGTGACCGGGCACCATTAAAAAAAGGGATATCCATTGTCGTGCAATTCTGTGCGACTCAAGGACCATCTGAAATCGTACAAGCGTGAACGGAGCCTTGCAGTGTTTGCTCAGTAAGCTTATGTGTAGGATGGGGGAAAATAAGAAGGGATTCAGGATGAATGACGTACATTAGTACTCCAGAGAGCAGGAAGGTGACAAGAATTCTGTAGATTAGCAGGCTCTGAAGTCCATGGTCATCCTATTTATGCTATACATTCATAAAAGCCCTTATGCGTGGACAGGCAAAGATCATTATTGTTATTCCCTAAATACTCTCACAGGGCAATGAAGGTCTCCAGCTGCCTCAAATTCTGAACAAGCAACAGTCAGCCCACATCATGCTCTTTTTTATGAAACAATACTAATAAAAAAATATATTTGTGAATGGCTGCTAAATGCAAGGGCTATTGTTCTTCAGACATTCATTCCTTGACAATTGAGTTGGGTATATATGAAGTATATATGAAGTATGAGTGTTACTTACTGAAAGTTCACTTTGTCCACCTGAAACTTTGTTTCAAATATTCCTGATGTCAAGACTCTGCATCGTAGCAAGTCCTTAAAAAAAAAAAAAAAAGACAAAAAAATTAGGACCAGTTTATAAGAATAACGGTAAAATCCATTTCTCTGATGTTCATTGACGGACACAGCCCACGACATTCTTAACTAGGTTATACTACCCCCTAAAGGAGTAGGACACTAGGCAGAAAAAATATCTGGCTATGCCTATGGGCAGTCCCAGGGGGTATACTCCCTCTCTCTGCTATATGTACTCAGTTTTGTTGCAAGCAGTGTCAGAAAAATTACAACTCCACAGAGGGGTGGGGTGCTGTGCCCGTCAATGAACACCAGAGAAATGGATTTTACAGTTAGTCAAAAATCCCATTTTCTCTTTCGTTCATTGACGAACACAGCTCCTTATCTTCTTAACCATTGGGAGGTCCCAAAGCAGTCTTAAAAATGAGGGGTGGGAACAGCGAAAAAGAAATTCCCAAGGCTAACTATAGCCAACCAGGTAACATGGAGCTTACCTGAAGCAAACAATACACCCTCAAAGAGGACCAGATTCTCTAAACAGCTGCCTGCAAAAACCTTGCGGCCAAAGGAAGCACCCGCAGATGCCAACACATCCACTTTATAGAACTTTGTGTAAGTGTGCATCGACTACCAGGAGGCCACCTTGCAAACCCGCATCACTGACGCCAGATGATGGAAAGCCCAGGAGGCACTGAGCGCCCTAGTAGAATGCGCCTTGACAGGGAAAGGAGGAACCTGACCCTGGATGGAATAGACCTGAACCACCGTCTGTCTGATCCATCTGGATATGTTCAGAGGAAATGGCACCCCTTTCCGAAGCCCATCTTTGAGCACAAATAATGAGTCTGACTTCCTAAAGGACCCAGTAGCTGTCAGGTACACCCTAATTGCATGGACCACATCCAAGGCATACAAAAAGCAATTTCCTTTGGATGTGTTGGCCTGGGACAGAGGGAAGGCAACACAATGTCTTTATTCAAAAGAAAACCAGAGACAACCTAAGGAAGGAACAACCGACAAGGGTGAAGAACCACCTAATCACTGTGAACCACCAGTAAGTTGAGCGACAGGATAACGCCGCCAATTCAGTCACCCTGCGCGCAGGAGGTAAAAGCCGCCAAAAAGGCCACCGTCTGGGACAGCGTAAGCAGGGGAATCTCCTGAAGATTTTCAAAAGGAGGCTTCTGGAGGACAGAGCACCAAATCGAGGTCCCAAGGCGGCAACCGAGACCGCACTGGAGCGGTCACGTGCCTAACTCCCTGAAGAAAAGTATGAACCAGGGAGTATTGGCCAAGGGCCATTGAAATAAGACCACGAAGGCTGACACCTGACCCTTGATATTACTCAATGCCACTTTCTGTTCAACCCCGTTGAAGAAAGGTCAAGATCCGAGCCACCGAACAAGAGCGAGGATGAACCTCAAGAGACTCAGACTCACACCACGCAATGTACGCCTTACACTTATGATGGTAGATATTCCTAGAAGTAGGTTTCCTAGCTTTTAACAGCATTGAGTTTAGACTCAACACTGTAAAGCAGGATGGGTGCTTTAGATGGGGAAGATGGGTCCTTGGGACAGCAGATCCTCCCTGAGAGGAAGCTTAAAAAGAATGACATCAACCAACCGCACCAGATCAGCTTACCAAGCCCAGCGAGGCCAGTCCAGGGCCACCAAGATGACTGGAATCCCTTCTGCCTAAATCCTGCGTAGAAGTCTTGGCAGAAGCTTGAGAGGAGGGAAAGCGTAAATCAGACGATACTGACTCCACCACCAGCGCATCTGTGGCATCCACCAGAGGATCGCGTGGACGAGCCACAAACCTCTGCACCTTGCTGTTGAGCCAGGAAGCCAACAGATCCACCTCGGGGATGCCCCACCGGATACACAACGGATGAGATACCCTTGGATAAAGGGTCCACTTCCCTTGGTCCAACGCCTGCCTGAGGTAATCCCCAATCCAGTTTTCCACCCCGGGATTGTGTATGGCGGAGAGGGCTGGACCGAACCGTTCAGCCCACCCTAGAATGCTGGCTACCTGCCAGGACACTTCTTGTGCCCCCCTGGTGACTGACCTAAGCCACGGCCGTGGCATTGTCAGATTGGACAGAATTTCTTCAGGGATGTCCAGTGTTCCAGGCACAGTCTGAACACTCTAAGTTTCAAGACACTGATCAGTAGTCTGGACTCTTCCAGTGTCCAGATCCCCCGAGCAGAATATTTGCCAGGGATGCCTTCCCAACCGGACACACTGCCATCCGTGATGACCACTGTCCAATACAAGGGGAGGAAGGATTTGCCCAGGCGAACCATGAAGCCACCCTATCAGGGACTCTTCAGTTCCCCCGGCTCAGCCGAGTCTGATTGTCCAGAGACTGCGGATTCTTGTCCCATTTGGCCAGAATCTCCCTTGCAGGGGCCTTGTATGGAACTGAGCCAAAATACACGCTGAAGGACCACTGCCGAAACAGAGAGCTGAGCAACTAGGGGAGCCGCATCCAAAGAGGCATCACAGATAAACTGCAGCCCTCCCTGGACCAGCTGGTCCGCAAGCTCAGCAAAGGCAGAGAGGAGTCAATCCCCCTCTAGTTCACGATGTAAAAGCTTAGCCCACTCGGTCAGAGTCTGTGACACCAGGGTAATGGTTAAAATCGGCCTCAGTGCAGAACCAGCCAGGGTGTACAAATTGCAGGCCACAGCCTCCGGCTTCCTGTCAGCCGGTTCCTTAAAGGCCGGGGACTCTTCAACCGGAATCATGATTGCCCTGTTTAATCTGGAAACTGGAGGGACCACTTTTTAAGCGACTCCTCATAGGGGTACAGCCTAGGAACTCACTTAGGGGCTCCAAGGGGATGCTTTGGTCGCCCCCAATCTTCAGTGACAATTCTGTCAAAATAGGATAGCTTGTGAGTGCTAAAGAGAAACTGTGCCTCTGTCGCAGCTGCAGTTGTGTCCTCCAACTTTAAGTCCCAAGCACAGATACAATCAGTGCATCCACCAGTGCCTTTCGTGCACGGTTGCAGAAGCAGAGGATTCAGGGCCCGTGGTCACAGACCCAGCAGGGTGAATTGCGTCAGCCAAATCAGATTCAGGATCTGAGGCGACAGATGAGGCAGAGGAAGGCGGGGGGGGGAGGGCGCTTTATGCCAGTCCGTCGCCCAAAAGCCCCCTCCACAAGGGACTCCAGGACCGCTGTCAGTGGATGGATGGGACCCAGAGGACCCCGCAGCCCCAGAGAGCATCCGGTAGGGAGATGTGCTCCAAAGAGTTCATGAGTAACCAAGAAGACCCCACAAAAAAGTGTAACACACTGCTAAAGGGACAACCCCCACTGCTCTGGCAGCACCACCCGGTTGCCAGTCACAGAGCACCAATCGATCCTCAGCAGAGAGGGGGAGGACGCCTCCAGACTCAACCTTCACTGCAGGATCGCCGATCAGGAAATGAAAGGATCCAGGAGTCAGTACCAGGGGATGAGGAGGGACTCCAACCGCTGAAATCGCCGTCCAGAGGGCTACACTGTCATGGCCCCTGATATTTTCAATGGTAAACCACCGCAAAATGGCCACTGGACTATACAAACATGGCCGCAGTGCATTAAGCCCACAGGCTACAAGAAAATGACCGCTGACACAGCCCCAGCATAAGTTAAGGGGGGGGGGGGGTGGAGGGACAGATGGAGGGTGCCTGACGGGAATCCGGGGGTCCGACTGTCCCAAGGAGAGGTCCACGTCCACCCCAAAACCCTCCAGGGGGAGAGGGAGGAGCTGCTTTCCATACCAGAAACCAGGCGGCCACCGCTCCAGACAGAACCCCTTGCCATCTAAATGGCATGGCTGTCAGCCAGGAGGAGCACTGTGACTTGGCTGAGACCAGGTCCTATGCAACCTCATGAGGCATTTAACTTACAGGCCAGCCCCTGTCAGGTGGGGCTATATCGCGGCCAACCTAGCGCGGAGCTGAGGTCTGCGCACGCTCGCTGGCCAGACTGGGGTGACCACCGGATCTAGATTATCCATCCCGTCACCCAGTCCGGCAGTTAATTGTAGCTCTCACAGGAAAAAAAACAGGAGAAAAAGTTCTATCCAAAAGGAAAAAAATTGCCAGGACCAAAGATCCAAGCAAGAAACTAGATCCTTACTCGTGACTAGGCAGAAAAAAAAAAGTACCTATAGCAGAGAGAGGGAGTATACTCTCTGGGACTGCCCATAGGCTAGCCAGACTTTTTTTTTCCTGCCTAGTGTCCTACTCCTGTAAGGGGCAGTATACCCCAATGGTTAAGAAGATCAGAAGCTGTGTCCCTCAATGAACGAAAGAGAAATTGGGTTTTTATTGGCATCTGTGCCCCTGTTAAGGAAATGTACCCTTTTTTTATCCTGTTTACCATTATCATTGAAAGTAAAAGAAATTCCTAAATTTTGAGTTGAGTTCCAATGCAGAAACTAGTTTTGGTGACACCCACAGATTCCCTCATGATGGAGGAATTTCCTCCCATTTTATAACCCTCCCTTACTCTATTCAAAATGAACAATGTCAGACTGCTCTGCTGGATGGACATTGAATGGAACCCTGTGCCATTCCACCCAAAACCAAGATATGAGCTTTTGAATAGATTTTCCAAGACATTTTTACATACAAGCAGATTACTATGGTATGGTATACAGAGTTTATTTAACTCACCTGGTCAGAGGGCGTGTACTCATTCTGTTGCACAATGTCGATTTTATCTAGAAAACTAGATAGACAAAAAAAAAAAGTGAGCTTAAGACATCACCTTTGACAATTAAACAACTTACATAAGATCCATTCAGTTGACCCTTTATCAACATATAATACAGGCTATTAAAAATAGTCATACAATTTTAAACAGTGGAAATCATTAAGGTTTAATATTACATTTCATGTACTTTAACCACTTGCTGACCGCTCTATAGCACTTTTACAGCTACAGGGCTTTCGCTCTGGGCAGTATCACTTATTATATATGTGATCATGCACTTTTGCCTGCAGTGGGCGTGCGCTGCTTCTGCGGTGAGAAGTCACAGCAAAAGCCGGATCTGCCATTGCCGGGGATTCTATGTCAATGATGAGTAAAACACTGAGAACTGGGATATGCCTATGTAAACCAGGCCTATCTCAGTTCTAACAGGGGGAAGGGACCGATCCCGTGTCTCTGCAAAGCAGGGACTAGAATCCATCTATTGCCCGACTGAAAGCAGCACACACTGTGTACACAAAAACGCTGAATAGGCACAGAGTTAATCCTTTAAATTCCCCTAGAAGTTTAACCTCTTCCCAGTGTCATTAGTACAGTGACAGTGCATATTTTTTTTAGCACTGATCCCTGTATTCGTGTCACTGATTCCTGTATTCGTGTCACTGATTCCAGAAAATTGTCAAAAATCTCAGTATCCTGAAATAAGTATCTGATTGCCGTCCTTACTAGTATTAAAATAAATTCCATAAATGTATCCCATATAGTTCATAGACGTTATATACAGTTTGCATAAACATCAATATACACTTGGTATTTTCATTTTTTTTTTCTTTTACAAAAAACGTTGCAGAATGGTCTAAATTTAAAAAGAAATTTGACTTTAATTTTTTTGTGATACAGGGAGGGAAAAAAGTATTTCATCCCCTGCTGATTTTGTAGGTTTACCCAATGACAAAGAAATGATCAGTCTATAAATTTATATGTATTTGCATTTTAATGAATGAAATAATTATTTGACCGCTTCACATAACATGACCTAGTACTCAGTGGTAAAACCCTTGTTGGCAAGCACAGAGGTCAGACGTTTCTTGTAGTTGGCCACCAGGTTTGCACACATCTCAGGAGGGATTTTGGCCCACTCCTCTTTCCAGATCCTCACCAAGTCCCATTCCAGCCTTGTGTAGGTCTACAATCTTGTCCTTGGACATCCTTGGAAGGCGCTTTGGTCTTGGCCATGGTGTCTTTTATACAGGTAATAAACAGATTACGAGCACTCCCTTTAAGAGAGTGCTCCTAATCTCAGCTTGTTACCTGTATAGAAGATGCCTGGGAGCAGGAAATCTTGCTGATAGGGGATCAAATACTTATTTTACTCATAATAATGCAAATCAATTTATAACTTTTTTGAAATGCATTTTTCTGGATATGTTTGTTATTCTGTCTCTCACTGTTAAAATAAACCTACCATTAAAATTAGACTGATCATTTCTTTGTCAGCGGGCAAACGTACAAAATCAGCAGGGGATCAAATACCCCCCCCCCCCTCACTGTATGTTTTATAGCAGAAGGAAAACACATACATACATGCATACACATAAACCCAACCGATCCAAAGTTGGGGGGTCATCCAGACAATTTAACGTTTTCCATGAAAACTCTCACTTCTATTCATCAAATGAGTTGCAAAATGAATAGAAAATATAGTCAAGACATGTTGGAAATAATAATTTTTATTTTAAATAATTTTGTCCTTCAAACTTTGCTTTTATCAAAGAATTCTCCATTTGCAATTACAGCCTTGCAGACCTTTCGCATTCTAGCTGTCAATTTGTTGAGGTAGTCTGAAGAAATTTCACCCCACACTTCCTGAAGCACCTCCCACAAGTTGGATTGGCTTAATGGGCACTTCTTACGTACCACACGGTCAAGTTGCTCCCACTACAGCTCAATAGGGTTGAGATCTAGTAACTGCATTGGCCACTCCATTACTGACCGAATACCAGCCGACTGCTTCTTCCCTAAATAGTTCTAGTTTGGAGATGTGCTTTGGTTTATTGTCCACAAGGTATGGCATGGCGTTGCAAAATGGAGCGATAGCCTTCCTTATTGAAAATCCCTTTTACCTTGTAAAAATCTCCCACTTTACCAGCACCAAAGCAGCCCCAGACCATCACATTACCTCCACCATGCTTGATAGATGGCGTCAGGCACTCCTCTAGCATCTGTTCACTTGTTCTGCATCTCATAAATGTTCTTCTGTGATCCAAAACACCTCAAACTTTGTCGTCCATAACACTTTTTTCCAATCTTCCTCTGTCCAATGTCTGTGTTCTTGTGCCCTTCTTTAGCTTTTCCTTTCATTGGCCAGTCTCAGATATGGCTTTTTCTTTGCCACTCTGCCTAGAGGGCCAGCATCCCGGAGTCGCCTCTTCACTTTGGACGTTGAAACTGGCATTTTGCGGGTACCATTTAATGAAGCTGTCAGTTGAGGACCTGTGAGGCGTCTATTTCTCAAATAGCGACTCTAATGTACTTGTCCTCTTGCTTAGTTGTGCGCTGGGGCCTCCCACCTTTTTTTCTATTCTGGGTCGAGCCTGTTTGTGCTGTTCTCTGAAGGGAGTAGTACACATCGTTGTAGGAAATCTTCAGTGTCTTGGCAATTTCTTGCATGGAATAGCCTTCATTTCTCAGAACAAGGCTAGACTGTCGAGTTTCAGAAGAAAGTTCTCTTTTTCTGGCCATTTTGAGATTATAATCCAGCCCACAAATGCTGATGCTCCAGATACTCAACTAGCTCAAATGTGCTAACATAATTGCACAAGGGTTTTGTAATAATCAATTAGCCTTTTAACACGATTAGCTAACACAATGTACCATTAAAACACAGGAGTGATGGTTGCTGGAAATGGGCCTCTGTACAACTATGTAGATATTCCATTAAAATCAGCCGTTTCCAGCTAGAATAGTCATTTACCACATTTAACAATGTCTAGAATGTATTTCTGATTAATTTAATGTTATCTTCATTGAAAAAAAACAGTGCTTTTCTTTAAAAAATAAGGACATTTCTAAGTGACCCCAAACTTTTTAACGGTAGTGTGTAACATAAATATACATATATATATATTTTTTTTTAATTTGTCAGCCTTTTTGTTTATAGCGCAAAAAATAAAAAAAAAATAAAGCAGTGGTGATCAAATACCATCCAAAAAATAAACTAAAAAAAGACAAAAGAACAATTTTGTTTGGGTTCAGCATCGCACAACCACGCAATGGTCAGTTAAAGTAATACAGTGCCGTATCGCTTAAAATGGCCTGGTCATAAAAGGGGGTAAATCTTCCCAAGGTCAAGTGGTTTAAGAAATGCAAGTGAATTTGTGCATAAATTGTTGAGAGGTTATATAAAACGATTTTTAAGTGTATATGCTTTAGGTCTCTAGCTATAGGACCTAGCACAAAAGCACTGCATTAAAGTCTGGAAGTTACTTGAGATATTCATCGGTTGCACTGCTAGACAGGCCAGCTATCAATACAATTAGAAAAGAATGGTATGGTCAGCCTGAGACTCAGGGCACTACCAGTGATGCAGACACCAGGAGGTTTATTTACTAAAGCTGGAGTGTGCAAAATCAGGCTCACTTCTGCACAGAAACCAATCAGCTTGTTCAATTAAGCTTTGGCAATAAAATCTGGAAGCGGATTTGTTTCTTTGAAGAAGTGAGCCTGATTTTGCATGCTTTAGTAAATAAACCCTCAGGTGCCTTTTCCGCAAACTGATATATTTACAGTATTGGCACGGTTATTTCAATTCTGTTATGTTTGCTGCATTAATTTTTTTTTTTTTTTTAATAAAAATAAAAAGTACCGGAAAGCTATCATTATATTAAAGTGAACCTATGGTAAAAATTTTAAAATCATATTTATACTTCCACATTGTATTTCAAATATTTCCAGCCTACTCATATTAATCTGAACAATCAAAGTTTGGAAACTTAAGAGTTCTGCACAACTTATACTTGTGTTGAAAACAGTCCTTATGTGCAAAATTGCAAATGCAGTATCAAATAACGGAAAATAGAAGGCACCTTTTTGCACAGCACTGAGCATTTTATAAGTCACTGGACTATTTTCCGTTATTTGATACTGCATTTGCAATTTTGCACATAAGGACTGTTTTCAACATAAGTATAAGTTGTGAACAAGGGGAAGTGGTCCCTCCTTTTGAATATAGAAGCACCCCAAGTTACTATATTGTATTTTGTTGCTAATATTGCATCTGCGTTTTTGCACATAAGTGTTTATCACTAATTTTATTATAGAGTTCATGCACTGTCACTTTTATATTGCGATACTTGCACTGTGCACTGTCACTTTTTTATTTTACACTCTATTCAGAATATTCATTTGGGTAGATTTTATTTAAACAATTTATTTGTGAGCGCCGTCCCCCTCCCTTTTTTTTCAAGAAGTTTAAGAGGGCTGGAACAAATCAGCCAGCCCACCTTAGGATGCTGGCTATTTACCTAACTGCCAGGACACTTCTTGTGCCCCCTTGGTGATTGACATAGACCAAGGCCGTGGCATTGTCCGAATGAATTTGCACTGGACACCCCTGAAGACGATTGTCCAATGAGCCAGACAAAATCTGATCGTTCGTAGTTCCAGTACACTAAGTGGCAGTCTGGGCTCTGCCAGAGTCCAGACCCCCTGAGCACGTCTGTGCTGAGGACGCCTCCCCACCCGGACAGGCTGGCATCTATGGAACCAACCGTCCAGTACAGGAGGAGAAGGATTTTCCCTGTCCAAGTACCCGAGAGCAAAGCCACCTCTCAAGACTATGGATCCTTGACCCATTTCACCAGAATCTCTTTAGCAGAGATCTTGTGTGGACCTGTGCAAAACAGACCGTCTCGAGGGTGGACACATCAGGCACAGCATGCGCATGCAAGCCTGGAGGGATGTCCGTCTGCTGAACAACAACAGCTGAAATACAATGTCTGGAGTTTTTCCAGAGGAAGAAGCACTCTGGCTGAGGCCGAGTCCAGAGTCAGACCCAGATAAATGGATTTTTGTAAAATCTTACCGTAAAATCCTTTTCTCTTAAGCTCATTGACAGACGTAGTCCTCCTTGATTAATATCAACTTGGGTTATACTGCCCTCTACAGGAGTAGGACTAGACAGGAAAGAAAATGTTCTGGCCACACCCTAGGGGCAGTCCCAGAGGGTTTATCCTCTCACTTCCTGCTACAGCAAATCAGTTATGTCACAAAGCAGTGTTTAGAGAATTTAACCCAACCCAACTCAAAAACAGAGGGGCGGGTACTACGTCTGTCAATGAGCTTAAGAGAAAAGGATTTTACGGTAAGATTTTACAAAAATCCATTTTTCTCTGTCGCTCATTGACAGACGTAGTCCTCCAAATCCAAATCTAGAAGGCCCAACCGGTGCCAAATAGAAGTTTAAAAGGCTCATCAATCAAAAGATGAGACTCAACAGGAATTCCAACGGAAAAAAACCCTCGAGGTAGACCACCGGTCTCCTCAAATTGTGGTCTGCAAAACCTTGCGGCCAAATGAGGCATCCACCGATGCCATCACATCAACTTTATAAAATTTTGTAAAGGTATGCACCGACTACCAGGTAGCCGCCTTGCACACCTGGACCACTGACGCCTGATGGCGGTAGGCCCAGGAAGTACTGAGCGCTCGAGTGGAGTGCGCCTTAACAAGGAACGGAGGATTCCGACCCTTAATAGAATAAGCCTGTACCACCGTCTGTCTAATCCATCTGGAGATAGTCGCGGCAGATGCAGGCAACCCCTTTCTGGGGCCATCCGTGATCACAAAAAGTGAATCCGTCTTACGGAACAATTCCGTAGTCTTCAGGTATACCGATTGCCCGCACCACATCCAAGGAATGCAACGCACATTCCCGAGGATGACTGGGCTTAGGACACAAGGAAGGTAGCACAATATCTTCATTCAGATGAAAGTCTGAAAACCACCTTAGGAAAAAAAGATGACTTCGGATGAAGAACTACCTTATCCCTATGAATCCCCAGATATGGGGAATGACACAATAATGCAGCCAGTTCTGACACCCTGCGTGCAGAAGTGATAGCCACCAAGAAGTCCACCTTCTGGGATAATGTAAGCAAGGGAATCTCCCTGATATTTTCAAAGGGAGGTTTCTGAAGAACCGACAACACCAAATTAAGATCCCAGGGTGGTAAGGGCGCGCGCACTGGCGAAGCCAAGTGCTGCACCTCCTGGATGAAATTCCACACCAAGGAATGAGTAGCCAGAGGCTTCTGGAAGAAGATTGCCAACGCTGAAACCTGATCCTTGATAGTGCTCAAGGATAGTTTCTGCTCAACCCCCTTTTGCAGAAAAAAAAACAAGATTCGGGTCACCGAATAGGTACGTGGGGAAAAACTCCTACGATTCACACCACGCAATATAAGCCTTCCATGTGCGATAATAGACTTTGCTGGAAGTCGCTTTTCTTGCTTTAATTAGAGTAGGAATAACTGAAGCTGACAATTCCTTGTCCTTCAGTACCTGGGTCTCAATGGCCAGGCCGTTAAAGCCAGCGACTGTAAAGCACGATGGAAGATCGGTCCTTGAGACCGCAGATCCTCCCTGAGAAGAAGTCTCCAAGGAGCGTCCGCGACTAGTCTTGCCCAAGTCGGCATACCCGGCTTGACGAGGCTAGCCCGGAATTACCGGGATAACTGGAGTTCCCTCCACCTCTATCCTGCGGAGAAATCTCAGCAGTAACTTGAGAAGGGGGAAGACATACAGTAGCTGATACTTCCCCCTACGGGGCGCTCAGCGAGTCTGCTGCGTCCGCTAGAGGATCGCGGGCGCGAGCCCTGTTGAGCCAACCTGCCAACAGATCCATCTCCAGGGTGCCCCAAAGAAGGGACAGCTGGTGAAATACCTCTGGATGAAGAGACTATTCCTCTTGATCCAGAATCTGACGGCTGAAATAATCTGCCTGTCCACCCCCGTGATAAATATCGCAGAGAGAACTGGAACAACTGTTCCCCCAATAGGAATGTTGGCCACTTCTATGGCCGCCAGGGCACTCTTGGTGCCCCTTGGTGATCGACATAAGTCATGACCGTGGCATAGTCCGATTGGATCCGAACCGGGCTGCCCTGGAGCTGCTCGGTCCAGTAAATCAGACAAAGTCTGATCGCTCTCAGTTCCAACACATTTATCGGTGATCTGGAATTTATCAGAAGAAATGACTTCCCCTGGCTGAGCATCGGAGACCGAAGCCACCAGACCAGAGCCTCCCTAGTCCGCTCGCTCAATCGGATCCGATTGTCCAGGGAATCGGAAATTCCGATTCCATATGAGAAGAATCTCCTCTTTGGAGAATTCGGGTCTGAGACTGGGCAAACGGTACTGCCTCTAAAGAGGCGACCATCAATCCCAGCCAGTTGACGGACAGCAACATCCGAATCATTGACTGAATCTTCTGAAGTTTCTCCGCATGGAGAAACACTCTTGCCAAGGATGTATCCAAAATTAGGCCCAGATAGTTCAGTCTCCTGGTGGAACCAGGGATGATCTTTGGGAAAAGCAACGAAAACGCTGATGTCCTGCGAAGATGGGGATATGAAGATAGGCACCCTAAATGTCTATGGATGCCAGGAAATCCCCCTGATGCAGGGAGGCCACCACTGTATGGATGGACTCCATCTCTTCCAAGACCAGAATTGGACGCACCTAGCCCTTTTTCCTGGGCATTGTGAACAGGTTCGACTAGAACTCCTCCAAGGAATGGGAACCACCACTGCTTGTTGCATCAAGCTGTCCCCCGCAAAGCTTTTTAAGCGACCCGGGGATTTTGAATATTGGAAGGGAAGAATCGCACCAGTGGAAGTGATCGAAACTCGATCTTGTATCCCGACCATATGACCTTGCGAACCCCTTTATCCGGGATTCTGGAAAGCCCTGGATCCGGAAACCGGTGAAGACGTCCCCCCACCCTAGAGATAGGTGGGGTCCATTCTGTCAATCCAATGGGATAACAGTGGCTTTATTTAGTCTGGAAATCGGTGAGTCCACTATTGGTGGTACCGTCCATCTTTGAAATGAGGGATTCCTCAAAATGATAGCGCCTAGCAATGCGTTTGGAAATAGCAGGGGCTCGTTTACGGACGACCCCATTTGAGCAAGGGAAACCCTTCATCATTTTGGTGGGCTTGCTAGTACCAAAGAAGGAATACGAGTCTCCGCTACCTCTGCCCGTGTAACCTCAAGATTTAAGGTTTCCCGGACAGACACAACTAGTGCTTCCACCAACGCTTCTTGTGCTATGGCGGAGGCAGACGCGTCCTCCTCACTGTCTGAGGAGACCGTACCTGAGACAACAACCCCAGAAAAAGGGGCTGCAATGACTAGCTCAGAATCCGTATCTGAAGTATCAGATGACCTAGGGGTAGGCGGGGGTCGCTCTTCTTGACCCCCGTCCCTGACAGGCTACCTCCACCCGGGATACCAAAGACTCCAAAACTGCTGATAATGCATCATCACAAATGGGGTACTGGAGGGTCCTGCGGCCCCCCCGAGGGGATCAGGTGGGGATACGTGTGGCAGGGTTCATGTAACAAGACACTTGCCAGCAAACACAAAAAAATTAATTGCAAGAAAAAAACATTTTCTTTTTTTTTTTAACTTAGTCCCCCAGCGCAATAGCGCCCCTCAGTCTACCTGCTTGGACCCCTCAGAAAGAGAGAGAGAGAGAGACCCCAAGCTCACCTGATGCACAGAAGTTTCTTAACTTGCTTCCAGCACTGTCTGTTACAGACAGGAAGTCTTTGGCTTGCTTTCCCTGGGCCAAGGAGGCGGCTCCGCCCCTTTACACGCCTTCCGGCGCCTCCCCATAGCTCCTCGAGGTGTTTGGTCACCTCAAACATGGCTGCCCCCATGCTGGAGACACGAGGCTACGCCAATATGGCACACTCGTGCGATCTGCAAAACAATGGCGGCGGCCTGTGTAGGATAGCGGCGGCTAGCAGCGGCCTGCGGGAAGTATGTATTCGGCCTGCGGGAGTGCCTCGGCCCCACAAACTTCACCCTGAATGGTGATAAGCCTGGCCGGCGGTATAGGACCCTGGCGGCCGCATGCGGTCCGTGGGCCGTCGAGAGGCTGTGCAGCCCGTGGAAGTGACCGGTTGCTAGAGGAATGGTGATCTGGACTGCAGTAAAACTCAGGCATAGGCATCGGCCTGTGTACACACTCTGACAGGTAGGATACCTTCTACCTCAATAGTAATGCCCTTTTGTACTGCCACTGACTTCAGTCACCCTTACAGTCTTACAATGACACTTAGATTGTCAACTCCCAAACCAAGCCTCCTGGTTACTATTCACAAACAATCACACTCAAATTGGGGGATCTGTGACCTGTTATAGGATAGAGGGGAGACCCATCCTACCATCCCAGAGGGGCCCGCGTCCACCACAAACCCGACAGGGGGGAGAGGGGGAACATACTACTCACCATACTGGAACCAGGCGGGCGCCAACTCCTGACAGAACCCCTCTCCACCGGGGTGGGGGGGCTGTCGACCAATACGGACGCCGTGACTCTGTTGGTCATTGGCGTCCAGGCGAGACGTTTAACTCGCAGGGTCAGTCCCCGTCCAGTGGGACTATGTCGCGGCCGACCCAGCGCGGAGCTATGGCCTGCACGTGCTCATAGGCTGAACTGGGGTGACCACTGGATCTCAACATCCAGCCCGTCGCCCAGTTCCAGCTTTCTTGCTTGAAGATCTCACAGGAACACTGGAGAAAAAAGCTGTCTAAAAAAAAAATCTAAGAAAAAAATCCTGCCAGGACCGAAGATCCTAGCAAGGCATCTAGGTCCTTACTCCTAACTAGACAAAAAAAAACGGATTTGCTGTAGCAGGAAGTGAGAGGATATACCCTCTGGGACTGCCCCTAGGGTGTGGCCAGAACGTTTTCTTTCCTGTCTAGTCCTACTCCTGTAGAGGGCAGTATAACCAGAGTTGATAATAATCAAGGAGGACTACGTCTGTCAATGAGCGACAGAGAAATGCCATTTTTTGTGGACAGAGCCAAAGCAGACTCCTGAATATTCAGGATCCCACCAAACTCCCTCAGAGTTTGCGGAGCAATCTCCAGTAGTCCAGTCAGAGCAGTCGTGCTTGCAGAAGAAGATTGCCCAGGTACCCCAGTATCGTGATCCTCTACTGACTCATTCAAAATGCCAGCACCGGGTCAACACTCCAGTGAAGACCGAAGGTGCGGAGGGGAGACCAAAGTTCAGCACCACAAACTGATAAAGCTCCCCGTCCATGGCAAAACAGGAAGCGCTGGCAACCAGCACATATTAGAATGTGCAGGTAGGCATCCTTGATGTTGAAAGCAGCGAGAAGAAATTCCCGTGATGTAGTAACGCCATTCCAGGGAGGGGCCAGGTCCACCCCAAAACCCTCCAGGGGTAGTGGGGGATAGCTACTTACCACACCAGGGCACCTCTCCGGACAGGTCACCGCTCCATCGTAATGTGAGTGCATTCAGCCAGAAGGAAAACGCTGTGACAGGCCACAGCCAGTTCATATGCGTCCTCGTGAGAGGCTTAACTCGCAGGCCAACCCCCGTCCAGTGGGGCTATGTCACGGCCGACCTAGCGCGCAGCTGCGGTCTGCACGCGCTCGGTGGCCGGACTGGGGGTACCCCAAGGATCTATATTATCCAGTTTGTCGTCCGGCACTTGATAGTAGTTCTCACAGGAACAAAATAATAAAAGAAGAAAAAAAATTCCACTTATAAATGAAAAATATTGCTAGGACCAGAGATCCCAGCAAGGAACTAGATTCTTACGCCTGAGCAGAAAAAAGTGCATATGGCTGAGGTGGTGTATACACACTAGGACTGCTCATAGGCGTAGTCAAGCTTTTTCCTGCCTAGTGTCCTACTCCTGTAGGGGGCAGTATGTCCAATGATTAAGAATAATCAGGTGCTGTGTCCGAACAAAAGATAAATATTAGTTTTCACAAAGTCTGCTGCCTCAGTTTTTACGATGGCAAATTGTATATACTCTAGAATGTTATGAAGAGTGATCAGAGGAGTTGCAATTATTGCAAAGTCCTCCTTTGCCATGAAAATGAACCTAATCTCATAAAAAACATTTCCACTGCATTTGTAAAGGCAGCTTCAGGGCGCCAAAAAGTCAAGCAAGCAACAGGATGGTCTCCTTCATTTAATTCAGCTGTGGGATCGGGGCACCACCAGTGCAGAGCTTGCTCAGGAATGGCAGCAGGCAAGTGTGAATGCATCTGCACACACAGTTAAGATAAGAGATTTAAACACCTATTTAGGAAGCAGCTCTGAGTTTCAGAAGCTTGTATTTATTGTAAGAAATATAGCACATGAACTCTTTATAAAGTCACGTGCGTAGTGACGCAACGCGTCGGGAGGAGCCGGGTGACGTCACTTCTGCGTTTACGGCCGTAACCGGAAGTTCCTTTGTGTACCGCTATCAGCGGATTTTATGCTTGCTCTTTATTTTTAAAGTGCAAGTGCATTTTTTTGTTTAAATAAAACCCTTTTTGGAATTACTGCACCATAAGCGCTTTCATTTTCTGCATCCCCATGAGGCTTGATTGGTGCCTACAATATACAGCTGCACAGTAGAAAACCTGCATTGTGGCAAGAGATTTGCCCAATAAGGATTACACTATCCATCCTTTCGAGAGGATCGTCCAGTGGAGCCGGTTTTGGAGCAAAAAGCCTGGATTTTGGATTAAACACAGGCGTTTCATTTGTGTGTTTGAGGTAAGCGGCCACTACACACTATACAATATTGGGATTGGCTGGATTATTTACATCACCAATTATCGATTGTTTGAAGATTGGTTCACGCATATGGGACTTTTGTTTTTCAGCACGGCTATTTTGAGCATCTATTTTCACCTTACATTTGCATATTTGATGGATTGTTTTCTGTCATCTTTTTCAGCAACATTGTTTCACGTTTGATTTGGACATTGAGTTTATTTATTGGTGTATCTGAATTTATCCACAGCATAAGTGTCTTGACACATTATTATTATATTATGTTGCAGTTATAACACTGATTCATTTACATTTATTTTGAATTAGCGCCAATCTTGTTCACCATAGACATTTTAAACTAGATGCTATGTTCGATTTACAGGTAGATCCTATAGCAGGCACCTATAAGGCCACACACACACTGCACAATGACCCATGTATTTGGGCCCAGAGAGGAGAGTGCACATGTGTGCCTCATACCTGAAGTTTCCTAAATCGGGGAGGAGCTACATTCTATGAAGATATAATGTGGTAACTCAGGGTGCTTGCTATACAGACTCCGTGTTATTTTACCCTGGCAACATTAAAGGTTTACTTTGCTAAATAATATGTAAAGAATTCACTTAGAAAATCAAATAAATTGAAAACCTTTAGGCAAATGTTGCCATTTAGATCGCTTGGTAAAATGCAACCCAACGCACCAGAAAAATAAAAATTTTAGAATTTACGTTGACGGGCTGTAAAGCACATTCCTCCCACAATGAGGCAGAGGGGCAAAGCTGGCTATAGACTAGGGGCCTCCAGCACATAGAGATAGCAAAGGAATACCTAGAGGGGCTCTCCGGCAGACCCTCATCTCTGGCATAGGCCCACAGCTGTACAGGTTACGGAAGATGATCACCAGCCACAATGCAGCTGAGAGTAGAGGGAGAAAAATCACTGATCGGTTATCTCAAGTTGGACTAGTTGGAGAGGATAATCTAACTTTCCCAGTGTTATATTACAAACGGCCCAGAAATAGCTGCCCGCGCCCTGGCCTCCAGCTCTGTTGCCATGACAATGGGGCCACATTACTATAAATAGCTCGTCAGCACGAAACCTTGTGAGAGATCTCTGGAGCAGGGCCAGGCGGCAGAACAAAGATACATCATTTAAATGTTCCCCCCCCCCCCCACACCTTTTCCAAAACCCACAATACACTCTTTATACTTGTGTAAATGTGAGCAGCCTCCTCCCAATCAGTCATTAGCGGGTGACAGGAGCTCCAGCAGGCCTCTGCACAAACTATTGTTTAACAGTCAGTAACTAATGCCTAAAAAATAAAAAAAAGTTTGGAATTTTATGAAAACATCAAAATTAAAAACTAAAGCTGACCATACACTGTACTAGTTTTACTCAGTAGGTGGCCCTGTACCGTTCAACAAGTCAATTGTTCAATCTACTTTTGTGGATGAAGCATGCTAGAGAATTTCCAGCTGAACAGCACATGCATCCAATCAGATGCAGCCACTGTTCTGGTATACTGACAGCCAGCAGGGTTGGCTGTCAAAAATACAATAGCTACAGTGAGATTTGTTAATTTGTGCTGCATAGCATCGATGGAGGAATAGTTGTCTAGCTGAAAAAGGAAGGAAAAACCCCCCCAAAAAAACTAAACAATAGAGTAGGACTGGCTTTAGAACGGTAGATAAAAAATGCGGAAGCAGTCCCTAGTCCTGAGGTTCACATAGCTCTGCTCCACAATACAGCTGGCTAGCAGGAGTGGGGACAGCATCTTTTTTTTGCTACAGTTTTAGCGGGGTAGCGGGGAAAATGATCCGGTCTGCTGTCCCCTAAGGCAGGAAGTCGAGTGAGGGCAAGATGGCCCTCACTTGACTCTATGGCCTTGGAGGACCGGTGTAACGTGAGAATTACCTACCCCGTGAGAAAAACCTACCCTCGTCACTTCCTGCCAGAAACAGCTGAGCAGCGCAGCAGTGCGCATGCTCACAGCCCCGGATATGTAATGGAGCAGCCCAAAAAATTGGGCTAACTTTATCGTTTTCTTATTTATTTAAAAAATGTTAATTTTTTCCAAAAAAAATTGTGTTTGTAAGACGGCTGCACAAATACGGTGTGATAAAAAATATTGCAACAATCTCCATTTTATTCTCTAGGTTCTCTGCTAAAAATAAATAAATAAATTAGTGAATGTGAATGAATGTAGTGAATGTCATTAAGAACCTAATACGCTTAAGGAGGTAAAGTAACAATATATGCAGCTGCTTAACTGATAAACATGTAAAGTGATTATTGATTTTAGAAGGATAATCCTTCAAAGTACAAAAAACAGCAGCGCAAAAAAAAAAAAAAAAAATGGTAGTCATATGTAACCACCACCACAGCTTAAATGAATGATAAGGACTAAAATGATTAAAATCAAAAGTTACAAAATAAATGAATATAACATAATGTAAAGTCCCACAGTCCTTCAGCCGTAGATGATAATAAAGATGTGCATAAATTCCAGAGTCTGGATAGATATAGTGCAGGAAGGGATCACCAAACAATCCACCACCAAAGTGCCGAGGATAAGGCAGAAATGGACACTCACCGGACCTATAGGCTTATTCATTCTCATGAATAAGCTAGAATCACTTTAGAGAGATAACCTCCAACACTGCATCAGCTGTTTCTTATTCACTGACCCACCAGAACTCCGATACATGTGGGAGAAAATAGAGCCTCCACTAGTGCAATAACGTTTAACAGACTTTATTGCAAAAACAATAATAAGACAATTGCACTCACTTGTATTCTCATAAGTACAGGCACATCAAGTAAAAGATGAGGATAGACAGCCTTTGGCTTTAATGACTGGCTCCACGCCAAGCACAGTGCCGCCGGGTGCTTCCGTCACCGTCAAATGTTGTTGCTGGGTAGGCCATCTGGCCATGCCCGATGCGTTTCGTCACTTCTGACTTTGTCACTGGGGGGCCTCCTTCACTGCAGCACACTCGACTTGCTCCTTGCACTGATTCTGCTTCCCTCACTTGAGCTTTGCTTTACAGTGGACTGAAAGAGGCTGCTACCAGTTTAAATCCTAATACTTGCACTGCTTGCATTTAAAAAGTAATTTGATAACGCATGTGACCAGAAAACCCTGACTGCCTGATTTTCCCAGCCTTATGCTGTTGTACCTGAAGGGGAAAGGGACAATGGATGGGACACTGTACATGAGCAGGCTTCCTTGTCTGAAATCACACCTGTCTAGGTCACCGTCTGCGTAAATTCTTCTGAAAACCTATGGATTTGAATCTATGGAAACTCTAAGGCTGGTCATACATTATACAATTCTCTTAATCAATTTCCTTTAGATTTACATTCAGCTATCTAGTACAAGGGACTGTCTGATTACATACAACATTTAAAAAGGGTTTAGGATGCCCTTTTATTATATGGTTTTGGTAAATCTAAAAGAAAATTGAATAAGAAAATGGTATATTTAAAATGTTAACCTAAGTTAACGTTTATCTAAATCTAAGAACAAGACAGTGGCTTCATTAGTTTTCTTGATTTTCACTTGGTGATCCTGCCAGTGACACACTTCCTGTTCTGTCTCAGAGTCACAATCCTCAATCCCTGTACAGTATTTTATGGAGGAGAAGCGTTATCACACAGGGACGGGAGGGTTTAAGGATGATGGAACCTCTAAGATCACAAAGGCTGAGCGGTCTGTTTAAAAGAGGACAGAACTACTGCTCTCCATAATAAAGGGGGAGGTGTTCTATAGTCGCCTAGAGAATTGGGTCCAAAGCTGGTAATGCAGCAGAGGCAGAGAGCACATAAGTCATCAGCTCACTTGATTTATGGCAGGATCAGCAGGTATTTTTTGCACTTCTCAAATAGATAAATATGTATTCAATGGTATATTTAACAGACCAAGAGGGAGCAAAGAAGATTAACCAGTTCTGGACCGGAAGGATTTGCCCCCTTAACAGCCTCCAGACCGCCCGCCGCAGACTTACTGCGGCAGGGCGTCCCTCCCGCGCGAACCGACGTAACTCTACATCGTACGCGCGCCTGCAGCTAGGGGGCAAGCGCGCACAGCCTGTGGTGCGTTCCCGCCCCTGCTCGTCAGCGGGGAAGCCGATGCATGTGTCAGGTGGCTCCGATTGCCGCCTGACACACTCGATCGATCCCCGCAGAGAGAGAAGGATGGTCGGCTGTTGTAAACACAGCCGACCGTCCTTCTCCCTGGGATGATCACAGAGCTCATGTGATCCTTCTATATAGGATCACATGTCTCTATGGTCATCTCAGAAACCCAACCCCCATACAGTTAGAATCACTCCCCTAGGGTCACATTTAACCCCTTGGATAACCTATACTGTTAACCCCTTCCCTGCCAATGGCATTATTACAGTAACCATGCATATTTTTAGCACCGATTACTGTAGTAATGTCACTGGTACCCCCAAAAGTGTAAAAAATGTCAGTAAGGTGTCTGCAAAAATCGCAGATCGCCGCCATTACTAGTAAAAAAACAAAACAAAAAAAACAATGACAAATCTTTCCCGTAGTTAGTAGACACAAATTGGCCTAAAATGTTAAAAAAATTTAGATTTTTAATTTTTTTTGTTTGAGAATGTCATAGCAGAATGTGAAAAATATTGGTTTCTTTTTTTTCAAAATTGTCGCTCTTTTTTTTGTTTATAGCGCAAAAAAAAAAAAAAAAAAAAAAAAAAAAAAAAAAAAAAAAAAAAAAAAATCGCACAGGTGCTCAAATACCACCAAAAGAAAGCTCTATTTGTGGGGGAAAAAAGGATGTCAGGGGGGAAAATCTTCCGGTCTTACAGTGGTTAATGACCAGACCATTTTTTTGCGAGTCAAGAACTACGTTACTATAACGGAAAATTGCACGGTCATGCGACACGGTACTGAAATAAAATTGATTTCCTTTTTTTCCCCACAAATAGAGCTTTCTTTTGGTGGTATTTGATCACCTCTGCAATTTTTATTTTTTTTATAAACAAAAAAGTGCAAAAAAAAAAACACAATTATTTTTCACATTCTGCTATATAATTACTTGCAGCCCCTCTGTTATAATAAGCTATACTACAGTGTCTGTTTTGTTTTTTTTTAATTCTGCAGCTAAATACCTTATTTCACATTGCTGCTGTGCGGTCATGTGACCTCCTGCTGCTCTCCTTCCCCAATCTAAGGACTACAGTGGGAGGGGCGGAGATCCTCCTCTGAGGTCGCCAGCCGGGAGGTCACGCGACCACACACACACATCAGCGATGTGAAATAAGGTAATTAGCTGCAGAATTTAAAAAAATAAAAACACAGCCAATGTGTAGCATAGCTTGTTATAACAGAGGGGCTGGCAGTAGTTGTGCTAAACTTATTGCCAAACGAAGTTGCGACGGGAGGGGAAGGGAGGGCCAGGTTTGGAGATCGGCTCACAGACTAGGAAATTACAGGCAGGGAGGGAGGGGGAGAGCGAGAGACAACACAGCAGGATGACGGAGGCACGTAAAACTGACCCCGGTATCATAGATCAGCAACCATGATTACCGTGGTCAGCACACCTAGGGGAACACAGGAACAGGCAGGATTCAACCAGGTATTTTACAGAATAAAAAGGGACAAATGACACCTCACAAGCACTGTGCTGTTTAACATGCTTTAAATTGGTGGTTCTCAACTCCTGTCCTCAGGACCCAAACAGGCCAGGTTTACAAGATAACTGAAATACATCACAGGTGATATAATTTGCTGCTCAGTGATTGCAGTATTCTAGTCTGAATCTCCCCAAGGTAATACTTAAAATCTGGCCTGTTAGTGGGTCCTGAGAACAGGAGTTGAGAACCACTGCTTTAACCACTTCTGGACCGGAAGGATTTACCTCCTTAACGAGTAGGCTATTCTTTGCAATTTGGCACTGCGCGATTTTAACAGACAATTGCGCGGGCATGCAATGCGATTTATGTCTTTTTTCTAAAGCGTGACTTATGTCTTTTTTCCCCACAAATAGAGCTTTCTTTTGATGGTATTTGATGACCTCTGCAGTTTTTTTTTTTTTTTGCAATAAAAACAAAATTAGACCAAAATTGGAGGAGAAAAAAAAAACAAAAAAAAAAAAAAAACCTAAAACATTTTCTACTTTGTCTTATAAAAAATAACCAATAAACTAAATTTTTTGGCCGCTGGGGCACTTTTGGTGTCCCCTTGGTGATATATGCCACAGCCGTGGCATTGTCCGATTGAATCCTTACCAGACACCCCTGCAGACGCTCTGTCCACTGGGACAAGCAAAGCCCGATCGCTCGAATTTCCAGGCTGTTGCTCGGCAGACTGGACTCTTCCCGAGACCAAAACCCCAATTCCATGCCCAGGACTCCTCCCCACCTGGACACACTGGCATCCATGGTAACCACTGTCTAGAACAGGGGGAGGAAGAATTTCCCTGGTCAAAGCGTCGGGGAACTAAGGCACCAAAAAAGAGACCCTCTCGCACCCCGACTCAACAAGATCAAATTGTCCAAAGACTGGATTCTTGTCCCATTTGGTTAGAATTTCCTTTTGCAAAGGTCTGGTATGGAACTGAACGAATGGGACAGCCTCGAAAGGTGGAGACCATCAGGCCCAGCACCTGCATAGAGAGATGACCGGCGATTGGATAACAGTAGCCAAATCGCTTGCAGAAATTTCAAGACTTTTGTTCCCGGGAGAAACAACCTGGCTGAGGATGAATCCAGAGTCAGCCACAGGAAGTCCAACCTGGTGGATGGGTCAAGGCTGACTTTTGAAAGTCCAGCAGAATTCCTGCAGAGTTCTCACCGTGATATACAGATCCTCTTTCACCACAGATGACGATTCTGCCCTCAGGAGATCGTCCAGGTACCCCAGTACCGAAATCCCCCGCTGTCTGAGCAAGGCACCGGAGTCAACACCTTTGTGAACACCCAAGGAGCTGAGGGGAGACCAAAGGGTAACACCACAAATGCTCCTCGCCTATGGCAAAGTCAAGAGAACACTGATGCCCGAAGTAGACCGGGATATGAAGGTAAGCGTCGATATCGATGGAGGCTAGAAAGTCCCCTTGATAAAGGGAAGCGACCACTGTGCGAATAGATTCCATTGTGAATTTTTGAACCTGCACAAAGTGGCTCAGGGCCTTGAGATCCAGGATTGGACGAACCATCCCCTCTTTCTTGGGTACTGTGAAGAGGTTTGAATAAAACCCCTGAAAACCTTCTGACTCTGGAACTGGGACTATTATCCCTTGAGACAACAAATCCTGCATCGCTCCTAGATGTCCTTGATGCCTATCCGAGAACAGAGGCAAATTAGATCGGAAGAACCTTGCTGGGGGCAAGGATTGAAACACTCTCGAAACTGGACCAAATCCACGAGATACTCGAGTACCCATTTGTCTTGGATGAACGAGGTCCATGGGCCTGGAAAGAAGACGTCCCCCCACCCCAAGAACGGGTGAGGGCGTCCTTTCAGGCGGAGGAGGGCTTATCCGCGAGGCCAGAGGTGCACGCCTTGGGCTTACCAGCCCAGGATCTCTTGGAACCCCTTGGGAAGGGGAGAGAGGATTTAGAAGTCCTGCAACTCTGTGGGACGAAAGGTGCCGCTTGTGAGACCCCTTATGATCTCTTTCATGGAGGCTCCAAACAGGCGGTCCCCCTACAAAAGGAAGATCTGTCAGAACCTTTTTGGAGGCTTGGTCCGCAGACTAACATTCCAACCAGATCACGCGGCGTAAAGTCACCGCTGTCACCAACGCCCTGCATCCAAGGAGGCATCACAAATACAATGCCTTGCGAAAGTATTCGGCCCCCTTGAACTTTTCGACCTTTTGCCACATTTCAGGCTTCAAACAAAGATATAAAACTGTCCATTTTTTGTGAAGAATCAACAAGTGGGACACAATCATGAAATGGAACGAAATTTTTTTGGATATTTCAAACTTTAACAAATAAAAAAACTGAAAAATTGGGCGTGCAAAATTATTCAGCCCCGTTAATACTTTGTAGCGCCACCTTTTGCTGCGATTACAGCTGTAAGTCGCTTGGGGTATGTCTCTATCAGTTTTGCACATCGAGAGATGGAAATTTTTGCCCATTCCTCCTTGCAAAACAGCTTGAGCTCAGTGAGGTTGGATGGAGAGCGTTTGTGAACAGCAGTTTTCAGTTCTTTCCACAGATTCTCGATTGGATTCCGGTCTGGACTTTGATTTGGCCATTCTAACACCTGCCATGTGTTAGCCATGTGGCAAACTTTAAACAACACTTTTTATGGATACCCTTAAGAAATGGCTTTCTTCTTGCCCCTCTTCCATAAAGGCCAGATTTGTGCAGTATACAACTGATTGTTGTCCTATAGACAGAGCCTCCCACCTCCGCTGTAGAACTCTGCAATTCATCCAGAGTGATCATGGGCCTCTTGGCTGCATCTCTGATCAGTCTTCTCCTTGTATGAGCTGCAAGTTTAGAGGGACGGCCAGGTCTTCGTAGATTTGCAGTGGTCTGATACTCCTTCCATTTCAATATTAATCGCTTGCACAGTGCTCCTTGGGAGGTTTAAAGCTTGGGAAATCTTTTTGTATCCAAATCCGGCTTTAAACTTCTCCACAACAGTATCTCGGACCTGCCTGGTGTGTTCCTTGTTCTTCATGATGCTCTCTGCACTTTAAACGGACCTCTGAGACTATCACAGTGCAGGTGCATTTATATGGAGACTTGATTACACACAGGTGGATTCTATTTATCATCATTAGTCATTTAGGTCAACATTGGATCATTCAGAGATCCTCACTGAACTTCTGGAGAGAGTTTGCTGCACTGAAAGTAAAGGGGCTGAATAATTTTGCACGCCCAATTTTTCAGTTTTTTATTTGTTAAAGTTTGAAATATCCAATAAATTTCGTTCCACTTCATGATTGTGTCCCACTTCTTGTTGATTGTTCACAAAAAATTACAGTTTTATATCTTTATGTTTGAAGCCTGAAATGTGGCAAAAGGTCGCAAAGTTCAAGGGGGGGTGAATACTTTTGCAAGGCACTGTATATAGCAACCCCTGTATTAACTGGTCTGCCAGCTCCACTATTTTGTGAGGGAGCAGACCCGCTTTCAAATCTTGGCGTAAAAGCTTCACCAACTCTGTCGAGGTCTGAGACTGATGTGAATGTGCAATGTATATGTAAAGCACTGCGTAAATTGACAGCGCTATACAAGAACCTGAAATAAAATAAAGTTAGTCAAAAAAAAACAGCAGTGATGGATATCCTTTCACTGTAGGGAAGACATTTTTGTGCACCACTGAGCAAGGATTAGTTGTAGCAATCTCTGTGCATTTTAGAGACTTAAGAATTTCCACTATGCTGGACAATCTTTTACCACATCTGACTGATCCCACTCTCTATGTAAGGGGGTATTATAAGGCCGGGTCCCTCCCACAACTGTGCCGGGTCCCTCCCACACTGGCAATGAACACCACAGTGATGAGATCACTGCTACTTTTACAAGATCATAACTGGTTTTGCAGAAGCATTTGGTGCAGATAAAGTATATTCCTTTGCATTTATTGGGCAATATATATTTTTTTGTGTATAGAGTCCAATTTTAAAAATTGCGCTGTGTCTATAGATGCACACAGCCTGGCACAGGAGCAAGCATGTCGGCCCCCATAACAAGCAGCTTGCTATGGGGGCACACACAGAAGGAGGAGGAGCAGAGGAGGTAAGGGTCCACTTTATGCTATAGCATTGAAAAGAGCAGGCAATTCTAAACCAGATTTATTTAAAAAAAAAATGTGACTTTACTATTACTGTAAATACAAGAGAACTAATAACTTTCACTAATAAAAAAAATATGGACAACATGAAGCTTTTTAAATATTTACCAATATGATATACATAAATAACTCCAATGATAATCTTCTATATGGGACAAAAAAAAAACAAAAACAAAGGGATTAAAGACAGAAATGCTAAGATATAAAATCACCATATTTATTTTATGCTATACTGACAGAGGTGAAGGGAGACTCTGATAGATTTCTATGGAACGTTGAAGGGTTAGAACCCCAGTAATATTTTTATTGCGGTTGGCGTCCACTCTAGGGAAAATGACCCCTCATTTCCAGTCCTGGTGACAAGAACGTTGATAATTTTACAGTTGTGGCCAAACCTAGAGGGAAAATCTTTCAAAGGGGGCAGATGTGGATGACTGCTACCAGAGGTGGGATGTGCCCCAACTCCTTATGGTACGGTTACGCTTTAACACTGTTTTAGAAGAAACCCGAAATAAAACTAATCACGGCAGTACTTGAGAAAAATTAGCTACATAACCTCAGGCTGCAAGCTGGTTGTCACCTGACAGAGAAGGCAATGTGCCCCTCCAGCTGCTGTGGAACCACAAGTTCCATAGTGCCTTCTCATTTTTTTCCTCTGCAGCAACCAACATCTCTATCTTAAGAAGTGGCTGCATTCCACATGCAAGAAAGCAGGCCACATCCGCAAGAAGTCTTCCCTGGGATCGTGCAGTACAAGACGACATCTAATGACATGAAAGTCATTTCCCTTCAGCATGAAAAGCAGAACCTCCCGTCATGTGCAGCAAGCGCTGGATCAACCCTTTCATTTGCCCTCCTCCGTGAGTGAGGGCCACCCCTTTCCACCCCCCTCCTTCTGCTGCAGCCAGGCTAAAAATAGCTCTGCTGCTCCCAGTTTACACAAGCAGTTTGAAAGGAGGGGCCCGCTGGCCCTGGATGGGAAGCAAGTATTAGCCTGTCTCATACAATCTAGGAATACTCTGCACTGCTCCAGAGGCTCTCCTGTCCCACAGCCTCCACATCACCCCCACCACAGCTCTAAGCATCGGAAAAGATACAGGCCCAAAGCCAGAGAGGCCTTGTAACTAGACGCAAATAAGATCATCCTTTAAATCCAATTTTAGAAGATTATTGTGACACAACGCGATACAAACATTTTAGGATGTTTTCTAGCCAGGAGACTAAAAGCAAATGGAACATAGTTAGCAGTGTTGGGGCCCATGCAGCCAGGCAAAGAATCTATGGATATCTACAAAGGTTCTTAAGCCAGCCACAGTACAGTGATTTCCTTTCCAAAGAAAATCGCTCAATTCCCTCATCAACGCAGTCCGTGTTGATGGGGGAATCCCTCCCGCAGAGCTATTGTGCTGCCCCGGCCGAGGGGACACACTAATTATTGCTAACGGCTATAGCCACTGGCAATATTTGCATGAAAAAATTCTGATCAATCAACTTGGGTAAACTCAGCCTGCCCATACATGGTTCAAATCTTGGCCGGTCCCTGCCATCTATGGTCGACTTTACTAGCAGAGGCTGGCAACAAGATCCTGTGCAAAAAAAAAAAAGAAAAAACAACGCCCAATATAAGGCTCCATTCACACCAGATTGCGGGTGGAATTGCCACGATTTCAAATCGCTGCAGGGCACATTTGCGATGCCTTTACTTCTAATGGCACCCCAATTACGCCATGATTGTCGCACAGTAAATCAGGCTACAATCGTGGCAAATTGCAACACTGCTGTCCAAAATAAGCTCATGTTACTTTTTGAGTGACAAGCGCTGTGCGTTGCGATTGCAGTGCGGTTTACTGCGCAACAATTGCAGCAAAATTGTGGCACACTTAGGGTGCCAATAAGAAGTAATGGCATCGCAAATGCGTTCCGCATTTTGCAGCAATTTGAAATCGCGGCGATTACGCCCACGATCAGGTGTGAATGAAGCCTATTGGTCAGCAAAGTGCTCCTGTAAACACGAGACACGTAAGCCTACACATCCACAAAATTCTTCTACCATTCTTGTTCAATTTTATGTATGTACAAACAAAAATACTGACCATGAACACACATTTTCCAAATCTTTGCAGAGCACAATTTTATGTGCTGTAAAAGCATGGGCCCACCAATGCAGTGTTCAAATTTGTAAAATACTATACAATTTACTGTTCTATTGCAGCATTTATTTATTTTTTAAAAAATCGTGTGTATGAGCCCTTATGTTCCAACACACCGCTGACTTCCTGTCCAGTGTTCCCCCTAGAACACAATTTGGTTGCCTCCAAATGGATACAGCAATTGGCAGAACAACAAAGGCACATACATGTGTTTTGGGGGAGGGGCTGTCACTTTAGCGCCTGAATGGGCAGAATGGCAGATTCCCTTGAAAAGGAAACATCTTGAGATAACCATGGAGGCTGGCGTTTTCAACATCTGCTTCTAAAAAGGGCAAGTACCTGGCTATCAGCAATAGTTGACACTATTTGTTTCCTTGGCTTTGTAGATAGTATTAATGCCTAGCAATCACAAACAACATCAAAGACACACCTTAAGGGTTTACACTGTAGCGATGTCAGACATTGCATGTAATTCGCACCGCACTGCTGTGCAGATCACGTGCGATGCAAATTCTGCCATATAGATCATATTGCTGAGTTTGCATTGCGTTCGGACCAAACTCGTGCAGGACCCTTTTTTGGTCTGCACCAGAATCGGATCACATGGCTGTTCACACCCATGCGATCTGATTCCTGTCCAAATTGACAGTTCACACTGCGATCTGATCTGGGGGTGTAATTAACTTTGTACTGAACTGTCTGCGAGTCAGGTGCGATGCGGGAACCCGCAGTGGATTCGCAGTGTTCCCACCGAATATCAATGTGAGCCGAGCCTTAAGCTTCATGTATACTGCTGCTAATAAACTGACGTTTAGGAGAAGTTGGGCGTCTTTTTCAGCAGCCCCCAAACTCTCCTCTAGGTTATCTTATCTGTACATGTAGACTGTAGTACATGTAGTTTATAGTCGTTTAGTGGCACTTTTTTTAAAAGCAAAAAATTGCGACCAGGACAGATGTTTATTGGCATTTAAAAAGACCAAACGGTTGTAACAGCGTGCAAAGGTGTCTAAACGTAGTAAATAGTGTTTTCGTTTTTAATGGGGAAACATTTCTGACCATGTGCAATGTGGAAAAAAAACAGACTTTCCAGAACCATTGACAGAGAGCGAGAGAGACCTACATTTTAGGTATTTGGGAGGGCATACCGATCAGTACAATCTGGGAAAAAACTATTCTAAACTAAAACAGTCATGAACGCTGCTGAACACGGCATGTAAAAGGGCCAAAACAGGCTTTTTTTAAAAAAGTTTACTAGCTGTCAAGTTCCAGCGCTCAGAAGAGGTTTTCAAATGTCCCATGCACATAAAGCCTAACTGTTTTAACCAATATCATACCACACAACACAAATACTTTAAACGTAGAAGTTCAGCCAAAAAGTAAGACTAAACAATCTAACCCTGTAAAGCAAAAAAATGGATTTTTGTAAAATCTTACCGTAAAATCCTTTTCTCTTAGCTCATTGACAGACATAGTCCTCGGTGATTCAACACCCTCGGGTTATGCTGCCCTCTACAGGAGTAGGACTAGACAGGAAAGAAAACGTTGTGGCCACACCCTAGGGGCAGTCCCAGAGGGTATATCCTCTCACTTCCTGCTCTAGCAAATCAGTTATGTCACAAAGCAGTGTTTAGAGAATTTAACCCAACCCAACTCAAAAACAGAGGGGCGGGTACTACGTCTGTCAATGAGCTAAGAGAAAAGGATTTTACGGTAAGATTTTACAAAAATCCATTTTTCTCTATCGCTCATTGACAGACGTAGTCCTCGGTGATTCAACACCCTCGGGACGTCCCAAAGCAGTACCACAAATGAGGGGTGGGAAAATGGAAATCAAATCCAATCTAGAAGGCCCAACCGGTGCCAACTAGAAGTTTACCATGCTCATCCTCAGTGATGAGACTCAACAGAAATTTTTCAACAGAAAAAAACCCTCGAGGTAGACCACCGGTCTCCTCAAATTGCGGCCTGCAAAACCTTGCGGCCAAATGAGGCATCCGCCGATGCCATCACATCAATCTTATAAAATTTTGTAAAGGTATGTACCGACGACCAGGTGGCCGCCTTACATACCTGGACCACTGACGCCTGATGGCGATAGGCCCAGGAAGTACTGAGCGCTCGAGTGAAGTGCGCCCTAACAGGAAACGGAGGATTCCGACCCTTAATAGAATAAGCCTGTACCACCGTCTGACTGATCCATCTAGATATGGTCGCGGAAGACGCAGGCAATCCCCTTCAAGGGCTATCCGTGATCACAAAAGTGAGTCCGTCTTACGAAAACCACTTTAGGAAGGAAGGATGGATTCGGAAGAAGAACCACCTTATCCCTATGAACCACCAGATCTGGGGAACGACAGGATAATGCGGCCAGTTCTGACACCCTGCGTACAGAAGTAATGGCCACCAAGAAGGCCACCTTCTGGGATAATGTAAGCAAGGGAATCTCCCTGATATCTTCAAAGAGAAGTTTCTGAAGAACCGACCACACTAAATTAAGATCCCAGGCGGTAAGGGTGCGTGCACTGGCGGAGCCAGCTGTCGCACCCCCTGGATGAAATTCCGCACCAAGGAATGATTAGCCAAAGGTTTCTAAAAAGAAGATTGCTAATGCCGAAAACCTGACCCTTAATCGTGCTCAAGGATAGTTTCTGCTCAACCCCTTGTTGCAGACAGACCAAGATTCGGATCACCGAATAGGTATGTGGGGGAAATCCAAGAGATTCACACCACGCAATATAAGACTTCCATGTGCTGGAAGTCGCTTTCCTTGCTTTAACTGGAAGCAGGAATAACTGAAGCTGACACTCCCTTGTCCTTCAGTACCTGGGTCTCAATGGCCAGGCCATTAAGCCAGCGACTGTAAAGCAAGATGGAAGATCGGTCCCTGAGACCGCAAATCCTCCCTGAGAGGAAGTCTCCAAGGAGCGTCCGCGACTAGCCTCACCAAGTCGGCGTACCAGGCTTGACGAGGTCAGTCCGGAATTTCCAGAATAACTGGAATTCCCTCCACCTCTATCCTGCGAAGAAGTTCCCGCAGCAACTTGAGAGGATGGAAGGCATGCCGTAGCTGATACTGCCCCCACGGGACGATTAGCGTTTCTGCTGCGTCCGCTAGAGGATCGCAGTGCGAGCTACAAACCTCCGCACCTTCCTGTTGAGCCAAGGTGCCAACAGATCCACATCCGGGATGTCCCAATGAAGGGACAGCTAGTGAAAAACCTCTGGATGAAGAGGCCATATGCGATTGGATCTGAATCGGGCTGCTCTAGAGCTGCTCGATCCAGTAAATCAGACAAAATCTGATCGCTCTCAGTTCCGATACCCTATTGGTAATCTGGATACTATCGGAAGAAATGACTTCCCCTGGTTGAGCATCGGAGACTTCCTGGTCCGCTCGCTCAACCGGATCCGATTGTCCAGGGAATCGGAATTCTGATTCCATTAAAAAAGAATCTCCTTCAGGAGAATTTGGGTATGAGACTGGGTATACGGTACTGCCTCTAAGAAGGCCACCATCAGTCCCAGCCAATTGACGGACAGCAACATCCGAATCGTTGACTGAACCTTCTGGAGTTTCTCCGCAAGGAGAAACTCTCTTGCCCAGGATGTATCCAACCTTAGGCCCAGATAGTTCAGTCTCCTGGTGGGAACCAGGGATGATCTTTGGGAAAGCGAAAAAACGCTGATGTCCTGCGATGATGGGGATATAAAGATAGGCCTCCTAAATGTCTATGGACGCCAGGAAATCCCCCTGATGCAGGGAGGCCACCACTGTACGGATGGACTCTCTCTTCCCAAGTCCAGATTTGGACGCACCTTGCCCTCTTTCCTGGGCATTGTGAATAGGTTCGAATAGAACCCCTGAAACCATTCAATGTTAGAAGGGAAGAATCGCACCGGTGGAAGTGATCGAAACTCGATCCTGTGTCCTCCAGAAACCGGTGAAGACAACCCCCCCACCCCAGAGATGGGTAGGGGCGCATCAGGCTATATTCTTCAGGCTTGGCTGAGCCGGACTCTTTGTTTACCCGACCAGCGCCCTTTGAAACCCCTCTAAAGGGGCTTTGGAGGGTTTCGCCTTATCGCCCGCCCTCGCGGAACGAACAACTCTTATGAGCAGAAAAGGAAGGTCCTCGTTAGTTACGAGGTCCTTTTATCCTAACAGTCTGTGGCAAGACAGCAGGTGGTACCGTCTATCCTATAAAGAGGAATTCCTCAAAACGGATAGCACCTAGCCATGCGTTTGGAAATAACAGGGGTTCGTTTCAAAACGACCCCATTTGGGTAAAGGAAAATCCTTCGCCCTTTTGGTAGGCTAACAAGTACCAAAAAAGGAATCTCAGTCTCAGCTACCTCTGCCGGTGTAACCTCAAGACTAAAGGTTTCCCGGATGGACACAACTAGTGCATCCACCACTCTTGTGCTATGGCGGAGGCAGAAACGTGCTCCTCACTGCTGAGGAGATATTACCTGAGACAACAGCCCCCTAGGAGGGACCTGCAACTGCATTGTATCTGAAGTATCTGATAAACAATAGGGGTAGGCGGGGGTCGCTACTTGACCCCCGTCCCTGACAGGCCACCTCCACCCGGGATACCAAAGACTCCAAAACTGCCGATAATGCATTAAAAACAAGTGGGGTACTGGAGGGTCCTGCGGCCACTTTGAGGGGATCAGGTGGGGATACCTATGCGGCAGGGTCAATGATTATACAGGACACTTGCCAGCGACAAAAAATGACAAAGTAAAAAACTTTTTTTTTTTTTTTTTGTGTCCCCCAGTCGCAACAGCGCCCCTCAGTGTTACCTGCCTTTTTGGACCCCACAGAGAGAGAGAGAGAGAGAGAGAGAGAGAGAGAGAGAGAGACCCCAAGGCTCATCCCTGATGCACAGAAGTTTTCATCAGCTTGCTCAGTGCTGTCCTGTTACAGACAGGAAGTCTTTGGCCCTATTTCCTGGGTAAAGGAGGCGGCTCCGCCCCTTAACACGCCTGCCGGCGCCTCCCCCTGGCTCCATGAGGTGTTTGAGTCACCTCAAACATGGCCGCCCCCATGCTGGAGACACGAGGCTACACCAAAATGGCGGCCTCGTGCGATCTACCAGACAATGGCAGCGGCCTGCACAGAATAGCGGCATGTCTGCAGAGGGATCTCGGCCTCACAACCCTTCACCCTCATGGTGGTCAGCGTGGTCGGCGGTACCGGACCCTGGCGGGCCGTATGCGGTCCGTGGCCGTCGGGAGGCATCTGCTAGCTGGAGGAATGATCTGGGATGCAGTATACATGTATAGACATCGCCCTGTGGCTACCGACAGGTAGGATACCTTATACTATCACAGTAAAGTTCTAGTACTGCCACTGACTACAATCATTTTCACATCTTTACAATTAGATTGTCAGCTCCCAAACCAAGCCTCCTGGCTTCTTGTACACAAAAATCACACTCAATTAGGGGGATCTGTGACATGTTATAGGATAGAGGGGAACCCATCCTTACCATTACAGAGAGGGGCCCGCGTTCACCACAAGACCCGTCAGGGGGAAAGGGGGAACATACTACTCACCATACCGGAACCAGGCGGGCGCCAACTCCTGACAGTACCCCTCTCCACCGAGGTAGGAGGGCTGTTGACCAATACGGACGCCGTGACTCATGGTCTTTGGCGTTTCAGCGAGACGTTTAACTCGCAGGGTCAGTCCCCGTCCAGTGGGACTATGTCGCGGCCGACCCAGCGCGGAGCTATGGCCTGCACGCGCTCGTAGGCTGAACTGGGGTGACCACTGGATCTCAACATCCAGCCCGTCGCCCAGTTCAGCTTTCTTGCTTGAAGATCTCACAGGAACACTGGAGAAAAAAGCTGTCTAAAAAAATCTTTTCTAAGAAAAAAATCCTGCCAGGACCGAAGATCCCAGCAAGGTATCTAGGTCCTTACTCCTAACTAGACAGAAAAAAAACTGATTTGCTAGAGCAGGAAGTGAGAGGATATACCCTCTGGGACTGCCCCTAGGGTGTGGCCAGAACGTTTTCTTTCCCGTCTAGTCCTACTCCTGTAGAGGGCAGCATAACCCGAGGGTGTTGAATCACCGAGGACTACGTCTGTCAATGAGCGATAGAGAAAACTGGATTTTTGTGTTGACGTAAAAATCTTTTTCTCTGCTGTTCATTGACGGACACAGCTCTAGGTCTTCTTGACCCTTGGGTTTATGCTGCCCCCTACAGTAGTAGGACACTAGGCAGAAAACGTTTGACTAAGCCTATAGGGCAGTCCCAGGGGGTATGCTGCCACTTCCTGCTATAGGTCTTCAGTTTTGTAACAAGCAGTGTCAGTTGAACATAAAACCCAACTCAATAGAGGGTTGGGTGCTATGTCCGTCAATGAACATCACAGAAAAAGATTTTACGATGAGACAAAAATCCAGTTCTCTCTTTCGTTCATTGACGGACACAGCTCCAGATCTTCTTGACCCTTGGGACGTCCAAAAGCAGTGTCAACATGAGGGGTGGGACGAACACAACAAGAAACACACTTACCAAAGGATAAACATAGCCAACCAGGTAAAACAGGACCAACCAGGAACAACTGGAGCTAACCTGACAAAAAAACACCCTCAAAAGAGCAATAATCCTCTCCAACAGCGGCCTGCAAAACCTTGCAGCCAAAAGAAGCATCTGCAGATGCCAACACATCCACCTTATAAAATTTTGTGAAAGTGTGCACGGACGACCCAATGGCCGCCTTGCAAACCTGCACTACTGACGCCTGACAACGTAAGGCCCAAGAGGCACTAAGCACCATCGTAGAATGTGCCTTACCAGGGAAAGGAGGATCCTGACCCTTAATGAAAATCGGCCTGCACCACCGTCTGCCTGATCCATCTAGAAATGGTCACAGCAGACACGGCCAGCCCCTTACGGGGTCCATCTGTAAGGACAAAAAAATAATTATTTTTATGGAACGACTCAGTCGCCGCCAGGTACACCGATTGCCTGAACCATATCAAAAGAATGTAAGGCAATCTCTTCAGGATGCTTAGGACACAAGGAAGGCAGCACAATGTCCTCATTTAAATGGAAACCAGAGACGACTTTAGGAAGGATGAAGCACCACTTTGTCTCTGTGAACCACCAGATAGGGTGAACGACAAGACAACGCAGCCAACTCAGACACCCTGAGTGCAGAAGTAATAGCCACCAAGAAGAAATCTTTTTTGACAGTAAGCAGAGAAACCTCACAAATATTTTCAAAAAGGCGTTTTCTGAAAAAACGATAGCAACAAATTAAGGTCCCACGGAGGTGACGGAGATCTCATCGGGGGAGCCAGGTGGCGGACCCCCTGAACAAAGGTGTGAACCAAGGAATTAGTTGCCAACGGGCGCTGAAAGAAAATAGCCAGGGCCGAAATCTGGCCTTTGGTGGTACCCAAGGCCAAAAGCTGATCTACACATCTTTGGAGAAACTCAAAAACACGAGACACCGAAAAGGAACAGGGGGAGACCTCCCAAGACTCCCACCAAGCAATGGAGACCCTCCACACTCTATGATAAATCTTCCTAGAAGTCGATTTTATAGCTTTTAACAGTGTGCAAATCACCAATTCTGACACCCCTCTATGCTTCAGCACCATGCTTTTAACAGCCAACCTGGAAAAGCCAGCTACTGTAAAACATGGAAGATTGGTCCTTGATCCAACAGATCTCCTCTGACAGGAAGTCTCCAAGGGACAATGTCGACGAGCTGTACTAGGTCTGTATACTAGGACCTGCCATTCAGGAGCCACTAGGATGACCAGAATCCCTTCTGCCTCGATCCTTCGTAGAAGTCTTGGCAGAAGAGTTATCAGGGGGGGAAATTCATACATCAGACGATACTGGCCCCAAGGAGCATCCAGAGCATCTGTGGCATCGGCCAGAGGATCCTGAGACCTTGCTACGAACCTCTGCACCTTCCTGTTGAGATGAGAGGCCAACAAGTCCACATCAGGAGTCCCCCACCGGAGACACAGTTGATGAAATACCTCCTGGTGAAGAGACCATTCTCCCTCATCCAACCTCTGCCGACTGAGGTAGTCCGCCTGCCAATTTTCTACCCCTGGAATATGCACAGCAGAGTTGTCTGGAACAAACCATTCTGCCCACCTAGAATGCTGAATACTTCCCGGGCTGCTAGGACACACTTTTGGTACCCCCTTGATGATTGACATATGCCACGGCCGTGGTATTGTCCTATTGAATCCTTAGCGGGCGCCCCTGAAGACGAACTGTCCATTGGGTAAGGCAAAGCCTGATCGCCCGAATATCCAGGCTATTGATCGGCAGGCTGGACTCCTTCAGAGTCCAAACCCCCGGAGCACAATCCATGCCCAAGACACTTTCCCTCCCGGACAGGCTGGCATCTGTGGTGACCAGGGAGAGAAAGGATTTTCCCTGTCAAAGCGCCGGAGAGGGGAGCCACCAGAACAGGGATCCCCTCGTAACCCGGCTCAACAGGATCAGATTGTCTAGAGACTGTGGGTTCTTGTTCCATTTGGCATGAATCTCCTTTTACAGAGTTTTGTTAAGGAGCTGAGCAAACAGAACCGCCTTGAAGGTGGAGACTATCAAGCCCAGCACTTGCATACAAGTTCTGAGAGATGACCGCCGGCTGGACAACAGGAGCTGTATCGCATCCTGCAACTTCAGGAGTTTCTCCTCCAAAAGAAACATCTGGGCTGAGACCGTGTCCAGGGTCAGGCCCTGATAGTCCAGCTTCGTGGACAGGACCAGAACAGATTTTTGGAAATTCAGTTTCCATCCGAAACTCAAGCAGAGCTCACAAAGAAATTTCCAGACTGTCTTTTACGGCATTTGGAGACTCTGGAGGTCGTCCAAGTACTCCAGTACTGAAGTACTCCAGTACTGCAATCCCCTTCTGCCTTAGCAATGCTAACACCGAGGCCAAAACTTTTGTGAACACCCAAGGAGCTATGTTGAGACCAAAGTCAAAACGCCACGAATTGATAGTGCTCCTTGCCCACGGCAAAGTGAAGGAAATGCTGATGCCCAATATATATTGGGATATGAAGGTAAGCGTCCTTGATATCGATAGAGGCCAGGAAATCCCCTTGATGAAGGGATGCCACTACCGTGCAAATGGACTCCACTTGAAATTTCTGAACCAGCACAAAGCGCCCTCAGAAGGGAGGGGGGGAAGGGGGGACGACACTACTCACCACACCCTGGCACCGGGCGGGCACCGCTTCAGGCAGACTGCCGCACCACCTTGGAATGGGAGTGCTGCAGACCAGAGGCCCGCTGCCACTCAGGCCATGACCAGGGCTATGCGTCCTCGCGAGGCGTTTAACTCGCCGGCCAGCCCCCATTCAGTGGGGCTATGTCGCAGCCAACGTAGCGCGGAGCTAAGGTCGGGTCGCGCTCGCTGGCCAGACTGGGAAGACAGTAAGGATCTAGGATATCCAGTCCGTAGCCCAATCTGGTAGTTGATTGTGGTTCTCACAGGAACAGAAAATAATAAAAGGAAGAAAAAATTCAGTTTAAAAAGGAAAAAAATCCTAGGACCAGAGATCCCAGCAAGGAACTAGGTTCTTACTCCTGACTAGGCAAAAAAAAACAAAAAACTGAAGACCTATAGCTGGAAGTGGGAGAATACCCCCTGGGACTGCCCGATAGGCGTAGTCAAACTTTTTTCCCCTAGTGTCCCTACTCCTGTAGGGGGCAGCATAAACCCAAGGGTAAGAAAGATCTGGAGCTGTGTTCGTCAATGAATGAAATTGAAATCATTATACATACCTTTTCTGCAGCGGATCCAGTATCTCACTAAGCGGTCAGTGGCGGCTTCTGTGTGGAAGTGTGTAGGAGAGGCAGCCGACAACGGAAACATGGTAGTAAGTCTATGGGTGATGTCCCTTCCCTGGCATTTCCCAGCTCTTGTTGGCTGTCTCTGCCACACAGCATCTGGTCGCTGAAGACCGGATCGGCTGCAGAAAAGCAATGTACAGCAATTGTTGCTTTACACAGTTCGATAGATTAGTCTTAGAATGTGTCTGTCAGTAGATTTAGAGTTAGTTTTTGGCTGAACTTCCACTTTAAAATAGATCTACACTTAGATCTTACAATAGAGCCATGCCAAAAAGCGGTTCATAGATGGATCATAATTTGATCAATGTGCGGTCATCATCCCTGCTCTACAGGAGTCGATCATTGGAAAATTAGAAAAAAAAAAAAAAACTTGTCAATCAGCGGCTGCAACTGCTGACCATTGTATTCTTACTGCACCGATGGGGGGTTTCTCCATCCACCTAGATTGTGTGGATAGAGGAATCTGCTTGTGCCATCGTCCTCCCAAACCGAAAAAACTTTTTTTTGCCAAACAGTGCGTTGTTCCAAAGAAGAGATTCTTCTCCTAAAAATCCACTATTCCAGAAATGTAAGCTAACTAAGATGGTATTATAAGGGATCCACAATCACATTAGCATTATCTGGAGAACTACTTATTCATTTTTGTGAAGATGTAATGATTAAATTATAAAAACAGCCGCATGAGTGTGTGTACCTGTTACTTTGACAACACTCCGTTGTGTCTCCAGAAAAGGAAGTAACGGAGATAAATCGGACAATGGTTCTCTTTCCAAAGTCTATGTGAAAACTACTAAACACCCCAAAATGTCTTGACAGGAGTGAAACTTTAATCCACTGCATTTTGGTTTTGCTCCAGGATGACTATACTTCTTGCTCTTTGCATGATCTCTAATCAGTCCAAACTGTTAATCAAGTTCTTGTGATACAACATGCCCATGTGTTTATTCTGATCATATCTACAAGTCATCAAAGTACGTGCAGGCATCTGATTTGGCTTATTTATTGTTTTAGAAATATCTGGTCAATATGCGGGTAAGTTTTTCTGTTAAACCAGTCGGTGTGGATGGGGGAATCCTCATTGTAGACTTCCCTGCTGCCAGAATGCACAGCTTGGTGCCGATTGGGTGAAAAAATACAAACAGGGTGGTTTAACAGAAGCAATCTGTTCAATCACAGTGACCACACATGAATCGAAATTCAACAGCTCATTACTTAACTGACCGAATTTTGAACCATGTATGGCCAGCTTAAAAAACAACCATACTTTGTACTACTTAGGGTTACAAAACAGCATTCTACTGCACTTGATGGGCAAGATACTTCTGTAAAGACCTAGAAAAATGATTGTTTTAAAAAAGCATTCAGGGAGATGCATTTCACCTTCTTCAGCTGGGCTCACACTAGCTGCGACCGTAGCTCACAGCAGGGGTCTGTGTGTCCCTGTTCTCCATTTCACGTGCGAATCAGGTCAGAATTTTTGCCTGAATTCGGACCTGAAAACGAAACACAGGTGCACACAGGACCCTTTCCCAGTTCAGGCAGCATCTGCCCCGGAGCGGTGTAAACCAGCTTCACTGAGACTCAGTCACACTCTCCTGTCATGCAAATTGGATGAGGCAAGGGCGGACCTACAGGGGTCGCCATGGCGACCGGGCCCCATGCTGCAGGGGGCCTGAGAGGGCCCCCTGTATGTATAGATATGAGGAGCGGCAACCGCAGCTGAGACCGGAGCTCCCCGATCCTCAGCCGAACTGTAAATCGGCATCGAGGAAGCTGGTCTCCCTTAGGAAAGTGAAAGCAGTGTGTGCTGTGCTCTCTGCCTCCCCCTACAGTGCAATACCCGGCAGGAAGTTACAGGAAGAAGGTACTGTCCTCTCTCTCTCTCTCCGTTTTAAAGAAAAGGCTTTCTATGTGCATTTATGTATGTATGTATGTATGTATGTATGTATGTATGTATATGTATGCATGTATGTGTGTACTGTATGTGTGTGTGTGTGTATGTATGTATGTATGTATGTACTGTATGTATGTACTGTATGTATGTAGTGTGTGTGTGTGTGTGTGTGTGTGTGTATATATATATATATATATATATGCGCATGTGTGTGTGTATATATGTGCTTATATATGAGTATGTATATGTGTGTGTATGTGTGTACATGTGCGTTTATGTGTGTATGTGCACATTACTTTTAATCCTGACCCCATATATGTGTACAATCAGAACTATTTTTTTTTTTTTTTACAGCTTGTTCATAGTACCAGCAAGAAAATGCTATCCCTCTGAAAAGCGATCCATGCTCATTTCGCTTTTCAGAGGCATTTGACAGGAGGTGAAAAGGCAATATGTTGCCTCCTCACCGCCTGTTTTAACCCCCTAATGCAGGGGTGGGGAACCTGCGGCCCGCACAATCATTGCGTCCAGCCCCCCCCCCCCGTGCCGCTGAGCCTGTGTATGCCAGCGGAGCTGTCAGAAGAAGCCGATGGCTCCGTCCTGACAGTGCAAGTCACAGAAAAGCTTCAGAAAAGGGTGGACCCGGGGCACAGAGCAGTTCGCCCCGAGCCCACCCATTTGTGTGACAATAGCGAATGAAAATTCGCTATTGTCACACGGATCCTCCTCCTAGCCAATCAGCAAGCGGGTCCAAGTTCTGGGTTGGCCGAAAGGCGAACACATGCCATTGGTCGAGGAGGAGGCGGGATGACTCGAGGAGAAGCCGCCGCTGCAGGTAAGTGCACTGGCTTTCTGCATTGAAAGGGGGCACGCTGTGGTCAGTTTGTATTGAAAGGGGGCACGCTGTGGTCAGTCTGTATTGTAAGGGGGCACGCTGTGGTCAGTCTGTATTGTAAGGGGGCACGCTGTGGTCAGTCTGTATTGTAAGGGGGCACGCTGTGGTCAGTCTGTATTGAAAGGGGGCACACTGTGGTCTCTCTGCATTGAAAGGGGGCACACTGTGGTCTCTCTGCATTGAAAGGGGGCACACTGTGGTCTCTCTGCATTGAAAGGGGGCACACTGTGGTCTCTCTGCATTGAAAGGGGGCACACTGTGGTCTCTCTGCATTGAAAGGGGGCACACTGTGGTCTCTCTGCATTGAAAGGGGGCACACTGTGGTCTCTCTGCATTGAAAGGGGGCACACTGTGGTCTCTCTGCATTGAAAGGGGGCACACTGTGGTCTCTCTGCATTGAAAGGGGGCACACTGTGGTCTCTCTGCATTGAAAGGGGGCACGCTGTGGTCAGTCTGCATTGAAAGGGGGCACGCTGTGGTCAGTCTGCATTGAAAGGGGGCACGCTGTGGTCAGTCTGCATTGAAAGGGGGCACACTGTGGTCAGTCTGCATTGAAAGGGGGCACGCTGTGGTCAGTCTGCATTGAAAGGGGGCACGCTGTGGTCAGTCTGCATTGAAAGGGGGCACGCTGTGGTCAGTCTGCATTGAAAGGGGGCACGCTGTGGTCAGTCTGCATTGAAAGGGGGCACGCTGTGGTCAGTCTGCATTGAAAGGGGGCACGCTGTGGTCAGTCTGCATTGAAAGGGGGCACGCTGTGGTCAGTCTGCATTGAAAGGGGGCACGCTGTGGTCAGTCTGCATTGAAAGGGGGCACGCTGTGGTCAGTCTGTATTGAAAGGGGGCACGCTGTGGTCAGTCTGTATTGAAAGGGGGCACGCTGTGGTCAGTCTGTATTGAAAGGGGGCACGCTGTGGTCAGTCTGTTTATTAATTTTTTTTTTTTTTTTTTTTACAATATTATTCAAAGAAAATGGTAGAAAAATGTAATTTAAAAAAAAAAACACTACTGACAACAATGGCAGAACTACCACACAAACATTGCACTTGCGACCGGCCCTGGCGTTCCGCCACCAGGCTGGGAGGGAAGGGCCCCGTCCGGGGGGCCCTTTATGGCTTCTTGCATCGGGGCCCTGAAGGTTCTAGTTACGCCACTGGGATGAGGGGAAACCCGCATCCAGTTTGCATAAGTGTAAACCCAGCCTTACGGTTTGCAAGTATAATAAAAAGTGGCTGATAACTTTACAATACACCAGGATTGCAGTTTTTTGTCCAAAAATGTTCATTTTCAGAATGTTCATTTGGTTTTCGAAAGGTTAATGTAGTCAAATCAACTTTAGTTTTTGTCCACAGTGATCAGAAATCAAAAGGAAGAGGATGAAAAATTCAGACTATGAATGTGGTTGACTTTGAGGAAAAATTGTACATAATCATATTGTAACAAAATCTGTTCAATATGCTTGGTAAGTCATTCAAATAGAAGGTCTGTAGGAAATTTTAAGGGCTTTTCAGTGAAATTAGTCCATTCAAAGATGGCAAGAATGTTCTGATGATTTTTTTTCAACCTTTGAACGAAAATCTGTGCATAGCCTAATATCTAATAAACGCGGGCCAATCATCGGGTGGCATTGGCCCATTCAACAGAAACCAGCTGATATTTGGTCCATGTGTACCGCAGCCGGTCCGCCAGGCTGGCTTATGTCGAAGGGGCATGAACGAAAAAGGTCTGCCGACTGTCTTCAGGTCAGCCATTGGCTTAAAAGTGGTGACCGAGGGCGTGTCCTGCTGACAGAACCCAATTGCACAGCAGGGGAGATTGCTGTACTAACATCGGATTGTTAGTACAGCGGCGACTCCTAAGATTTTTTCCTTTCCATTCAGCTGAAACCTACTAGCCGAAAATGGTGTTAACTGCATTTTGCTGATAAGATAAAAAGGTGACAATGATGGCACCTAAAACGCACGCCACGATTATACTGTGCTTATAGTTTGTTTTTAATACGCCATATGACAACCGCATAAAAAACGTAACATGGGTGGGTTATAGATGTGTTCTTGCTGCGCTTTCAACTGCATTTAAACAGGGAGGTGCGTTTTTAGTGCAGTTTTCTAAGTGACCAAATATACAGCAAGCAGGTTTTTATCACCACAATGGAAGCACAATGAACCAGTCTAAAGACATACATAGAATTTAAAAGGGATATATTTTTCTTGAGCTTTTCTTGCGCTAAAGGTGCCAATATTGGCCGACCAATTCATATTCATTTAAATTCATAATATTAATTAAAAAGTCAAATACATTTTTATATATAATAAAAATATATATATACATTTTTGTAATATAAAAATTTTCTAATTTTTGTTTTTTGGCCAAGTGCATTCTATATTTTTGGTTCTGTCACCAAAATTTCCATTCGGTGCACCTCGAAAACCACCATTACAATAGTACCAACAGAATCACAGCCTACCTTCCCATTATACACAGTAGATGTAGGAAATGCACCAAAAAAACACAGCCAGCAAATACTACGGACCTGAGGAACGCACACCTAAAGCCTGGAACACAGCAAACCTTTTTGTCCTGCATGCCACAATAAGATGGTGTGACATGGGCTTTTAGACTTTTGATCCTGAGAGAGGCCAGCTACATATGATCAAAGTGTTGGTTATACAAGAAGATTCCCCCCCCCCCCCCATGTCTTCAAAAAAACATCCCGACATCGTGACTCCACGCCATACTTGACACAACTGCCTTGATAGTAGACATTAGACCGCTATGGACCATAGTGGCTTTTTTTTCTTTTTTTTTTTTTTGATCGAAAGCTTAAAGTATAATTAAGGCCCCTTTCACACTTGTGCAACTTGTCCTGCGACTTGGGACTACAAAGTCGCATCATGACAAGTCGTACGCCATGATTTCCAATGAGTACCGTTCATATTTCTGCACTAATTTGGGCCAATTTTAATGCATTTTAGTTCCAAACACATAGGCATTGCTTCAACTCCAGTCAAAATTGCGGCGAAAAAAATTGCGGGAAAAATCGCACGACTTTTAGGTCGCATAAGTGTGAAAGGGGGCTTAAGCCCATTTTCTTTCTCTACCTTGGAATGGAGCAAGCAATGGTTAACACTCATGTCAGTTTTAATTAAAACTATATAATAAAAAACCCTTAAGGCTCTACTTCTTATTTGCAAGATCCTCCGAAGATTACCAATTAAAACCTACGGGACCTGGGAGACAACCCCTCATCATATCTGTATACAACATATCTTATTCATATTACAAAATATAAATATAGAATACATGACCCAAAAAAAAAAAAAAAAACACACTTAGTTAAAACATAATTGGTCAGGTAATGTATTGTATAAAAAAAAAAAAAGAAAAAAAAAAAAGAAAGAAAAAGACAAAAAAAAGAAAGAAAAAAAAGAAAAAGAAAAAGAAAAAGAAAAAAAAAAAAAAAAAAAGCACCCTCCCCAAGAAAAGTGTGTGTCCCTAGCTAAATAGGGACTAGTATCTTCCCAAAGGGATAGGATATCCTCAATGTTCTTATGGAGTATCCAGAAATATGCTGTAGCCTAGAGAGTCCCAAATAGAAATTTGATTTCAACCAGGTCTCATGAAGTATCCAGAAATATGGCATAAAAAGTCCCACATTAGATTTAAACTTCAACCAGACTTATTTTTGTATATGGATAAATACATGTGTGCTGAGCTTTTCCCAATAAGCAACCATAACCTTCTTGTCAGGGGAAATTGAAAAAGCCAAGCACTATATAGCATAAACTGTAGTTGCATGTCAAGGGAGACACCAGCTAAAGGCCCATGTTGTCTTGATAATATCCACTTCAGGCTTAGATGATCCAGTCCATCCCATGAGGCACATGTAGTCCAGTTTATCCGTATATAGTATACTTGTGGCCTGGTCCATTAAGAGGAAATTTAGGAAAGCCTCCCAGGATGATGGAAATGAGGGTTTCGCAGGTCACTCTAGCTGCATCAGAGGTATATATTTAATACACCGCCATTCTGAATTCTGTTTAAGCTGTTTCTTTTTTGCCATCTGTGTCTATTTGTGGCCATCCCTTTACTTCCCTGTCCCATATACACAACAGGGAGCAAAATCTGTCCAAAGTGGGGGAAATCCCTTCTTAGATGGTTATGACCAAAACAAGTGCTAACATTAAACATTTGCAACTGCGGGAGAGGGACTCATAACTTTTAGTCCATCGAATACTTTCTCCAGCCCTATAAAAAGTGGTACTTCTTTATCGCCATACAGTTTTGTGGCTAAAGAAAGAGGGTTAGGAGACTCATTGTGGTTGCAATGCCCTTCAGGCCTGAATGTGCTTTTTTTATCAATGTGGGTAAATTTTTTTCTTTTTTATAAAAAGCTGGAATATGCCTTCAAACACATCATTAGATCTTTAGAGCTGGAGCGAGGTTTGGTTTTTCAATGGCCACCGAACATTGAAGATGAAAGCAAGGCTTGGTTACTCGTACCCAGTGTATAAAGACATCACAAAATGCATTTAGGTTGGTTCGGTGATCACTTCAGGTTCCTCATTTCCGACCGCTGTTGGAACGCATGCTGATACCGAGCGGCATTCACACACTATTTTGCTCTCCGCTATTTGGAGGTGCCGTTTGGCACAATAAAATGTGCGTGTACTATCCATTATTGTGTATAATAAAGCTTTTAAAAACGTTATTGCGCAATCCTATATTTTTATTTTGTTGGGAAACAGCAACAATATCCTGATTGAGGGGATAAGTGCATAGCAATCCATTGTGAACACAAGGAGACCATCTATCTACTATATATCCAAGGAGCCGGATACAAAATTTAGAGCAAACTGGGTCCTGGAGGCCCTGCGATTGCTGGTGAGTCATCCCCGTATTAATGGGTGAAGGAACATTTTAGGCACAAGCGCCTTAAGAAGATTTGCAAAGCACCTTATGTCAATTTTTGTAGTGGAATTTTTCTGCACGGCAATAATACTGTTGCACCTTATGAATTTATGGACTGGATGTATTTTTATATACGTTTCCTATATTGGATGGAATTTTTTGCACTATATGAAATGTTGGTATTTATTATATATAATATTCAATTATTACCTTGCGCTTCTGCGGATTTCTCTCATGTTTTCTGGGGTTGTCCGCAGATTGCTTCCTATTGGTTGGAGGTGACTCAATTTGTATCCGGTCTGGCCTCGGTCCCGTTGACGGTGGGGGTCTGTCTCCCTGGCCTGGTAGACCAGTTGGCGACGGCCAGGGCGACAAGGACCCTTCTTGGAATCTTGCTGTTCTATGCTAGGAAGGCCATAGTCCTTAAATGGAAATCTCCTCACCCTCCGACTTTGGGCTTCTGGAAGGGGTTGATTAATGCGGTAGTTCCGCTCTATAAGGTGACTTATATCTCTAGGAATTGCCCTAAGAAATATGAAAAGGTCTGGCGGGTCTGGGTGGATTCCAGATCCACAGTTGATGAGCGGGCCTCAGAGCCTGACACAGTCTGAACTCTGGCGGGACCATGGGGGGAGAGAACGGAGACTAATGTTTCTGAAGTGGACTTTCTTGCTTTTTCAATGCCTTTTTTGATGGAGGGTACTGAGCAGTATGGTTGAGGGAAGTTTTGGGTGGGTGTTTTCTGTTTTTATGTTTTTGTACTGTTTGCTTGTTGGTTGGCTGGGGTATGCCCCTTATGGCCTTGTTTTTCTTTGTGCTAAACTCAAATAGAATTTTAAAAAAAAATATTAATTTATTACCACCAATTATTTATTTAGCACTTCGCACTTTTCGATTTGGTGCCTCGTATTGTCTCTCTCTGCTATAGGCACTCCGTTTTGTTACAAGCAGTGTCAGGAGAATTATAACTCCACAGAAGGGTGGGTGCTGTGTTCGTCAATGTATATTAGAGAAATGGATTTTAAGGTCCTAAATCCTATTTTCACTTTCATTCTTTGAAGGACACAGCTCCTGATATTCATAACTATTGGGACATCCCAAAGCAGTGTTAAACATGAGGGGTGGGAACAAAAAAAAACTCCCAAGGCTAAATCATTAGCCAACCAGGCAACAGGAGCGCAACTAAACAACTGGAACCCACCTGAAAAAAAACCAACACACCCTCAAAGAGGATCAGGTCCTCTAAACAGCAGACTGCAAAACCTTTGCGGCCAAAGGAAGCATCCGCAGATGCCAACACATCCATTTTATAAAACTTTGTAAAAGTGTGCACCGACGACCAGGTGGCCGCCTTGCAAACCCGCGTTATGGACGCCCGATGACAGAAAGCCCAGCAGGCACTAAGCGCCCTAGTAGAGCGCGCCTTGACAGGGAAAGGAGGAACTTGATGCCTGATGGAAAAGGCCTGAATCACCGTTTGTCTGATCAACCTGGTAATGGTAGCAGAGGAAGCGGAAAACCCTTTTCGAGGTCCATCTGTGAGCACAAAGATTGTCTGACTTCCTGAAAGAATCCTTAGCTGCCAGGTACACCCTTACTGTCAAGACCAAATCCAAAGCAACACAATGTCTTTATTCAAATGAAAATCAGACAACCTTTGGAAGGGACGGCGGACAAGGGCGAAGAACGACCTTATCCCTGTGAATCACCAGGTAAGGTGAACGACAGGATAACACCGGCAGTTCCAACACCCTATGTGTAGAGATGATAGCCACTAAAAAAAGCCACCTTCTGGGACAGCGTAAGCAGGGGAATCTCCTGAATATTTTCAATGGGAGGCTTGTGTAGACCTGAAAGCATCAAAGATCCAAAGGCAGCAACAAAGGCCACACTGGAGGAACCAAATGTTGGACACCCTGAAGAAAGGTACGCACCTGGGAGTGTGTGTGGCCAAAGGTCGCTGGAAGACGACCGCCAAAGCCGATACCTGGCCATTTCCTGTTCAACCCCCCCATTGAAGGAATATCAAGATCCGAGCCACCGAGAAGAAACGAGGAAGAACCCCAAGACACTCACACCGCGCAATGTACGTCTTCCACGTACAATGGTAGATCTGCCTAGAGGCAGATTTCCTAACTTTCAACAGTGTAGGAACCACAGACTCAGATAAACCCATATTCTTCAGCACCTGGTGTTAAACAGCCAAGCTGTCAGAGCCAGCGACTGTAAAGCAGGAGGAAAGATCGGTCCTTGGAACAGCAGATCTGCCAAGGAACATTGGCGACCAGCCGCACCAGATCGGCGTACCAAGCCCGGCAAGGTCAGTCGGGAGCAACTAAGATGATCAGAATCGCTTCTGCCTCGATCCTGCGTAGAAGTCATGGCAAAAGCTTGAGAGGAGGGAAGGCGTAAATCAGACGGATACTACTTCACGGGGCCACCAGCATGTCTGTGGCGTCCGCCAAAGGATTCAGTGGCCGAGCCACAAACCTCTGCAGCTTGCTGTTGAGCCGAGATGCCAACAGATCCACCTCGGGGGTGCCCCACCGGGGAGATAGCTGATGAAACACCTCCGTATGAAGGGACCACTCATTGGTCCAACACCTGCTGACTGAGGTAATCCGCCCGCCAATTTCCACCCCGGGAATGTATATGGCGAAGAGGGCTGGAACGAACTGTTCTGCCCTGCTTAGAATGCCAGCTACCTCCAGAGCCGCCAGGACACTTCTTGTTCCCCCCTGGTGATTGACATAAGCCATGGCCGTGGCATTGTCTGATTGAATGTGCACTGGAAGGAAAGATGATCCGGCCAATGATCTAGGCACAGTCCGATTGCTCGTAGTTCCTAGAAATTGGAGTTTAAAGTGGGGCTCCACCTAAAAGGGGAAGTTCCGCTTTAAGGCCTCCCTCCCGGCTCCTATTGGTGATATGGAGCTTTTAAGGGGGATGGGGGGGGGGGGGGGGGGAGTAGGTACACACTCACTTCCAATGCCTTAGACGAATGGAAGCAGAAGTTCTCCTCCTCCATCCGAAGTATTCTGGGACACAGAAGACTTCGGGACCAGTCACAAAGCGCAGCGCCATAGAGCACACCGCTGGTTTGAGGGACAGGCGAGTGGCTGTTTATTAAAAGTCAACAGCTATTGTTTTGTAGCTGCTGACTTAAAATTCCCTTCAGGGACTGTAGCTCCGTTTTAACTATCACTCTACTACATCTGTGCCAGTTCCCCCACCATCACATGGTCATCACAGAAAGCATAGAATAAAAAGCTCCAGTTGGTTTTTATGGGAACAGAAATATTTTTGATTCCCGAAAAATCCTCAGATATGAGGCACAGACGTAGCCACATGCGGTCCTTTTAACAGTCGATCACAGAAAAGTTTTTTGTTTTCCTCAAATCACATCGGATGAGTATAGGGACAAAAAGTGCTTGGATAAGTATTTGTTCAGGTGAATGAACCACCTAGACATGTGTTTTTTTTTTTTTTTTAACAACCAGTATTAACTAAAAACGTATACCTTAACTCCAATAAGCTCTAATTGTACAGCAATGGGGCAGAATGGTTTTGATAGGATAAGGACTATGGCTGCCGTCACATGTAGGACTCCCGGACTATGTCAGTTATTCATGCGGAGGCTGTGCGGCAGTGATTGCTGGGACACCAGCACCCAGGAAACAATACACACTATTGTCCCTTTTACTTATGCTACCTCCTACTACAGCCCCCTGCTTCATTTATGCTGCCATATACTGAAAGAGCCACTTGTTAGCCTTACTTGCAATGCACACAGCCTAGAATTAAAAAACACTTAAAGGAGCTTTCAGAAAGTCCTCAGGAAGAAAACTTTTCAAAAAGAGACACACAAGTCTGTAAATGCTGTTTCACCTGCAAAAAACATCTACTTTTTTTACCTACCAATGGACTCTACTTCTACCACAGAAAGACTATGGGGTATATTTAAATAAAGATTTTGATTATTTTGAAACTAGCATTAATTAAAAGAAAGAAAAAAATAAATAAAACACACGTTACAAAGGGCACAAGCACTACATAGCATCCTGTACATCTTTCTGATCCATGACTGTAAAAGACACCAATACACGTTTAACAAACATCAAAAAGACCCTGACAGAGGCTAACACACCCAAACGCTATTTCTCTGACTTTTTCCACCAGGCCGCTGGTGCCATCAAAGAAATTGCAATCCAACTGGGTCAAAATCATTCAACTACTGTAACGATCATCTTATGTCCATCCATATGGCCAGTGTATAGACATAGGGAGTTATGTGTCACAAGACACCTAGATTCATCATTTTATTTACTTTTATTTTTAAAGGGCCAGTCTACACTAATAAGACTCCACATGCAGCGTGCGTCCCTGTATGAGCTCAAGGTACAAACTAAGGCAATGAACTAAAAGGTCTTCTCTGCAGAGACCACAAAATGCCTTCCCATTTACCCATCACGGCATAACAAGCAATGTTGTGGACCCAAGTGAAGACAGCTCATAGCCTAACCAAGCATGATGTAAAGAGGGGGGACACTTACTACTGTGCGCAGTCAATGAGCTGGTACTCGTTCGATCTCTCGTAGCAGGCCTTCACACCTTCATCTTGCCAGAGCGCTTTTGTATGTTCATAGAACTCCTGAAAAAGAGTAAAACAGTCAAAGTTTACACTTTGCAAAGACACCTAGAGCTTTGATGTTCTTTAACTGCAACCAAATGTGAAGCATTTTGCATTAAAACTGACCTAAACTGGCTCTTAACCTTTAAAATGAATGTTTCCTCCTCTCCATCACTCCCCCACACTCTGCTACAGAAAACTGTCTTTTTTTTTTTTTAATGTAGAAGTTTCAGCGAGGTCCCCCATCCTCCCTTCTTGCCTAGGCGGATGATGTGCAGTGCCCCGATGCCTGGATGCACTGCACGTCATCCAATTCATTAAAAAGGGGTGTGTGGCAGGCCTAGAGTTGCATCTTTAGGAGGTTGTGCCTGAACCTGTAAAAGCCGTCAGCCTGCTAATTTTTTAATGTAAAACAATCTGGCTGCTTTGCATTATCTCGGATATGTGGTCCAGTGTACATCAGACCATGCCCTAAGCTCCGACCAGAGGCCAGTTGGTCAACGTATGAGCCGGACTGATCCATTTGCACCTGGAGGTGTTAATAGTGTATTGTGGTGATGAATAATAACTATTTTTAATGAATTTTTGATGTACGTTTTTCCTCCCTTCAAATCTTTTTAAGAATGTAGATGCACATATAAGTACCCTGAAGAAGTGGAGAAAGTATTCTGGGAAATGCATTGGACCTTAATGTCATTCTGCAAGCACTGGATATGTATAACAGCTAAAGCCATTTGCTATGGGTGTTTGTACGGGTTTTTTTTTTTCCTTAAAATTGTAGACCTTTTTTAATCAGGTTTATACAATAAAAGTTATCTTTTATGATACATACTGTACGTGTATGTGCTCATCTCGGTGACAACCCCACTTCCTATAAAGTCCAGTTTTTTTCTGATAGGGGCATGTCCTCTCCCTCTTTTCCTTTTTACAGCTTTACATTAGATCTCCCAAAAGATCCCCCCACCCTGCGCTGATGCTGACCAATGAGAATCCATATGGTCCATCCTGGAAGTGCTGACCAAAAAGAGCATGAATGTCGAGTCCCAGGACTGCTGGAGTGGCTGTGGGGGTGCTGACAGCTCAGCAACCCCAGAAGTAAGTAGAACAGGTATTGGGGGTGTTGTTGGTTCACACTTACATTTTTTCTGTAAAGGTGAACCAACAATTTAAAGCAAGGATCAGGATAGAAGCCCTACAGCCTGCACTTTCAAAAAACAAAGTTAACAATGGCAGCTCTTTTATTTCCACACTGGCAGGCTTCCTTAGGAAGGACAACAAGGTTATACTGGCCATACATGGTTCGAATCGAATTTGAACTGTTAATGAGCAGGCTCAATGTACCAAGTTGATCGATCAACTTGGGTACAACCAGCCTGCACGATTCTCTTGTGATTATTGCTAGCGGCTGCTATAACCACCAGAGACAATCACGGTCTTCTCCCGTGGGGATTGTTTCCACTGCACCCACTCTGCCAAAAGACAATGGCCTGGCAGGAGGAATTCCCACATCAACACTGCCTGTGTTGATGGGGGAATCAAGCAAATTTATATCCTGCAACCATGAGAAATTCGCTCCATGTATGGCCAGCCTTAACCAGTGTTACTTAAAAGAAAACCTTTGCAATCATGAAATATCAGCTCTAAACAAATGGGATGTTAAGGAACAAAAAGTATAAACACTAGCAGTGTTTCAAAAATCTGATCAAAATGCTACTCCCATTTTAAAGTGTAACTAAACTCAGAGTTTAACATTAACCATTTTTAATCCTTTTTCTGCTAGCATTAGTAAATGGATAGGAAGACATCGTAACATCTGCCTATATGCATTGCCAGCAAGGACACTTTAAAAGTGTGGGATGTATCATTGCCGAGCAGGCTAGCATGGGGGTTGGTATAGACAACAAACATATATATAACTATATTGATAAAAACCAAGAATCCCACCTATCCCAAGAAAAATGCAAGAACCAATGTGCAGAAAACAACAGCCAATGTTCAAGACACAGGAGCCCAAAGTGAAAGTATTTGGTTGTAACACAATGTTTTTTTTCCGCCAAAGGCCTAGAGAGAAGGATAGGTGTCTGCAGGCAACAGTTAAGGTTCTTGTGGGTCTGGAGTTTCAATGCAAACACATGGAGTTGTGGATTTAGGGAGAATGATAAATAGTACAGGAAAATGCTTATCCGTCACTTATTACCATCAGGGAGGTGTCTGATCAGTCCAAAATTAATTCTGCAGCAGGACAATGGAGAACAAACAATCCTTAGAAAAGATGGTATGGTGCCACAGAGCCCTGAGACAAAGACAACGGAGAGTGTCTAAAGACCTGTACACAGTGGTGAATCCACATGCAGGCACAGCAGGGAGGCAGATTGGCCAGAGACCGGATGAACCCTCGGCAGGGAGGCAGCTTCCTGGCATGGACGTTATGTGGTTTGTATGCAGGGTGCCAGAGCACATAATGGAGGTAACTGGGCAATGTAGATATGGTGGGGGTCTGTGCTGGGTAGCAAAAGGAGTAATCGGGGGGCGAGCAGGGTGTTTGCGACAATACTTTGTGTTAAAAAAAAAAAAATACACTGCATTTCTCAAGCATCCTTGCTGTACAGCTTTTTTTTATTTTTACAAGTGCCTAAAATACTGTAAATACAAAGCAGAATGCAAAACAACCTGAACTGCAACAGAAATACCCTATTCGGCATCCTCCCACCTAGGCGCTTACTTACGTGGAGGTCAACACTGAGCACTGGAGCGCGGGGCTGTGGAAGAAACAAAAGCAGCTAGCTGTGCACCGAGAGGCAAAACCAGCCGCCGGTCGGGCATCTGGGTGGATTCAGACATTGTCGTATACATCCAGAGCCTGGAGCTACTCTGTGACCTGCGAATCTTGGTCACAGTACTGAAAAAATAAGTGCACTCCTGTGACCATTTCCCTGAAGTTAGTATGTGCCAAGTAACATCCACGAATGGCAGGACCCAAGGTTTCCCAGTAAAACATTGCCAAAAGCATCACACTGCCTCCGCCAGCTCGCCTTCTTCCCGAACTGCATCCTGCTGCCATTTCTTCAGGCAAGCGAGACACACATGTATAAAATGTACATTGCCACTCTTTGTGACAAGTGAAAATCATAAGAAAAAATATGGTGTCTTAATATAGGAAAAATACAATAAAAAATTGCAGACAATAGTCCCAAATAAATCCAAATCAGTAAAGAGTGAGGGAAAAAAGTCCTTTCTGCCTGGAATGGATGCTTTTAACACCAGTGTGCCACAACCTTAAGTTTAGAGGACTTTTACTGTAACAAAATGGACCCTGCACAGGACTTTTACTGGAACAAAATGGACCCTGCACAGACAGTCCAGTACTATTTTCTGCTCCCACATAACCTGAAATGGAGGGGTCCAGCCACGTACATCCTGAAGAATGAAAGAATCCAGCAGAATTATTTGAAGGCGACATTAGGTCCTCTACAGATGTATTCACTTGCAAGCTCATGTGACTCTTTTTACACAAAGGGTCTATTTGTTCCTGTAAGGCCTCTTTCACATGGAGCGGACTGTATTGTGATCCGCTCCGGCACTTTTTTTTTTTTTTTTTTTTACGGACATGGACGACACTTGTGTCATCCGGTCCGTATGTCCGCATATCATCCCATCCGTTTGCGGATGATATACGGACATAATGTATGTCAATGCAATTGCGGATGTCAGCGGATGACACCGCTGACATCCGATTTACCGTCCTTTCCGTTTAAACTGAAGAAAAAATAGGGTTCTGTTCCGTTCCAAAAAACGGAACAAAACTGAAAGGACGAAAATCGGATGTCAGCGGATGGTCATCCGCAATGCCATTGACATACATTATGTCCGTATATCATCCGCAAAAAAATGGGATGATATACGGACATATAGAACGCCCGTGTGAAAGAGGCCTATGAGTCCTCTAAACTTAAGGTGGCAGAAAGAACTTTTTTTCAATTACACCCTTTACTGATTTGGACTTATTTGGGACTAATATCGGCATTTTTTAATTTATTTTTCATATATTAAAGACACAATATTGGTTTTCATGATCTTCACTTGTAACAATAAGTGCAGCAATGTTAATTTACATTTCTGTACACAATTTACTCGAATTGCTTTTGCCAGCTACTATCATTTGATCTACTAGAGTGATTTCTGTTTGTTTCGAATTTTTGGTATAAGACACACACATACTCGGCCATCCACATGATGTAAAAGAAAACGTGATTCATCAGACCAGGTTCGCCGCCTTCCATTGCTTTGTGGTCCAGTTTTGATGTTCACATGTCCGTTGTAGGCGCTTTTGGTTGTGGGTCAGTATGGGCACCCTGACCAGTCTGTGGTTACACAGCCCCATACACAACAAACTGATGTCCATTCCTTCCGCTTTCAACACATCAACATCAGGAACAACATGTTTACTTGTCTAACCCTAAATTTCCTACTAACTTTCAGATGACATTGTAACAAGATAATCTATGTTATTTATTTAACTGGTCCACAAAAAATTTCAGAAGGTATGGGGTGGTTGGCTTTCGGACTCATCCACACTTACATAAGGTTGTCCTCATTGTACATAGCCATGGTTGGTTACTTGCGTCAAGAGACGGGGAAGAGACCTGGCTTTTGAGGCAATTCAGCAGTAAATCAAGATAACTGTCCATGGCGGGTGTTGTTACTATGTTAACATTGCCACAGGTCTCTTCCAAAGGTGGTATGGTCATGCTGAGATTTTCCCTAGGATGTTATGTCTAGCATATATCTTTATATTCTTTTACAGGCATTGCAGGGGGGGGGGGGGGGGGTAGGGGTTTTGAGGGGGCATTCTCTGTACTTATTTTTATTTTGTATCTGGCTGCGCCAGAATTGTTACTGTATTTTTATTTTCTTGGTTTTTGGTATCTTGGATACCATTTTGTATACCTTTAGAGGACATCAAAAATTTAATTTTTGACTTACCGTAAAATCCATTTCTCTGATGTTCATTGATGGACACAGCTCCTTAGAATTCTTAACCATTGGGTTATACTGCCCCCTACAGGAGTAGGACACCAGGCAGAAAAAGAACTTGACTCACCTATGGGTAGTCCCAGGAGGCATACTCTCTCTCCCCCCCCCCAGCTAAAAAGGTAGTTTTGAAAAATTAAAAAAGGTAACAGTTTTGTTACTAGCAGTGTCAGAAGTATTACAACTCCATAGAGGGGTGGGTGCTGTGTCCAATCAATGAACATCAGAGAAATGGATTTTACGGCAAGTCAAAAATCCCATTTTCGCCTTCATCCATTGACAGACAACGCTCCTGATCCTCTTAACCATTGGAATGTCCCAAAGCAATGTCAAACATGAGGGGTGAGAAGAGCAAAAAAATTCCCAAGGCTGAACCTTAACCAACCAGGTAACAGGAGCTCAACAGAAAAACTGGAGCCCACATGAACATAGCCCCAAAGAGGGAACAGACCCTCTAAACTGCAGCCTGCAAAACCTTTGCAGCCAAAAGAAGCATCCGCAGATGCAAACACATCCACTTAATAGAATTTGGTGAAAGTGTGCACAGATGACCAGTGGCCGCCTTGCAATCCTGCGTCACTGACGCCTGATGACGGGAGGCCGAAGAAGCACTAAGCGCCCGAAAACAATGCGCCTTATAGGGAAAGGAGGACCCTGACCCTTGATAGAATAGGCCTGAGTCACTGTCCGTCTGATCCATCTGTAAATGGTTGCAGACGAGGTGGACAGCCCTTTTGTGGCCCGTCTGTGATCACAAACGGTGAGTCTGACCTCCGAAAAAGACTCAGTGGCTACCAGATACACCCAAATCGCCTGAACCACATCCTTAGGATTTCTGGGTCTGGGACACAGGGAAGGCACACGTCTTCATTCAAATAGAAATCAGAGACAAACCTAGGAAGGAACGAGGGACATGGGTGAAGAACCACCTTATCTCATGGACCAACAAGTAGGGGGTACAACGAGACAACGCGGCCAGCTCCGACACCCTGCGAGCAGAAGTGATAGCCAGCAAAAAAGGCCACCTTCTGGGCCAGAGTAAGCAGGGTATCTCCCAAACAATTGCAAAGGAAGGCTTCAGGGGAACTGAAAGCACCAACTTCAGACCCCAAGGCGGTAAAGGAGACCGCGCCAGCGTAATCAGATGTCAAACCCCTTAAAGAAAGGTATGCACCAGAGAGTACTTGGGCAGGGACCGCTGAAAGAAGAAGACCGCAAAGGCCTACACCTGCCCTTGATGGTACTCAAGGCCAGCTACTGCTCAAGAACTCATTGAAGAAACTTCAAAATCCAAGCCACCGAAAAAGAACAAGGGTGAACACCAGGACATGTACGATAGTAGATCTTCCTAGAGGTAGACTTCAGCAGTATAGGATCACCAACTCCAGTAAACCTCTATCCTTCAGCACCTGGCTTTCAAGCCAGCGACTGTAAAGCAGGATGGAAGATAGGCTCTTGGGACAGTATATCCTCAACGAAAGGCATCCTTCACGGGATGTCGGCGACCAGTCGCTTTAGGTCCATGAATCAAGACCAGCAAAGCCAGTCCGGGGCCCCTAAAATGACCAGAAACCCTTCGACCTTGATCCTGCATAAAAACTGCAGCAGAAGCTTGAGAGGAGGAAAAAGCTTAAATCAGATACTGGCCCCACGGGGCCACCAGAGCATCTTGTGACCTTGCCACAACCTCAGTACCTTTCTGTTGAGCCGAGCCGTGACACCCGCCTATCCACCTCAGGGGAGCCCCACCGGAGACATATCTGATGAAACCCGTCAGGGAGAAAAAAGGACCACTCCCCCTTGGTCCAACGCCTCCTGACAGATATAGTCCACCTGCCAGTTTTCCACTGTTGGAATGTGTACGGCAGAAGGCCAGTACACATAGTTCTGCCCACTGAAGAATGTCGGCTATTTCCAGGGTTGCCCGCACACTCTTTGTTCTGCCCTGGTGATTGACATAGGCCCCTGCCGTGGCATTGTCTAACTGGATCCATACCAGCAGCCCCCAGTGACAATCTATTCAGTGATCCAGGCACAGCCTGATCGCCTGAAGTGCTGCCCAGTAATCTGGACTCATCCAGCGTCCAACAACCCTGAGCAGAGCTCAGGCCCAGGACACCTCCCCACCCGGACAGACTGGCATCCACTGTCCAATACAAGGGGAGAAAGAATTTTCCCTGCCGAAAAGCCTGGAAATGAATCCACCAACTAGGGACCCCCTGGTTTCCTGACACAGCCGAATCTAATTGTCCAGGGACCTTGGACACTCATCCCATTTCACCAGGATCTCTCTTGGAACGGACCTCATATGGAACCCATGCAAACGGAACCGCCTCGAAGGTAGATACCATCAGGCCCAGCAACTGCTGGACAGCAGTAAAAGAATCACAGCATGCCACTTCTGGAGTTTGTCCAGAGGAAGGAACACTCTGGCTAGAGCTGAATCAATAGTGGGTCCCAGATAATCCAGTTTTCTGGATGGAATCAGAGCAGACCCCTGTTAATTCAGAGACCAACTGAACTCTTTCAGGGCCTGTATAGTGATCTCTACATTGTCCATCAGGGCAGCAGGAGGAGCTTGTCCAGGGACCCAGTACCGCAATCCCCTGCTGATGTGGCAATGCCAGAACTGTGGCCAACACTTTGAGAAGACCCGAGGAACGGAGGCAAGTGAGAAGACCCAAGGAGCGGAGGCAAGACCCAAGGGTAACGCCAAGACTGGAAAAACTCCTCTCCCACAGCAAAACGGAGGAATCGCTAGAGTCGAGCACACATTGGATTGTGCAGGGAAGCATACACAATTCCGATAGTAGCAAGAAAGTCCAGCTGAGGAAGGGATGTCACCACTGTGCAAATGGACTCCATTCGGAACTTCTGTACCTGCACAAAGCACTTCAGAGCCCAAAGGTCCAGAATTGGACGAACTTAGCCCTCTTCCTTTGGGACCGTAAACAGGCTTGAATAAAAGCCTTGAAACCATTCCAATACCTGAAGCGACAGGACATGCACCGCCCCAAGGAGAGCCTGCATTTGGTCCAGGACACACACTGAAGGAAAGAACCTTTCCAGGGGGAGATTGAAACTCTGACTTGTAACCGGACAGTATCACTTCATGGACCCATTGGTTGTTTACCAAGGAGGTCTACGGGCCCGGAAACCAGCGAAAATGTCTCCCACCCCAGGCATGGGTGAGGGCACATCTTCAAGCTGAAGATGCCTTGTCTGCGGGTCTAGAACATTTTTTTTTTTTGTAGGATCTTACCGGAAAATCTTTTTCTCTGATGTCCATTGACAGACGCAACCTCAACTTCATGAGCCGTGTGGGTTATGCTGCCACCTGCAGGAGTAGTCTAGGCAGTATGTCATTACAAAGTTTTTACATATACACGCACAATGGGGCTGCCCCTCCAGACATAACCCTCAAAGACACAGCCCAGCACATCAGTTTAGTTGAAAGCAGTGAAGACAAAATAAAAACTATCCCCATCAGAGGGAAGGGTGCTGGGTCTGTCAATGGACATCAGCGAAAAAGATTTTAAGGTTAAGATCTTACAAAAATTTTATTTTCTCTATCGTCCATTGACAAACGCAGCCCTTATCTTCAAGAGCCGTGTGGGACGTCCCAACGCAGTATAGGCATGAAGGGTGAGAAAAAGACAACCAGAAAGTAACGTAAACTCCAAAGGCTAAACCTAGCCAACTGGGTAACATGAAGACCAAAACAACATGGGTAAAAGACCCCTAAGAGAATAAGAAAAAAAAAAAAATGGAACAGCAGCCTGCAAAACCTTGCAGCCAAACGAGGCATCCAAAGAAGCCAACAAATCCACCTTGTAAAATTTGGTAAAGGTGTGCACAGACGACCAAGTCGCTGCTTTACAAACCTGTACGACTGAGGCCTGATGGCAAAAAGCCCAAGAGGCACTCAGCGCTCTAGTATAATGAGCTTTCACAGGGAAAAGGAGGAACCTGACCCTTGAGTGAATAAGCCTGAACAACAGTCTGCCTGATCCATCTCGAAATGGTTGTAGCGGACGCAGCCAAACCTTTGCGAGGACCGTCCATAAGGACAAAGAGATTATGATTTCCTAAAGGACTTAGTAACCGTTAGATAAACCCGTATAGCCCAAACCACAGCCAAAGAGTGCAAGGCAATCTCCTTGGGATGTGTAGGCTTAGGAAATAAGGAAGGCAATAAGAGGTCTTCATTAAGGTGAAAATCCAACACCACCTTTGAGAGAAAAGACAGCTTTGGCAGGAGGACCACTTTATCCCTGTGGACCACCAAATAAGGCAAATGACAGGATAGCGCCGCCAACTCAGACTCTGCGAGCAGAAGTAATAGCCACTATGAAGGCAACCTTCTGTGACAAGGAAAGCAGAGAAATCTCCCTGATATTCTCAAAAGGAGGCTTTTGAACAGACAAAACCAGATTGAGATCCCACGGCGATAGCAGGGATCTCCTCGGAGGAGCCAGACTACGCACCCCCTGGATGAAAGTGCGAATCAAGATATTAATGGCCAACGAACGTTGGAAGTAAACAGCCAAGGCTGACACCTGGCCCTTAATAGTAACCCAATGCCAAGCTCTGCTCAACCCCTTTTTGTAAAAAGGCTAAAACCCTAGCTAAGAAAACAAGCGAGGGTGCAGCTGCAGTGATTCACACCATGAAATGTATGATTTTCACGTGCGATGATAGATCTTCCTGGAAGTCGACTTTCTGGCCTTCAAAAGGGTAGGAATCACCGAGTCAGACAGACCTCCACCCCTCAACACATTGCTTTCAAACAGCCAAGCCGTTAAAGCCAGCGACCGTAAAGCAGGATGGAAGATTGGTCCTTGAGACAGTAGATCTTACCGCAGACGAAGTCTCGATGGAGGGAGAAGGACCATTTTTACCAGGTCTGCGTACCAAGTTCGCTGAGGCCAGTCTGGTGCCACCAGAATGACCGGAATGCCTTCAATCGCCTCCCGGTGAAGAAATCTCGGCAGGAGTACGAGCAGAGGGAAGGCAAAAATCAGACGATATTGGCTCCAAGGGAGCCACCAGAGCGCCTATGGCGAAGGCCAGAGGATCCCGAGAACTGGCCACAAACCGCTGAACTTTCCTGTTGAGGCGAGACGCAAACCGATCCACCTCCGGAGTCTCCCACTGGGCACACAGGAGATGAAATACCTCCAGATGAAGGGACCATTCCCCTTGATCCAACACCTGGCGACTCAGGTAATCCGCTTGCCAATTCACCACCCCCCGAATGTGGACTGCGGAAAGAGCCGGGACATTTTGTTCCACCCAAAACGGAATCTCGGCCACCTCCTTGGCCACCAGGACACTCTTGGTGCCCCCTTGATGATTGATGTAAGCCACGGCCGTGGCATTGTCCGACTGTATCCGAACCAGAGAGCATGGTAGCCGACCCGTCCAGTGAAGCAGGCAGAGCTTGATCTTTCTCAGCTCCAGAATATTAATGGGCAAGGAAGATCCTGTCGCCCAAGTCCCCTCGGCACAGAGCTTCCCCAGCACTCCACCCCAGCCTGACAGGCTGGCATCTGTGGGGACCACCATTAAAAACACTGGCAGGAAGGACTTACCCTGGCACAGGGCAGGTGACCGGAGCCACCAAGAAAGGGCCGACTTTGTAAGATGGCTCAAGCAAATCTTCTGATCCAATGACCGAGGATCCCTGTTCCCTTTTGCAAAGGTCTCGAGTGAGATTGAGCAAACGGGACTGCTTTGAAGGTCGAAACCATCAGACCCAGGACCAGGTCCATTTCGCCAGATTCTCCTTTTGCAAAGGTCTCGAGTGAGATTGAGCAAACGGGACTGCTTTGAAGGTCGAAACCATCAGACCCAGGACCCTCATGCAAGGCCGCATAGAGGACTGATCGGTCGCCATCAGCAACCTGACTGCTTTTTGCAGCTTCTGAAATTGTCCAGAGGGAGAAAGGCCCACGTCAGAGCAGAGTCAAGTCAGCCCCAGATAAGTGACCCGTATTGATGGCGCCCGAGCAGATTTTTTTGAAACTGATCGTCCACCCAAATTCTTGAAGGGTCTGAATCGTGATAGAGATGTTGCCCAACAGATCTGAGTGGGAGATTGCTCGCAACAGGAGATCGTCCAGATATCCCACAATGGAGATACCTCGCCGACGTAACAAGGCCAGCAAGGGGGCTAGGACCTTGGTAAATACTCTGGGAGCCGAGGCGAGACCAAGGGGTATTGAAATTGGAAGTGCTCCTCTGCCACCGGAAAGCGGAGGAATCGCTGGTGTCCCTCGAAAATGGGGAAGTGGAGATACGCATCCTTGAGATCGATTAAAGCCAGAAAATCCCTAATTCAATGATGCCACCACTCACCGAATGGACTCCCATTTGAAACTTCTGCACCCGCACAAATCGGTTCAGAGTTTGGAGATCCAGAATTGGACGCACCTTGCCCTCCTTTCTGAGCACCGTGAACAGGTTTGAATAGAAACCTTGAAAGCGTTCCTGCTGAGAAACCGGCACAATCACCCCTTGAGCCAGGAGATCTTGCACAGCCTACCGCAGATCCTGCAAACACTCTGGAGACAGGCAAAGATTTGACTGAAAAAAACCTGTCCCCTGGCCGGGACCAGAATTCGATCTTGTACCCGGAACAAATCAGTTTGCGAACCCAATCGTCCTGAATGAAGGAAGTCCAGGGTTGCCGGAAGAAGCGCAGACATCCCCCCAACCCTGAGTCGGGTGAGGGCGCCCTTCATGCTGAAGAGGACTTATCAGTAGCACCCAACTGACCGGCCTTGGGCTTGCCCCAATGCTTTTTAGCCCCTCCAGAAGCTCTGAACGGCTTACCTTTTTTTTGTACTCCGGAGGCACGAAAAAACTGCTTGTGAGCAGAAAGAGGGACCCCGCTTAGTATGGGGAGTCTTACCCTTAGAGAATTGAGGAAGAAGAGTACTCTTCCCACCAGTCAAGCCCTTGATCAACTCATCCAATGATTTCCCAAACAAACGCTCTCCCAGAAAGGGAAGGTCAGCTAGGGCTTTCTTAGAAGCAATGCCCACGGCCGAAACCGTGGCCACCAGGGGAGCCGCATCCATAGACGCACCACACAGGAACACCAGAGCCTGGATCACCTGGTCCAACAGTTCCAGCTCTTCTGGAGGAACAGTCTCGGGGGTCCAAAGACTCCCGAAAACCCCTAATCCATTACGTCACAGTCTGGGAGACTAAAACAGACACAAACACCGGTTTCAAAAAGGAACCCGCCAACACGTGAAGATGGCGGGAAAGGGATTCCACCAGCCTGTCCACTGGATCCGATAAAAACGATGAATCTTCCACAGGCACAAGAGTAGATTTGGTTAATCTGAAGACAGGATGGTCCACTTTAGGTGGTGGCACCGTCCAAAAGTCGGAGACCTTTTCAGCAAAAGGATACCGGCGTTTAAAGCTTTTTGGCACAACTAACACGTGCTTAACGCGCTGCTCTTGGTCATTCACAATATCGTGAAAAGTGCCAGGACAAGGGAAAACCTTGCCAGCTTTCTGAGACTTCTGGGCCCCTGCCGACGTGGGCTCATTAGCCAATTTTAAAGTGTCTCGTACTGAAATAATCAGGGCTTCCACTAAAGTGCGTTCCCGTGCTGCGGCTGAAGAGGACCGGTCCTCTTCACCATCTGACTGCGAGGACAGCGACCCCTAAGGAAGGGGAGCATCAGGGGCAACCTCATCATCCTCTGAATCAAAGGACACCTCCATAGACTGAGAAGGCAGCGGCCATTTTCGGCTATCAATCTTTTTCATGGCAATCAACTTTTGTCGCCAGGCTTTCCAGAGCTGCTGAAATCACGGCCAGCAACTGCGATCCAGACTGTCCGGGAGTCGCACAAAGTGGGTGTGAGGGTGAATTCACAGTCTGGGACTCCATATTGCAAGTTGCAAAAAAACGCGTACCGTCGCTTTAAGAAGCGCCGATTGCGGTTCCCACCACCGATCGCAGCGGTCTGCAGAGATCCCCCATTAAACGAAACAGCAGAGCGTGCAGGGATATATCCGCAGGGACCCCAGTACTGTACCACTTTAGAGAAAACTTCCTCTTGATCGTTCCAGCAGCATGCAGAAAGACAAGAAATGCCCTTGGCCAGCAGCAGGAAACCGCACAGGAAGTGATCTCGCCTGAATGAAAGGTCACGCTGCTCAGTGCACCACAAAGGCTACACAAACATGGTTGACCATACAGGTGCAATAAGAAGCTCAGGGAAAATGGCTACCCTATACAAAGTCAATGGGGAAAAAATCTCATTGCCCACACTTAGGATGGCGGCGCCCACGGCAAGCCATGCGGCCAGGGACCGACACTATGAAGGCCTCAGGCTCCACAACAGGAACCAGCAAGCCCAAGGTACCATGCCACCCCCTTAGGGGGCCAGGTGCCCCAGACACATAGCCCACCGCAGGAACAGGGAAGTGGGGTGGGGGGAGAGACACACAGACCGGGCAGGCCAGTGGGATCTTTCAGGAGGTACAAATCCCATTATCCCCAGGAGAGGGCCCACATCCCCCTCAAGAGAAAGCCAGGCAATATCAGGGACAAGGTGCTTTTTCCCTTCCTATGGAAGAAAGGTACCCGTCCCCCCTGTGAGACTCAATGTTGTCATCCAGGGTAATCCCAAACAGGCAATCGCCTTGGAGTATGGCAGTCAGAGCTGTTTAGAAGTCTGGTCCACAGACCAACACTACACGCCTAAGCACACTGCCAAAATAGACAGCTTAGAAATCAGGGGATCCGCACACAGACGCATCGCAGACAAACTGCAGCCCCTGGACTGGTCTGCTAACTCAGCCAGGGCAGGGGAACCTGCTTACCCTCTAGGTCATGGTGCAAAAGCTTAACCCACTCAGTGTGACACCAGGGCAATGGCCAGAACTGGCCTAAGTGCCGAGCCAGCAGTAGAGAATATATTGCGGCCACAGCCTCCACCTTCCTGTCAGCTGGATTCTTAAAGGACGAAGATTCCTCAACCAGAATCATGGGTGCCTTGTCCACCACTGGTGGAACAGTCCACTTCTGGTGTAGCGACTCCGAAAAGGGCTACCTCTCAGCAAAGGGTTTAGAAACCACAAGGGGGCATTTTGGAAGCTCCCATTGAATATAGACAAATTTGTCAAAATAGGAGGGATAAGGAAACCCTGTTGCCGTGCGAGACAGCTAGTTGAGTGCCAAAAAAAAGGGGATGGCAACCTACGCAACCGCTCAGCTGCACCCTCCATCTGCAAGGTCTCCCGCACGGATGCAATCAGTGCGTCAACCAGCGCCTCTTGATCACAGCTACAGCTGTGGAAGAAAAATTCACACTGACAGGTCAGGGAACGTGGACTAACCCCCCAGGGTGGGCTTGTCCACGGAGACAGAGCCAGATTCAGGATCTGGAAACAGATGAGGCAGGGGAGGGTGCTACCGGGAAACACAAAAAGATACAGAGGGGGCCGCCGACTGAGGCCCCACACAGAACGCGCCGACTAAGGCCCTGCACAGGGGGCACAGACCGCTGACGCCACTCCAAGGCCCGCCACCATGGCCCCTCTGATGCAGGTAGTCCCGCAGTCAGAATCCCCATAGGGCACCACAGCACAGCTGGGAAGGAAAAAATGCCAAGACCAGAGATCCCAGCAGGTAACTAGGTCCTCTCAACTAGGCAGAAAAAAAAAACTGAGTACCTATAGCAGAGAGGGGGAGTATACCTCCTGGGACAGCCCATAGGCATAGTAAAGTTCTTTTCTGCCTAGTGTAGTAGCGGGTAGTATAACCCAATAGTTAAGAATTCTAAGGAGCTTTGTTCGCCAATGAACGAAAGAGAAATCAACCTGTCCACGGTCACAGTTATGGCTAGTTAATGTATATATAAACTTTATATACTTCTTTCCCACCCCTGCCTAATTTGGGGGGGGGGGGGGGTCGGTCTCCATCGTAAGCAGAAAGGAAGCTAAAGTTGAGTATATACAGTAGGGCATGGGTTTCAAGCATATTAGAATCTTTCAGCAAGATCACCCAATCAGACCCACATGTTGGTTTCTTCTTTGCTGCCTACCTGAGCAATGCACAGCTGGAATTTTGACAGCAAGGCTCCCCACTATTAATCAATGAGAGCATGCCTGGGCCAGGGGTATGGCGGCAAACAGAAGTATTGTAACTCCAGAAAATCAGGCATCCAAACTGGCCAAAGTAGTGCAAATTGCTTCCATGGTTGGCATGCTCAGAATTTGATAGGAAGAGAGGGGAACTGGTAGGATCACCAGGTGTTTAATAATAAATGGTACTGTGACACAAGAGGCAACATATTACTGACACTTCATTACTAAAAGGAAGGCATCTATGCTATAGGTTTACATACACTTTTACTCCATGCAAAACAAGTTTTTGGCTGTACCCAGTGTAATTATTTATACATATTTCATGTGCTTAAGAGAGACAGCTGTTAGCACTTACAGAAACTAGTGGGGATGGAGATGAGTGGGGGGGCTTAGGTCCCACATATGTAAACATCTTTTCAAAGCTCAGTCTTGCATATAATCCTTTGTATCACTGCATCCATGTATACTGGACTCCATCATGTGGCAAGCAAACGACTGCTCACCGACTCGCACTATACTTGCCTGCATAGACTGTACCCAATAAACTCTGTCCAAACAAGGTGGAGGGAATGCACCCCTGTGAATACGTGCAGGACAGTCCAGATATAAAACAAGACAAAAACGAGTCCTGTGATGGGAGGGGACAAAAGTTTCACTAAAAGAATGCTTTCTTCAAAATGGATCCCAGTTTGGCACCTTGCAGCACTGGTTAGACTGGTATGAGCGCTGTGAGAAGCGTGGGTGGATGAACTTGCTCTCAGCATTTCTATGTGAAGTTCTCCTTAGGAATTTAAACGTGTTCTGAAGGCACATCTTCCTGAAAGCTTTATTATGCTGCCAGTTGTGTGTCCCAGGTAGATCTGTGCGGACATTTGGGAATCTGCAGTATCTTTATTAGCAGGCTAAGGATGAGTCATGGTGCCAGGTAGACTTCTGAGCAGCTTTACCCCTCAGCATTCACTTCCAAAGACTACTCCAATAAATAAAAAAGTTATGGAATTGCCCACACGGTTATAGAGGAAATGCATTGTATTTCTAAAAATGGTTCTAAACCTAAAAAAAAAAAAAAAAAAAAAAAAAGCATTCCTTTCAAAATCCAGCCCAATGCTGTAAAAGTAAAAAAAAATAAATAAATTATATTAACAGACTTATATACCCCTTAACATAATTCTTCTGATGCCCAGTCACATGACTTCTGCTCAGGCAAAGGACTGACATCTAATGAACGTTCAGGCAGAGCTGCTGACTGGAGGTTCCCTGAATATTAGTCCACCAAGGTGCTCTGGCAGACTGGGTGATATACAAGCATGACATTAAAAATAGACCGGCTAGGTTTATGGTTCCCTTTCCTTGTGCAATGCAAAATAAATTTCCTAATGACCTTAATTTTGATGTTGGTCAAACACTGTTAGAGATTTCAATAAAAAAGATAATATACTGTGTTCATCATATATGGAACCTGGACGGCATTGGGAAACTGGTGTCTGCACTCAAATAGTTGTATAAAATTTTCTGTTCATCTGAGTTGACTAAAAGAGGTAACCGATATGATACTTCATAAGCTGTGCCAAAAAATGGGGACCATCTCTGGGTCTGATATATGCCTGTACATTAACCTCTATTTTATATACAACTTAGAAAAAGTGCAGAACGTAAAAATACAGTTCACAATTTCAAAGTGAAACAGCGGCCCTCCGGATAGAAAGGAAGAACAAGTCCCAACATAATTAGCCATCCACAAGCATAGTCAAGCCTTAAAGCAGAAATTCCATGTTATACTTGCCTCCTCTATGCAGTTGGTTTTGCAGTGGTCCGGATCTTCCTCTTCTCAGGTCCCTCTTTGCTGCTCCTGGCCCCTCTATACTGGCGAGTGCCCCTCCCCCCCCAGCAAGCAGCCCAGCCCCATCTATCTCCTGATTGGCTGACTTTGATTGACAGCAGCACGAGCCAATGGCACCGCTGCTGAGTCTCAGCCAATCAGAAGGGAGAGTCCCGGATGGCCGAGGCACTCATGTACATTGCTGGATCTAGAGGGCTCAGGCAAATATTAGGGGGGCTGCTACACACAGAAGGCTTTTTACCTTAATGCACAGAATGCATTAAGATAAAAAACCTCCTGCGTTAACTCCTTTCACTACAAGTGAATTACTGCTGGTTGGCTCCCTCCCCCTAGTCTGTAACAGAGTCAAGTCTGTAACAGAGTCAAGTCTGGTACACACTATTAGTTTTAAAAACTGTCAACTCTGGTCAGAGCCCCTGTACTAACGATCCTATAGTGCAGGGATCCTCAAACTACGGCCCTCCAGATGTTGCGGAACTACACATTTTGAAGACCCCTGCTATAGTGTAACAAACTCCCCCACCGAGCTGTTGTGCTCTGCGATCAGTACTCTCCTCGAGCCAGCCACTGGGTATCCATGCTCTTCCACAGAAGCTGGGTTCTGTCGGACAGGGGGCCAAATGTCAGGGTTTTTATTTTTTTTTTTAACCAGCTGTGGGTCTGCATTTAGTCCCTGGCTTTAGACAGTTTTTATGGATCACTTCCGCGATTCTTGCCTAGGCAAGGATGACCACCTTTGCCCTGCCCCCTCTCCTCCCACAGATGTGTGGGACGGGTCATATGTCCCAAGAGGCTGTAGGGCCATTCACAAACCACCACGCAAGCTTGAGCAAACGCAGTGGTAAGCCAGCTGTGGTTCACAGCCAAAGAAGGCTCCTATACAAGACAGCAACACTGTAGCAGTAAGAAGAACCGGCTGTGGGAAAGATAGTGCTTGGGGTCCAAGCACTGATTTTTAAAAGTCTGCAGCTACAATATTTGTAAAATTAAAAAAAAACAAACAAAAGAAACTGAAGTTCCCTCTCTAAGGTTACATTCACACCTGAGCGTAGCGTTTTTGCGCGATTTTACCGCGATTTTTGTGCAGGCGTTTTTAGATTGAATAGAAACCAATGGAAAATGCCTGTAATCTGCCCAAAAGGAAGCTCATGTACTTTTTTGAGCGTTGGGCGTTTTGCTCACAGCGTCAAAACGCTCAGATGTGAACAGGGGCCATTGAAATGAATAGGATTTGTCTTGTTGGGCGTTTTTAGAGCTGATCCTAGAGCAGAAAAACTCCCCAAAAACGCCCCAAAACGCCTACATGTGAACGGAGCCTTAGAGCCCATTCACATTAGCGCGACTTGTCAGCCTGACAAGTCGTGGTCTGTCGCGGTCCATTGAGTAGTACAGGACGCGTTCTAATAGGAGCGACACAAGTCGCTCCGACTTAGAAAAAGGATCCTGTACTACTTTGGGGCGACCTCGGAGCGACTTGCATAGACTTCCATTATGTGAAGTCTCTGCAAGTCGCGCCGAAGTCGCGGTGCACGCGACTTCACAGGTCGCCCCCCCCCCCCCCCGAAGTCGTGTCGCCTCAATGTGAATGGGCTGGAGTGGACACCCACTATAAGAAAAGTCTGCAAATAAATACAAGAGGTAAAGCAATGCTTCAAATCCCTCTCTGAAAGATTTATTTTTCAAAAAAAGCAGAGAATTAGAGAAGGTCTTCCTTAACAGTATCTTGTGACTGGCAGTTTTCCATAGGAGGTAAGGCCCACAGAGCTTAAACTGACTACTCATGAATAAAATCTTTACGTATTAGACCCTCTTTTCCTACCCAAAAAAAAAAAAAAAAAAAAACAACTTATTTCAATGATAATTTAGGCTTCTGTTGTGGAAAACCCTTGGGCACCAGCACACAACCTGTTCGGTCTCAGAGCGCCAAGTGTAAAGTGAATTACTCCTTTGGGTTAATTAGCTCCATCAGCAAGGTGTTTATGCTGCAGTGTCGGGAGCCGCGTTGCACAGGGACAGGTCACACTAATTAACCAATGTAATTGTTTAGGGAACAGAAGACTGGCATGTAATGTAATTAGATGGAATGAATGTACAAGTCAGTGATACATGCAGCAGAACCGGCAATGGGCATAAAGTAAAAGGGCTTTGTGGTTTCAGATTATCAAAGTATTGTTCCCAGTGGCTCCTCCTTAATCCCCTTGCCACTCATTTGCTCTGAAAGGGAAAAAAAAAAAATAGGTGCGTATTTTTGGAAAATAGGTTTAGTGTCACTTTAACAACACTTTAAATAACTAGAGATAACGCGCACAATTCTCAAATTTCCGTAATGTACCAAAATAGTCAGGGAAAGGGTCATTCTCAAGCAGGATTCAGGCAATTCAGCTCCAATCTAACATTTGCCTTTTGTGAAAATTGCGCTTTGCTGATTGTCTTGACACCAAATTGGCAGACTTGTATAAAGTACTCGAAATTTCTACTTGAGTAAAAGTACAAGTGCTCGATCAAAAAATTACTTGAGTAGAAGTGGAAGTGCTCGCAGAAAAAGTTACTTAAGTAGAAGTACTAAAGTATTCAACATTTTTTTTACTTAAGTATTGCAAGTAGTTTTTTCAAAAAATTTGCTACTTAAGTACTAAAAGTAAAAAGTACCAGTAGTTTTGAAAAAAATTTTCTACTCAAGTACTGAAAGTAGAAGTAGAAGTACTGTGTTATGTAGTTATTAAAGAAATAAGTCAAAAGTTTGAACATCATATTGTTTTTATTATTTCAAATGATTTATTCAAATGATTAACCTGTGTTTGTTAGTAGTTTCTTGATGCACTTTAAGCGCTGTAGCACCATTTATTTGTTTGTTTCATATTTTCTTTTTATTGGAAAGATTTGGTATAGCAGCTTTTATTATACACAGCCTTTATTTTCGTATGCGCTGATTTACAAATGACATTATACACATTTTTTTGAGCTTTATGCAACCTGCCATCTACTGTTCTGGCAGTGGTAATTTTTTTAAAAGTAACGAGTAACTATGCAGCACAAAAAAAAAATACTTGAGTAGAAGTATCGAAATCATCGAAAAAATGTAGTGAAGTAAAAGTAGAAGTAGGAGAAAAAAATTCTACTCTAGGAAAGTACAGATACCGCATTTCGGTACTTAAGTACAGTACTTAAGTAGTTCTACTTCGTTACTATACATCTCTGCAAATTGGTATGGGTTCGGTTTTATTCTAGTTATCATAAATTTCATCAGTAGTGACCTGAATTTTTTTTCTCCCAATTTCTGAAAAACATTTGCAAAGCCTTGGTAGTCCCTTGGTAGTGCAAGTATAAGAGAAAAGGTTTAGCTCACTAAACACCAACAATCTTCCCACATTTTATTTTATGAGCTGCAGGGCAATCATTTCAATGTGGTTGTCTATGGGAAAAGCAGAAACTAGGAAAAATGAAAAATACATTTATTAAAAAAAAAAGGAGATAAAAACCCATTTCATGATCTAGCTAGAAATTTGACGAACCAGATTGCCATGAACCGCATTTTCTTTTTGTTAAAATCAGTATGCTTAAAGCTGAATGCTACACATGTATAAAAGACACAAATGAATACATTTCTACATTCATGGAAGTCCATGTACACCAGAGCTCAGAGAGGGAGAGGAAAAACCAGCACGGGGTGCAATCAACGATACCCTGCACTCAATGGCACTGCATGTCATAAAATCCAGAAGACTAAGGACATCTATTGGTGGAAAAGTAGGACTGTAAAAGGGACAGCTATGGGTTGAAAGCAAGTATGGCAGAATGAAGCTGCTTTTTGATTCAACTTTTAATGGGTTATTCGTTGGCTTGAGTTTGGATTTAAAATTACACCTGTCATGAGAAAAGAATCAAGGCTGCCAGCATAGCTCCCTTCACAAACTGCTCGTAACCTGGTTTCTATATTATTGAATCACCCAGAAACATGCTTGCTGTGAGTGTCAAAATTCCTCATCTCTATTCAATGTCAGTGTCCCAGCATTAGGCTCCTTTTAGACTTGTGCAACTTCAGACCCGACTTGTGAGAACCCAAGTCGAAGGACGTGTAAAAAGCCATGCATCTCTATGAGAGCTGTTCCAGTTGACACTAGTAAAGTCGCAGCGACTTCAGAAAAGGTTCCTCCACTACTTTCATCCGACTTTGACACGACTTCGATGCCAGAGTGTAAAAGTCTTCTCAAACTCACTTCAAAAAGTGGTATCAAAGTTGGACTCCAAAGTTGCACTGAAAATTGCTAAACTTTGGAGTCTTCCAGTGTGAAAGGAGCCTTAAAGTGCAAATGTTAGTATCAACACGACACACACACACACGTGTGTGTGTATGTATGTATGTATATATATATATATAATATATTTTATTTATATTTCTAAGCTGTAACAGCAGAGTTGTTTGACTTGTAAGATCAGAGTTTGTGTGAGCTGCGCTGTGTGGCTTGCCCCGGTCCTGAGCGAAAGGATTTGCTATAGAAGAGGGGTAACCACACATCTTGGAATTATGAAGCCTTCCTAAAATGCTAGCGGCCTAGCAAGGTCTAGATTCAGTAAGGGCACTTTCACACTGCTTTGCTGCCAAACCGCATAAAACATGCATATGCGTTATGGTCATGTAAATTTATAGCAACATATGGTGCGTTTGCATTCAACCCCCCCCCCCTCCCCCCCCTTAAATCACAAAGATCATGCCACAGGCACGTTGCATTTTTAATGCAGTTTTCATTCATTTCAATGCGGAGGTGCATTTTTGTTTTTATTTTAACCCGACCAAACACGCACCAAAATGTCAGCTAGCAGGATTTTCTTTAAACGCAACTGAAGTGCAACTGACTGGTTTGAAGAGCTACATAGATTTAAAAAGGGATGCATTTTTTTTCTTCCAATTTTTTTAACTGAACAAAAGTGGATCAGTGTGAAAGCAGCCTAGGACACACGATCAGAAAATCGGACGGAAAATACCCCTTTTAAAGCGATTGTTCGATAATCTGATCGTTAGCACAACAGCTTTCAAGAGCCGATCACGACATTTCGTCCAAAATTATCCAATGGGACACACGAAAAAACTTCTTGTGCGATACAGAAACGTACAATTTTCGTTAAATCAGTAGAATACAAATACAATGCCATACATGACATCAATTCCAAACCTTTATTCTGCTATATGAGAAATATTGTCCTTTAGTAACCTCTTCATTTAATAGATTAGCAGGCAAAAAAAAAGTTGGACAATCATTCCTCCAATATGCTCAGCGTACAAATCTTTAGTCAGATTCACAGCATCCATCATCAAACAAAATTCAGGAAAAAGTAAGAATTCCAGATCACTGTAAACATTGTTAAGTTACTAAAAGTTTCAAAAATTCTCGCATGACAGAATAGAAATTCGGAAGCAATAGTGTATTTGTATTCTATTTTCAGACTAATACTGTACTGATGAATCGAAAATCGTACGATCGGGTATCCCTTCAGGTAATTTTGGACGAACTGTCGCGATCGGCTCCCAAAAGCGACTTACGAAGGTTCAGATTATTGTACGCCGGGAATCCTGGGTATTAAAACCAAAACAATCTGTTGCAGCTTACCAATCATAATATGTGGTGGCTACATTTTTTTTTTTGTAGGCTCTTCTCCTCTGTTTTTACCTGGAAATCTGGATGAAGGAGCACAGGGAACACCTTTTGACAGCAGCATTGTTAAACTGGAGGGAGGGGAGTGCGAGATGCACTATTACAGTCTTTTTTAATCTTGGGGTTGCTTTCAGGTTTCTTCAGGGGTGAAATGGCAAAACTCCTAAAAATTGCCCAAAAAGTGTATGCAAACCAGAGGGTGGATCAAGTCTGCCCTTTAGTTACACAAAGCTGCAGGTTTTCATTCTGCACCATTACAACCTTCTATTCACTGGCCTCCAAACAACCAATGACATTGATAAGGAAGACTCCAGGTGGCTGTACAGCATCCTTGTTTGTCTCTTCCTTGCCCCTTTTTGTCAGCACTGAGGTCACATTAGATGAGCAACATTAGAATACTAGTCCGTACCTGTGTGCAAAGGTGTGTTTTGCTTTGGAAGAATAAATCACCTTTAACATTGAATGTCCTATGAGTGTGGATGTTGCTGCATTATGCAAAACTATTTGTTTCATTTTTGCCATTTTAGAATTGGGTGCCTTGACATTGTGCAGAATTTTATAGGGTCCCTTGACTGAAAAAAGTTGAGAAACACTGTACTAGCAGATTTAAAACAAACTGAAACCAAACTCCAGCAACGGCAACATTCACACCTCCACATTCCAGCTTGCGCAGTGCCATTATCTCCTTATGTTATTCCAAATGCAGAGACATTCATTTTGTTGCACCAAAATGTACATTACAAAAGCACGTGAGGCTCACAGCCCAATAACGTAAGGCAGACCATTCAAGTGAATGGGCTTCCCTATGCTGTTGCACAAAAAAAAAAAAAAAAAAACACCCTGCAAATGTGGTATATCAGTCTCTTTATGTAAATCATGCTTAATATTTTTTTTCCCCTGCATACCTCAACAATAATGCTGCTGCAAAAAAGCAATGCTCTGAAATACATTGCTAACGTCCAATCAGTGACTGAAGGTTACTTGCACTTGTCAAAAGTGACTCTGAGACAGCAAAGAGATGTCAAAGGAAGAACTTCAGGAGTAAAAGGAAAGGATTTTTTTTTCCAAGACAGTAAATACACCATTTTTTTTAATCTTTGTATTCACTTTTTCTATCCTTTTTTACATCTCAGTGCTGTTGCAGGCTCTTTGCAGCCACGTCCTATCCACAATCAAGCAAGAGCTCCATGACATTTTATGGAGCATATATACAAATGGTGACAATGCGGGTTAACAATAGGGAGACAGGAACAGAGTGTTGTCACCTTGAAATCTAAAGGACCAGTTCACACCAGAACACGTTACAGGAAACCCGCGTTTAATGCGCTTTTCTCGCACTGCCATTCATAGTGTAAACAAGACCCCAAAGCAAATTCACCAAGCATTATTTTAATAAAAGCTACAAGATTTTTAAACTTCTCATTTTGGTCACAGAACTACATTTTCTAAATATGACCTTAAGTCAGTCGATCATGGCCTATTACCGCTAGTGGCTAAAGAGGCTATTGTCAGGATTCACCCCAGCTGTTGGATTGGCTGTAAGCATGCATTTGAGAACCAGAAGCCAGCAGCATCCACCCCATTCCCTTTCTGTTGCTCCAGTCAACACAGGAGAAATGGTAGGAAAGGAGGTAGAAATCCAGCAGAGGCACCACTGGAAGCAAAGACCGCAAGATGTCCAATCAATGGCTTGAGCACAAGAGCTTGGTCTTAGAGCCTGCATAGGAAAGAAAGGTAAGTGCATATGTCTGTTTTATGACCGGGAAATTCTCCATTAAAGATGACTGACATCAATATGTAAAAGCTTATAGGAGACCAGGTTATACAAATACTTTATTACACAACAAAAGACTTTGTGCATCTGTAAGGGCTCATTCACACTGGGGGGGGCACAAATAGGGTATTTAGCAATTAAATGCGGGTGACCCATGGGGTTCCTGGCAGTTATGGGCCAGCTGCATCCAGGGACGATCGTTTGCAGGTACAGTAATTGCCCCATGAACGATTATACGCAAGTAGACGCAATGAGCTACTCACTTTAAATGGGGCGCTGCCTTCAGCTCATTGCCGGGAGCCCATGCTGGGTTTCCCACATGTAATCGCTAAAGGCCCCATTCCCAAATGTGAAGGAGAACCTTGGGTTCAAACAGGCTTCAAGAGTTGTTTGTATGCCTGTCCCTGCGCATCTTTCAAACTGCAGCTATCCGTCCAGCTAATGTGTATTCATTCACTTATATAGGTAGATTGCATGCTGCTACATAGCTCTTGTACATGACTCTGCACCTGTGTGAATGGGACCTAAATGAAGTCCTGATGCTTCAACTTACAGCAGAAGTTGAGCATCTCCTATTATATCATGACCACAATCATTCTGAGATGAGGAGGAGTAGCCAAACAGGTAATGTTCTTTCAAATGTTCCCACAGAAGCATGAAGGTTTCGGGCAAGTAGACCTCATAACCAGAGAATTAAAAAGAGTATTTAAAGTCAAATAGGGCTTTCCAGAGGTCAGCAAATAAATACTATTTTGTGATTTTCAAATTTCTAAGCTAAATCCAAACTTTTCTGTTAGACCAGGGTCCACTATAACACATGGAAATCTTTCAGGTTTTACTGGGTTAAAACTTTCCTGACCATTAAATCATTAGATGAGGTTATTGCACCTTGCAGAAAGTAGACTGTGCTTTAAATCTTTACAATATAAGTAATGGCTATACAACTACATGGTAATGTTATATTCACTTTCCCAGTACAAATCTCAGACCAGACAAACTTCTACCACATCTGTGTGATCAGGACTCTGAGCTGCCAGAATAGCAAGAACAAAGTTTAAAGGAAACCCACAATGATGGAGCCAGAAGAGACCAGCGACTGGCTAAACCTTAGGCCTCTTTCACACGGCCGCTCCGGATTTTTGCTCCACTGCGGGACTTTTTTTCACGGAGCGGATGACACTTGCTTCCTTTCCGTTTTTTGAATGGAGGAAAAATAGGATTCTGTTCCGTTCCAAAAAATGGAACAGAACTGACAGGAAGAAAATTGGATGTCAGCGGATGGTATTCCGCTGACATCCGCAATGCCATTGACTTACATTATGTCCGCAAATCATCCGCAAAAAAATAGGATGATTTGCGGACATACGGAGCGCCCGTGTAGCTGAGCTCCAGGAAGACTGCTGCATACATTTTTAGTTTTTAACAGGAAAAAAAAAAAAAAACGGAGTAATAACAAATACAAAATAATCTTAAGGCTACATTCACACCTGAGCATAGCGTTTTTGCACGTTTTTTACAGGCGTTTTTAGATTGAATAGAGACCAATGGAAAACGCCTGTAATCTGCCCAAAAAGAAGCTCATGTACTTTTTTGAGCGTTGGGCAATTTGCTCACAGCGTCAAAGCGATCAGATGTGAACAGGGGCCATTGAAATGAATAGGATTTGTCTTGTTGGGTGTTTTGAGAGCTGATCCTAGAGCAGAAAAACTCCCCAAAAACGCCTACATGTGAACGGAGCCTAAATGCACGTAAGGTACTTGAAAGCAGTACAATTACTTTAGAACCAAGCAAGCAAGATGTCATGTGCAGCGCACAATAACTGGAGAACTTAATTACCTGGGATATAACCAACACTGCTCGTCCACTTCTAGGATGGTGTATGTATCAGTAGTGGGGAGGGGCAAGGGAGAAATGGGCATAGGGAGCGTGGGGGGGGGGGGGACAGTAATGATACATCACATCATTGATTATTGAACAAGGAAAACCACATCTTTGGGGGTCTGGCCTTTACCCAGGCCACCCAAATGTTCTACTCATGTAGGTGAGATTTTATAAAAGAGGTAAAACTGAGTAAACTACTCATCTTCGCTGAGAGAGTTGAGCCTGCTTCCATTGAGTTGGGATGGTCTTCCTGGCATAAAACGCTGTATAAAATAAACAAACAGTCTTGTATATATATGTTGGGAGCTACTGTGTCACAGATACCCAAGAGAAGTATCCTGGGGTCCATCGCTACTGGCAGTCCCCCCCACAGAGTTTATCTCATCCACTACTTCTATCCAGCATTGTTGAATAAATGGACATGCCAACACTACATGCATAGATGTGCCACTGTCAGTCTGACACTTGGGGTACTGATCAGATCGAGGATAGATTCTCGAGAGCTTTAGCGGAGTGTAATACATCCTATGGACAAATTTGAGTTGAATGTATGTCTCTAGCGGATATAACCATCAGAAAATAATGCCGAGTTCCCTCATCCCAGTGCTTAGAGCTAAGAGAAGGTATAACTCCCTGCCAGATATTAAATAGACGAGTACCTTTACCGGTATCACAACTTGAGATCCTAAGGTATAGGGACGATAGAAACCTGTCCGCATTGCTGGAAATGAGGGAACGCTCCGCTGTGAGGTCAGTGTGACCGGAGTGGGAAATTGTGACCGTACAGCATGGCGTAGGTAGCGGAAGTACACGAGGGGAGACTAAAAGTAAGTTTTAAGACTATTGAAAACGGCAAAAGTTGTCCTTCCAGCATAATCCAGCTGCAACTTCCTAATGCCAAACTTGCCCACGAATTAGGGTCAGGTATGGAACGGAGATGTGGTAAGCAGGGGTTGCCCCACAGTGGAGTATGAGGAGAGATATCCCCTCTTTCAGAGATAGCAGTAGCCATCTGTCCCCATACTATGACCATATGCGCATCGAGTCATCATGTCTTTGTGTGCCCTAAACACTAAGTTACTTAACGATGAGTAGGAGCCCAGGATGGATTGATACGCGTCTGTGCAAACCACCAACGTCCGGTCACCAATATCACCGCCCAGTAATACGGACGAAAACAGGGCAGGGCCAAATTCCCCCAGTGACATAAGTAGCTGCAGAGTAGACTTCGCTATTTTAGGGGTAGAACCCGCTGCCCACCCAAATGAAATTAGTTACGACGTGCTCAAGCTTAGTAAAAAAGCAGGAATGGGGACTGGAGTATTACGAAAAACAAAGGAACTTGGGAAGAAAGGTAATTTTTATGAAGTTATTTCTGCCTACAGCGAGAGTGGCAGGGATTTCCATGCCTGGCATCGAAGACTTAGTTTCAGCAAGACCGTTATTTGTCAAATAGGAGGAAAGTTCACCCTGAATATCAATCCCCAGGTATTGCCGCGATACGTTAGAGCGAGAGCAACAATTCTAGCCCAAGACCTAACTCTAAACTGGTAACCTATAAAAAAAAATGAAAGCATTGCCTACGGAGATTTTGAAAAGCGGAGTTCCACCCATTTCTGTGTTTATCAAAAGTCAGCAGCCACAAAAAGATTAGCTGCTGACTTTTAACCACTTAAGCCCCGGAAGATTGTACGCAAATGAAATTGACGTCCTTTTTCTTCCACAAACAGAGCTTTCTTTTGGTGGTATTTGATCACCTGTGCGATTTTTACTTTTGCGCTATAAACAAAAAAAGCGCGACAATTTTGAAAAAATAATATTTTTCAAATTTTTTTTATATGAAATTCCAAAAAAAAATTTTTAACATTCGAGGCCAATTTGTTTTCTGCTACATAGGTTTGGTAAAAAAAAAAAAAAAAAAAAAAAAAAATCGCAATAAGCGTATTTTGATTGGTTTGCGCAAAAGTTATTGCGTTTACTAACTAAGGGAAAGATTGTCATTTTTATTTATTTTTTTCTTTTTTAACGAGTAATGGCGGCGATCTGCAATTTTTTTTCCGGGACTGCCTTGTTCACTCTAGAAACCAGAGGGTCCACCGCCGGTGAAAGAGTCCACTTCTTAAGAAGGGACTCCTCATAGCATCGCCTAGCAAATCTCTTAGGGACCCCAAGGGGACACTTTGGTCGTCTTCACTCTTCAGCGACAATTCTGTCAAAATAGTCAGGGAAAGGGAACACCTTTGCCGCTCTGGATGGCTTGTGATTGCCAAAGGGAACCTGCGCCTCCGTCGCAGCTGCCTCCTCCATTTTTAGGTCTCACGCACAAAAAATGCTTCCACCAGCGCCTTTTCATGCGCGGTTGCAGATGTGGAGGAATCATCCTCACTATCTGAGGATTCTGGGCACGTGGTCGCAGACCCAGCAGGGTGACCCACGTCTGCGGTGGCCGAATCAGATTTAGGATCTAATGAAACAGAGGCAAGGGAAGGTGGGGGGCGCTTTTTGTAGCCAGTCTCCCGAAAACCACCTCCACACTCAGGACACAAATGACTCCAGGACTGCCATCAGTGCATTGATGGATGGTTGGGACCCAGAGGGCCCCACAGCCTCAGAGGGGATCAGGTGGGGAGATGTTCTCGAAAGACTCCATGAGTCACCAGGGGGACCCAAAAAAAAAGTTAAAGGGACAGCCACCTGGTCGCCAGGCAAAAAGCACCAAGCCGTCCTCAGCAGAGAGGGAGAGGACTCCACCAGACTTCCCCACCCAGCAAAAACAGGCACCCACAGACACCAGGATAATCTGCACTCCACGTGCAGCGATCAGGAAGTAAAGAGATCCAGGAGTCAGCACCAGGGTATGAGGAGGGATCTGCACCATGAGGCTCCCAAGAGGGATCCCTAGGGCTCAAGGAAAGGCCCAGGCAGGACGGGGGACCTGGCCGAAGCCCCCACCAGGTACACCCCCCCCAGAGAGAGAGAAACCAAACCACTCACAAAGCCCCAGCATGAGTGAAGAGGGGGTGTAGGATGGAGGGAACAGATGAAGGGGGGGTGCCTGATCGTCCCAAAGAGGGGCCCACATCCACTTCAAAACCCTTCAGGGGGAGGGGGGGGGGGGGCAGCTACTCACCATACCAGGAAACAGGCTGGCACCGCTTTCAACAGAACCACTGGTGGGGCTATGTAGCTGCCGACCTAACGAGGAGCTTGCTGGCCAGACTGGGGTGATCACTAGATCTGGATTATCCAACCCCTCGCCCAGTCTAGCAGTTGATTGTAAATCTCACAGGAGAAAAAATTTTATCTAAAAAGAAAAAATTGCCAGAACCAGAGATCCCAGCAAGAAACTAGGTCCTTACTCTACTCCGGACTAGGCAGAAAAAAACTGAGTACCTATAGCAGAGAGAGGGTGTATACCCCCTGTGACTGCTCATAGGCGTAGCCAGAGTTTTTCTGCCTAGTGTCCTACTCCTGTAGCAGCCAGTATGACCCAATGGTTAAGAAGGTCAGGAGCTGCGCCCATCAATGAACAAATGAGAAATGATGATTTTTACATGTAGGAGCGGAGTGCCAGAATTGGCCCAGTATTGAAGTGGTTAAAATCATGAAAGATCACCAAAGAATAATGTACCACAATTTACCATGATAGGAAATGAAATGTAAGAGCATTAGCTACCTGCCTCATTTGTGTGTATGATAAAAGGTCACAAATAACGGACTGCTGAATAAATGTTATAAACAATGTATCAGAATTGTGAGAGTAAGAGGATCCCCTGCTGTCACAGCAGGAGGGGGGGGGGGGTACAGGGGCCAAACATGGGTCCAACATGTAATGGAAGGTGAACTTATCCTGTAAAGTTGCAGCAACTTTGAAAAGGTTCCTGCACTACTGTGCGGAGTCTTTGTGACTTGAGCGCCAGAGAGTGTAAAGTCACACTCTGGGCGAGCCCAGCTAATACTCAATATATAGCACTTTGTCCTTGGAATATATTGATACGTAGATAAACGCAATCATAAAATCAAATGGTAAAAATGAAAAACAAAATGAAATGTTAATGGCTATTTAAATAAAATATCCTAAAAATGTTTGGTGAGCTTGAAAACCAAAGAAAATTTGGTTTGATAAAGAGATTGGACACAAAACACCACAAACCAAGCGAACCAAAAAACAGAATGTGAAATGCACGGAATGTTCTGTTTCCTTGTTATGGCAAATTACAGTTACTAAAAGATTGCTTGAACCTTTCATCCTGCACTCTCAGAATTTTTTCACGTGGATTTAAAACTTGGGCTAAGCTTGGGATAAGGAAACCCTGTTTTTGGTGAGAGAAGCCTCATCATGGCTACTGAATTCCATATGAACTTAACTGACTTTCTTCAACCATGAACCATTTTGCATCCAGCAATATAAATATACATGTTCATTAAAGCTGAAGGAAAAAAAAATTACTAGATCCTATACTAGCCAATTAGGATATCCCTAATAATATGTAAACTATGTGTGGAACGCTGATGCATAGTATAAAAATCATCCCTTGCTCCAAGCCAGATCCTGCACACTGGATTTCAGGGAGCTGGAGAGGAGAGATGCAGCTACAGAAGAAAAAGGCTATAGTCCCATCACTTCTCACCCATTCACAGAATACATGGCATTCTGTGAATGGAGGAGAGGTTATGCTGCATCCCCGCACACAAATTTGTATGCTACTGCATATTAAGGCATATAAAACTAAACGCTATGCACACCTGCGAGACCAGCATTTCTATTATACCAACTTGCTCTGTAAAGACAACCTCTTGAGAGGTTTCAGTCCACCAACCACGTAACCTACTGTACTATCAGACACAAAGAATTGAGATAAAACAAACCAAAAAAAAACCCTTAGACCACAGTAAACACAAACCAACTTCCTAGAGAAACTCCAAACAAAATGCGAGGTGCAGACACAGATGCACAATCCTTTCATCGCTGCTGTGCTATACAACACAGAATAACACACACTTTCCAGGGTCATCAACCCGCCTTTCGGAATGACCAAGTGCAGGACACCCACCCTAAAAACATTCCCCATTTCAGCCATTCTAAATTCCTCCCGCTCCCACCCATCTGTATTCAGAGTAACCACTCCCACACAAAGGCTGCTTTTAAAGTGACTGTAAAGCCTTTTTTTAAAAAAAACACACAAACAAACAAACATGTTATACTTACCTCCTCTGTGCAGTTGTGTTTGCACAGAGCAGCCTGGATCCTCCTCTTCTCAGGTCCCTCTTCTGCTCTCCTAGCCCCACCCTCCTGGTGAGTGCCCTCACAGCAAGCAGCTTGTTATGGGGGCACCAAAGCCGAGTCACAGCTCCCTGTGACCATTCAGACATAGAGCTGTGACCCGGCCCCGCCCCCTTTCTCTCCTCATTGGCTGACTGACTGACTGATTGACAGCAGCAGGAGCAAATGGCACCGCTGCTGTGTCTCAGCCAATCAGGAGGGAGAGTCATGGGACGGCTGAGGCATTAGTGGACATCGCTGGACACAGAGAGGTAACTAAGGTAAGTATTAGGGGGGCTGAGGGGGACTGCTGCACACAGGTGTTTTTTTTTTTTTTCTTAATGCATAGAATGCATTAGGGTAAAAAACCTTCTGCCTTTACAACCACTTTATCTTCCAGGTGTTCGAGGTTACTCCATAGAGGGGTGGGTGTTGTGTCCGTCAATGAACATCAGAGAAATGGATTTCATGGTAAGACAAAAAAATGGATTTTTGTAAAATCTTACCGTAAAATCCTTTTCTCTTAGCTCATTGACAGACGTAGTCCTCGGTGATACAGCACCTTTGGGTTATGTTGCCTCCACAGGAGTAGGACTAGACAGGAAATTAAAATGCTCTGGCCACACCCTAGGGGCAGTCCCAGAGGGTATATCCTCTCTCTCTCTGCCTCAGCAAATCAGTTATGTCAAAAAGCAGTCTTTAGAGATTTTAACGCAACCCAACTCCAAAACAGAGGGGCGGGGACTACGTCTGTCAATGAGCTAAGAGAAAAGGATTTTACGGTAAGATTTTACAAAAATCCATTTTTCTCTATCGCTCATTGACAGACGTAGTCCTCGGTGATACAGCACCTTCGGGACGTCCCAGAGCAGTATCACAAATGAGGGGTGGGAAAATGGAAATCAAATCCCAATCTAGAAGGCCCAACCGGTGCCAACTAGAAGTTTACAATGCTCATCCTTAATGATGAGACTCAAAAAAAAAACTCTCGAGGTAGACCACCGGTCTCCTCAAATTGCGGCCTGCAAAACCTTGCGGCCAAATGAGGCATCCGCCGATGCCATCACATCAATTTTATAGAATTTTGTAAAGGTATGTACCGACGACCAGGTGGCCGCCTTACATACCTGGACCACTGACGCCTGATGGCGAAAGGCCCAGGAAGTACTGAGCGCTCGAGTGGAGTGCGCCCTAACAGGGAACGGAGGACTCTGACCCTTAATAGAATAAGCCTGTACCACCGTCTGTCTAATCCATTTGGCAATGGTCGCGGCAGATGCAGGCAAACCCTTTCTGGGGCCATCCGTGATCACAAAAAGTGAATCCGTCTTACGGAATGATTCCGTAGCTTTCAGGTATACTCTGATTGCCCGAACCACATCCAAGGAATGCAACGCATGTTCCCGATGATGCTTGGGCTGAGGACACAAGGAAGGTAGTACAATATCTTCATTCAGATGAAAATCTGAAACCACCTTAGGAAGAAAGGATGGCTTAGGATGAAGTACTACCTTATCCCTATGAATCACTAGGTATGGGGACTGGCATGATAATGCAGCCAGCTCTGACACCCTGCGAGCAGAAGTGATAGCCACCAAGAAGGCCACCTTCTGGGATAAAGTAAACAAGGGAATCTCCCTGATGTTTTCAAAGGGAGGTTTCTGTAGAACCGAGAAAACTAAATTAAGATCCCAGGGCGGTAAGGGCGCGCGGACTGGTGAAGCCAGGTGCCGCACCCCCTGGATGAAATTCCGCACCAAGGACTTGGTAGCTAAAGGTTTCTGAAAGAAGATTGCTAATGCTGAAACTTGACCCTTGATGGTGCTCAAGGCTAGCTTCTGCTCAACCCCTTGTTGCAAAAAAGCCAATATTCGAGTCACCGAATAGGTACGTGGAGGAAATCCACGCAATATAAGTCTTCCATGTGTGATAATAGACCTTGCTGGAAGTCGCTTTCCTTGCTTTAATAAGGCTAGGAATGACTGAAGCTGACAAACCTCTGTCCTTCAGTACTTGGGTCTCAATGGCCAGGCCATTAAAACCAGCGACTGTAAAGCACGATGGTAAATTGGTCCTTGAGACCACAGACACTCCCTGAGACGAAGTTCCCACGGAACGTCTGCGACTAGCCTGTCCAAGTCGGCCAGGCCGGCTTGACGAGGCCAGCCTAGAATTTCTAGGACCACTGGTGCTGACTGGATCTGAACCAGGCGTCCCTAGAGCTATCTGGCCCCGACCATCCGAGAAAGTCTGGTCGTTTTCTGTTCCCACACATTTATCAGATACCTGATTGCTATCAGGAAGGGTGATCTTTTCTGGTTGAACCTCAGGGACCGAAGTCACCCGGCTAGAGGCTTCTTGGCCTGTCTGGTCAACCAGATCCGATTCCTGTGGGGAATTGAGACTAATCTTAGGAAAAGGTAAAGGAAAAGATCTATTCAGGGAACGGTGACTACCGCTCCCTGTAGTACTTAAATGTTGGAAGGGAAGAATCGCACCGGTAGTAGTAGTTGATGCTCGAACTAATGTCCTGAATACCGGTGAAAATAACTGATTTGCTGAGGCAGAGAGAGAGAGGATATACCCTCTGGGACTGCCCCTAGGGTGTGGCCAGAGCATTTTAATTTCCTGTCTAGTCCTGCTCCTGTGGAGGCAACATAACCCGAAGGTGCTGTATCACCGAGGACTACGTCTGTCAATGAGCGATAGAGAAATTCCATTTTCTCTTTTGTTCATTGACGGACACAGCTCTTTATCTTCTTGACCATGGGACGTCCCAAAGCAGTGTCAGACATGAGGGGTGGGAACAGCCGAAAAAAAAACTTCCAAAAGCTAAACATAGTCAACCAGGTAACTTGGAGCTCACCTAAAAAAAAAAAAAATACCCTGAAAGAGGACAACTCCCCTAAACAGCAGCCTGCAAATACTTGCGGCCAAAAGAAGCATCCACAGATGCCAACACATCCACTGTATAAAACTTTGTGAATGTGTGTACAAACGACCAGGTAGCCGCCTGCAAACATGCATCACTGACGCCTGATGCCAGAAGGCCCAGGAGGCACTAAGCGCCCGAGTAGAGTGCACCTTGACAGGGAAATATGGAACCCGATTGATTCAGGCGTATTCTATTAAGGGTCAGGTTCCATATTGCCCTGTCAAGGCGCATTCTACTCGGGCGCGTAGTGCCTCCTGGGCCTTCTGGCATCAGTGATGCAAGCTGGAGAGGAGAAAAGGCGTAAATCAGATGATACTGACTCCCAAGGAGCCACTACAGCAACTGTATTGACGACTAGAGGATCCCAAGACTGTGCCACAAACCTCTGAACCTTCCTATTGAGGCGAGGAGCCAACAGATCCACCTCTGGAGTACCCCACCGGAGACAACTGATGAAACCCCTCCAGATGAAGAGACCATTCTCCCTGGTCTAACGCCTGTCGACTGAGATAGTCCCCTTGCCAATTTTCCACCCCTGGAATATGCACAGCAGTGAGGGCAGAACTAATCTTTCTGCCCACCTTAGAATGCCAGCTACTTTCCGAGCCGCCAGGACACTTCTTGTGCCCCCCCTTGGTGATTGACATAGGCCATAGTCGTGGCATTGTCCAAGTGAATCAGCACCAGACATCCCCCTGGAGAGGACTTATCCAATGATCCAGACAAAGTCTGATTGCTCGGAGCTCCAGTAAATTGATCGGTAGTCTGGACTCTTCCCGAGACCAGACCCCCTGAGCACAATCTGTGCCGAGGACACCTCTCCATCTGGACAGGTGCATGCAAGTCCGAAGACTGTCTGCTGGTCAGCAAAAGCCGAATTGCCTCGTGCCACTGTTGGAAGTTTCTCCCAAGGAAGAGTCCAAAGTCAGACCCAGATAGACTAGGCCCGTGGACGGAACCAGGGCAGACTTCTGAAGATTCAGAATCCAACTGAACTCCCGCAGCGTTTGCGGAATAATTTCCAAGGTGTCCAACAAGGCGGACGAAGACTCTGCTCCTAAAAGCAGATCGTCCAGGTTCCCCAGTACCGTGATCCCCTACTGACGCAGTAATGAGGAGCGGAAGTGAGACCAAAAAGTAACATCACAAACTGATAATGCTCCTCGCCCCTGGCAAAATGGAGGAAACGCTGATGGGCAACACATATTGGGATGTTAAGGTAGGCATCCTTGATGCCGATGGAGATGAGGAAATCCACGATGTAGGGACGCCATCAGTGTGCGCATGGATTGCATGCAGAACTTCTGTGCCCACACAAATCAGTTTAGCGCCTTGAGGTTCAGTATTGGGCGCACCTTGCCCTCCTTCCTGGGAACTTAACAGGTTTGAGTAAAAGCCTTGAAAACATTCCGACTTTGGAGCCAGAATATTCACCTTGAAGTAACAAATCTTGCACCGCCCCATAGAGATCCTTTAAGCGATCTGGGGATAAGTGCAGGTTGGCAGGGAAGAACCTTTCCGGAGGATATGATCGAAACTCAAGCTTGTAGCCGGAGCGAATGACTTTGTGGACCCACTTGTCCTGGCTCAGGGAGGTCCACCGATCCAGAAAACAGCGAAGACGTCCCCCGCCCCAGATACAGATGAGGGCACCCCTTCATGCCGAGGAATTTTAGTCTTCAGATCTGGTAGCACGTGCTCGGGGTTTGCCCGACCAAGACTTTTTGGAACCCCCAGCGGAGGCCCAAAAGGGCTTGGATACCTTGTCTTGAGACCCTGAGAGACGAAAAAGTTACTTGTGAGCTGAAAAGGAGGGTCCCCGTCTGCGACGGGACTCTTTACCCCTGGAAGCCTAAGTAAGAGTACCCTTTCCCCCTGTAAGGCCCTTGATGTCATCACCCAGGGAATCTCCAAACAGGCGACCCCCCATGAATGGAAGATAAGACAAAGCTTTTTTATTTTTCTTTAGAAGTCTGGTCTGCAGACCAGCATCTCGGCCAGATAATGCGCTGCAGGACCACTGCTGAGCCACACCGTCTAGAAAGTAGGGGAGCAGCATCCAAAGAAATGTCACAGGCAAACTTTAGCCCTTGGACCAACTGATCGCCCAGCTCCACTAAGGCAGGGGGGAGCTGCTTCTTTTCCAGGTCCTGGCGAAAAAGCTTAGCCCACTCGGTCAGATTTTGCGACACCAGGGCAATCGTAAATCTTTATCGTACCCTCAAAAAAACAGGGCAGGTGTCCCACACAATAATGGCGGCAAGGCTGTAAAAAAAAAAAAAAAAAAAACAGCACTATCCCTTCTAAGGGAGGTGCCAAGCTGACCACATGGCCTAGCAGGCCGCAGTCTAAATTTTTGCGGAGGCCCAGCCCCAATTGCACGGATCCGTAGCCCAATAGAAGAAAAAAAAAAAAAAAGTGGGGGCTTAAGCTACACACACACACACACACACACACTGAGGCCCCCCCCCCCCCCCCCCAACGGCAGCGCTCGACTGGTCGGCATGGCCTAAATTTTTGAAGGCGCCCAGCCACCAGGACGCAAACCCCAGCGGAGCCAACCACCCAGGGGCAGCAGAGGGGAAGGCAGATGCTCAAACCGGAGGCTCACATAGTTTCTAGCGAGTAGGCCGCAAAGCCACGCCCTAAATTTTTAGCCAGATCCAGCCACGTACCGGTGAATGTTAAAACACCCGCTCCCCCAGCCCAACAACTGCTGCAGGGAGCCCAGAGGATATCCCTGCCCTAATCATCAACCCCCAGGGTGGCAGGGAACCCTGCCCAACCCCCCATTGCGCCCTATGGAAATCCCGGTTAGCAGCAACTTCAACCAGCCCCCTTAATAGCATGTGGCAACAGCTAGCTCATAACCTCACCCAGGGAGGGGAGGGTGGGTGGGGAGCTCAAAGACCCACAGTGACTAAAATTTTAGAGAGGGGGGGGGGGTGGGAACCTGGGGGTCCGACAATCTCAGTGAGGGGCCCACGTCCACCCCAAAACCCTCCGGGGGTAGTGGGGGGACAGCTACTTACCACACCAGTAACAAGGTTGGCTCAGCTCCGGACAGGACACTGCTCCATCGTAATATGGGTGCTGTCGGCCAGGAGCAAACGCTGCGACTCAGGCTGCAGCCAGGTCGTATGCACCCTCACGAGATGTTTAACTAACAAGCCAGGCCCAGTCCAGTCGGGCTATGTTGTGGCTGACCTAGGGAAGAGCTGCGGTCTGCATGCGCTTGCTGGCTGGACCCTAAGGATCTATATCATTCTGTTTGTCGATAAGTCCAGCACTTGATTGTAGCTCTCACAGGAACAAAAGAGGGGGAAAAAAAAAAAAAAAAACACAGGGAAGAAAAAAATTCCATGTAAAAAGAAAATTGCCAGGACCAGACATCCCAGCAAGGAACTAGGTCCTTACTCCTGACTAGGCAGAAAAAAAAAACAGAATAACTTTAGCGGGATGTGGGAGTATACCCCCAGGGACTGCCCAATAGGCGTGTTCTAACTTTTTCTCGCCCTAGTGTCCTATTCCTGTAGGGGGCAGTATAACCCTACATTCAAGAAGATGATGAGCTGTGTCTGTCAAACAAAAGAGAAAACTGGATTTTTGCCTTACCGTAAACTCCTTTTCTGTGATGTCACTGACAGACACAGCGCCATATGTTCTTGAACCTGGGGTTTATGCTGCCCCCTAGGAAAAGGACACTAGGCGGAAAAAAGTTTGACTACGCCTATAGGGCAGTCCCAGGGGTTATACTCCAACTTCCTGCTATAGTCTTCAGTTTTGTAACAAGCAGTGTCCGAACATAAAACCCAACTCAACAGAGGGGCGGGTGCTGTGTCCGTCACTGAACATCAGAGAAAAGGATTTCACGGTAACACAAAAATCCAGTTCTCTTTCGTTCATTGATGGACACAGCTCCAGATCTTCTTGAGTGCAGTGTCAACATGAGGGGTGGGAAGAACACAGCAATTACACTTCCCAAAAAGGCTAAATGTAGCCAACCAGGTAAAACAGGCAACCAACCAGGAACAACTGGAGCTCACCTGACAAAAACTTCACCCTCAAAGAGAACTAATCCCCTCCAACAGCAGCCTGCAAAACCTTGCGGCCAAAGGCAGCATCCGCAAATGCCAACACATTCACCTTATAACATTTTTTTGAAAGAGTGCACGGACGACCAGGTGGCTGTCTTGCAACTCTGCACCACTGACGCCTGATGACGGAAGGCCCAAGAGGCACTAAGGGCTCTCATAGAATGCGCTTTAACAGGGAAAGGAGGAGTCTGACCCTTCATGGAGCAGGCCTGCACCACCATCTGCCTGATCCATCTGGAAACGGTCGCAGCAGACGTGGCCAGCCCCTTACGGTTTCCATCTGTAAGGACAAACAGAGAATCCAATTTTCAGAATGACTCAGTCGCCGTCAGGTACACCCTGATCGCCCGAACCAAAGAATGCCATCCAATCTCTATAAGGTGCTTAGGCTTAGGAAGGAAGGCAACACATTTAAAAGAAAACCAGAAACGACCTTAGGAAGAAACGACTGGCAGGGATGAAGGACCACTTTGTCTCTGTGAACCACCAGGTAAGGTGAACGACAAGACAATGCAGCCAACACAGACACCCTGCGCGCAGAAGTAATAGCCACCAAGGCGGCAACTTTCTGTGAAAAAAGTAAAGCTCACAAATATTTTTAAAAGGCAGTTTCTAAAGAACCAGCAGCACCAAATTGAGGTCCCACGGAGCCAACGGAGATCTCACCGGGGGAGCCAGGTTGTGGACCCCCTGAACAAAAAGGTGTGAACCAAGGAATTCGTGGCCAACAGGCGCTGAAAGAAAAATCACCAGGGTACCACTTTTGATGGTACCCAATGCCAAACGGTGATCTACACCTCTTTGGAGAAACTCCAAGACAGGAGACACCGAGAAAGAACGGGTGGAAGCAGTCCCACAAAGCCACGTACATAAACGTCGTTTCGCGGGACAGAGCCGACCTGCCACAGTAAAACTATGGCAGGTGGTCGGCATGTGGTTAAATAAGCCCCCTTAAAGCAGAACTTTACCCATAACAACAAATAAAAATAATGTTCTTTAGCAAGGAACATACATTCCACCAGAATTCGTGTGTGCTGTAAATTGCCTTCAGCATTGCTCCTGTTTCCTCTTGCTGAAGGCGACCATTTTGCTAAAGACCAGAGCCACCAAGCAGCAGTAAATCAAAGTGAAACTAAACACTTTGATTTAAGGGTATAAAAAAAAAAAAAAAACAATTCCTGGAATTCCAAGATTGCCAACGGTCACATTTGCTTGTGTCCTCAACCAAACTGTCAAACCATCAAATTTCTGGTGTCATAACTGATCACATATATGCAGCACCATGGCAGTTGCAGATCAAACAGAAGCAGCTTCCTTGGCAGTAAATGATAGCAGGGTTTAACTCTGCTTTAAGGATGTCAGCAGATCGGCCTCTACAAACTCAGCCGTGCCTAAAAATGGAGAGCAACTGAGCATGTGCAGAGCAGGGTAAAACACGTATTGCTGGATTTTAAACAGTATAGACACTTATTTTTCATGTTTTCCATAGCAATATCTGTAAAAGGAGCCAGCCTAAAGTGATCTAGGAGGACTTAATTTTCTAACTAAAATTCCACTTTAATAGGGAGAGTAAAGAAAAACCAAAACAAAAATACTACCTTTTCTAGCCAACTCCATTTACAGCAAGATGTTACTTTATATTGCTGCAACCAATTTAAAGGACTACAAAAAATATATCAAACTGGACTGGTCCTGAGAGAAAGAGAGAGGAGTACACTGATAAAGAATTCAGGAACCATTCAGTCCAATCAAGGAGACAGGACATATGCCCTTCCATCGACAACAAAAGGATGTAACAAAGCTACTTACCGGTGGGAAGTCAAAATCTTTGTCGCTCGGTAAGTTTGTGATGTAATCAATTCGGAACTGGTTGTCCGGATTTGCTAGCTCCACTGGAGGTGACAGGTTGTTCATTGCTGCAACTATGGTCTGTAAAGAGAAAGTGAAAATTAGACTGCCGAATGCACTAAAGAAACAAAGCCAGATTATTTATTTGGCTACTTACCTCAATAGCCTCTTTAATATTATTCTTAATATCTTGTACTTTAACCTTTTTCTCTCTAGAAGAATACAGAAAAAAAAAGAAAGGAGGGTTGGAGATCAGTCACCATGCTGGTTGTAGAAATAAAGGGATACTAAAGTCTATTTTTCTTCTCTAACACACCTGTCATACTTACCTGCTCTGTAAAGTGGTTTTGCACAGAGCAGCACAGATCCTTCTCTTCTTGGTTCCCTCGCCAGCGCTCCTGGCCCCTCCCTCCTGCTGAGTGCCCCCACAGCAAGCAGCTTTGTATGGCGGCACCCGAGCCGAGCAACTCTCCACCTATTCAGACACTGTAGCGCTGTTCAGCCCTGCCCCTTCCTTTTCTATAGCTAACTGACTTTGATTGACAGCATCAGGAGCCAATGACATCGCTGCTGTGTCTCAGCCAATCAGAAGGGAGAGTCCCAGACAGCCGAGGCACTCGTGCACATCACTGGATGGAGAGGGGCTCAGGTAAGCATTAGGGGGGCTCCTTCACACAGATTTTTTTTTTTATCTTCATGCATAGAATGCATGAAGATAAAACACCTTCTGACTTTAAAACTCCTTTAAGACTGATTTTGCATCCTGCACAATTTAAAGTGGTTGTAAACCTTAGACATGAAATACGAACAAAGCATATCCCTCTAGTGTGAACTTGTCTCAATTAAACATGTAATTTCTGTCGGCTATCCTGTTCCTCTGCTATCTGCAGAAGTCACTTCTGACAAGTTTTTCTGACACCAAGAGAAAAAAGGTGACAGGGTAGAGGCAGTGCTGTATTTTGGCCTAGGCCAACAAGGCCCAGGCCTAGGGCGGCACTTTGCAGGGGGGCAGCAAAAAAGCCACCCCCTTCCACCTGAGACTCTATTGGCCACTGGTTGCTAGAACCGCCTCTCTCACGAGCCTCTCTCTCATTCCCCCCTCTCTCTCTCACCTCCCTATCTCTCTCACCCCCCCCTCTCTATCGCTCTCTCTCCCATCCCCCCTCTCTCTCATCCCCCTCTCTCATTCCCCCCCATCTCTTTCTCTCTCATCCTCCCTCTCTCATCCCCACACTCTCTCATCCCCCCTCTCTCTCATCTCCCCCTCTCTCTCTCTTTTTGATTCCCCCCTCTCTTTCGACCCCCCGCCCCTCTCTCCCTCCCTCACCCACCCCCTCTCTCTCTCTCCCTTCCTCCCTCGCCCACCCCCTCTCTCTCTCTCTCATCCCCCCTCTCTCTCTCCCTCACCCACCCCCTCTCTCTCTCCCAACCCCTCTCACCCCCCATCTCATGAGATCTCAGGGGTTCATGCTTGTAGTCCTTCAATTTTGGAGGGAGACACATCCGTTAAAAAACGAGTGGGGCAAAATTACATAATGGGGGGGGGTGCCCAATTTTAGTCTTGCCTAGGGCAGCACAAAACCAAAATACACCATTGGGTAGAGGCCTTCAGCATATTGACAACCTCAGCTCTGTTCTTGTGTAAAGGAGGGTGTGCCCCTTCCCTCCAATCCGCTCTCCTCACTGAGCTCTGCAGAGTGTAACTTCAGCTTTCCGCCCCCTTTTTTTCTGATTGCTCAGACAAGCGTTATAAATTCTGCACTTTTAAATGGATTTTGAGAATAGATGGCTGTAGATAAACACTGACAACCTATGTAGGAGGATTGGTGTCTCCGTGTATCACCTGAGGCCAGTTACCTCACTGGGTAAATAGAAGAGTTTACAACCACCCAAAACAGATCAATTATGGGTAAACTTCTTAACCAGTCACTGGTTTCTTATAATGTTCATGGAATCTGGTGGCAACATTTTATCTAATATCCAGTTTTGTCTACAAGATTACATACAAGAAATCACTACCTCCATGGATTGTTCAAATCTTTTCATGACTAAATGTGACAGAAGGAGTAGGACAGAGCTCCAGCAATAAAAGGAGAAGAAAGTGAACCAATAACTGCTTTACATGTTGGAGTTTTACCCTGAACACACATTTCACCAGGAAAAGTTCAACTGCGGGGATACACAATTCTGTTCTTACCCATGGCCATTTCAGACAACACTAATGGGAAGATTCTGCTGTGCCCCAGTAGTGGGTCTACTTCTTCCGAAAAATAATCTGTACTGAACATCGGGACAGCATATGCCATAATTTCTTCCACTCACCCACAAAGCGCATGTCCTATTCCTATGCATCACAACATACAACATTTTTTCGAACTTGCCTACTAAACAAGTTACCTTGCAAATCAAGAAGCACCACATTATTCATTTTTAGGAACGTGCACAATGTAAATAAGCTACTGGTTAGGCCTCATGCACACTGGACGTTTTCTCAGCTGCTGTTTTTGGCTTCAGGCGTTTCTTTCTGCAGCCTCCTGATGACGGACAGACGAAACGCGTAGAGCGTCATCACATCACATCCGCCTGGTTGGAACGCATATCCGGTTTGTGGAACGCACGGCGTCCCGGAAGTGCGCGATCGTTATTGGTTTTTACCTGCTGTTTGCTATCTATGATATTGTGAGGATAATTTGTATTAAATAAATAAACTTTACCATACAATACTACTCTATGTGAGGCCCTCTCTTCCCCACATATACCGAGGAACATACACGGAACGTATGAAATAACTAATGTGCAAAGAGACCAGACTCGGGCAGGCTATAGCTAGGATACCCAGTGGACAGTATCCAGAGCTTGCAGGACCGTCCAGGGAGACCAAGGGTGATCCGAGGAACATAAGAGCCAACTATTATACCAAGGCTCGTCACCCCCGTAGGGGTAATTATTTCTGGTAAGTGCGATCCTGGGGGTGCGGGGAGCACAGAGTGATCACCATATTCGGCACCCATAAGGATCGTATTAAGGCACCTGCACTGAAGTCACTTTGAACATTACAACATCCTTGCACCTTATAATTAACTGTAAAAGTTTCTCATATACTGGAAATAATCTATTGGACTGTTACTGGACTATACATTTTTTTTGATACAATATTTTTTGGCTATTTTATGATACAAAAAAATTTTTTGCTACAATTTTTAATATCTAGGTTTTATATATATTTCTACATGTGGTTCCCTGCTGATTTTATACTGTGTATTTTAGATCCGTTTTTATTCAGCAATCCATGAGTTGGATATAATATACATAGTGTTTCCACTGACAGATTCTAGCACTATACCAGTTTATTATTTTAGCTGTCACCTATATTTATAAATTCAGTAGCACTACTTATATTCACTTTTTCTTATATTACATTGTACCACTGCAAAAGGTTATAGGTTCACACTTGAATATATTAGGTTGAATTTTCACTGCAGCGATTTACACAATCGCATTTTCACTGTAGAGATCTACCAAATCGCATCAAGCGAGGTTACTGGTTGCACCAGTTTCTGTCACTAGACTAAGAACAGAGCACCTAGCACACCATTATTGTACACCCTTGTCTTGGGAATTATTTATTTTCAGATCACTATCATTACTTATATTTTTGCAATTCTTTAAGGAGTCATACATTTTTTTATATATTTTTATTGGTTCCTGGCACTATTGCACTTTATTTAGGGTTCACGATATTTATTAGGAAGTGATTTATAGGCAGCGCCATATACCTCCTTTTCTTTTACATCAATCAAAGGCTGTGTGGTGGAGCTCCCTCTAGTCACCTTTTTTTCTCTTGGTGTCAGGAAAACTTGTCAGAAGTGACTCATGCAGATAGCAGAGGAACACGATAGCAGACAGAAATGACACTTCGTGCTCTGGCTAGAGACAAGTACACACTATAGAGGGATATGCGCTTTGCTCAGGTTTCATTCCTGAGGTTTGCAACCACTTTAACAGAAAAAATCTTGGCACGTATGTCAGTCAACTTTCAGCTTTGAATGAGATCCTCGGCTATGAAAGACAATAACTGCCCTGAAAGATTCTGTTGAAAGTAAATCTGTCCCAAAATCAGGCAGCAGAAACCAAGTTTATAATGAAAAAATGCAGAGGCAGATTCCCCTAGGTGAAAATTGCTCATCAAAGAAATAAACAGATTGAGATATAAAAGCAGGACAAGTCGTGCTCGTCTCAATCCTTCACTTTCCAAGCCTTCCGTATGGTTCAGACAAGAGGAGGTGGGCCTCAATGACCCCTAGGGATGTGTGTGAGAAGAGAGGGGTGAAACTTAATCTGGAAGAAAAAAAACCTGCCCCAATAACTGGATCAATGACATTTGGATAACCTCACATTTTTGTCATCAAACTCTGTAAAAATTGGCCAGGTCTATGACAAATTCATTTAAAAAAAAAAAATAAATAAATAAAAAAGGTACAGCGAGCGGACTTTGTTTAGCATACTGGCCATGCTTCCCGGCTAGCACCAGCAATTTCCTGTCAGATTGCTCCTTGAGGCCACTGAATGCAGAAAGTATTTAATGCCCCATTTCTAATGAAGCTGGAAATGAAATTTAAAAACAGTGGTAGTCATCTCATCCATGTCCACTGTGGTATCATGTGATCCAGGGACCAAATAAGGCAGTCACTTCCCTTCTTGTACAGAAACACAAAGTCAATTAGTATGGTCAGGTTCTGAGACTTTCTGGAACAGAGGAATAGACACACTGTAAGTGGGAGGACGCAGCCGGCACTGACACACACAGCATCTTCTGTCTTGGCAAATCCACCGGCAAAGCGGTATCAATCTGTGCACCGGGGAACAGAACACGAGCACTGCCAACACATTAACCCTCGCAGCAGACGCACAAGCTTCAATATCCTTCCGTGGCAACAGGCAGGAGAGGATGTACACAGGCAAATTTCACTTCAAGGAGCATTACACACAAGGGGAAAAGTAAGGGTTAACAGTGCTATGAAGAGACAGCGGCTGCAGGATTTTTCCTTGTTTCTATAAATGGTGGTAATAGGTCTTCTGAAAACAGCCAGTGCTTGTATGAATGGTGGTAAGAGGTCCTTCTGAAAACAGCCAGTGCTTGTATGTGTCCCACGGTCTCCGCCCTATAAATGTAAAATAAGCACCTTGCCACCGCCTGGAGACATGGCCCAGCGTGGCCTGTTCTCCAATAACCAGAAGTGTACATAAAACCTCAATCAGGGTTACAGCAGACTAATTCAGACACAAGATGCCCGCTACCTTGTCAGAGCTGTCCTGCAGCGCAATGCACCCCTAGAGGGCATCAAAAATTCTAAGCCAACCTACTTCCACACCATATGTGTTGAGCTGTGCTGGGCAGTCTTGCCCAACAGAGCCTCACACAGACAAAGCTAGTTGTCTTCTGGCATAATAGTTCAGCTCACACCACACCACCATAGTGGTGTGCACTGAAGGCAGGACACGTACTTTTTTTTAAGTTTCAGCCCGTGTTGCAACGCAGTACATTGCATTGCGACCTGTTGAAGTGAATAAAGATGAATGAATTGCCGGTTTGTGACATTTAAATAAATTAGAAAAAAAAGTAAACCGCCAGATATGTCATGTATGATGCATCCAGCACCAATCCCTTCACAGTGCCGACCATTGGCAGATGAGAGCAGCAGCAGGCGTCTCTCTAACAGATATAGAATATCAAGCTTAGTTTGCATTTACACAAATACAAGCTTACTTTTAGGCCCCTTTCACACAGGCGGACCGTTCAGATCCGCCTGTCCATTTTTGGCGGATCTGAACGGTCCCCCCATGCATTCCTGTGGGGCATCGGATGGCAGCGGAGACATGTCCGCTGACATCCGATCCGTCAAATCTGGACGGATGGAAACCCTATTTTCCATCCGTCGAGCGGATCGGACCGACGGTCTGTTTCCATCCGATTTCCCCCATAGAGATGCATGGGGAACTGACAGCTGTGTCTCCGCACACAGCGCGGAGACACAGCTGTCCTGCTGCTCAGCAGGGGATCGGCGGCTCGATCCCCCGCTGAGAAAAACGGAATCCGTCCAACGGACGGATAGTGTGAAAGGAGCCTAAAGAAGAACTCCACTGTTCCAAGTGTAGGCAACCTCAACATGCCAACCTCTTGTTAAACTACAGCTTCCATGAGGCCCTGCAAGCTTCCGACAACCACCCATATAACTCCCAAAGGTAGAGGCATCATAGTATCTGTACTGTAAGCTCTGAGAAAGAGGAACGCGTAATCTGCGTGGTGGACATGTATCTGAAGGTGTGAATGGCATTGATATGCTTATGTCATTTTTTTATGAGTATATTGGAATATTTGTTTTAATATCAAAGAGTTCTACAATAATACACTAGCCTAGTGCGCCTCCTTCCTATGCTTGTGTATCACAGTATTTGTAGTTTCAGAACAGATGGAATGCCAGGGTTGGGTTGGCTTGCCTTCCCTTGCACTATAGTAAACTCATTTAAAAGAAAAAATGTATCACTGGTTAAAAAAAAAAAAACTAATATATATATATATATATATATATAGTATAAAAAAAAGATGGCTTTCCAATTTCCTCCTCCTTAGTCTTTCCTAGTTGTCAATGTATAGGACCAGACCAACAATCCGGCCCTCACTGGTATCTCCCAGCTGATAAAACGTATCCCCACAACCTGATGTTCTTACAATGCAGCTTCCTGGTAGGAATGCTCTTCATTAGGGTTATAAAATAAAGTTTAGTTACTATTGTGTTTCCCCCGAAAAGAAGACCGGGTCTTCTATTAATTTTGGTTACAAAAAACAAACTAGGGCTTATTTTCAGGGGATGTCCTATTTATTTTCAGAATGTACAATAATCTACATGTATTCAAGTACAATCATGTCATCTTCTTCTGGATCATCATAACTCTCCAAGCCCAGAATTCCGGCCTGAATTTCTTGCATCTCAATTGCCTTTTGAACCATTGTGCCTAATCTCTCATGTACAGCAATAGAGCTCTCCTGAAATGAGTACTTCTTGTCCATGTAGCCTGCTTGTAGGGCTTTGGCAACACAGCGGTCAGTGAATTTTACCCATGAATTCTTCACCCATGTCACAACCTCTTTCAGGCTAGGCTTCACAGTTTCCACGCTGATTTCTCTCCAATATATTTTCAGTGTATGCATTGATATCCATGCCCAAATGGTCCTTGAATGGCTTGTTTATTGCAATATCAAAAGTCTGGAGATAAGCAGTCACTTCTTGCAGGAATCATTACTTGATCTCTCTCTGCAAGGAAGTTTTTCATGTCTTTTGCGTGGTGTGTGCTGGCTGAATCCCAGAGTAGCAGACCTCTTCGGCAACTCTCAAAATAAGTGGCAGCATTAAAGCGACCCAATTCCTTATAACCGCTTGTGTGCACCAGGCTTTTTCGGTTTCAAGAGCATAAATGCCTGAAACCAGTGGCGGCCAGTGTACTTAGGGTGCAGGGGCGCCACCCCCCCCATCCATGCGTCCGGCCCCCTAATCTGCATGCAGGGGCGCCAGACGCATTGAGTTCAATGGGGATTTTTTTTTTTTACATCACCTGATTAGAGCCAGAGGCTCCAATAGGGCGATCCAAAGGGTGGACCCGGGGCGCAGAGCAGTGCGTCCCGAGCCCACCTATTGTGTGACAATAGCAAATGAAAATTCACTATTGTCACACCGATCCTCCTCCTGGCCAATCAGTAAGCGCGTCCGATACGCGCTTCCTGATTGGCCACAAGGCAAACCCCATGCCATTGGCCGAGGAGGAGGCGGGAGCGGAAGGACTGGAGGAGACGTGCCGCCGGTCACCGGGACTGAGGAGAAGCCGCCCGTCGCTGCTCCAGGTAAGTAAGGGGGCACGCACGCTGATCTCTACATTGGGGGCATGTATGCTGGTCACTACATTGGGGGCACGCACGTTGGTCACTACATTGGGGGCACGTATGCTGGTCACTGTGCATTGAAAGGGGGCACGCTGGTCACTGTGCATTGAAAGGGGGCACGCTGGTCACTGTGCATTGAAAGGGGGCACGCTGGTCACTGTGCATTGAATCCTCTCCTCCTTGCCCTTTGCGATGATTAGAGGTGTGGCTTTCTTTCCACCCAGACAAATTGCCAAAACAAAGGTAACACGTGCACTTTCATAACCAGTGGAGGGAATGTAGATTGACGAGGATCCCTACTGATAAAAAGGTATCATTAGGGATCCTTGGCCAATATACACTGCAGTTTTATCCATAGCGATCATGTTGGACTGTTGGTATTTAGAAAAGTTGATGCCATCAACAAAGAGCTTAAATGCACGTTTAACAACTTCAGTATCTTCCAGCTTGGAACAGTGTCGTTGATCTTCTTAGAGACAGTTCATTTCGCTGAAGGAAGCCATCCAGCCAGTGGTGTGATGCTTTGAATTCTTCTGGGGAGATTTCAAACTGTTGTGCCATTGCAAGGGCAAATGCTCGAATATCAGCCCTGCACACAACCAAAGCCTTTGCTCTCTTGTCAGCAATCCATTCACAGAGGTCTTCCAGCTCAAGAAATAATGGCTGCCGACCTGATCCACACTTGCGCTTCTTAGCATTACCCTCGTCCACCTTTTGACTGAGCTTGCCATTTTTGGACCATTCGGAGATCTAACTTCATCTCTTTGCAGAAAGCCGTAAGATTCTTGCCTTGGGAGTCCTCCACGATTCCTTTATTGTGCTCGATGGAATAGCGGTTTCTTTTTAAAAATCATTTTGTCTGGGGATTAAAATACTGTACCATATTAATACCGTATAAGCATCAAGTGCGCAATAAATCTCAAGTCTGTCTGGTTGACAATCTTAAAGTAGAAACTTGAAAAAAAATATATATTTTTTTTAAAACATAATTTTTATAAAAAGGCTTACATAATTTTATAAGGATCTTGTAACCAAGATGTTTTTTGAGGAAACAAATGATGTCAAAATACTGACTTCTTACATTTTATTCCTCAAAAAACATCTTGGTTACAAGATCCTTATAAAATTATGTAAGCCTTTTTATAATTACCGGTACGAAATCCTTTTAATACAATTTATCTAATGCTTTTTTTTTTTTTTTTTTTTTTATAAAAAACCTTATGCAGTGTTTCTCCTGGTACCTTATTCTCCCCTGGGTGTCACATGACCTGCCTGAGCTGCTCTTCTCCTCTCCGAGATCCCGCACTGGTGACATCAGCTCGCTCCAGGCACTGAAGAGGGAGGGGCCACAGACATCAGCCGGGAGGAGTGGAGAAGATCTCCGGCGGGTCAGCAGCCCTTTAAATAAGGTTTTTTTTATCACCGTACATACCGTAATGCAGTTACAAAGGAAGCACCGTATAGCGGTATAATTTTACCAAACTTTTTTTTTTCCCCTGAACTTTACTAGCGCTTATTTTTGGGGTAGAGCTTATATTGCAGCCCTCCCCTATAATCAGACTAGGTCTTATTTTTGGGAAAACACTGTATTAGACTACACCTAACATTCTACATTTGCTGCATTTAACAACATTTGCCTTTCAACAGCATTTGATAGGAATTTCTATTCAGCAAAGATGCTTAATGAATGCATTCACCATGTCTGCGACCATATCAGCTGTGAATGTCTGATGCTGCTTTAGTTACCATTGGCATATTGGATGCTTGTTGTGCCAATGCCCTAGTTACAGGTGCTCACTTCAGTATGGTACACGACCATCTTCAGGCAGGTAAGAAGTTGTGCTGCAATTCGTCCATTTTATTTCTAATAACCAATATGAAGGAAATTCTAATTTTGGTGTGTGTGTTTGTGTGTATGTAGCGCCCTACGGGTAGGCGCTAGGCAAATGTATAGTGGGCCTTGTTTGCCTAACAGCAGGGCCATTATTTATTTTTGCCAGGGTGTCATGGCTTCCAGGTGTGCCTGCTGAGAGGGGAGTCTCCCCACTGGTCCCTATGAGAGGCTTCTCATGAGGCAGTGGAGGAAACCCATAAACAATAAACTATCAGCGCAAAACCTAATACGTGATGTACATACAGTGCAAGCAAAATTAAATCACTGTGCGTGAAAATAAATGTGCTTAAAAATGTGCATAGAAATGTACATAAACAAACAATGAATGTGCATGAAAAAATGGCCGGCAGCATACACCAATCGTGTCCACACTTCACAATCAAAAATCACATAAATAGAAAACGTGATGCGCCAGACGTGCACAAAATTATTCCTAAAGTGACTATATGAATGAATTGATGAAAGTCCACATGTACAATTCAATAATAATCGTGCTCAAAATCAATTGTAAATGTGTAGAAGTGTCCAAGTTGAAGCCTCGATCCCGTGAGAGATAAATAAAAACACCAGTGTGTTGAATCCCTCCACCTGAAAGATTGGCCTCTCACCTCAATATGGGACCCAAACGGGCCAGCATTAGCCTTTATGAGGATAATGGACTTCTGGGATGACTCTCCAGCCTTTCACCTCCGGAGGTCGCCGGGACATATAGTAAGAAACAAAGGCAAAAATCTAGTGTTCTCTGCTTATAAATGTGTAAGCTTTATTGAGTAAAAGAAAGCAACTCACATTATACGGGCACTCAGCCGTGCCTGCTGGTATGGCAATCAGTAGCTAGTTCCACCCGAGAGACGATCGGCGTCAGCCACGCAAGCTCCGCCCCCCCTATACGTGTTACGTCAGAGCGTACGGCTCCGTTGACTTCCTCGGTAGTGGAGGAAACCCAATCAGGGGACACAGAAGGCAGATTATGCCGCAAGGGATTCTGGGAGTGGGTATAAGTTTGTGGGAAGTGCATTACTGTCTTGGTGGGAGCAGAGTCCCAGGAGTGAGTGAAGGGCTATCTCTCCTCCTGTTTGAGGAAGAGGATGATTTGGGTGCTGCCTGAAAATCCAGAGAGTGCTGAGTTGAGCTGAGGGGGATACGGTGTGTCGAGAACCAGCAGAGAGCGAGAGGGGTCAAGTCCCAGGAAAGCCTACACAGGTCGTACTGAGTATTGCCCCTGGGGGTCTGCCTGAAGTGTTAGAGGGGACCACTCCGGAGAGGGTTCTAGGATCCAGATATCAGCTAGCTGTAAAGGCGGTACCTAGGTTGAGGACCCTGAAGTGACAGAGGGGGTACCTAGTCAGGGGACCCTTAAGAGTTAAAGGGGGCACCTGCAGTTTGGGCCCTGAAGAGACAGTGTACAGTGTCTTAGTTGAGAGTTGCAGCCATACAGGATTTGACAACAGTCTACCTCAAGCCAGTGCAAGGCTGGAGGAAGAAGTTAGTGACTTTGCAGTACAGCAGTGTTCGTAACTCATTGTTCTACAGTCCTGGATCTTCTGAACTCAAGGTCGAGGATCTAGCACTTCTTTCAAGTTACACTGTGTTCTGAGCGTCAGTGAGCGTTGGCTGGCATCAAAAGACAGCGTTAACAGACATTTTCCTGAGAAAGTCCCAAGTTGTACTTAGTTGAGCCTAAAGGAGTATCCCACTCATTCACTTCTCTCATCCCTAAAGGAGTATCCCACTCATTCACTTCTCCCATCCCCTTAATTACAGTAAAACAAAGATGCCTGAGTCGTCCCATGTCTCAGTTCTCACACCCAGGGTCACAGCTCACATGGGCTGGAGAGGTAACCGGTTACAATGGCAGACCCACATCAGGCCCAATGCCTGGAAAACCTGCTACATGTATATTCATAGATTTCAATAACGCAGTCATGTTATAATGCAGAAAATACAGACTGAAGCACATAGGGCCTCAGTTATAAAGCACAGTCCATTAGGCTGCTTTAAAGAGATCCTGTCTCCCTTGCCCATTCAGGGCTCGCCACAACTCACTTATGCTCCCCTAGCCAGCAATCCCTCAACACTTATTCCTTGGTTACACTCAGCACAAAAAAACCCACTTTGCCATTACGACCTCCCATCATGTAACAGAGCTTGAGTCCAATGATTGGCTGTGTCACATGGAGGTGGTCACATGCTCCCTCATTCCTGGAAGGGCTGGATTTTATAGCCAACTGAAGAGCAGCAACAAGGCGAGTATCAGAGGATTGGGGGGCCCCTATACACATATATGAATAGGCAAAGTGTCTCAAAAAAAATAAATAAAAAATAAAAAAAAAATAACACACAGAAGCGCATATTTAAACTGCTTTACAATTGTGCTTAGTGCTTCGCCAGTTAGTGGCTGGACTCTCCTGTAAAAAATGAGTTCTCTGCAGGGTTAAGCAGAGAAACTTCATAGGACACAAAGCTCCATGACACGGTCTGTATTTTATGAATGAAACACAAAAAATGTAGGCCAAAAGGAGTACCTTGTGCAGACAGAGTGGATTGGATTAAAATCATGACAATTTCAATCATGATTTATATCACTAGTAAAAAGGCTTGATTTTAATCATAATTTTTAAAGAGCAACTGTTACCTCTGTCCCGCAGTGGCTCCTCCCCTGACCCGCTGTTGACTCACCGACCGTCCTATTCACTTTAATGGGACAGCTAGTGAAACAACAAGCTAAGGGACATTGCAGCAGAAGGCGAGTGGATGCCCGCTAACAAGCGCTGCTATGATGGATCTGAAATTACAGGTGCTCTTTAAATGTAAGGACTCATTCTTGCTGGTAGCCAATGTAACATTGTGTGAATGCATCGATGCAGTTGCAGTGCTTGGATTCGTTGAATGAGTTTACCAAAAATGCAAATATTGCAGAATATACAGCCTCATGCTACATAACCAAGCTCCATTTCATGCTGAATAAACTTAATTATTAATGTATCTTAAATAGAAAACCAACTTTAGATACACTTTTACCCCAAAAAGCATTTTATTAAAATAAATTTGAAAAAAAAAAATATATATATTTTGGCTTTTTGGGCTTACTGTACTGTAAAATCCACTTCTCGGAGTTCGAAAAACACAGCGTTTCATAAATCATAACTAGTGGGTTATATTGCCTCCTCCAGAAGTAGGACTAGGCAGAACAAAAACACACCTGGCTACACCCATGGGCCATCCTCAGCTTGGTATACAACTCCCCTCTTTGCTCTAGGCAAGCAGTATTAGAAGTATCAGAACTCCATGGAAGGGCGGGTGCTGTGTCCGTACTCTTTTTACTGCAAGTACAAAAATTCAATTTTCTCTTTCGTTCATCAACGGACACAGCGCTCCATAAATCATAACTACTGGGACGTCCAAAAGCAGTGTCAAGAGGAAAATGGGGGTGGAAAAAAAAAAACCACAAGACTAAACACACAAGAGCCCTTAACCAGGACACAGGAGCCCCGTCTGAAAAATAAATGATTAACCACTTGCCGACTGCCGCACGACTATCTACGGCAGCGGTCAGCCCCTCACAGGCAAAGTGACGTAGGGCTACGTCACTAGCTTGTGAGGGTCTAGGGAGCGAGCGCACGCCGCCGGAGGCGCGCTCCCGCGTGGTCACGGACCCCCCCGTGCGTGTGACCGGCGGACCCGATGTCCGCCGGCCACTCTGCGATCGGCGGGGGAGAGGGAGAAAGTCAGGCAGCTTGTGTAAACAAGCTGCCTGTCATTCTCCCCTCTGTATGAGAGATGATCATATGGATCTACTATGTAGATCCGTTGATCACTCTGCATACAGCTGAAGCCACAGCCAATCACAGTTAGAGTCACGCCCCTAGGGACACACACAGCCCCTCCCTCTCAAATAAAGTTAACCCCTTCACTACCAGTGTATTTTTACAGTAACAGTGCATATATATAGCACTGATTACTGTAGAAATGTCACTGGTAACCCCAAAAGTGTCAAAAATGTCAGTCAAGGGTCCGATCTGTCCGCCGCAATGTCGCAGTACCGCAAAAAAAAAAAAAAAAAAAAAAAAAAAAAATCGCAGATCGCCGCCATTACGCGTTAAAAAAAAAAAAAAACAACATAAATGACAAAAATCTTTCCCTTAGTTAGTAAATGCAATAACTTTTGCGCAAACCAATCAAAATAGGCTTTTTGCGATTTTTTTTACCAAACATAGGTAGCATAAAACAAATTGGCCGAAAATGTTAAAAAATTTTGATTTTTACATTTTTTGGGGGGGAATTTCATATTAAAAAAAAGGGAAAAATATTGCTATTTTTTGCAAAATTTACGCTCTTTTTTTGTTTATAGCGCGTGATCAAAAAAAATCGCACAGGTGATCAAATACCGCCAAAAGAAAGCTCTGTTTGTGGGAAAAAAAGGACGCCAAATTCGTTTAGGTACAGCGTCGCACGACCGCGCAATTGTCCGTTAAAGTCACGCAGTGCCGAATCGCAAAATACCCCCTGGTCGTTTAGCAGCCAAATCCTCCGGGGCTTAAGTGGTTAAGGAAAAACACCCCTCAAGAGGGAACAGCCCCTCCTAATCAACAGCCTATAAAACTTTGCAACTAAAAGAAGCATCCGCAGAAGCCAAAGTATCTACCTTATAGAATTTTGTGAAGGTATGCACCGATGACCAAGTGGCCGCCTTACAAACTTGCGATATTGATGCCTGATAACGGAAGGCCCAATAAGAAATCAGTGCCCGAGTAGAATGCGCTGTGACAGGGAAAGGTGGAACCTGACCTTTAATGGAATAGGCCTGAGTCACTGTCTGATCCATCTGAAGATGGTAGCCGAAGAAGCAGCCAGCCCTTTTCTTGGTTCATCAGTGTCCACAAATAGCAAGTCTGACCTCCAAAAGAAATGCCAGATATACCTGAATCACACTAACCACATACAAGGCATGCAAAGCAAATTCCTTTTGATGAGCTGGCTTGGGACACAAGAACACAAGGCAACACAATGTTCTCATTCAAATGGAAGACTTTGGGCAGGAATGATGGACAGAGGGACGAAGTACCACTTTATTCCTATGGATCAATAAAAAGGGTACTGCGACAGGATGATGCCGCCAATTCGGATACCCTGCGGGCCAAGGTAATAGCCACCAAGAATTTCAACTTCTGGGAAAACGTAGGCTAGAGAATCTACCGAAAATTCTCAAATGGAAGTTTCTGGAGAACCGAAAGTACTAAATTTAAATCCCATGGAGGCAAAAGACGTAATCGGCTGCATGCACTCTGAATATTTTCTAAACTGTGCAAGTTTAGGAGATATTCACACTATCTACAGGTAAGCTTTACTATAGGCTTAACTGTACGTACATGTTAAAAAAAAAAAAAATAAATGGATTTTACGGCAAGTTAAAAATCCTATTTTCACTTTCGTTCTTTGACGGACACAGCTCCTGATCTTCTTAACCATTGAGACGTCCCAAAGCAGTAGTAAACATGAGGGGGTGGGAAAAGAAATGCCCAAGGCCAACTAAAGCCAACCAGGTAAACAGGAGCTCCACCAAAACAACCAGAGCTCACCTAAAAAAAAAAAAAAAAAAAAAAAAAAAAAAACAAACAATACACCCTCAAAGAGGACCAGATCCTCTAAACAGCAGCCTGAAAAACCTTGTGGCAAAAGGAAGCATTCGCAGATGGCAACACATCCACTTTATAGAACTTGTGAAAGTGTGCACCAACTACCAGGTGGCCGCCTTGCCGACCTGCATCATTGACGCCTGATGACAGAAGGCCCAGGAGGCACTGAGCGCCCGAGTAGAGTGCACCTTGACAGGGAAAGGAGGAACCTGACACTTGATGGAATAGGCCTGAATCACGGTCTGTCTGATCCATGTGGAAATAGAAAGGGTTGCCCACTTCCTCTGCGACTGAGGCCCATCCGTTAGCACAAATCGTAAATCTGATTTCCTAAAAGACTCCAGAGCTGCCAGGTACATCCTAATCACCCAGACCACATCCAAGGCATGCAAAGCAATTTCCTTGGGATGTTTTTGCCTAGGACCCTGGGAAGGCAACACAAATGAATATCAGACAACCTGAGGAAGGAACGATGGACAGGTCCAAAGAACCACCTTATCTCTGAACCACCAACTAAGGAACGACAGGGTAACGCCGCCAATTCAGGCACCCTGCGCGCAGAGGTGAAAGCCCCCAAAAAGGCCACCTTCGGGGACAGCGTAAGCAGGGTAATCTCCGGAAGATTCTCAAAAAGAGGCTTCTGGAGGACAGAGCACCAAATCCAGGTGCCAAGGTGGCAAAAGAGACCACACTGGAGGTGTCGCGTGCCTAACTCCCTGAAGAAAAGTAGGCACCAAGGAGTAAGTGGCCAAGAGCTGTTGAAAGAAGACCACTAAAGCAGACATCTGACCCTTGATAGTGCTCAAGTTCAGTTTCTGCTCAACCCCCCGTTGAAGGAAGGTCAAGATCCAAGCCACCGTAAACAGAGTATGAACCCCAAGAGACTCACACCACGCAATGCACGTCTTCCACATACGATGGTAGATCTTCCTAGAAGTAGATTTCCTAGCTTTAAACAGCGTTGGAATCACCACATAGACAAACCTCCATCCATCAGCACCTGGCGTTCCAACTGCCATGCCATCAAAGCCAGCAACTGCAAAGCAAGATGGAAGATTGGTCCTTGGGACAGCAGATCCTCCCTGAGAGGAAGCTTCCAAGATCTTTGGCGACCAGCCGCACCAGATCGTTGTATCAAGCCTGGGGAGGTCAATACTGGGGCCACTAGGATAACCGGAAATCCCTTCTGCCTCAATCATGCGTAGAAATCTTGGCAGAAGCTTGAGAGGAGAGAAGGCGTAAATCAGACGATACTGACCTCACTGGGCCACCGCCGCATCCTGTGACCAAGCCACAAACCTCTGCACCTTTCTTTTGTCGGGACGAAAACAGATCCACCTCGGGGATGCCCCACCAGAGACAAAACTGATGACACCACCGGATAAAAGGGACCACTCCCCTTGGTCCAACGCCTGGCGACTGAGATAATCAGCCTGCCAGTTTTCCATCCCTGGAATGTGTATGGCAGAGAGGGCTGGAGCGAATCAGAATGCCGGCTACCTTCAGAGCCCCCAGGACACTTCTTGTGCCCCCCTGGTGATTGACATAAGCCACAGCCCTGGCATTGACCAATTGAATGCTCACTGGACATCCCTGAAGACGATCTGTCCAATGTTCCAGGCACAGTCTGATGGCTCAAGGTACCAAGACATTGATCGGTAGGTCTGGACACTTCCAGTGTCCAGACCCCCCGAGCAGAAATTTTAACGCTCATGTAGCCAGACCGAATTAACTCATAGACCCACCGGATTTGTACCAGGGCGGCCCATGGGTCCGGGAACCAGCGAAGATGCCTCCCACCCCCGATACAGTTGTCAAGGCCTTTTTCGAGGTCGGGTCCGCAGACGAGCATTTGAGCCAAAGGACCATTGCCGAAAACAGAGAACAGAGCCACTAGGGAAGCTGCTTCCGAAGAGGCATCACAGATAAAACTGCAGCCCTTGGACCAGCTGGTCTGCCAGCTTAGCAAAACCAGGGGGGAGCTACTCCCCCTCCAGGTCACGGCGCATAAGCCTAGCCCATTCGGTCACTCTGCGACACTAGGACAATGGTGAACCAGCCGAGGTGTACATATTGCGGGCCACTGCCCCCCTGTCAGCCGGATCCTTAGAGGTCGGGGACTCTTCAATTGGAATCATGGTTGCCTTGTTCAATCTGAAAACCGGAGGGTCCACCACCGGTAGAACAGTCCACTTCTTAAGAAGGGACTCCTCATAGGGGTATCGCTTAACAAAATCACTTAGGGACCCCTAAGGGGACGCTTTGGTCGTCCCCACTTTTTAGTGACAATTCTGTAAAAATAGGAGGGGAAAAGGAACACCTTTTCCGCTCTGGATGGTTTGTGAATGCCAAAGGGAACCTCCGCCACAGCTTTAGCTGCGTCCTCCATCTTTAAGGTCTCACGCACAGCTACAATCAGTGCGTCCACCAGCGCTTTTTCGTACGCGGTTGCAGAATGGGAGGAATCCATCGAGGATTGAGGGCACATGGTCTTAGATCCAGCAGGGTGACCCACGTCTGCGGCGGCCAAATCAGATTCAGGATCTGATGAGACAGATGAGTCAGGGGAAGAGGGCGTGCTTTTTGCCAGAAGGTCGCCCAAAAGCCACCTCCACCTGGGACAACATGGACTCCAGGGCCGTCGTCAGTGCATCAATGGATAGATCGGACCCAGAGGGCCCCGCAGCTTTAGAGAGGGGATCTGGTGGGAGGGATGTGCTCCAAAGACACCATGAGTCACCAGGGGGAACCCACAAAAAAGGGACAACCTACACCGCTCTGGCAGCCCATCCAGTTGCCAGCCTCAGAGCACCAATTGATCTTTAGTAGAGAGGGAGAGGACCCCACCAGACTCACCACCCCACATAAACCAGGCACCGCAGCTACCAGGAGAATCTGCACTGCAGGAACTGCGATTAGGAGTCCAGGAGTAAGCACCAGGTGAATGAGGGGAGGCTCCCACTGCTAAGATCCCCGCCCAGAAGGCTCCACTGTCATGGCTGCCGCTATTTTCAATTGCAAACCACCGAAAAATGGCCGCCGGACTACACAAACATGGCTGTGCATTAAGCACACAAGCTACAAGAAAATGGCAGCATCACAAGGCTCCCAGGGACCCAGGAGGGATCCCTAGGCCTCACAAAATGGCACAGACAGGAGGGGGAGGGGAGGGCCCACCAGGTAAAGCCCCCCGACAGCCGATTGCCCAGTCGCAGGCGCTGTGCCCCCCCCCTCCCCCAGCATCACCAGAACAACACCCTGTCCCCACCCTGGGCGGTGGACCAGGACACTGCACAGCCCCAGTAAAGGGGGGGGCGCGCGCGAGATGGCCCACAGGGACAACCAGACAGATGAAGGGGGGGCGAGATGGCCCACAGGGAGTTTGTAGCGGCCGACCTAGCATGGAGCTGTGGTCTGCACGTGCTTGCTAGCCAGGTGGATCTAGAATATCCAGCCCGTCGCCCAGTCTGGCAGTTGATAGTAGATCTCACAGGAAAAAATTCAGGAGAAAAAAAATTCTATCTAAAAAGAAAAAAATTGCCAGGACCAGAGATCCCAGCAAGGAACTCGGTCCTTACTCCTGACTAGGCAGAAAAAAACTGAGTAACTATAGCAAAGAGAGGGAGTATACACCCAGGGGCTGCCCATAGGCATTGCCATACTTTTTTCCGCCTCGTGTCCTACTCCTGTAGGAGGCAGTATAACCCAATTGTTGAGAACATCGGGATCTGTGTCAGTCAATGACCGAAAGCAAAAAAAAAAGGATTTTTGACTTACCAAAAAATCCTTTTCCTTGATGTTCATTGACAGACGCAGCTCGATATCCTTTTTTGACCATTGGGTTTATGCTTTCCCCTACAGGAGTAGGACACTAGGCAGGAAAAATCTTTACCATGCCTATGGGGCAGTCTCTGCAGGCATACACCCACACACTCAGGCTTCAGTTTTGTTGCAAGCAGTGTTTAGAAGAAAAAAACCCCATCCCACTCATAATTAGAGGGGCAGGTGCTGCGTCTGTAAATGAACTTCAGAGAAAAGGATTTTACAGTAAGTCAAAAATCCAGTTTTCTCCATTGTTCATTGACAGACGCAGCTCCGTATTTTTTCTTGACCATTGGGATGTCCCAAAACCTGTATTTGCATGAACAGGAGGGAAAAAAAAAAAAAAAAAAACGCAGAAAAGAACGTAATTCCCCAAAAGCTAAACTTAGCCAACCAGGTAACGCAGAGCTCAACCAGGAACAACTGGAGCTCACCTAGAAACAACATACACCCTCAAAAAGACAAATTGCTCTTTTAAACAGCAGCCTGCAAAACCTTGCAGCCAAAAGAAGCATCCAAGGATGTCAACACATCTACTTTGTAGAATTTTGTGAACGTGTGCACAGTCAACCGAATTGCCGCCTTGCAAACTTGCATTACTGACGCCTGATGGTTAAAGAGCCGAAGAGGCACTCAGCACCCTAGTAGAATATTCCTTCACAGGGAAGGGAGGAACCTGACCCTTCAGTGAATAAGCCTGTACTACCGTATGCCTGATCCATCTGTATATGGTCGCAGCAGAAGCAGCCAATCCCTTTCGAGGTCCTTCGATGAGGACAAAGTCCGATTTCCTGAAAGATTCAGTAGTCACCAGGTAAACTCTAATTGCCCGAACCACATCCATAGAATGCAAAGCAAATTCCTTGGGATGCTTGGACTTAGGACAGAGTGAAGGCAGCACAATGTCTTTATTCAGAAACCACCTTAGGAAGAAACAACTGATTAGGTCGAAGTACCACTTTATCTCTGTGGACCACCAGATAAGGTGAACGGCAGGACAGCGCCACCAATTCAGATACTCTGCGGGCAGAGGTAATAGCCACCAAAAATGCAACCTTCTGAGACAGTGTAAGTAGAGGAATCTCCCTAATGTTCTCAAAGGGAGGTTTTTGAAGGACAGACAATACCAACTTAAGATCCCACGGAGGTAGCGGGGATCGCCTTGGAGGAGCCATATGGAGAACCCTTTGAATAAAAAGTGTGAATCAAGGCATGCGTAGCTAAAGGACGTTGGAAAAAACACAGCAAAAGCCGACACTTGGCCTTTGATAATGCGCAAAGCCAACCAGGGTCAACCCCTATTTGAAGTTAAAAAGCCTAGCAACAAAAAAAAAAAGGAGAGGATGCACCCTCAGCGATTCACACCATGAAATTAAGATTTCCACGTACGATTACAGATTTTCCTAAAAGTAGACTTTTTGGTCTTCAACAGTGTAGGAATTACTGAATCAGAAATACCCCTATCCTTCAATACCGGGCTTTCAACAGCCATGCCGTTAAAGCCAGTGACTGTAAAGCAGGATGGAAGATCGGCCCTTGAGACAGATCTTTCCTGAGAGGAAGTCTCCAAGGAGCATCGGCGACCAAACTTACCAGATCTGCGTACCAAGACCGGCAAGGCCAGTCTGGGGCCACCAGAATCCCTTCCACCTCTATCCTGCACAGAAGCCCCTGGCAGGAGTTTCAGCAGAGGGAAAGCATAGTTTAGCCGATACGGACCCCAAGGAGCCACCAGTGCATCTGTGGCATCGGCCAGAGGATCCCTTGACCTGGCTACAAAACCTCTGAACCTTGTCCAGTGCCTTAGGCACAGCTTTAATCGCTCTGAGTTCCAGAATATTGCTTTTTAGTCACACCATGCGTCTAATAGCTACCGTCACAGCGGGCACTCTGGCTACAAGGGGGGCCGCATCTAGCGACGTATTACACATAAGTAGTAGGGCTTGGACCGTTTGGTCCGTTCGCTCTGTCAGGTCCGAAAAGAGCTGTTCCGTTTTTAAATCACTTTTCAGTAACTTTGTCCATTCCGTTATGGTCTGGGACACCAGAGTGATCACGAATATCGGTTTAAGTATTGAGTCCGCTATCAAGTGTAAATGGCGGGACATTGTCTGGAAACCGGATGGTCCACCAGACACCGCGTTCGCTGATGGGTAGGGCCTTTTTAAACGCTTTGGCACCACTAACATCGGTTTGATGCGTCGCCACTGTTCGTTGATAATTTTGTCAAACAGTTCCGGACAAGGGAAAACTTTGCCCAACTTCTGGGTTTTGCGGGTGCCAAAGACACCCGTGTCCCTGATGCTGCAGAATCATCCGCCATTTTTAGAGTTTCCCGCACTGCCACTATAAGTGCCTCCACCAGCGTGCTTTCCCACGCAGCTGCAGACGAGGAAATATCGTTCTTGCCATCCGAGTGCGATGACGCAGATCCTTCAAGATGGCTTATGTCCCCGGGCATAGGGCACTTTTTACTAGTGGTATTTTTGATAAATCACATCCACTTTTGACACCAGGTTTTCCAAAACGATCATTAAGACAGGGGCTGTGACCCGGAGGTCCTCGCAACCGCAAGGAGGGGATCTGTAGGTGAAATTTTTTCCTAGGACTCCATTATGAACATAATATTATATATACACACACACACACACACATATATATTTATTACACACACACACACTATATATTTATTTATTTAGGTACTACAAGTCCCAGCTACTAGCACTGCCGATAGCAGGGTGAGCAAGGAAGACCTACGGGGACTCAAATAGACATACCACCAATCAATATGGAGGAGAATAGGATCGTTCTGCTATGTAGAAAAATAGTCTTCACAGGAAGAGGAAATACCTGGGTCATTCACTAGATTAAAGGCCTGGCTGCTCCCTGCTGTCCAGCAATCGCGGACTCCCAAGAAAATGACCACCCAATGAATTCCTATGGGGAACCCACAAAAACATGGCCACCCATGAATTTTAATATCGAAGCCTGCAAAATGAGGCTGAATAATTCTACAGCAAAATAGCAGCCCCCCATGGTGCGCCATGCAGTCTCCAGGACCCCCTAAGGCGTTCAAACAATAAGTGGCATCTGGGGGTCCCCAGCAGGGACCCCATCAGGATTAACTCCCCCAGCGGATCCGCTATAGCTGCCTCGGCGCGTCCACCCCCCGAGGACCCCCGCCGCTGACTGAGGAACGGAATGAGGGATACCAGAGGAGCTGACTTTCCCAGGGAGGGGCCCATGTCCAGCCCGAGACCGCCAGAGTCTCACCTTACCAACGATATCGGGTGGGCACCACTCCAGACAGACTGCCTCTCCACTCGGGGTGGGGGTGCTGACGGCCAAGGGGTACGCTGCAACTCGGGCCGAACAAGGTCGTGTGCATCCCGGCGAGGTGTTTCACTCATGAGCCAGCCCTCGTCCATTGGGGCTCTGTCGTGGCGAGGCCTAGTGCTGGGCTATAACCTGAACATGCTCGCTGGCCGGGCGACCTTAAGGATCTAGAATATCCAGTCTGAAACCCAGTCTGGCTGTTGATTGCAGTTCTCTCAGGAACATAACTAGCTAAAAAAAAAATAAAATCAAGTTCCCTTTTAAAATAAAAAAGCAAGCCAAGAACGAAATCCTAACTGGGAACTAGGTCCTACTCCTAAACTAGGCTGAAACAAACTGAAGCCTATAGCAGAGTGTGTGGGTGTATGCCTGCAGGGACTGCCCCATAAGTGTGGTAAAGATTTTCCTGCCTAGTGTCCTACACCTGTAGGGGGCAGCATAACCCAATGGTCAAGAAGAATATGGAGCTGCGTCTGTCAATGAACGATAGAGAAAAGTTTTGCCTTTAGTAATACTTTAAAAGGAAGGGAGTCTTATCAATCCTCTGGGTTCAAAACATGCTGCAACTCTTGATCTCTAGTTCTGCAACAGTGGCTCAAAGCAGTGACAAGAGAATCAGACAGCCAGGCAACTAACATTCTCTGAGAAACTCATCACTGGCACTCTACAAGCTCTTCTCATGTCACGCCTCCGTACGGCAAATTATTATGGTGGATGGCAGTAAAGCAAAAATCCAACACACAGGTAAGGCATGACAAAAAGCCTATAGAGAGAGAGTTATGAAGGCTGCCGCTGGCAATTTCCTATTGCTCTGGTATCATTGAGACACTCACCCAGAACAAGTATGCAGCAAATCAAGTCAGAACTTCTCATCTGCAGACCTGGTCATCAGCTCAGAAAATAGTGAACCCACTCAAACTGCGGAACAACCAGGCAGCTAGCATTTTTAGAAGTCACCAATGGCAGCCACAAGATGCGGCATTCAGGTAAATGGCTACTGGGTGGGGAAAAAAAGGCATTACCCATAAGGTTTATTTACATGTGTTTTTCAGGAGTACAGTCTACGGTCACACTGCTTGCGATTCTTTTGCTCTGCTCATAGCCAAAACCCTGCACAATCAAGGAAGATTACCCAGCAGAAACCAGTCTTTAAATACACAAAGTGAGCAGGTAGAGGAAGAGTGGGGTAGATTATGGGTGTTGCTAGGAAGCAGATTCTTCATGCTACTGAGCCAGCCAGCAAGCTGACACAACACAACTATGACAGCTTATCAGGACCGTCTTACAGAAAGCACTGATCTCAGCCTGGCAGTGTCAAGGCGTTTTCAGCGTTTCTCTAGTTTCTCAGGCTGAGTCAGAAAACAAAGTCCAATTTCAGTCCAACATCCTGTACGTCAACCTGGACAAGATAAAAACAAACCTCACAGGCATGCAATCAGCATTTACCTTCAGCTGTGTGAACACTAAGTTGAGCTCCAGAAGATCACCGGTCCAAAACAAATTTTTTTCTATAGTTTGTTGTAATTGGTCTGTGCCTGCCGCGTTTAAAGAAGAAGTATTAAAATGGAGGGGGGATTCACTACCCTCCAAGCTGCAGCTGTCTCTAAGCCTGAGTGATCACATGACCAGTGACTGCTCAGCTCTCGGTAATCTCTGAGCAGAGCGCTGTCAGCCACCGCTCTCTGCTCTGCCACTTCAGCGCTCACTGTAGCGCCAGGCTGGAGAGGGGGGGTGGGAACAACTGTCCTAGACTGTCATGGCATGTTGACAGACTAACCTAGATGCCTGATTGGCAGCTAGCACAATCTCAACAATATGGTCTGGATTCTTCTATAGCCTGCAGCGGCTCTGTGACGACATGCTTTTGCCTGCAGTCAGCTGATTCTGGGTCCCAGAACAGCACAAGTGCACTCCCAAGAGAGAAGTCTACCAAAAAGGGCCATACAAATGAGCCTTATAACATATATTAACAGACAAAACAGTTCTGAACAGAAAAATATGAAAATCTTTGTTAGGCTATGGCCAATGAGGAGGGGGGGGGGGGGCCCAAGACAGGTCTCAGTCTCTGAATGGACACACGGAGGTGCAGCTCGGCTCAGGTGCCCCCTATAGCAAGCTGCATGCTGCGGAGGCACTCATCAGGAAAAAGGGGCTAGGAGCACTAAGGAGGGACCTGAAAAGGATATGGGTTGCTATGTGCAAAACCACTACACAGAGCAGGCAAGTATAACAAGTTTTTTTTTTTGCTTAAAAATAACAGACTTTAGTATCACTTTAAAGCAGTCAGTCCAGGTGGATCACAGCAATCATGTCCAGGGACGGACTAGGAGAGCAAACCAAGCAATGTGAATCAGTGTATAACTCAGGAAAAGATCTACTACCATGCCCCAGTTCAAGAAAAACAAATGGCTGGGTGTATTCCTGGACTTAGTCCAGGATGACCTGAGCCGGATGGAAGGCACCCCTGATAACCTTACCTATGGTGACCATTTAGCTCTAAGAAAATGGAAAGAGGTTAAGAAAGTGGTAATTAAAAAAAAAAGAGTGACAAAAGGGGGGAATGGGGTTCTACTATCGGAAGAACGTTATAAGAATGAAGTACGCAGACTCCTTGCAGAGAAGTCGACCTATAGACTTGTTAGACTTAAATCCATTTTCCCAACTATTTGCCTCCGTTAATGAGAAACTCTGGCCCTTGAGGCCGATCTCATTCCCAATAAAGGGTTACAGCATGCTGGAATACAATGCCCCCAAGTTTTAGATCATTTAAAAGATACATAAAAATTAAAAAAGAAAAACCAAAGCGGCCAATTATTTCAGCAGTCAAAGGACTGCAGGAAAGAGTGGGTTAATATATTGACTCCCTAATTAAGGAGTTAATGTGAGGCTTGCCCTCCTACGCAAGAGACACAGGTGATGTTCTAGGGAAAATTGTAGGGATTGGGATTCCTGAGGTGGCACGCTCCTGCTTGGTATAGACGTAGAATCACTTTACACGTCTTTACCACAAGTAGGGCATTACAGCGTTTTTTCTCTCTACCTTGACTACCTTCCCAGATATGGGGGGGGGGGGGGGGGGGGGGCAAAAATGGTTCATTTCGAACTCCTGGATTTTGCATTAAATAATAAATTTTCTTCAGTTACCAACAAATAATAGTCACCTTTAATTAATTATTGCACTGCGACAATTTCTTGGCTCTGGTATGGGTGAATGACAGCGGTATGCATGCGACAGTTGACCGTGCCCATGTGTTTTTAAAGTGACGTTGTCAATCCTTTTTAATTGGTGTTTGGAGGATTTAAGGCCTCAGGCCAAGATTTTTTCATTTTTTGTGACTTCAATATAGCTAATGCGACTGGTTATACCGCGGTTAGTCCTCGTTTGTAACTACTTTTGGGTGGCCGGCCACTGACCTGATTTTTATTTTTTTTTGCAACGAAATGTCTTATAAGTAAAGCTCTGGTCTAGGGCAACCCATATAGGCCTAATGAGCTTGAGCTGCGTAACCACATTCCTACTAAAGCTCTGGGCAACCCAGATACTCAATGGCTCACTGAAGCTAAGACAAGCACATAAAGACAACGGGTAAAAAAAACACCCAGTATCAGCACAGCTAAATCAATTAAGGGAATGGCTACCAATACTGGACGTTCACAGTGGGGCTAGAGGTAATGCAGCAGCATGGTTTGGAGTGCACACAAACCCCAATCCCACAATGGGAGGGAAAGATTACCAAAAGTATCTGAAATATTTAAATAACTCTCAAATCCTCCTAAGACTGTCATAATCCAAAAGGATACAGCTAAACGCCTGTGTGAGAAGTGTGCGATGGTAATGAGGGACCCGCACACTGTGCATCAATATCACCACTAAATACTCAAATACAGTTCAGTTATAGGAACAGAAGGCATGTCAAATTAACTGGAGGGAAAGGCAATGAGAAGCATGCCAGTTCAGCAGAAACACATACGGCCCATAGGATCTCTCTCAACCTTCAAGAAACATAGTAAGACACTTGCAAAAAAATCTCACTATGGGTGGCGGTATTGTTTCAAACCTGATGGTTGTAGGTCTGGTTGTTCCAAACCTACTGCTTAAAGCAGTAGCAGTGTTTCTCAAACCTTTCTCAGTCGGGGCAACCATTAAAAGTATTTTCAGTCTTGAGGCACCCCTGTCCAAAGTTCAGTTCACGTAACTGTATGTCGCGGAAGACGCAAAAAAAAAAAAAAAATTGGGCTCGTTCATAACACACAGACAAATGCTTTGCTCTTTGGTGGTGCCAATAATTCCTAATGGTACCCCACACATTGGAAAACATGGGGTGCTTGTGGTGCGGTGTAATTAAAAAAAAAAAAAGGGTCAGGGACTTCTTTCTATGCATTTCTGCGGGTAGGGAAGCTTATTGAAATGTATGGGCTGCCGTAAACGCAGCCACATAGATCAAGGGCTTGTTCACATGTCAGGTTGGAGGGATAGTAAAACTACACGGGGGTGGTAAAAACAGTTAACCAACTTCTCCCCCTTTAGCTGCAGAGGCAGCAGCTGGGGGTGTACACATGCTGTGGCTCGAGGTATACCCAGGGTGAATGAGGCTGCACTGCAACTACCCCATAACTGTGTGCATTGCAAATTTGGGTGTAGTGATCCTGCATTTACAGGCTTAAACAACTGGTGAGGAGGCAACATATTGCCTCTTTCCTGCCTGCCAAATGCCTCTGAAAAGCAATCTGAGCATGGATTGCTTTTCAGAGGAGCAGCAATCCTTGCTGCCATCACAAACAAGCCTTAAAAAAGCATTTCTGATGGTATAGGGGGGTAAGGATTAAAAGTAACATACATACACACACGGACATGAACAGACACACACGTACAGTATATATGCACACATACAGACACAGACAGACATGTGTACACACACACACACACGGACACATGCACATATACAGACACACGTGCGCATACATATAAATATACACACACACACACACACACACACGTATAAAGCCCTTTTAAAAAGTTCTGGCACAGTACCCTTTTCTCATTCGTCCAGGTACTGCACTGTAGGGGGAAGAAGAGAGCACAGCACACTCCTCCTCCCTTTACTTTCACTCGCAGTGCCGATGTACAGTTCGGTAGGGGATCGGGAGATCGGGCTCCTCTTACAGCCCTTCCCCTCCCATAATTCAGCGGCACACCTCAGGACCTCTGGCGGCACACTGGTTGAGAAAGGCTGGATTAAAGTACTCAAAAGCACAGAACTGCTGAAATCCACAAGAGCGCTAAAGTCTCACTGTCCTTCTGTGTACCCTGTTCAGGTGGAACACTGGGAGTGTCAACTGATGGCAGACGTACGTCTCCATGTCAACGCGTTTCACCGGAAACACAGCTTCGTCAGGAGGCAAGGCCTCTTAGCTGGGACGTGCTTAAATGCACCATTTGACCCAGCCCATAATATTTCTTAAAGGTGCATAAACAATTAAGGTACTGGTCATTTAACCATCCATAAATTAAAGGCATTCAGACATGCTTTGATGATATACATATATACACACACACACACCTGTCTATCGTAGACTAAAGGACCAAAAAAGAAAAAGACAAGACATCCACATAAAGAGCGGCTCACAAAAGACCTAATCCACTACATACAACGCTGTGTTCCTTAGGGACAACTGTAATCAGCATGTAGATTCTAAAAAAAAAAAAAAAATAGGATTTTTGACTTACCATAAAATCCATTTCACTGATGTTCATTGATGGACAGCTCCTGATGTTCATAACCATTGGGTTATACTGCCCGCTACAGGAGAAAGACACTAGGCAAAAAAAAAAGTCTGGCCAGGAATATGGGTCCCAGGAGGTATACCCCCTTTCTCTGCTATAGATACTCAGTTTTGCTATAGGTATTCAGTTTTGTTACAAGTAGTGTCAGAAGAATTACAACACCACAGACGGGTGGGTGCTGTGTCCGTCAAACATCAGAGAAATGGTTTTACAGTAAGTCAAAAATACGCTCCAAAAAATACGCTCCAAAAAAGTACAAGAGCTTCTTTGGAGCGTATTGCGTCCCGCGATTTTGTTTGCGCGATGTTGCCGCGATTCGGCGGGCGTAAATCGCGGCAACATCGCTCGGCGTTTGGGGGGCTATTGCAAATCAACGGGCAACGCTAGGCGTCCCGCGATTTGCAATAAATCTCCGAATCGCGGGCGGAACCGCGGCGGTTCTGCCCGCGATCATACGCTGACATGTGAATGCAGCCTAAAAGACTCCGTAGCTGCCAGGTACACCCTAACTGCCCGGATCACATCCAAGGCATGCAAGGCAATTTCCTTCGGATCATAATCATTGAAGAGACGAGATCCCAGCACCAGCTTCGGTGTAAAAATGTAGCACACCACACCACAGTGCCAGCCATAGCTCCTTACCAGAGCCAAAGAGGATAATGGGCATATAGGAAATGCATCATGATCGGCATCAATGATCAGACTCATGTCAACCACTTGCACTGAGCAGGACTCATCCCGCATAAAACCTTCATACAGACCCTACTGTTGCGCTGAATAGGTCGTTGTGTAACCTCACACACTGGGGTGATGACATCAGGAAGAAATGACAAAGCAGCACATAGTGAAGGTCCGTAAAAATAGCACAAAAAGTTTATTAAACTGGTACTTACAAAGATGAATCAAATAAAAGCTTCAAAGTATACATGAAGGGTTGCCGGGGCTCATAGCGTACTTGTGTCTCCGCGTCCCATCTGATGCGTTTCATCCAATCTGATCTGGGAACCAGAGAAGTCTCCCCCCCCCCCCCACCCCTGATAAGAGTAAGAGCGCACCTTCCTGCTGAAGGGGCATTGTCCATGGGTCTGGAGAAGCCCACACTTGACTTGCCAGACCAAGTTCACTTGGATCCTCCAGAGGAAGCCCCGAAGGGCTCGGATCCCTTGTCAGTCAACCCTGAGGGACGCAACAACTTCCTATGAGCCGAGAAGGGCCAACGTCTATGAGGGTCCTTGCCCTCAGTAGCCTGCGGAAGGAAGGTACTCTTCCCCACCTTTAATGTCATCCAGGGTAGCACAAAACGGGTGATCTCCTCGAAAGAAAGGATCAGTCAAGGCCTTGTTAGAAGTCTGGCTCGCCGATCAGCATTTGAGCCAAAAGACACACTGAAGGACCACTGCTGAAACAGAGCTGAGCCGCATCCAAAGAGGCATCGTAGATAAAACTGCAGCCCCTGGACCAGCTGGTCCGCCAGCTCAGCAAAGGGAGGAGGGAGCTACCCTCCCCCCCCCCCCCCTCCAGGTCACAGCATAAAAACTTAGCCCACGCGGTCAGAGTCTGCGACACAAGGGTAATGACGAATATTGGCCTCGGTGCAAAACCAGCCAGGGTGTACAAATTGGGGGCCACAGCCCCCGCCTTCCTGTCAACCAGGTCCTTTAAGGCCGGGGACCCTTCAACCGGAATCATGATTGCCTTGTTTAATCTGTAAACCGGAGGGTCCACCACTGGTGGAACAGTCCACTTCTTAAGGGACTTCTCATAAGGGTATCACCTAGCAACTCACTTAAGGACCCCAAGGGGACACTTTGGTTGTTCCCACTCTTCAGTGACATTTCTGTCAAAATAGGAGGGGAAAGGGAACACCTTTGCCGCTCTGGATGGCTTGCAAGTGCCAAAAGGGAACCTGCGCCTCCGTCGCAGCCTTCAACTTAAAAGTCTCAAGCCCAGATATAATCAGTGCGTTCAGCAGCGCCTTTTCCTGCGTGGTTTCAGAAGCGCAGGAATCATCCTTACTGAGGATTCAGGGCGCATGGTCAAAGACCCAGCAGGGTGACCCACGTTCACGGCAGCCAAATAAGATTCAGGATCTGAGGAGACAGACGAGGCAGGGGAAAGCGATGGGTGCTTCTTTGCCAGCCCGTTGCCCAAAATTTATTAGGGTACAGCGTCGCACGACCGCGCAAATGTCAGTTAAAGAACGCAGTGCCGATCGCAAAGAACGCAGTGCCGATCGCAAAAAACGGCCTGGTCATTCAGCGGGCAAATCCTTCCGGTCCAGAAGTGGTTAATAGAAATTAAATAATTTCTTCCCAGTTAAAACTATAGAAATAAAACAAGAAAGTGCCCCAAAACAAAATACAGGAAGAGGAATTTGCACCCACATCCATATTCAAAAAAGTTAACAATCTCAGCTGTGATAAACAGCCAATCATGAGGGAAGCAGAAAACAGTAGGAATAAATGCAGCCAACGAGCGCACAGATTAAGTCACCCAGCCAATCGTGGAAACCTAGAAGGCTTGGCTATCCAGATTCCTGTGTTGGCAGCGCAGGCCGCAACAGCCAATAAGTAAAGGGAGACAATGAGCAGCAGCCAATCAGCTCAGCGCTATCAGTAAACCGCTGCAAAGTTCGGTCCCCCCCCCCCCTCGTTCCCGGGTACCTGAAGTAGTAGACATGGCTCAGCCCGAGCTGCCTAATGACCTCCTCCTTCTTCCAGCCCGGTGGCAGAGCCGGGCACTCCATCCTCCGCTTCTCCATCCAGCAGCGCTCACTGTCCTCCTACACCAGCATGTCCCACTCCTGCCGCCTCTCACACAGTCACAGCACCACCTAGCAACGCCGTACCCCTCCGCACCCCGAGCTCCCAGCGGAGGGATACGCGCTCATATACACAGCCAGGGATAGCCGGTGATGCGGCCAGCCAGGGGGCATGTGACGTCACGTGTTGACGCGTCAACGCCTTTCACGCACGTCGACGATTTTTAGTAGTCGACGCGTCGTGGCAGCCCTAGCCACCTAGAGGGCTCCACTGACATTGCTGCCGCTATTTTCAATGGCAAACCACTGCAAAATGGCAACCTGACTACACAAACATGGCAGCGGTGCATTAAATTAAAGCACACAGGCTACAAGAATATGGCAGCCACGCGCAGGACCACAAGGCTTCCAGGAGGGATCTCTAGGCCACAAGGAGAGGCTAGGTCGCGGCTATTTTGCGGCCGACCAAGCGCGGAGTTGAGGCCTGAGCGCGCTAACTAGCCAGACTGGGGTGAACACTGAATCTAGATTATCCAGCCTGTCGCCCAGTCCAGCAGTTAATTGTAGATCTCACAGGAAAAAACCAGGAGAAAAATTCTATCTAAAAGATCCCAGCAAGGAACTGGATCCTTACTCCTGACTAGGCAGTAAAAAAAAAAAAAAACTGAGTACCTATAGCAAAGAGGGAGTATACCCCCTGGGACTGCCTATAGGCGTAGCCAGACTTTTTTGCCTAGTGTCCTACTTCTGTAGGTGGCAGTATACCCTAATGATTATAAAGATTAGAAGCTGTGTCCGTCAATGAACGAAAGAGAAATTTCTCTTTTTTAAGAAGGACACTGTTAAAATCACCCCACTGCATAATGCATAAATCCCCTTAACGTTGAGGTCATCAAATGCTGTGTTAGGGGGGCTCTCAGGTTCTTTATGCTTAATATCCCTGAGGTGGCATGATGCACAGCTGGCATTTAGTCTTGCCTATATACAGTTTCTTTCAAAGGCTCTTGATAGATATATATTTCCACATAGGTGAATTTCACCTTAGTGCGTTCAACATATTTACAAAAATTTGGCAATGGCCACAATGAACCATCCCCGCCGTTCTTGAGAAAGAAGTCAACCAGGTTTCATTAGATGACTGAAAATATTCTGATACAACTTGGAGAGGAGGGTTTACTTCTTTAACCATATAGTATAAGGTTCTGGTGATTTTACTGAAGAGCATCGCATACTAGCTCATTATGAAATACCTACCCAAGAACGAAGCCCCGAGGCGCCGACCGCTCACCTCTCTCGTAGGTGACATTTTCTGTCACCCTTCTTCCGGGTTTGCGGCATCCGGCCATCTGATTGGCTGGACCCGCGATTACGTCACTCCCGCACATGGGCGCGGGAGCCGACGGTCACGGCACGGGGCTCTGAAGGAATGGCACAGCGGCCGTTCCTTCAGAGCGCATGCGCCAGTGATGTCACTGGCTGCATTTAAGGTAAATATCTCCTAAACTGTACATGTTTAGGAGATGTTTACAGTACCTATAGGCAAGCCTCATCATAGGCTTACCTAAAGGTACAACTTGGAGAGGAGGGTTTACTTCTTCTTTAACCATATAGTATAAGGTTCTGGTGATTTTACTGAAGAGGGTTCCCGAAATGGCTGTCTGCTGATGTGGGATGCGGACAGGTATGCGCCTACAAGTTTTTCTGTCCCACTTCTGTGATCCTGGCCCCTCCCTTCTGTTCATTGCCCCCACAGCAAGCAGCTTGCTATGGGGGCACCCGAGCTGAGTCACAGCTCCCTGTATTCATTCAGACACAGAGCCCCGACCCGGCCTGGCCCCCTCTCTCCCCTGAATGGGTAGCTGATTTTGATTGAAAGCAGTTGGAGCCAATGGCACCACTGGTGTGTCTCAGCCAATCAGGAAGGAGTCTCTCGGACGGCTGAGACACTCGTGGACATCGCTAGACAGGGAGGGACCTCAGGTAAGTATTAGAGGGGCTGCTTTTTATCTTAATACATTAAGATAAAAAACTATCTGCCTTTACAACTCCTTTAAAGTCAGGAGCTTTTGGTCACAAATCAAGGATCTAATTAACTGACAGTCTGGGACCTGGAAGACGACCCCCACTAAATACTTGCTGCATCTTTCCCACCTGCCCAGACACAGATACAAGAAAACAAAGCTGATGCATCTTGTAAATGCGGCTAAGGCATCCATCCAACCCTCGGGAAACAGGACTCCCCTCCAAATGTGGCTCTCTAAAAAGGTTACCAAGACACATCACATGGTAAACATTACTGCCACACTGAAAGGGAAAGAAGAAAAGGTTTCGGTGCATATGGTTCCAATGGACAATGTTCTCCTGCTTTCGGGACTATGAAAATACTGACCACTAATGACAATTAATGCCTTTAGGCTTGGTCTGTCTTGTGGCAGTGGGGAGTAGGGAATCTACTGATTATCGGCAAAGCTGATATATCAAGGGCCGATATGCACTTTCCCCAATATATCGGAATCGGCCCTGGAGGTTAACGATATTGCCGATATTTCGGGAAAGTGCTTGTACCGGAGTGATGCCTGCAGCTAGAAGCATCACCCCGGTACCGGCATCCATAGCCGACGCTCGGCTGTTATTACAGGGAACAGGAGGGGTCTCTCCCATGCCACCAGCCTGCACTGCCACCCTAGAAAAGACGCATTCAGCTCTGATCGGGTCTCCATGTAAGGTTCCTAAGAGCACAGTGGCCTCCATAATCCTCAAATGGAAGACGTTTGGGACGACCAGAACCCTTCCTAGAGCTGGCCGTCCGGCCAAACTGAGCTATCGGGGGAGAAGAGCCTTGGTGAGAGAGGTAAAGAAGAACCCAAAGATCACTGTGGCTGAGCTCCAGAGATGCAGTCAGGAGATGGGAGAAAGTTGTAGAAAGTCAACCATCACTGCAGCCCTCCACCAGTCAGGGCTTTATGGCAGAGTGGCCCGACGGAAGCCTCTCCTCAGTGTAAGACACATGAAAGCCCGCATGGAGTTTGCTAAAAAACACCTGAAGGACTCCAAGATGGTGAGAAATAAGATTCTCTGGTCTGATGAGACCAAAATAGAACTTTTTGGCTTTAATTCTAAGCGGTATGTGTGGAGAAAACCAGGCACTGCTCATCACCTGTCCAATACAGTCCCAACAGTGAAGCATGGTGGTGGCAGCATCATGCTGTGGGGGTGTTTTTCAGCTGCAGGGACAGGACGACTGGTTGCAATCGAGGGAAAGATGAATGTGGCCAAGTACAGGGATATCCTGGACAAAAACCTTCTCCAGAGTGCTCTGGACCTCGGGCCGAAGGTTTACCTTCCAACAAGACAATGACCCTAAGCACACAGCTAAAATAACGAAGGAGTGGCTTCACAACAACTCCGTGACTGTTCTTGAATGGCCCAGCCAGAGCCCTGACTTAAACCCAATTGAGCATCTCGGGAGAGACCTAAAAATGGCTGTCCACCAACTTTTACCGTCCAACCTGACAGAACTGGAAAGGATCTGCAAGGAGGAATGGCAGAGGATCCCCAAATCCAGGTGTGAAAGACTTGTTGCATCTTTCCCAAAAAGACTCCTGGCTGTATTAGATCAAAAGGGGGCTTCTACTAAATACTGAGCAAAGGGTCTGAATACTTAGGACCATGTGATATTTCAGTTTTTCTTTTTTAATAAATCTGCAACAATGTCAACAATTCTGTGTTTTTCTGTCAGTATGGGGTGCTATGTGTACATTCATGAGGAAGAAGAATGAACTTAAATGATTTTAGCAAATGGCTGCAATATAACAAAGAGTGAAAAATTTAAGGGAGTCTGAATACTTTCCGTACCCACTGTATGTGGTCTTAATTAAAAGAGAAATATGGCTTTTTTAAAAAAAAAAAAAAAATCATACTTAACTAGGTGGATGCAGAATCTGTCTGATACTGCATCTGTCCCCTGCCGGCTCTAAGGCTGAGAACTCAACGATCAAAAAATTGGATTGCTCGATTCTCACAGCTCCTTGAGCAGAGAGCTGGTGACTTTCAGTCACCAGCTCTCTGCTCTGCCCTCCACCCCCAGCGCTGGGCTGTGGAGGGGGTGGGAGCAGCTCGCTCAGGCTCTCAGCTGCCAGGGCTGTGGGTGGATCCTGACCATATTGTTGAGATCTTGCCCCTGGCTAGCTCTGTGACATCGGCTGACAGCAGCCTTCAGCCCGCTGTCTGCTGAAAATGGGTTACAGGAGTACAGAATGAATTGCACTCCTGTGATCCACAGGAGAAGTATAGCCAAATGAGATTTAGCTGTACTTCTCTTTTAAAGTGGAAGTAAAGGCAAAACCTAACTGTAAACCTACTCCCACTCCCATTCTAAGCCTTAGCTATCTAGCCCTGTAAAGAAAAGATCTATATACCTACCTATTCTGAAGGTGCTTTGGGCCAGTGTCTAGTTGAGCTGTCAGCAGTAGCTTTAGTGTATAGGATAGGCAGCTGACAAACGGGAGCCCCATAGTAGGTCTATGGGTGACGTCACTTTTCAGTTGTTGTCGGCTTTCTCCTGCACATAAAAGGTGCCACTGGAGACCGGACAGGAGCAGCTTCGGAATAGGCAAGTATAGCGATCCATTCTTAACAGGATTGGATAGATTAGGCTTAAAATGAGGATGGGAGTAGGTTTAGAGTTAGTTAGGTTTTGCCTTTACTTCCACTTTAGTGATAGAACTGTGAGGAAGCCACACCACCCAACTGACCTATTTGTAACTATTGTGATGATATACCATTGGGAAAATAGGTCTGTGGAATGTAATATACACCCTGTGTCATAATCACATACTTGCTTTACGGTCAGTACTCATGTAATTTGTTGTTAACATGTACTTGCCTGCTTTGTCCAATTAAAAAAAAAAAAAAAAATGTAATTCTGTTACGGCGAAAAAGCAGGATAATGTAAAAACAGACTGATGAAATTACCAAACATCCAAGCAAAGCGCAAACCAGCAAAAAGGTAACAAATTTGCCAATCCTAAAATTTGGTCCTGCAATCACTGCAAGTCAGTAAATCCACCGAATTTATTTTAAAAATGTCTGGGCAAAATAATAAAAACATTCTGTAAATCTCTGCAATACACGCACATTTAAACTTCCCCAGCTTGTGTCTCTTAAAGAAGTAAAAAAAAAACACAACAGTACAAAAAAATACCAAAAAGATCTACCAGAAACTGGAATCTCAAGCAGCGTTGTCAGCCCTGATCTCCCACGCGCTGGACTACAGAACACCTCTCCTGTTCCCCATCACCATGACATAAGAGGAGAGGAGTTCTTTAGTTCAGCAGCAGACTGATCACACTGCTTAAGATACCAGGGCAGCACAGGGATATTAGCTCAAACAGCAAAGTAAAAGCACAAGAGAGAAAATTGGGAACTGTGGATGCATTACAGAGATGTACGGATTGGTTTATTTTTTTTTTTCCCCAGGCACACACTAAGAGGCTAGCCATACACACGTGGAATTTTTTTCTTCGGCCCACAGACTAAATGAGAAAAATCAAATGGATTAAAATGGTAACCAGCATGGATGGAGGAACCTTTTCTGACAGCTATTTTGTTCAAGCAGCCACACCACCCTCAGGTGCCTGCTGATAGGGTGCAGTCACTGTTTGGCTGACAATTACCACCGGACTCCATCGATTTTTCAATGAATGTTTGGTGAGCCAGGTGGACACTCACGGCTGAAACGTCAGTTTCAGCTGAAGTTGGATGAAATTAAAGCCAGATATGACAAGCTCAACATGAGTTCTTAATACCCTAATGCAGCCAGACTGCACATAGCTCCTCACATGTTCGGGAGTACTTTCAGAGCTCTGTACTACGCAGCTTCAACTTTATTTTTTACATTAGCAATCAGATTCAAACTTCCTTGCCAGGCATGAACCCAATGGGCGGCAGTCAGACATTCCTCCAGCACTGGTAAGAAAAGGAAATCCTAGATTTGCAGACTCCATTCCTTACAACACCCTGATCAATTTTGTAGCCCCGCTTTTCCCTCCATTATATATCATGGTAACACAGGGAAGAAAAAGGGAGGGAACGGTGCATAAATATATCTAGTACAAATCTGCTCAGCTGCACCATCTTAAGGGGGAGGAGTGCTTTTTTCTTTTTAATCATCGAACCGTGTATGACCGTAAAAAAAAAAAAGTAGGAGGTACACAGCAAAAAAACAAAAAACAATCACATGATCATAAATGCGCATGACAACTGAGGGCAGCATGACCAACACCCATAATATACTTTTAGACAGAAACAGGAGCAGGTTGTTAAAAAAAAAAAAAGAAGGAAGAAGTGCATTGGTTTATGAACTTACTCAGCATTAAATCCATTCACATGAAGGATTCTCATTTGCTTCACGATTGTGCTTTTCCCAGATTCTCCAGCACCTGAAACATAAGAACAAAAAAAATATTAGCAGGGTTAGAAATAAGAAACAATCACAGCACACACAAAACGTAGCAATTGTGAGACAGATATTTAGACCCCGTTCACACTGGGGCAATCCGACTTGCCCCAGTGTGAAGGTCGCCTGACAGGTCGCCCCAGTGTGAACGGGGTCTTAGAGGTCAGAAAAATCAAATCAAGCATCTAATAAAGGTCCATTTCAGGACACACACAGAAGAGGATAACAAAAAGTTTAAACAGGCTCATGATCAGAGGGAGCTACAAACATACATGCAGGGCAGAACAGTCTAATCAACCCAGGAATTAAGGGAAAGTTAAGAAGAAAAGTGCTGCTACAAATACCAATGGAAAAGGTTCAAAAAAAGGTAAGACTGGCAATCTGACCTCCAGGATTTGAGCATTCCCTTTAAGAGCCATTTACACCTGAGCATATCGTCTTTCAGGAGTTTTTTTTTTCCCCCTGGTCTTTTTTCAGATTTTTGGAAGCAGGCATTGACATCTACCAAAAAAGAAGCTCATGTACTTTTCTGAGGCTTCAGGCGAAAAACCGCTCAGATGTGAACAGGGGCCATTGAAATGAATGGGATTTTGCTTGTTGGGCAATTTTCACAATAGCTCTGGTTAAGCAGCTCATCCCAAACCGTCTAAGAGCGCCAAACGACCAAGTAAAAAAAAAGTGTGTAACCACGACCCCTGGAAGGTTTTAGGATCGGTTCACATTAGTGCGATCACAGAGATTGCATGTAATTCGGAGCGCAATTCAGTTTGTATGGCTGAATTCGCACCGCAATCGCACTAAACAAGCACATGACCCTTTTTTTTTAACCGCAGCAGAATCGGATCGCATGGTGGTTCACAGTAGTGCGATCAGATTCTGTGCGAACTTGCAGATCGCACTGCGATATGCGATCTCAACTGGGGGTGTCGTTAACTTTTAAATTTACAACCCCCTGCTTATCGCATATGGCAGTGTGAACTGCCAGGGGTGCGGAAGCGATGCAGGAACACGCTGCATATTCGCAGCGCTCCCACATCGCAGAAGTGTGAACCGGGACTTACCCCACCCCCCTTTCATGACCAAGGCATTTTTTGTTTTTTAGCACTGTGCTACTTTAACTAGCAAATGTGCAATCATGCAACACTGTATGCAAATTAAATTTACATCATTCCTCCCCCCTTCTACAAAAATAGAGCTTTTTGTTGGTATTTGATCAACCATTTTTTAACATTTTGAAATAAAAAATAAATATTTTTTCTACTTTGTTATAAAACCCAACCAATAAAACAGGATTTTGGTGACCTACCATAAAACCCATTTCTCTGAGTTCATTGACGGACATTGCGATCCATATTCAGAACCACAGGGTTATATCGCCCCCTACGATACTAGGCAGAAAAAACAACTTTGCTACGCCTATGGGGTGTCCTAGCTGGTATACATCTCCTTCTCTACTATAGGCCTTCAGTTTAGTAACAAGCAGTATCAAAAGTATCATAACTCCATAGAGGGGTGGGTGCTGTGTCAGTCAATGAACTCAGAGAAAATGGATTTTTACGGCAAGTAAAAAAAAATCCTATTTTCTTTCGTTCCACAGACACCTCGCTCCATATTCAGAGCCATAGGGGATGTCCCCAAGCAGTGCCAAAAAAAGTCAGACAAACAAGAAGCCAAACCAGGTATCAGGAGCTCAAAAAAAAAAAAAAAGAAAAAAAAAAAAAAAAAACAACCAACAACTGGAGCCCAACCTGAACAATAAACCCCCAAAGAGGGAACAGACTCTGTAGACAGCAGCCTGCAAAACCTTGCGGCCAAATGAAGCATCCACAGATGCCAAAACATCCACTTTGTAGAATTTTTGAAAGTGTGCACCGACGACCAAGTGGCTGCCTTGCAAAGCTGTGCCACTGACGCCTAATGACAGAAGGCCCAAGAAGCAATAAGCGCTTGAGTAGAGAGTGCGGTTACAGGGAAAGAAGGCACCCGACCCTTGAAAGAATAGGCCTGAGTCACCTCCTGTCTGATCTAGTCCTTCTTGGCCCATCCATAATCAAACAGTGAGTCTGACCACCGAAACGCTGCCAGATACAGCCGAATCGCCCCAACCCCATCCAGGGCATGCAACGCAAATTCCTTGAGATGAGTGGGCCCGGGACACAAAGAAGTCTGCATTCAAATGAAACTCAGAGACAATCTTCGGTATGAATGACGGGCGTGGACAAAGAACCACCTCATGTTTGTGGACCACCAGATAGGCGGTATGACAAAATGACGCCACCAGTCCCGACACCCTGCGAGCAGAGGTGATAGCCACCAAAAAAGCCACGTTCTGAGACAGCATAAGCAGGGGAATCTCCCAAATATTTTAAAAGGGAGGCTTAGGGAAAACTGGAGAGCAGCAAGTTCAAATCACACGGCGGTACAGGAGACCACACTGGCAGAGTCAGGTGTTAAACCCCTCGAATGAAAGTACGCACTAAAGAATGGGAGACCAAGGGTCGCTGAAAGAAGGCAGACACTCAGTCCCTTGATAGTACTCAAGGCCAACCTCTACGCAACACCTCGTTGAAGGAAGGTCAAATTCAGAGCCACTGAAAAGGAATGAGGGTGAACACCAATTGACTAGGGGTAGACTTCCTAGCCTTCGGCAGGGTCGGATTACCGACCCAGGCAAACCTATCCCTCAGTACCCAGCTTTCAACAGCCAGGTAATCAAAGCCAGCGATTGTAAAGCAGGATGGAAGATTGTCCCTTGGGGCAGCAGGTCCTCCTTGAGAGGCAACCAACTGCACTAGGTCAGCATATCAAGACTGGCTAAGCCAGTCCGGGGACACCAGAATGACTGGAATCCTTTCGGCCTCGATCCTGCGCAAAAGCCTTGGAAGAAGCTTGAGAGGAGGAAAGGCATAAATCAGACGTCTGTGGCATCCGCCAGAGGATCTCGTGATCTTGCCATAAACCTTGCTACTTTGTTGAGCCAAGATGCCAACAGGTCCACCTCGGACGTGCCCCACCGCAGACATATCAGATGAAAAACACGTTCAGAATGATGAAGGAACCACTACCTATGGTCCAACGCCTACCAACTGAGATAGTTTGCATGCCAATTTTTCCACACCTGAAATGTGCACAGCGGAGAGGGTCAGAACAAACTGTTCCGCTCACCAGAGAATGCGGGATACCTTCAGAGCAGTCACACGTTTTGTCTCGCCCTGGTGATTGACATAAGCCACCACTGTGGCACTGTTCGACTGGATCCGTACCTGGAGCCCCCGGAGCCGATCCATCCAGTGATCCAGGCAAAGCCTGATTGTCTTAAGTTCCAAGACATTGATCGGCAGTCTGAATTCTTCCAGCGTCCAACAGTCCTGAGCGGAACTCCAGAGACTTTGGACACTCGTCCCATTTTACCAGGATTTCCTTCTGAAGGGAACTCGTATGGAACTGTGCAAACAGAACTGCCTAAAAAAAGGTAGATACCATAAGGCTCAGCCCTCGCATGCAAGTTCGGGCTGAGAACCTCCTGTTGGACAGCAACAGATGAATCGCAGCACGTAACTTATGGAGTTTTTCCAGCGGAAGAAACACTCTGGCTAGAGTGGACTCCAGAACCAGACACAGGTAATCCAATTTCCTGGATGGGATCAGAGCAGATTTCTGGTAGTTCAGAATCCAAACAAACTCCTTTAAGGTCTGGATAGTGATCTCCAGGTCCGTCAATGCAGAGGAGGACTCCGCTCGCAAGACGAAATCGTTCAAGCAGCCCAGCACAGCAATCCCCCTGTTGATGTAGAAACGCCAGATCCGGGGCCAACACCTTTGTGAAGACCCAAGGAGTAGAGGCAAGACTAAAAAGGGTAATGCCACAAACTGGTAGTACTCCGCTGGTGTTGGGCACATATTGGATTGTGCAAGTAAGCATCTTTGATTTCAATAGAGGCTAAGAAATCCCCCTGATGCAGGGATGCCACCACCGTGTGGATGGACTCCATTCTGAATTTCTGTACCCACACAAAACTGTTCAGGGCCTTGAGGCCCAGAATCTGACAAACCTTGCACTCTTCCTTGGGGACTGTAAACCGGTTTAAATAAAAACCTTGAAATTGTTCCGATACTGAAACTGGGACAATCACTCCCTGAAGCAACAGATCCTGCATCAATCCAAAGAGAGCTTACAGCCGATGCAGGGACAGATGTATATTTGAGGGAAATAACCTTTCCGGGGGGACAAGAACGAAACTCTTGCATCCAGACAGAATTACCTTGTGGACCCATTTATCATTCACCAAGGAGGTCCACCAGCCCAGAACCAAAGGAAGACATCCCCCTACCCCAGGCATACGTGAGGGCACACCTTCATGCTGAAAGGGCCTTGTACGCTTGGTCTAGGGAAACCGGCTTGCCAGACCAGGGCCACTTGGAACCTCCCGAGGAGGGCTTGAAAGATTTTGAACCCTCATTAGTGGACACTGTTTTTTCTGCCTAGGGTCCTACTCCTGTAGGGGGTGATCTAACCCTATGGTTCTGAATATGGAACACTGTGTCCATCAATGAACGAAAGAGAGAAAGAAACATGTCTTCATAAATTTAGGCCAAACTATATTCTGCTACGTCTTTGGTAAAAAAAAAAAGAAAAAAAGAAAGGAAAAAAAAAAACAAAAAAAAAACAAACAGTGTGTATATTAATTGTTTTGCGCAAAAGTTATAGCGTCTACAAACTATGGTATATACTGGAATTTACACAGCTATAAATACTATACTGTAACGGCAGTTATCAGCAACTTCTAGTGTGATGGATAGGGTGGTGGGCAATCTGGTGCTAACGGGGCACTGTATCTGTAGTTACCACCAACTGGCAGTATATTTACTGTGAGCGATTGGCAGGTGGTTAATGATAAAAAGTGGTTAACATTTCCAGGGCTCTGGGGTGTAAAAAAATAAAATAATACACAACTGTAAATTTTAAGATGGAATATTTCCCAGGAATGGAACTTGATGTGAAAGTCATAGAACACCTTGATCCCGAGGAGCATACAAACAGACAGTTTTGCCAATCCTGCACAAACAGTGGCAGGGAATTTGCAGTTTAAGCATTTTTTGCACTTTTGCAGACAGCGGTACCGAAGCTTAGGTCATACAGTTATTCAGCAGGCATGTATCTATAGTGATTACACTACTTAATAGTTGATTAGTGAAGTTGATTAGTGAACTGCTGCAAGTTCAGGCACTCTTTGCTCTTGACATATACAGTGCTGTTCAAGGAAAGGTAGTACTGGTAAGACTCCAGGAAGGCGCACTGTTTTATAGGAATAATAATCAGGTGCTGATGTAAGCAAATCCAGCAACCAGAATACTAACCATTTATTACAAATAAAACTAATAATGCTAGACAAAGGGCTCCTGGAGTAACCTCTCTGAACTCTAAAGAAGCAAAGATAATTTCACATTTTGGTATGGATAAAGTACTTTGGTATGCAAGCATCTCTGTTCAATACAGGCACTGGCCCAACAACATGGCACTATGTACAGTACAGAAGACACGCTACAGGTCCAGTATGACAGGTTCTGAAAAACCATAAAACAAAAAGCACAACAAATTCAGCTTTATACTGCACCAGCATTGAGGCTGGACTCGCTAAGCACAATTATTAACTAGCCCTTGCCTCATATACCACAGCATCTACCATGTGGTCTTCAAAATCCACCTCTTATTGTGCGGTGTCCATGCACTATTACTGCCCATAGTAGCTCCCAACACATGAAAGACTTTTTGATGCATACTAGCTCATTATGTGTGTCTTTCAGGTGTTCGTTTTTTTTATTTATTTTTTTTAAATAAAATTCTGAGGTTTACAACCTCTTTAACAAGTTTTACTATGTGTGCTGTATTATTGAGCGATGAGCCGTTTTTTTCCCCTGCTGTTCATGGAGAAAAAAAAAAAAATTGACACATCGCTGTTGTCTGTAGAGAGCTCTGTGTTGATTATTAACAGAGGGGTCTCTTCTGTCATTCCCTTGGCCAATCAGCAGGTTCTGACCATAAATCATTGGCTGGGACTCGCTCATCTTGTACTTTAGCAAATTACAGCACAGCCGGGGCGGCAGGAGCGCGCCCCGTAACACAGCAGGGCCATCCTGCCACAGTATATCTATGGTAGGCAAGCGATTTAGCAGGTTTACTTACAATATATAAAATGGTTTCCCCCAAATGAAAACCACATGGACAGTTTAAATTTTTGTTCAACTGTGATTGAGCATAAATGAGGATTTGACCCAACTATTAGAAAATCAAACAATGTTCAGAAAACAGAAAATTCTAGTGTAGTGTACTAGTGTATGTATCAATCTCATAAAAATACAGATCAACGTGATTAATTAATCAATGATTAAGTTCACAGGACAAAGCATGTACTAAAGAGAAGACATTTGTACGTGGTTTATTTTATTTTAGCCGGTGCCGAACCATAAAACCAGATAATAAAAACGGTATAGGCTATTTTAAAGCTCTGCCGACTATACACAACGCTGTTATGTAGCATTCTTGAGAGCCAAACAAGGCCTCGGCTTTACTAACTAATGCCCCGTTTACACACGTACCGATTGTCGGCCGTAAATATTCGGCCGACGACCGATCGGCCGATTATAGGCTTGTTAGTATGATGCTTCCGACAGCGCATTTTCGGCCGAACAGAATCTGTCGTGCAGGCATTAAAATTTTTGTTGGCCAACACCAGAACGGCCGATTGTTCGCCAGTCTGTACAGATTTCGGCCGACAGACAGCAGATTAGCAAGACTGGGCATGCTCAGAAAAGAAAAAAAGACAAGGAAAGTGAACCATCACATGACATCACTTCTGCAGTCGGCTGTTGTTGGCCGAAAAAATGTGTGTGCAGTCTTTTGCATTTTTCAACAGACACGACAGCCCTGGACAAAAGACGGCCGATCGTTCGGCCGACGATCGGTATGTGTGTACGAGGCTTAAGTCATTTTGTTGCTGCCATCCAAACCTATTGCTGCATCTGAGAAATAGAGGAACGCAGAGACCACAAAAACCACCCGACAACTTTCCCCAATCCCTAAAATGTTTTTAGGTTTATTAAATGCAGAGCCATTTTTTAGAACAGATCTGAAAACTATACTACTATCAAAGTAGCAACCAGCACCACTTTCCCAAAAGATCTAACATTATTTAACCTGATATATGTAAAAGGCAGCTCTAACAATAGATAAATGTTTCAGGAGATTAAAAGAACAAAAAATGTTAAAGTGAGATCGCCATTTTTAAAGCACACAGCTCACTTTCAAATTAATGCTATGGGTTTGTGTACTAATTATCAGAAATATCTCAAAGTTTCTAAAAGAAGTGACTTTATTGGATCAAAGCCTCAAATAATAATAGAGTTTACCTGCCTCTGCAGGCCTATGAACTGCGCAGGCGAGTTTGTACACTCGCTATGTCTGCATTCACTTATATAGGTTGCCCAGGCGCATTGACAAAACAACGCCTCCTCGCCGTATGGGCCTCTGAGCTGATGTGAATAAAAACAAAAAAACACAGATTCCATTAAATCTATTGAAGCTTACCAATTACCAAAAAAAGATGTGCTGGCTGCATTAAAATGGGATTTTGACTTACCGTAAAACAGTGTTAATTTTGGCAGCAAATTTCAATTTAGTTTTAGTCTTGGGACTAAAACTAAAATGCCATTTTAGTCCTATTTTAGTCTTCTGCAAGTGTTTTTTTAGTCGTATTTAGTCGACTAAAACTCCAGTACATTTTAGTCATCTATAATCGAATGGGTGTAGTTCAATTGTAATTTGTAATGCATTATTTAAGCATTTCTCTACAATTTCCAAACTCATTATATACTACTGCTGGTCCTGGAGTGAAAAATCTATGTTATTATTTATGGTATTAAGCACCAGTGTTAATTTTGGCAGCAAATTTCGATTTAGTTTTAGTTATAGTCTTTTGACTAAAATGCCATTTTAGTTTTAGTCGTATTTTAGTCATCTGAATTGTTTTAGTCATATTTTAGTCGACTAAAATTGTGTTAATTTAGTCGACGAAAACGTTTTAGTCGGTTTTAGTCGACGAAATTAACACTGCCGTAAAATCCTTTTCTCTGATGTTCATTGACGGACACAGCTCCTGATTTAATTAACTGTTATACTGTCCCCTACAGGAGTAAGACACTAGGCAGAAAAAAAAGTCTGGCCAGGCATATGGGCAGTCCCAGGAGGTATACCCCCTTTCTCTGCTATATGTACTCAGTTTTGTTACAAGCAGTGTCAAAAGAATTACAACTCCACAGAGGGGTGGGTGCTGTGTCCATCAATAAACATCAGAGAAATGGATTTTAGGGTAAGTCAAAAATCCCATTTTCTCTTTCATTCGTTGGAAGGACACAGCTGCCGATCTTCTTAAACCATTGGGACATCCCAAAGCAGTGCTAAACATGAGGGGTGGGAACAGCGAAAAATAAACTCCCAAGGCTACTATAGCCAACCAGGTAAACAGCTTAACCAAAACAACTGGAGCTCACCTGAAAAACAACAATACACCCAAGAAGGCCAGATCTTCAAAACAGCAGTACCAAAAATAAATAAAAACAGTTTGCTGGGAACTTACAACCATATAATAGTCCAATCAAACTGGAAATGGTGCTTCCTGTCAGGTTTGACCGGGAGCTTTAGCAACTAGATTAAATACTGAAACAAAATGATCGGGGTTCCAAAAGATAGGGCCCCTAAAGAAAAGTTGCAAATAAAGCTCAACACCGGATTTAAAACTCTTTATTGAAAACTTAGGCTGGCAAAGCAAATCCAGCCACCAAAAAAAATGCAGCAGGCAAAAAAGAGGGGGGGGGGAAAGACCCCTTGTGACACTCAATGTAAACACAATTAAAACAGTCACACAAAACACCGCACATAAAAAGGGCCCCACTCATCCAAGCTTGCACACCATCAAAGACCTTCATCCCTTTAAACCTCAAGATAAAATGCAATGAGTGAAAAGTTATTGTCACAATTAGGTAGGGACCAGATAAACCTGGAATGAACCGATGAATTGAGGAAAAAAAAAACAGAAGCCTGCAAAACCTTGCGAACAAAAGGAAGCATCTGCAGATGCCAACACATCCACTTATAGAACTTTGTGAAAGTGTGCACCGATGACCAGATGGCAGCCTTGCAAACCTGCATCACTGATGCCTGATGACGGAAGGCCCAGGAGGCACTGAGGGGGTATCCTGATGGTCCCGCAGCGCTAAAAGTGGTAGATACCCTCCACAATAATGGCAGCATAGTTGAAATCAAAAATGAAACTGCCCACACAGCGCCACCCTTTCCAAGGGAGGTGCCAAGCTGGCCGCAGCCTAAATTAGTGTGAATGCCCAGCTGCTAGGAGCGAGCCTGAGTAAAGCTGACCACCCAGGGGCAGCGGAGGGGAGGGCGGATGCCCAAGCGGAGGGTAGTGGCTTCAGCCACCCTCACTGGGGCCACCTCACATAGCTACCGACCAGTAGGCAACAAAAGCATGGCCTAAATTTTGGGCCAGATCTGATCCAGTGAGGCGCAGCCCCACGGATGCCACACCATCCACTCCCCCCAGCTCAACAACTGCACCAGGGAGCCCAGAGGACATCCCTGCTCTAGTCACCACCTGGGTGACTGTCAGCCAGGAGGAATGCTGCGACTCAGGACGAGGCCAGGTAGTATGTGTCCTTGCGAGATGTTTAACTTGCAGGCCAGCCCCTGTCCAGTGGAACTATGTCGCGGCCGACCTAGCACGGAGCTGAGGCCTGCGCGCGCTGGCCAGACCGGGGGGCCCCTTTGGATCTAGATTATCCAGTCCATCTCCCAGTCCAGCAGTTGACAATATATTCTCACAGGAACAAAACAGACACAAGAAAAAATCTATTTAAAAAAGGAAAAAAAATTGCCAGGCACAGAGATCCCACCTAGGAACTAGGTCCTTACTCCTTACTGGTATGCACTCGTACTGTAATGACACTGGCAGGGAAGGGGTTAACACCAGGGGTAATCAAAGGGTTAAATGTGTACCTAGGGGGGTGAATCCGCCGGACCCGCTGATTAATTCCCCCTGTGGCCAATTGGCGCACACACACCCCCACTAGCTGTCTCATGAAGCGACGTACAGGTAAGTTGTTTCGCGGGACAGAGCCCACCTGCCACAGTAAAAACTACGGCGGCTGGCCGGCAAGTGGTTAAACGAGTCAATGTGAACACACACACACACACACACACACACACACACACACACACACACAAACTGATCCCAGGTTCCAAGCCTTTTTAAAGCTGTCCATAAATGGATCTTTTTTTTTTTTAGCCAGCCGGCTGATCAAAAAAGTAAAAAGTTTCCCCCATCCACACACATTCAAGGTGATGAAAGAATCCTCTATTGTATTCCGATAGCGGGGACTCCTCCACTGTCAGAATACACTGATCAATGCCGAAGCCGATTGGCTTCAATCAGTGATTGAATGAAAATATACCAACAGTGCCATTCTTGAAGGAGTCAATCATTAGATAGATTCCATTTCCCGAACATGAACAGCCATAAATGTTCCCTGCTGAACCAGCCAAGTTTAAAATCAGTCTATAGCCAGCCTAAAGCTGAACTTCAACTTTCTATTCACTAGAACTGAAAAGGAATGATAAATCCCAACATAGATCATACCTCTGTATCATGTTGCTCAGTTGTCTGCATATCCCCTGATATTCTGGGCTTAGTTGTGGCTTTGCTTTATGTGGCACTCTGCATATCCTACTGATAGACTCTATCCCTTCCACAGCCACTTCCTGCAGAAGCTAGAGCCTATAACACACTCCTCTGTAGTCTTTCAGACTCTGCAAACGATGCAACTTCCTTAACATCCCAATTAGCATTTAATCACACCCAGTCACACCTACAGGAAGAGTCCAAACCTCCCAAGTTCCATCCCACAGAACAAAGTATAATTCAAGATGGAAACCCCTTCATGCACAGCCTGTTCTGACAGCTAGCTTCCTTTTTATGAAACACCATAATAACCTCCCATAGCCCTTCCTCTGTAGTCTTGCAGTAACCAACTATTCTTTAGCATGCTGCAAGACAGGAATGCTACAGGAGGAGGTATGACACATTTACAACTTTCACCACCCACAGTAACCTTAAGACCCACCCACATCAACTCCCATAGCCGCCTTGAAAATACAGAGGCTCAAAGGATCATGGGACATTTAGTATCAGGACTGGAAAAATAGGATTTTTGAATTACAGTAAAATCCATTTCTCTGATGGTCATTGACGGACACAGCTCTTCATTTCCATGACTGTAGAGTTATACTACCCCCTACAGCAGTAGCACACTAGGCAGAAAAATAATCTGGCTACATCTATGGGCAGTCCCAGGGAGTATACTCCCACTTTCTGCTATAGGTACTCAGTTTAGTTACAAGCAGTGTCAGAAGATTTACAACTCCACAGAGAGGTGGGTGCTGTGTCAATGAACATCAGAGAAATGGATTTTACGGTAGGTCAAAAAGCCAATTTTCTCTTTCGTTCATTGACGGACACCGCTTCTAATCTTCATAACCATTGGGACGTCCCAAAGCAGGTAACTTGGAGCACTAAGCACCCGAGTAGAGTGGGCCTTGACAGGGAAAGGAGGAATCTGGCCCCTGATGGAATAGGCCTGAATAACCATCTGTCTGATCCATCTGGAAATGGACAGCCCTTTCCGAGGCCCATCAAATAGTGAGTCTGACTTCCTAGAAAGACTCCTTAGCTGCCAAGTACACCCTAACTGCCCAGACCACATTCAAGACATGCAAGGCAATTTCCTTTGGACTGTTTGGCCTGGGACACAGGAAAGGCAACACAATGTCTTCATTCAAATGAAAAATCAGAGACAACTTTTGGGAGGGATGACGGACAGGGGCAAAGAACCACCTGGTAAGGTGAACGACAGGATAACGCCACCAGTTCCAACACCCTGCACGCAGAGGTAATGGCTACCTTCTGAGACAACGTAAGCAAGGGAATCTCCCAAAGATTCTTTAAAGGAGGCTTCTGGAGGCCTGAAAGCACCAAATTGGGGTCCCAAGGCGGCAACGGAGACTGCACGGGAGGAGCCAAATGTCAGACACCCTGAAGAAAAGGTACGCACCAGGGAGTGTGTTGCCAAAGATCGTTGGAAGAAGATCGCCAAAGCCGACACCTGGCCCTTGATTGTACTCAAAGGCCAAAATTTCTGTTCAACCCCCCCGTTGAAGAAAGGTCAAGATCCAAGCCACCAAGACGGAGCAAGGATGAACCCCAAGAGACTCACACCACGCAATGTACGTTTTCCACATACGATGGTAGATCTTCCTAGAAGTAAGCTTTTAACAGCGTAGAAATCACCGACTTAGATAAACCTCTTAGCCTTCAGAAGCTGGCATTCAACAGCCAAGCCGTCAAAGCCAGCGACTGTAAAGCAAGGATGGGGGATTGGTCCTTGGGACAGCAGGTCCTCCCTGAGAGGAAGCCTCCAAAGAACGTTGGTGACCAGCCGCACCAGATCAGCGTACTAAGCCCGGCGAGGCCAGTCCGGACCCACGAAGATGACCGGAATCCCTTCTGCCTCGATCCTGCGTAGAAGTCTTGGCAAAAGCTTGAGAGGCGTGAAGGCGTAAATCAGACAATACCGACCCCGCGGGGCCACTAGCGCGTCTGTGGCGTCTGCTAGGGGATCCCGTGATGGAGCCACAAACCTCTGAACCTATCTGTTGAGCCGAGATGCAAGCAGATCCACCTCGGGAAAGCCCCAGCGACACAACTAATGAAACATCTCCAGATGAAAGGGACCATTCCCCTTAGCCCAACATCTGCCGACAGAGGTAATCTGCCAGTTTTCCACCCCAAGAATGTGCATTGAGGAGAGGGCTTGGAACGAACCATTCTACCCACCTTAGAATGCCAGCTATTTCCAGAGCCGCAAGGAGACTTTTTGTGACCCCCTAGTGATTGACATAAGCCAGGGTCCTGGCATTGTCCGATTGAATGTGCACTAGACATCTCTGAAGACAGGCACAGTGTGATTGCTTGGAGTTCCAATACACTGATCGGTAGTCTGTACTCTTCCAGTGTCCAGATATCCCCTGAGCAGAATGTTTGCCGAGGGCGCCTCCCCAGCCGGGGGAGGAAGGATTTTTCTAGACGAAGAGCCGGAGATTGAAGCCACCATATTGGGGGATTCCTTCGTTCCCCCGGCTTAGGCCGTATCGGATTGTCCAGAGACTGCAGAGTCGTGTCCCATTTGGCCAGAATCTCCCTTTGCAGGAACATCATATAGAACTGTGCAAACGGAACCGCCTCAAAAAGGTAGACCCGATCAGGCCCAACACCCGCATGCAACTCCGGAGGGATGACCATCTGCTGGACAGCAGGAGACAAATTGCAGCCTACAATTTCTGGAGTTTTTCCAGAGGAAGGAGTACACTGGCCAAGGCCAAGTCCAGAGTCAGACCCAGATAGTCCAGCTTTGTGGACAGAACCAGAGCAGACTTCTGAAATTTCAGAATCCAGCCAAACTCCCGCAGAGTTTGTATGGGGATTTCCAGGTTGTCCACCAGAGCCGTAGGAGACTCCGCTCGCAGAAGGTGGTCATCCAAGAAGCCCAGTACCGCAATCCCCAGTTGGCAGAACAAAGCTAGCACCAGGGCTAACACTTTTGTGAGGACCCAAGGAGCAGAGGCGAGACCAAAGGGTAACGCCACAAACTGATAATGCTCCTCTCCCACGGCACAGTGGAGGAAACCTAGGTGACTGGCACTTATGTAAAGGTAAGCATCCTTGATGTCGATAGAGGCAAGAAAATCCTCCTGACGCAGGGAAGCCACCACAGTACAAATGGACTCTATTCTGAACTTCTGCACCCGCACAAAGCAGTTCAGCGCCTTGAGGTCCAGGATTGAAGGCACTTTACAGTTTCCAGGAAGGAAAGTAAACCGGTTTGAGTAAAAACCCTAAAAAAACTTTCAGAACCGGGGCAATCACCACTTGAAAAGAACCTTGTCGGGAAACCAGAGCGAAATTCAATTTTGTAGCCGGACCAAATTAATTTGTGGATCCATTTGTCTTGTACTAAGGAAGTCCACGGGCGGGTGAAGACATCTCCCACCCCCGATACAGATGAGGGCGCATCTTAATGCTGAAGGAGCCTTGTCTTCGGGTCTGGAAAAGCCCGCTCTTGGCTTGCTAGACCAGGTTAGTTTGGGTCCTCCAGAGGAAGCCCTGAAAGGCTTCGAGCCCTTGTCAGTCGACCCTGAGGGATGAAAAAACTTATGGGCTGAGAAGGAGGGCCCACGTCTACTACAAGGTTCCTCCCTCTTAGTAGCCTGTGAAAGAAAGGTTCTCTTCCCCCCCTGGGAGACCTTTAATGTTGTCATCCAGGGTAGCTCCAAACAGGCAATCTCCTTGAAAGGAAAGATCAGTCAAGGCCTTTTTAGAAGTCGGGTCTGCAGACCAGCATTTTAGCAAAAAGACACGCAGAAGGACCACTGCCAAAAACAGAGAGCCGAGCCACTAGAGAAGCCGCATCCAAAGAGGCATCACAAAGAAACTGCAGCCCCTGGACCAGCTGGTCCACCAGCTTAGCAAAGGCAGGGGGGGGGGGTGAGCTATTCTCCCTCCAGCTCACGGCGTAAAAAAAGCTTAGCCCACTCAGTCAAAGCTTGCAAAACCAGGGCAATGGTGAGAACCAGCCAGAGTGTACATATTGCGGGCCACAGACTCCTGTCAGCCAGATCCTTAAAGGCTGGGGACCCTTGAACAATTGAATCATGGTTGCCTTGTTCAATCTGGAAACCCAAGAGTCCACCACGGGTGGAACAGTCCACTTCTTAATAAAAGGGACTCCTCATAGGAGTAAGGCATAGAAAATCTCTTAGGGACCCCAAGGGGACGCTTTGGTCGTCCCCACTCTTTAGCGACAATTTTGATAAAATAGGCAGGGAAAGAAAATACTTTTGCTGCTCTGGGTGGCTTGTGAGTGCCAAAGGAAACCTGCGCCTCGGTCACAGCTGCGTTCTCCATCTTTAAAGGTCTCATGCACAGATACAATCAGTGCTTCCACCAGCGCGTTTTCGTGCATGGTTGCAGATGTGTAGGAATCATCCTCACTATCAGAGGATTCCGGACACGTGGTTGCAGACCCAGCAGGGTGACCCACATCCGTGGCGGCCAAATCAGATTCACGATCTAAAGAGACAGGGGAAGGCGGGGGGCGCTTTTTGCTAGCCCGTCGCCCGAAAGCCACCTCCATCCAGGATACAAAGGACTCCAGGACCGCCATCAGTGCATTGATGGATGGTTGGGACCCGGAGGGCCCTGCAGCCTCAGAGAGGGGGGTCAGGTGGGGAGAGGATCTCTAAAGACCCTGTGAGTAACCAGGGGGACCCCACAAAAAGTGTAAAACACTGCCAAGGGAAAAACCCCCACCGCACTTGCACCACCCGATCACCAGGCTCAAGCACCAAGCGATCCTCAGCAGAGGGTGAGAACCCCACAAGACTCACCACCCAGCAGAAACCGGCACCTGCAGCCAACAGGATAATCTGCACTCCAAGTGCGGCAATCCGCCAGGAAACCCCAGGAGGTGGACCAGAACCAGACCACCCACACAGCTCCAGCATATGTGGTGGGCGGTAGGATAGGGGACAGATGAAAGAGGGGTGCCTGATGGAAGAAGCGGAACCGGGGGTATGACCATCCTAAGAAGGGGCCCATGGGGGAGGGGGAGAGCAGCTACTCGCCATGCCAGGAACCAGGTGGGTACTGCTCCGGACAAAATACCTCGTCATCGACAGGGGGGGTGGGGGGCGGCTGTCGCCCAGGAGGAACGTTTCGACTCGGACCGTGACCAGGTTGCATGCGACCTCGCAAGAGGTTTTAACTCGTAGGCCAGTCCCTGGCCGGTGGGGCTATGTTGTGGCTTATCTAGCGTAAAGCAGAGGTCTGCACGCACGCGCTGGCCAGACTGGGGTGACCACTGGATCTAAATTATCCAGCCTGTCCCCCAGTCCGTCAGTTAATTGTAGATCTCACAGGAAAAGCCCGGAGTAAAAGAAGTCTATCTAAAAAGAAAAAAATTGTCAGGATCAGAGATCCCAGTAAGGAACTAGGTCTTTACTCCCGAGTAGGCAGAAAAGAAAAAAGTACCTATAGCAGAGGGGGGGGGGGGGGGGGGGGGGGAGTATGCCCCCCTGGGACTGCCTATAAGCCTAGCCAGATTTTTTTTTTTTGCCTAGTGTCCTACTCCTGTTGGGGGCAGTATAACGCAGTGGTTATGAAGATCAGGATCTGTGTCCGTCAATGAACGAAAGAGAAAGGAAGGAGTCAGGAAGTCAGAGAACTTAGAAAATCATTTACATGCACAATGAATCAGAAAATGCCCCTGCCAAAAAACGCTAATAAAAGCCTGTGTGTGCATAAAAAAAACAGCAACTGTAAGAAACACCCGGTGTGCATGAGGCCTTACCTGCAAAAAAAGAAAAAGAAAATCTGCATTTATTTATTTTTTTTCTTCTTAAAAGGTGAACCTATGCTTTAAAAAGTGGATACCAGAAGGCAGCTTATATAAAATCCTAAATTTAGAACTATTTTCAGGACAGGGATTTGGAAGTGAAACCATCTATAAAAGGTAAATCTAAACAAAGAGATATCACAGCTTCCTCTACAGGGAAATCCTCACTTCCTGTTCTGTTACACAGCATTGGAGCTGGGCAGGAAGCAGGTGTATGCCAGAAAGTGCTTCCCTGGCCAAAGTCAGACAGAGGAACAGTTTGTCAACAGAAGTAAAGTTAAAGCAGCAAGGTCTGTTCTGAAATTGCCAAACACATCTGACATTTTTCTGTAATCTTAGAACATCTGGCTAATAAACATGATTATACTTTTATATTAAACTGCAGTAAAAACCTAACTACACTGTCTTCTACCAAGAGCAGGCTAAATGATGGCTAGCTTGGATATTGATATTGGGTGGCCAGTATATTTTAGGTTCATGGTGATTGATGAAATGCACAAATGACTTCTCTACTTTAGCAGAAATTTGAATTTACCCCAATAGTAAGATAGAACACATCACAAGTGGATGTCATAATGTTCAGTCAAACTGTAAAGATATCTGAAGATCACAGGCATCAGCCACTAAATCTGAATTAGCACAGCAGATTTCCAGCAAGAGAAAGGAAAATGGCTAAAGGGTGAAGTTTAGGGGTGTATTAAACATGCACTTGGACAACAACATTACTATGCACTTGGAGAACAACATTACTTGCTTAAGCAGCAAAGCGGCCCCCCATTCATTTCCACCTCTCCATTGGCCTCTCATGGCATTCAACAATTATTTTGGACATTAGTAAACTGCATCACGTAACAAACAAGCAGACCATCCTTGGGTGGTCACAAAACCAGCTATTTTTGCCATAGCGTTGAGTCAAACGTACTTGGTGTACACTGGGGTGACCAGATGTCCCCGGTCTGAGGACACTGTCCCCGGACCAAGTCTGTCCCCAGTTTTATCCACGGATTCAGGGCCAGATTAACGTAGACAGAGCATGTTGTGTGTGTGTGTGTGTGGGGGGGGGGGGGGGGGGGGAGGTGGCTGCAGAGAATCTGTGAGAGAAGGGTGCAGAGGTGAGCTATGAATGTGGGGGCAGAAGTGTCCACTGTGCGAAGCAAACCTCTAAACCCTGCACTCTATGCCTAACACCCTCCTGTGCATAATGCAGTCCAGATTTTTGACTCACCGTAAAATCCTTTTCTCTGAAGTTCATTGGCAGATGCAGGCTCCATATAATTCTTGACCATTGGGTTATGCTCCCCCCTAAGGCTCCATGTACACGGGACGTTGTTAAAAGTCCCTTTGAATGCTGGAATTTTTAGGACGTTTGAAACGTCCGTTCGGTCGCGTTTGTACCTGCGTTTAGCGGGCGTTTGCGTTTAGAAGCGTTCCTAGAGGTCAAAAAAATTATTCCCCTTTAAAATGGAAAAACGCGAACGCTAAACGCGGGTCATCGCGTTCAGACGCGTTCGGACGCGTTTGTGCGTTTGAAACGCCGGGAAACACACGTTCAAATGCAAATAATTGCGTTCTAAAAACAGTCCCTGAACGCAACTGCCTGCAAATGACTGTAAACGACCTGGTGTACATAGACAGATAAGATAAAATGTAGATGGGTTCAGGGGCTTCTGAAAAAAACGCCCAACTGCTCCTAAACGGCCATTTCCAGCGTCCCGTGTACATGGACCCTAAAGGAGTAGAACACTAGGCAGGAAAAAGCATTACCACGCCTATGGGGCTGTCCCTGCAGGCATACACCCACACACTCTGCTATAGCCCTCGGTTCCATTGCAAGCAGTGTTAGAGGAAAAACCCCAACCCACTCAAGATAGAGGGGCAGGTGCTGCGTCTGTCAATGAACTTCAGAGAAAAGGATTTTACGCTAAGTCAAAAATCCAGTTTTCTATATCGTACATTGACAGACGCAGCTCCATATGTAACCGCCTCGAAGGTGGAGACCATCAGACCCAGCACTTGCATGCAAGTCCTGAATGACGATCGAAGGTTCGACTAACAGGAAGCAAACCGCATTCTGTAGTTTCCGAAGTTTGTCTGAGGAAGAAACACCCAGGCTGACGTGGAGTCCAGCACCAGACCCAAGTAGTCCAGCTTTCTGGACGGAGACAATACCGATTTCTGAAAATTCAGTGTGCACCCGAACTCCTGCAGAGTTAGCACCGTAACGCAACGTCCAGGTCAGCTTCTAGAGCCGAGGAAGACTCTGCACGCAGAAGCAGATCTTCCAGATAACCCAGTACCACAATTCCCTTCTACCGTAGCAAGGCTCACACTGGGGAAAAACCCTTTGTGAACATCCAAAGAGCTGAGGCGAGACCACAGGTTAACGCCACTAACTGATAGTGCTCCTCGCACACGGCAAAACGAACAAATGGCCGATGCCGACATATGTTGGAATATGAAGGTAAGCGTCCTTGATATTGATAGAGGCCAGCAGATTTCCTTGATGAAAGAAAGCCACTACTGTGCGGATTGACTCCATCATAAATTTTTGAACCCGCACAGTGGTTCAGAGCCTTGAGATCCAAGATTGAACGAACCTTGCCTTCCTTCCAGGGAACTGTAAACAGATTTGAATAAAAACCTTGGAAACTTTCCAGCGCTGGAACCGGCACAATAACTCCTTGTGCTAACAGGTTCTGCACTGCTCCGTAGAGGCCCTGTAGTCGCTCGGGAGACAGGCATAAGTTGGAAGGCAAGAACGTTGCCGGAGGCAATGACCAGACTCAATCTTGTAGCCGAACCGAATCAGTTTTTGGACCCATTTGTCCTGAATGAGCAAGGTCCACGGATTTAGAAAGAAGCAAAGACGTCCCCCCCACCCCAGGCTGGGGAAGGCTTGTCTGTGGAACCAGAAGTGTCTGCTTTAGACTTACCATATCCCAGTCTCTTGTAGCCTCCGCAAAGTTACGGGTGGATCTCAAGCCCTTTTCCTACAATCCAGACAGACGAAAAGGCCCGCTTACGAGCGAAAAGAAAGGGTCGCGCTTACAGCCTTGCAGCCTGTGGAAGCAATGTACTCTTGCCTCCCGTAAGGCCCTACATAATCTCTTCCATAGAGGCACTGAACAAACGGGTCACCTACAAAAGGAAGATCAGTCAGCACCTTTTTAGAAGCCTTGTCAGCGGACAAATTCTTCAACCCGATCATGCCGCAAAGGATCACCGCCGTCATCGAAACCCTGCTGGCCAAAAGGGATGCATCAAAAATATACTGTAACCCCTGGATCAACTGATCCGCCTGGTCCACCAGCTCAGAAGGGGGTTGACTGCCCTCCAGATCCTGCCGCAAAATCTTAGCCCATTCCGTTAATGTTTGGGATACCAAGGTGATAGCAAACAGTGGTCTCAAAATTGTCTATTTTGACGAGTGACAATCTCGTCAAAATAGGCAGGAAAGGTAAACACCTTATTCACCTTGAAAGATCTGTGGGTACCAAACTGCACATGTATCACCGACTCAGCTGCAGCTGAGTTCTCAAACTTTAAATTTTCCTGCACTGACGCAATTAGGGCCTCCACCATTGTTTTTTAAAACGCGGCTACAGAGGACGAGGACTCATTCCCCCTGTTAGAGCACTAAGCGTGCGTGGACGCAGACTCAGTGGGCTGACTCTCATCCGCGGCGGCCAAATCCTGGAGATTCTGGGAGGAAGCAGAGGGTGCTTCTTGCCAGGCCTCCTTTGCAGGGTCATATCTACTTTGGGTAACCAGCCACTGCAGGGCTGCCACCATGGCCACCAGGGCAGACTGAGACCCAGAGGGTCCTGCAGCTTCCAGGAGTGGATCGGGTGGTGAAACATTCTCCAGAGACTCCATGACCATAAACGGTTATTCGGAACAGCGTTGCTCAGAAAATAAAATTGGGAAATACAATTGTAAATGCAGAAGGTTTTTATATCTTAATGCAGCCTCCCAAACACCCCTCATACATACCTGAACCCACCTCTATCCAGCGATGTTGCAAAAAATGTGTCAACTGCCTGGGACTCCCCTCCTCATTGTCAAAGTCAGTCAGCTATCTAATCAGAGAGGGGGGGGCGTGGCCGAGTCACGGCTCTATGTCTGAATGGACACAGGGAGCTGTAAAAAGGCATGGTTGCTGTGGGGGCACTCAACAGGAGGGAGGGACCAGGAGAACAGAAGAGGGACCCAAGAAAAGGAGGATGCAGGCCACTCTGTGCAAAACCAACTGCACAGAGCAGTAAGTATAAAATGTTTTTTTTTTTAATAACAAAAACACAAGACTTTACAATCACTAACTGCATCAGAGGAAAGAAAGTACAAACAACCTGACTGTGTCATCTGGTTCGCAAGACTGATTGAAAAGAACTACAAATATTTTGGCAGGTAGTGCTGTTCAATTAATTATATGAATTTGAAGTTGAGTTTTAAACACACACACACATTCAGTGTTACTAAACCTACAACAGTAAAATCTATCTGTAGATGCAGAACATGCTCGTTATACTCACCATGTAACTTAAGTGATCCTGTATGCACGGATCCCCCCTTCTGCATGTTCACCCTGGACAAGTCCAGATAAGCCACAGTAAGCGTAGTACAGCTGTACATGCTCAGTTTGGTCCCTATTGCTGGATAGGTAATTTCCAGGTTTTAGTTGAGCTATTCAAGTCACATGGTATTGACATGTGTATACAGATTATAAATGACAGCCCAGTCCCTCCCCCTCCATGCCCAGTAACTAAAAAAAGAACACAGTGGGTGGGATGCCACATCTTGACTGATGGATGCTCCGCCTCCCATAAAAGCAGGAGGACACATGCTGTAGAGGATTTCAAGATGCAGCGATTCATGTACAGTAAATGAGAGAACACCCCTGTACTATACATGTTTTTGCAGTGTTCTTTTTTGACTTCTAAACAGCATCAGTTACAGCCTGCAGGCGTGCATATGGAGGTCATAGGTATTTATCGGCGTATAACACGCACCCTAATTTTAGGAGGGACGTTTCAGGGGCAAAAAAAACTTTGAAGCAAAATAAGGGTAAATGCCCATCATTGCAGCCAGATCGGTGCCCATCTTCAGCCTCATAAAATGCAGCCAGCTCGGTGCCCACCTGCAGCCTCACGTCAGAATACACAGAGTGGGGATCTCCCATTTACTTATTGGCCTCTTTAATACGAAAGTCTCGCCTCTCTGCTTCTATGATTGAGAAAACACTGGTCCAATGCCAGTAGAGGAGACAGGACTGCGTATTACAGAGGTCGCCGAGTAAACAGGAGATCCTCATTCTTTGTAAGCTGGTGGTGCTCGTCCCCCCCTCCTTTCCCTCCGAGGCAGCCAAATGAAAATTTCGGCATATAACACACCCACTATTTGCACCCAATTTTCAGGGAGAAAAAGTGCATGTTATACACCGATAAACACAGTATTTCAAAATTTTTAAAAATAAAAACTTTCCAATTTTTAAATTCATAAATATTACAGATCATGCCAAAAATGTTTTTATACATTTGTGATCCTTCTCTCTCTCTCTTTCTGTGCCTTTCCTTTTTTTCTCTAATCCCACCTGGCAATTAACGCCCCACCCCTATCATCCTCATCACACCTGGCAACTCACTGATACCTTACTAACACCCAATACCATGTCATCCTCATCACACCTGGCACCCCACTACAACCACACTAACACCCCACCCCATCATCCCCATCACACCTGGCCACCCACTGATACCTTCCTAATACACTACACCTGTCATCCTCAACCCCCCCCCCCCCCCCAATACCCACTGCCAGCTTCTAAACACCTGCATTGGGAAAGCAGCTTATTCCAATGTTGAGAGGACAAGGGTCTCTTCCCCACAAATGTGTGGTGGCAGGTAACATGGTCTGGATGGGGGCATATTGAAATTTGGAACACTGTTCACATTAAAGGTGCCACCCCAGGTGAATGACTAAGTGTTACTAAACCCACAGCAGTAAAATCAGTCTGTATATGCAGTAAATATATCCAAAAAATAACATAATATTTACAGAGTGTATAGAGTCAGTCTGCATAGTTTGGTGTGTATTCCTAGAGAGTTTTTTTTTCTTGGGAGGGTACATGTGAAAAGCACAGGCTCAATCAGCACTGTCCAGACAGGTTTAGACAGAGAATCAAAAGGTCTTGAAGCCTGATAGAACAATCGGGGGAGAAATGAAAACTCCTACAATCTATCAGCACTCACTGATACAAGTCACGAGATTGCCCTGATTGCTATATACAGCTGATGCAAAAAGGTATTTATCAGTTTATATTTACTAAAAATAATTGCATTTCCATGTTCGGTGTACTGTGGGAGACAAGATATATTGAATGCAGGATCTGGGTTTAGTAACACTTTAACCAGATAGACTCCTATTCACAAGCACACTATTAAAAGTGCCTTACAACTTTCTGAAACTGGAAAGAAGGAAGTGTTTAAGCAACAAAGTTTTCAGACATAAAAGACTTGCTCATAGCACATCCTTGGTGAGAATTTCATCATTCCAGGAAGCCAAAAAGGTAAGGCCATTGCCTGATTGTTTTCAGTCATTTGCACACACCTGCATGTGTTCCAGTCATTTGCACGTTGCACATATTTTCAGTCATTTGCACGTTGCATATATTTGCAGTCATTTGCACACACCTGCATGTGTTCCTTTCATTTACCTCCCTTCATATTTACTTTTTTCATGTTAACGGTCTACTTTTAGGCTTCTTTCACTTGAAGCGGAATCCGCTCTGGTTAGCAGGGTTTCTGTGAGCAGATCCCCTGGTGCTTGGAGCCGAGCAAGACGGATGTCACATCTGTGCCCATTCTGTGTCTGCCAACGGACATGGGCAGACACCTGTCAGCTGTATGGCCAGCGGTCGGGTGTAAACAAACTCCACTGTCTGTTTACATCAGGCTACCTCCAATTAGGCTTGCAAAAAACGGAAAAGGACAGACCCAGAGATAGGCGAGTGTAAAACAGACAAGTCTATTTACAGCCATATTTACTGTACATAGGGCTCCATGAACCTTCTGATCAAGTAAGCCTGAAAAAATGACAGGGGGTGGGGGTTGAGAGGTTGGCCCTAGTTAGAAGGCAAACATTTTGAATCAGTACATTTAGCCAGAGCAATCTACAGTAATCGGGCTCTGGACTTTTTCTCACTGAGCGAATTCCCTGCTGAATCAGAGAATCCTTTTTTTGACATCCGTGCCCATTCATGACAGCAGACCTGTAATGGCTCTATGGGTAGCTAGATGTAAAAGGATATCCATATCCAATCCATCACATTAAAAAAGGGTACAGGTTGCAGGAAAGAAATTTGCACAATTCCCCCATCAACAGAGACAGTGATGAAAGCAGAACCCCTCCTGCCGAGCGATTGTCTTCTCCTGGCAGGGGAAGCCGCCCCTGCTGGGAGAAGCCAGTGATTATCGCTAGTTGTAGCTGGTTATACCCAAGCTAAACGATCAACTTGGTACCATGAGCCTGCCCATTAATGGTTCTGTCGGCCGGTTCCTGCTAAACCGGCCAAGATTTGAACCCTGTACGGCTGGCCTAACACAACACGTTAAAGTCGAAGCTCACCACCAGATTACTTTCTGAACATTAAAACAGCCATACTATACTGCAATTAAAACATAACACCATGTTTTACTTCTGCCTATGCTCTGGGTGTCCATCAATGAACAACCTGATTGCAAAGTCTGACTTGGAAACGCTTCCTTTGTTACCCGACACTGCCAAAGTCATATGGCACTTCCACTGCAAGTACCGGCTCGGCTCTACTCGGCCCAGTTTGCTTTTCCACTGCTGGTACCGCATGGTACGGTGTTGGAACGGTTCGGTACGGTTTGCTTTTCCACTAAAGTAGTACTAAAGTTAAGTGGGTGGGATAACAACGGGGTGGGTGGGATTATCTGACCAATCAGTGGCTAGTAGTGACTGCATGTAAACACGGCTGACCGTTCTTGTCTTTGGAATGATCACAGAGTGCCTGTGATCCTTCTATGTAGGATCACAGGTCTCTGATCATTTCACAAGGCCCACCCCATACAGTTAGAAACACACCCCTACGTACACATTTAACCCCCTTGATCACTTAGGCTCCGTTCACATCTAGGCGTTTTGGGGCGTTTTTCTGCTCTAGGATCAGCTCTCAAAACGCCCCAACAAGACAAATCCTATTCATTTCAATGGCCCCTGTTCACATCTGAGCGTTTTGAAGCTGTATACAAAACGCCCAACGCTCAAAAAAGTACATGAGCTTCTTTTTGGGCAGATTACAGGCGTTTTCCATTGATCTCTATTCAATCTAAAAACGCCTGCACAAAAATCGCGGTAAAAATCGCGGTAAAATCGCGGTAAAAAACGCACGAAAAACGCTACGCTCAGGTGTGAATGTAGCCTCAGTGTTAACCCCTTCCCTGAAAACGGCATTTTTACAGTAACAGCATATTTTTAGCACTGATTACTGTAGTAATATCAGTTAGGTGTCCGATCTGTCTGCTGCAATGTCGCAGTCCCGCAAAAGAAAAAAAAAAACACACAACACAAAACACACACTAACAATGACAAATCTTTCCCGTAGTTAGTGGATGCAATAACTTTTGCACAAACCAATCAAAATACGCTTACTGCGATTTTTTTTTTTTTTTTACCAAAAATATTTAGCAGAAAACAAATTGGCCTAAAAAGTTTAAAAAATTTTGATTTTTCCATTTGTTTTTGGGAATGTTATATAGCAGAAAGTGAAAATTGTTTTTTTCAGAATTGTCGCTCTTTAATTTATAGCGCAAAAAAAAAAAATAATATCGCACAGGTGATCAAATACCACCAAAAGAAATCTCTATTTGTGGGAAAAAAGGACATCGATTTTATTTGAGTACAGCGTTGCACGACCACACAATTGTCCATTAACGTAACACAGTGCCGAATAGCAATAAATGGCCTGGTCATTAAGGGGGCAAATCCTTCCAGTCCAGAAGTGGTAAGGGTGTAACATGTAATGAATGGACTGGCCCTCGCGCCTCCCCGATCTGACTGCTGGCGGGGATTCCCAACCACCCCCCCCCCCCACCCCCGTCACAATTAAAAAAAAAATGTGTGGCCAAGCAGGGCTTTTCCTGCATCACTCTTTCACAGCCTCCCGGGAATGGAAAACTACAAGGTCCAGCAGTCTTTGTGGCCTCGCGCTGTGGCGCCATGGTAGTTTCTCTATATCCAATTGTATCTGACTGGTACACAGCTACACTGGCAGATCTGCATGGTATTTGCTGATTGCTGGTGCAATGCTTTGCATGCTCCAAAATAAATGCACATTTTTTTTTTCAGATAAAAAATAAAAATATACATTTATAATTTTCTTTTCTGAAAAAAAAAAAAAAAAAATAAAATAAAAAAATGTTAACTTATCCTTTAACCACCTGCCGACCGCCCCACACAGATATACTGCTGCAGGGGGGCTGGGCTCGGCTGCGCATAATCACGTATATCTACACGGTCTCGGAGGTCGCGCGCCAGAGCTGCGCTTCCGCTGTGATTAGACACAGCAGGAGCCAGACACAGAAACTGACAGAACACCAGTCTGCTTATGTAAACAAAGCAGGCGAGTCTTCTGTCACACAGGCAGAGAGATCAGGAGTTTCAGCTAAGCTGGAACCCCGATCTCTGTGTGCCTGTCATGGAGCCCATCCCCCATACAGTCAGTAAGCATTATTAGGCATACATTAACCCCTTTGATCACCCCCAGTGTTAACCCCTTCCCTGCCAGTGTCATTTATACAGTAACCGTGCATATTATTTAGCACAGATTACTGTATTAATGTCACTGGTCCCCAGAAAGTGTCAGAAATGTCAGTTAGGGGTCCGATCTGTCTGCCGCAATGTCGCAGTCCCGCTAAAAAAAAAAAAAAAAAAAAAAAATGCTGATCGCCGCCATTACTAACAAAAATTAAATAAAAAAGTCCAAAAATCTATCCCGTAATTTGTAAACGCTATAACTTTTGCGCAAGCCAAATATTTTTCTTTTACCAAAAATATGTAGCATATATGAAGTGGTTAAAAACAACAGTATATCTGACTGGTAGGGCAGGCTCTTAATAAGCGAGGTCCAATAAAAGCACAGCTAGTGAACAGCCATTGGACTATATAAAATGACCCCATACTGGTCAATCATCTCATGCAGTGCATATGGATTTTTCCATGTGAACACATACGGGCCCTGCATACAAGCACGTCTCAGAGTGGTTATGCAACATTCTTACCATGGTTCTCCACTTTGTACATGGAAGCATTAGCACTACTTCTAAATGAGAGGTTCTAAAAAAAAGGAGGATCTGTGGTATGAATAAGTGCCCTTCTGTGAAAGAATAGGGTAGTAAAAAGTAGATTATTTTTTTTTTTTTTTCCATAAAAACCTTCAATCCCCTTCCCTAAAGTCAACCAGCAGAGAAGCTCTGTTTAGCACGGAAACTTTAGCAATCAGCTGTTTGCAAAGAGCCAATAAGCAGTTCCAGAGCCACAGAAGCTCAGAGTCTCATGGCTTTCTTTACCCACTTCTGGACCGACCCCATTTCTGACATGTTTGCAAGTTATAATCTGTATTTTTAGCTAGAAAACTACTTAGAACATCCAAAAATTATATAAATATTTTTTTATCAAAGACTCTGGAGAATAAAATGGCAGTCGTTGCAATATTTTTTCGTCACGCGGTATTTAGGCAGCGGTCTTTCAAATGCTATTTTTCTTGGAAAAAAATACATTTCACTGCATTTTAAAAAAAAACTAAAAAACAGTAGTTAGGCCATTTTTGTATATTGTGAAAAATGATGTCACGCCGAGTAAATAGATACCCAACATGTTACGATAAAAAATTGTGCACACCGGCGGAATGGTGACAAACTACGGTCAATAAAAATCTCCATAGGGGGCGCTTTAAAAATTTTTAGCGGTTAGCAGTTTACAGTTTCTGAGTAGCTCTTTTTTTTAGAACTATTTATTTCGCTCTGGTGATCGCGGCAATACCTCACGTGTGGTTTGAACAGCTCTGACATTTGCAGGCGTGACTTCCATATGAGTTTTCTTTCGTGCGCGAGCACATTTACATTTTTTAATTTTAGCACAGTTAAAAAAAAAAAAAAAAAAAAACAAAATCTGATCACTTTTGAAACATCCCTGTGACAGTAATAGGCAGTGACAAGTACTCTTTATGGAGGGATCGGGGGTCTAAAAGACCACAAACCCCTCCCCTCCACTTCATTGTATTCAAAATGCCAAAAACAACATTTAGGAATACTGACAGTTTTTAAATTCAGCACCTTTAGCCGTCGAGTAACCAAAGTGTGACGCCATCATGCGGCTTCCGGGTTACTACATCGGAGATCCGATCAAAGCCAAATACAGCTTTGATCAGGACTCCAATCAGCCGGTGGACGTGTCGGGTAGTTGCCCGGGTCTCCTGGTGGGACGGGAGACACGGGCAGAGCCGTGGAAAGCGGTGGGAGTCCTCTCCCGCTCACTGGGTAATGGGGCCGAGCGGCTCCTGAGCCGCATCAGCCATTATCACCTGAAAGCCAACCGCCAACTCTAAAAAATAGAACCGGGACGATGCCTCTAGCTGCAGGCATCATCCCGGTACAACCACTTCTCTGAGCCGAGTGTCCTATGACAGCGATGGCGAACCTATGGAACACAGAGCCCTCTCTGTGGGCATGTGAGCTATACTCAGAAGAACTCAACATAGGAGAGCACACTGACTTGCCATCTCTAGTGTGGATTTCTTGGAGACATGTCTCGGCTCATCCAATGACATCACGTCTGACGCCGCCTTCAAAGAGCATTCCAGCCCTCTCTCCTAGATCTTTGTACACACACATTGGCTTGGTCAATCCCTTTGGTTACCCTCTGGCTCTCCAAACACCTTCCATGAGACCAAGAGACTTCGGGTCCTTCTGGCAGGTGCTGGCTTCGTCCATGTCCCGGGTCTCTTTGGAGTCCTTCATTCATCCCACAGGAGATCCAGAGTTTTTGAACCAGCCCTTCGCCTGACCTGGCAGTTTTGTGCTTTTCTACATCTATGCGAGTTAACGTCATGCTCTCATTGTTTAATCACATTGCTCTTCCACCTGCTCGTTTATTGTGTTTTTCTTTCAAGACAGATGTTAGTTTGAAATAAACAACTCTTTCAGTTGTCCAAAGTGCTAACACTGCAAATAAATCGGAATACTGAGGTTTTAGTTTAGAAAAAACAAGTTGGATTTGTGTTGCAGTTTGGGCACTCAGTTTGGGCACTCTGGTTCAAAAAGGTTCGCCTTCAATATCGTAAGAGGATGCAGGACCCCTGACCCTCTGTCTGGACAGTGCTGATTGGCCTTGTGCCGATTACATGTACTCTCCCAAGAAGAAAAAAAAAAAAAAAAAACCTGTTAGCAATACACACCAACCTGAGCATAATAAGCATGCTTCACTGCATATACAGACTGATTTTACTGTTGTGGGTTTATTAATCGATAGTAACACTTTAACTCTTAGGAAACGCATCTGGGTTTCTGACTGCAGCTGTGGGACATAGACCCTTATAGAGAACAATGGATTTCTAAAGTGGGCCTGTGACATTGTAACGTCAGATGTTAATGTCCTTGCAGTTATTTGGCAGAGTACAGGGTGGTACTCACTGGCCGAATATCAGCTGGTATTACCCAGTTAAACAGAAACTGGCAAGTGTCTACAGCAGCCTCTCTGGCTTGTCGAACAGGCATGCTGGAAAACCAGAAGCTGACCGGCATCCAATTAGCGCTCCCCCTGTGAGAACATAATATCTCAGCAGGGAGATTGCTGCACGAATATTACATAGGTAATATAGCAAGCTACCTTTTTTTTTTTTGTTCAGCAAACTGGGTTGAATAAGGAAAAAGAAACCCCCACACCTGCCTGTGTATACCAGACATTAGCTGCCCATTGCTGACCACTACTGTAAAATGCTAGCTGCCCAACTCCACTCAATTGGATTCAGCAGTTGCAAATGACACCTTCCAATTTTACTACCTCTACAATGCCTCCTTAAACTATTAATGCAGACCCAACTCGATAACATTTTTCTAAAAAGGCTCTAAAACCTTCAGGATTGTGGAAAATGCAATGCCCCTCCTTGACAATCATTGTTTTCCCCAGAGACTACAAATTAACTTTATACCACGTTCACAATGGGCTGATTTGGCATGTCAAATCGCATGCCAAATCGGAGCCTATTGCCGGCATGGGCACCGTCCGAATTGGTGCAACTGCGACGCCACACTAATTCCCAAATCTAGTTTCTGCACTACTTTTGGCGACTTTGGGGGGGCAATTTTAATAGACATCTGTGCAGGAACTAGGGCTGCATGATATTGGGGAAAAAAAGAACATTGCGATATTTCGTTTTCAACTATAAATATCGCAATATTTCTCTTTGTTTAATGCAGAAGACGGATTAGGCAGAGTCGGGACTCACAGTTGTGGTAGGAGGTAGAAAAACACAGCCCGACGTGACATCTGTCCCACACGTTCCCTCTGCCGCCCTGGAGCTAGTTCTCTTGACGGAGCGGTGAGCGCGGCACAAACACGTGGTAGCGGCACAGGGAACCAATCAGATGTGCAGACACGCGTGACTGGTTAGCTGTGCAGCTGCTTACAGTGCGCTGCTCACCGCTGAACGTGTGGGACGGCTGCCAGCACTGCGAGTCCTCCTTCTCCCCCTGAGTCCCGACTTCTCCCTGCCTAATGGTAAATATCGCGTCTTCGGCGATATGAATATCGCCCACGCCCGCAGAACGATAGCCGATATCATATCGACTATCGTTCAGCCCTAGCAGGAACCCCAACAGATGTCTTGTCAAATCACCCCCGAAGTCGGACTGAAATGCCAGTTTGAAATTGTGCGCGTTTCAAACCCACCCTTGATGTGAACCTAAGCTCAAGGAACTGCTTAACCTTTGTACACCAAGAATGCTGGCATAGAATAGGTTTTAGGTTATGTGCAAAGTATGCAGTGGATACTGCATGGCATTTGGTTTAAATGGGAAACAAATGATCTATACAGATTTAATGAAGCCCTGACTAGCTGCTGCACCAAAAATAAACGTAGATGTTTTGCAGCGTTTAGCATTCATGTGTTTATTTACAAAGCTTTTCGTACTGAAACCAACAGGACAAATTGCAACCACTTATGGCACATTCCTTACCAAGAAATTGAACTGTATTTATGTAGATACCCAGATTCCATCTACCTTGGTTTTGCTGTAGGTTATTAACACTTACATACTTTACTTTTGTCTTTTATTAACTTAAAAAGTGTATAAGATGGAAACCAAGTTCGACTTCTGCGATTTGGAAAAGTGGAAAATCTCAGTTCCCTTGTAAAGCTTGGCAAAATTACCAGACGCCAAGACTGGAACCTGAGGAAGACAATATGTACTGAGAATTGTAGCAAGTTGACTTTCTGGACAGCTATTCCATAGAAGAATAAGGCCCGTTCTTAATCTCAGACTTGCACACCTAGTACCCTCTTGTTTAGGCTGTAGGCTCAACAAGAGAATCTAACAGACCTGCATCCGTGCTGTTTAGGAACCTCCCCTGCAAGCTACTGTCTTCTTCAGACAGCTGCCACCCAAGGCTGTCAGAATACTCAAACAGTGTGACTTGATCTGACTGGTTGTTCGCCAGACAATTTTCCACCCAGTTCAGTGGATTTGGTGTTGGGGCCAAGTGGTGCTAACAGAGCCACTCACAGCACAAATTGTAGCTTGTTCAGCAGGTCCTGCCCAGAATTAAAGCCATGTATGGCCAGGCTTTAGCCTCTAGTAGATAAATATGACCAACAACATAGAAGAATTATCACAATGATTTATAAAAGGCAGGCATGTAACTTTATGAAACTGGTATGACAAGTGATGAGTTACATGTCACATAATTTGAATGCCTGTCCATCCAATCCTGAGATTTTATATAGCTGTCAGGTAGGGGAGAGGACATGATTTTTATTTTGCTGCTGTAGTTACACTTACAGGTTGTCCCTCCCAAGCCAGTGACTGGATAGTGAAAATATAACCGCCTGATTAACTCCTATGTATGATTTTGCACTCTCCTCCTAATATAGCATGCTCTTAACATAAGCTTTCCCCAATCCTCATCTTGAGCTCTGCTGTACATAGATTGCAAGATGGACAACAAGTCAAATTCAGGAACTCATACTACTTGCATTTAACTATACATTAGGGAACATAGAGCTGTATGAATATGTGACAGTAAGGGCTCTTTCACACGGAGCGGACCACATTACAATCAACTCCGGCACTTTTTTTTTTTCATGGAACGGATGACACAAGTGTCATCCGCTCCGTATGTCCACATATCATCCCATCCGTTTGCGGGTGATATATGGACATAATGTAAGTCTATGGGCATTGCGGATGACACCGCTGACATCAGATTTTGCATCCGTTCGGTTTTTTAAATGTAACAAAAATAGGGTTCTGTTCCGTTCCAAAAAACGGAACAGAACTGAAAGGACGAAAATCGGATGTCAGCGGATGGTCATCTGCAATGCCATTGACATGCATTATGTCCGTATATCAGCCGCAAAAAAATAGGATGCTATACGGACATGCGGAACGCCCGTGTGAAAGGGCCCTTACATTAACTAGAGTGCTTCTTTACAAACCCAGCAAATAAGGTTCAAATGCGAACAAATAAATTTCAAATCAGCAAAAAAGAAAGGCTCACAAAAACCCCTCAAGAGCGTACATATTTGTGACTGACCAGCGGGCCAATCAACACAAGCATTCCCAGTCAGCCTAACAGCATTAGTTGCTTGTCCAGTACAAGCTACTTCAAGGGTTACAACAGTTCAACCTCCAAAGTGCACAGAGAGTACTTAAAGCAGGGTTCCACTCAAAAGTGGAACTTTCTTTCATCTGTCTCCTCCCCCCCCCCCCTTCCAGTGCCACATCTGGCATCTTTGGGGGGGGGGGGGGGAGCGGGTACCTGTTTAACAGGTACCCTGTCCCCACTACTGTCTGACCTCACCGCAGCGAGGTACGTCAGAAGTTCAGCTCCCTTCCTCCTTCCAGGCCAGTAACCGAGCACAGAGGGCTTTGCAGTAGAGAACGGGCCGTGAAGCCACAAGGCTTCACTGCCGGGTTCCCTTACCGGCAATAGCGGAAGCAGCATTGGCTGCCGTGCCGACATTGCTGGATTCCAGGACAGGTAAGTGTCCAAATATAAAAAGTCAGCAATTACAGTATGTGTAGCTGCTGAATTAATTTCTGGAGGGGGGGGGCTGGAACACCACTTTAACATGTTAAGTGTTACCATCTTCAATTCATTAAAAAAGGGAGCTTACATAGCATGATCTTCTTTCTAAAGAGTTAAGCCCCGTACACACGTACTGGATCGTCGGCCGAACGATCGGCCGTCTTTTGTCCAGGGCTGTCATGTCTGTTGAAAAGTGCAAAAGACTGCACACGAATTTTGTCGGCCAACAACAGCCGACTGCACAAGTGATGTCATGTGATGGTTAACTTTCCTTGTCTTTTTTCTTTTCTGAGCATGCCCAGTCTTGCAAATCTGCTGTCTGTCGGCCAAAATCTGTACTGACTGGCGAACAATCGGCCGTTCTAGTGACGGCCAACAAATATTTTAAAGTCTGCACGACAGATTCTGTTCGGCCGAAAATGCGCTGTCGGCTGTCGGAAGCATCATACTAACAAGCCTACAATCAGCCGATCGGTCGGCGGACGAATATTTACGGCCGACAATCGGTACGTGTGTACGGGGCTATACTCAATTCCATGGAGCCATTGAGCGCCTAAAATATATCTCTTTGGGGGGAGCTCGTCTGTGAATGCCTATTAAATCAGCTGCAATAGGTGAACTCAAGGGCATCTATGAGGCAAAATCAAAACAAGGGGCATTGCAGACTTGGGACATGAAAAGAAGAAAAAAAAAAAACAGGTTTCTGAGGCTGGAGGGTCATAGGGTTGGACAAAACCAGAAGGCTAGATGGACAATAGCATAATTGCCTTGAAAGCAGAACATATAATAAAGCACAGAGATTTAGAAGTACAAACATTATCTCATTTACAGACTTTGGGGAGCTGAAGAAGTCCCCCGGAAGACACCAAACAGACCAGACTTCACCGGATAGGGTTGAATAAACCCTTCTCATATCTCCTGAGAGGACATCTCCGTTACCCCTTTTATACCACAAATCTCTCTCCTTTGCATTCATAACACAACATAACTGAAAAATCTTCCTGTAAGACAGACTTCATCATGGTGGCCATAGCAGATAGGTGTGGGTGTGGGTGGCTGAGAACCTTTGCAAACTACAATTCTGAGAAATATAAACCAGGTCCATCACCATTTACCTGTAAATTTATTTCAGTTCTAGGTGGAAAGAACCCCTAAAGCATACGTATAAACAATCACTAACATCTCATATATCCTTTAACATCGGGCTCGACAAACCCCAGATGCCAGTTCGCAATTGTGAGAAGAGATTTTGTCCTGGTGCCTGGGCTGCAGTCCGAGTGCTTCACACAGCCCACGCTCCACCGCTATGCATTCTGGGCTCTGCTTGCCCATCTGCAGGGCCCAGGACCGGCATAGCGGGTGTCCACTCTCCTCCCCTTCTTGCAGTCAACCCGGAAGGGACGTGTGACATCACTTTAGGTTCCCAGGTGACAGTATTCCCAGCAGTAAAGGCCTGGAAAGAATGTAATGATGTGCGTTTCATTACATTCACTGGATCAAAGAAGACATGCAGGGTATTTCAGACCCTGGATGTCTCATTAAAAGTGAACCTGTCGCAAAAAAAAAAAAAAAAATCATCACATTCGAGACTTTGTCTATTATGTGATGGTGTAATTGTAAAAAATTAACATTACCCCCAAACACATAATTCCCCCCCCCCCCCCCCTCCAAAAAAATAAAAAAATTTAGCCCCGCACACAAACACGGCAGACTCCTACACTTGAAAACGTGGATTGCGATACACCTTCCATTGCGCTGAGCACGCCAGAATGAGAGCAATAATTCTTACACCGAACCCCCTTCGTAACACTAAACTGATGACCTATGGGGGGCTTTTTAAAGTGTTGACTATGGAAAATATAGGGTACTGAAGTTTGTTGCCATTTCATGGGCACACACAAATTTAAGGTTTGACATGTTGGGTATTTACTTGCCGCAATCTCGGCTTTTATATCTTACCGCTTTTATATCTTACCAAAAGAATTGGAAATGTATTGTTTTTTTCTGCCCTCTAATGTGTTTTTTAGGGCCGAAACAACTAAACGATTAATCGACAACTAATAGTTTATGAAAATAGTTGTCAACTCTTTTCATAAAATCGATTAGTTGGCCTGCATACAGAATGCATTAATTGTTTACATAGAGCAGGTAAGTATAACATGTTTGTTGTGCTTTTTAATCTGCCCAACAATAAATTGGCCAAAAAAAATAAAAATGCAAAAAACACAAATTGCTGCAAAATCGCATGCACAAAACGCATAGCAAAAAGCATGAAAAGAAAACTGCATAGGTGTGAACTGAGCTCTATGCTGGCCATACACTTCAATTTTTTGGACAAGAACATTCATATGAAAAATCTTTGTACATTCGCTAAATGACAGAATGTCGTTTGAAAATTTCACTGGCCTTTAACATTTTAAAATGAATGTCATTTATGACCAAAAAACACATTCACTGTCTGAAAATTCCTTTGACCCAGAAGTTTTTTTATTCTTCATTTTCGAATCTTCACGTCACTGTGGGTCGATAAACAAAATGTTCTTGAAATTAAAATTTTTTTTTTTGAAGGAAGACATTGTTTTTGTATGGCCAGCATAAGGGCCAGCAGGCGCAGGGAGCTTTTTATCAAGCCACCTGCCTATGACAAGGGAGTGTCATACAGAATATATTACAGTTCTGTCTGAAAATTGGCTTTAATTTTTTTTTTTTCTTTAAAAAAAAAAAAAAAAAAAAAAAATTGATCTTAGTCTGATGATATTTACCAGATCCAACCTCAAATAGTATATACACGTTATATACAGTATATCTCTTCTGTTTGTTATTCTCAGAGTAGATTAGAGATTTTGCTCCCTAACCATATAATTATTTATATTTACAACTGCATATAGATATTTAGAACTTAATTAAACTTTACATTTTTACTAAATTATACGCCACATTTTTTTTTTATTTTTTTTTTTAAAGGTTATCAGATTAAATAATCAAAAATAATGAAAATAATCGTTAGTTGCAGCCCTAGTTACCCACATCATTGTGGTAATATTGCGTGCAAGGCTGAAACAACTAATCGATTATGAAAATAGTTGTCAACTATTTTCATAATCAGTCAGTCGATTATTGGCCTTCATACAGAATGCATTATTTGTTTTAAATATCAGGAAATGCAGTGCAGCAAACATACTGCTCAGTACACCATCCATACAGGTCAAAAGTAGCTGGGAACTTGTAAATGTGAATGTGTGAAGAGCAATACCTCATGGGACATGTAGTCCTGGGCAGGAAGTGAGTAGTTCTAAAGGCAGAATTTTTTTTTACCTTGCTATAGGGGCACTTTATACTATACTTTGCAGCTTGCTATTGAGGCACTCAGAAGAGGGAGGAGCAAGAAGCTTCAGTTGGGGAACCCCAGAAGAGGAGAATCAGGGCTGCTACACGCAAAACCATTACACAGAACAGGTAAGTATAATGTTTGTTTTTTTTTTTTGTTTTTTTTTAAACTAACCATTTCAGCGCAGGAAGGTTTTAACCTCTTAATGACCAGGCCATTTTTTGCAATTCAGCCCTACGGTGCTTTTAACAATTGTGCAGTGGTGCAAAGCTGTACCCAAATACAATTGATGTCCTTTTTCCCCACAAATAGAGCTTTCTTTTGGTGGTATTTGATCACCTCTGCGGATTTAAGATTCTGTGCTATAAAAACAAAACAAAAAAAAAAATCTAAATTTATCAGTTTAGGCCAATTTGTATTCGGCTACATATTTTTGGTAAAAAAAAAAAAAAAAAAAATCCCAAAAAGCGTATTATTGGTTTGCGCAACAGTTATAGCGTTTACAAAAATATGGGATAGATTTTTGGACTTTTTTTTTGTTGTTTTTATAAGTAATAAGGCAGTCATTGTTAGTGGGACTGCAACATTGCAGTGGACAAATCTGACACAAACTGACACTTTTTGGGGACCAGTCATACCAATACAGTGCTAAATAATATGCACTGTTACTGCATAAATGACACTGACAGGGAAGGGGTTAATACAAGGGGTGATCAAGGGGTTAAGTGTTCTCCTAAACTGTGCTTACTAATTGTGGAGGGGAGGGGCTCTGTGACAGGCAGAGATCGGTGTTTCAGCTTAGCTGAGACACACACAATCTCATTGTGCCTGTCTGACAGGAGAGCCGCCTGCCTTGTTTACAAAGGCAGGCAGCTCTCCTGTCAGTTTCCCTGAAGATCGCCGGTGATCGCGCCCACTCCTCTCGCGATCTGGCTTCTGCTGTTAGACATTCTTATAATAGGTCAACAAAAGTTAGATTTTTATTTCCATCATTGACACTTTCAAAATAACAGAAAACAAAAAAATTGCGTCTGCAAAAGTTTGGGCACCCTGCAGAGTGAATATCTTGTACTGCCCCCTTTGGCAAGTATCACAGCTTGTAAAACGTTTTTTGTAGCCAGCCAAGAGTCTTTAAATTCTTGTTTGAGGTATCTTTGCCCATTCTTCCTTACAAAAGTCTTCCAGTTTTGAGATTTCTGGGCTGTCTGTCACACACTGCTCTTTTAGATTTTCTATTATGTTGAGGTCAGGAGATTGTGAAGGCCATGGCAAAACCTTCAGTTTACGCCTCTTGATGTAATCCCCCGTGGATTTCAAGGTGTGTTTAGGATCATTATCCATTTGTAGAAGCCATCCTCTCTTTAACTTCAGCTTTTTCACAGATGGCATCAAGTTACCATCCAAAATTTGCTGAAATGTTATTGAATCCATTTTTCCTTCTACTCGTGAGATGTTCCCTGTGCCACTGGCTGCAATACAACCCCAAAGCATGATTGATCTACCCCCATGCTTAACAGTTGGACAGAGGTTCTTTTCATTAAATTCTGTGCCCCTTCTTCTCCAAACGTACCTTTGCTCATTCCGGCCAAAAAGTTAAATTTTAACCTCATCGGTCCACAGAACTTGTTTCCAAAATGCATCAGACTTGTCTATATGTTCATTTGCAAAGTTCAAACGCTGATTTTGGTGGTGAGGACATAGAAGAGGTTTTCTTCGGATGACTCTTCCATGAAGACCATATTTGTACAAGTATCTCTTTATAGTGGAATAGTGTACCACAACTCCAGTGTCTGCCAGATCTTTCTGGAGGGATCGTGCAGTCAAAACGTGGGTTTTGAATAGTTTCTCACAATCCTGCGAGCTGTTCTGTCTGATATTTTTCTTGGTCTTCCAGATCTTGCTTTAACTTCCACTGTGCCTGATGACTGCCGTTTCTTAATTACATTCCCAACAGAGGCTATTGACATCTGAAAACGCTTTGCTATCTTCTTATAGCCGTCTCCAGCTTTGTGAGCGTCAACTATTTTCAGTTTTCTAGACAACTGCTTAGAAGATCCCATGGTGCTGATTGTTGGGGCAAGTTCAGATGAGTCTGGGCATTTAAAACCTTTGAGATTGACATCACCTGGTCTTCCCAGACGATGATTGAGAACAATCCATGACACTGGCAGGTCTCAGCCTTGCAAAGGGGGCAGTGCATGCTATAAATTCTGAAGGGTGCCCAAACTTTTGCAGACACCAATTTTTTTGTTTTCTGTAATTTTGAAAGTGTCAATGATGGAAATAAAATCTAACTTTTGTTGACATATTATAAGAATGTCTAATCTGTAATGTGATGCCTTGGAGATTTTTCCATCTTTCCTTGGCTTCTTTATGCACATTAATACAAATTTTTACCTGGGGTGCCCAAACTTTCGATCCCCACTGTAATTATATCTCTATCTATCTACATACACACATACATACCTTTCACTTTTTCACAGTATAAATGAACCCCTTATAGTAGTGATTATCTGCTCTTTTTGAACTAAAAAAAAAAAAAAAGGGCTAATTTTAGTTTTTTTTACCCCATTATTACAGGGGATAAAAAATAATCAATGTTGATTGAGAGAGTTAAGTTCCACTTTAAAATCTCTGTTAATCCTTCCACAAAGGTTTTTGGTCAGGTACTTCCTGTTGTAGGGCGACAACGTTATGTCTCACAACTGTTGTACTGCATTATACTGCTACCACAGGGACTTCCAATAGAAACTACAAGTATCTGTTTAAAAACGCACATTACACTGGCAGGTCCATGGTTTTCACTGCCAGGAAACCTGCTCTGATGCCTCTGTATTCTGATGAAAGCATGTAGGCAGGTAGTGGCTCCAAAAAGGCAGCAGCAGACTAGCAGCAATGAAATGTTTATAATACACAGTGTAGATCTTACAATGTATAGCCAAAAATTGAAGCCTCGCATTGTAATCTAGCGTACAGATTTGTGTGCACGGTTGTAACGGCTAATATTGTGCACACTCTAAAAAGTCGGTAAACCTTTTATTGCAGGGCATTTTCAGTTATATATGCATTTATCACTGTGATAATATACACTGCCATTATTGCATAAACATCACCTGCTGTTTGGGTTTAGTTTAAAGCAGAGGTTAAAGTTAACCTTTCATCTTCAGTTTCACTCTTTTGCAGAAAAAAAAAAAAAAAATGGGATTTATGACTTACTGTAAAACCCATTTCTCTGATGGTAATTGACTGGGACAGCTCCTGATCTTCATAACCCTTTGGTTATACTGACCCCTACAAGAGTAGGACACTAGGCAGAAAATTAATTTTACGGTAAGTCAAAAATCCCAATTTCTCTTTTGTTCATTGATTGACACAGCTCCTGTTCTTCATAACCATTGGGACGTCACAAAGCAGTGTTAAACATAAGGGGTGGGAACAGCAAAAAAAAAAAAAAAAATCCCCAGGCTAAACAGTAGCCAACCAGGCAACAGGAGCTCAATGAAAGCAACTGGAGCCCACCTGAAAAAAAACGATATACCCTCAAAGAGGATCAAGTCCTCTAAACAGCAGCCTGCAAAACCTTGCAGCCAAAAGAAGCATCCGCAGATGCCAACACATCCACTTTATAGAACTTTGTAAAAAAGTGTGCACCGACGACCAGGTGGCCGCCTTGCAAGCCCATGTCATTGACGCCTGACAGAAAACCCAGGAGGCACTGAGCGCCCGAGTAGAGTGTGCACTGACAGGGAAACGAGGAACCTGACCTGGAATAAGCCTGAATCACCGTCTGTCTGATCCATCTGGAAATGGCCGCAGAAGTGGACAACCCTTTCCGAGGCCCATCCATGATCACTAATAGGGAGTCTGACTTCCTAAAAGACTCCTTAGCTGCCAAGTACACCCCCCAATCGTCCAGACCACATATAAGACATGAAAGGCTATTTCCTTTGGTTTTTTCGGCCTGGGACACAGGGAAGGCAACACAATGTCTTCATTCAAACGAAAATCAGAGAAACTTTGGGAGGAATGACGGACAGGGGCGAAGAACCACCTTCTCTGTGAATCACCAAGTAAAGTGAACAACAGTTTAAACACTGCCAATTCCAACAACCTGCACGCAGAGGTGATAGCCACCAAAAATGCCACCTGAAAGAGACAGCGTAAGCAAGGAGAACCTCCTGAAGATTCACATAAGGCGGCTTCAGGAATGACCGAAAACACCAAATTGGAGGTCCCAAGGCGGCAACGGGGACTGCACTGGAGGAACCAAAATGCCCGACACCCTGAAGAAAAAAAGGTATGCACCAGGGAGTGAGAGGCCAAGGGTCACTGGAAGAAGGCCGCCAAAGCCGACACCTGGCCCTTGATGGTATTCAAGGCCATTTTCTGTTCAACCCCCCATCATTGAAGGAAGGTCAAAATCTGAGCCACCGGGAAGAAGCAAGGATGAACCGCAAGAGACTCACACCATGCAATGTATGTCTTCAAGGTATGATGGTAGATCTTCCAAGAATTATATTTCCTAGCTTTTAACAGCGTTGGAATCACCGACTCCGATAAACCTCTATCCATCAGCACCTGGCAATAAACATCCAGGCTGTCAACGCCAGTGACAGTAAAGCAGGATGGAAGACTGGTCTTTGGGACAGCAGATCCTTCCAAGGAATGTTGGGGCCAGCCACACCAGATCGGCGTACCAAGCCTGGCGAGGTCAGTCTGGAGCCACCAAGATGACTGGAAGTCTTGGCAGAAGCTTGGGAGGAGGAAGGGGAAAATCAGGGGAAAAATCAGATGATACTGACCCCACAGGGCCTTCCAACGCGTCTGTGGCGTCTGCCAGAGGATCACGTGACCGAGCCATAAAACCTCTGCACCTGTTGAGCCAAGACAACAAAACAGATCCACCTCAGGATGTCCCACCAGAGACATAACTGATGAAAACACCCCTGGATGAAGGGACCACTCCCTTTGGACCAACGCCTGCCAACTGAGGTAATCCACCTGCCACTTTGCCACGCCGGGAATGTATACAGTTCATTCCAGCCCTCTCCACCGTTCTGCCCACCACCTTAGAATGCCGGCTACATCCTGAGCCGCCAGGACACTTTTTGTGCCCCCTGGGTGATTGACCTAATCCACGGCCATGGCATTGTCTGATTGAATGTGCACTGGACATCCCTGAAGACGATCCGTCCAATGGTCCTGGCACAGTCTGATTGCTCAGAGTTCCAAAACAATCGTTAGTCTGGACTCTTCCAGGGTCCAGATTCCCCTGAGCAGAATTTTTGCAGAGGCGGCCCCACCAGCCGGACAGGCTGGCATCAGTAATGACTACTGTCTAATACAAGGGGAGAAAGGATTTTCCCAGCCGAAGCGCCGGAGAACAAAGCCACCATATAAAAAGGGACTCCTTCGTTCCCCAACTCAGCCAGATCTGATTTTCCAGAGACTGCGGAGTCTTGTCCCATTTGGCAAGAATCTCCTTTTTCAGGGACCTCGTATGGAACTATGCAAGCGGAACCGCCTCGAAGGTAGACACCATCAGGTCCAGCACCCGCATGCAAGTCCGGAGGGATGACTTATCCGCTGGACAGCAGGAGAAGATTTCAGCAAACAATGTCTGGCGTTTCTCCAGAGGAAGGAACACTCTCGCAAACGCTCAGTCCACAGTAAAGCCCCGTACACACGTACCGATGGTCGGCATACAAATGTTCCTCTTTTCTCCCCGGGATGTCGGTGTCTGCTGAAAAGTGCAAAGACAGCACAAGGACAGCACAAGAATTTTGTCCGCCGACTGCAGAAGTGATGTCATGTAATGGTTAACTTTCCCTGTGTTTTCTATTTTCTGAGCATGCCCAGTCTTGCAAATCTGCGGTCTGTCGGCCGAATTGTGTACTGACAGGCGAACAATCGTCCGTTCTGGTGTCGGCATACAAATATTTTCATGTTTGCACGAAAGACTTTTGTCCGCGGATTGTGCGCAGACATCTGTCGGAGGCACCATACTAACACGCGTACAATCGGCAGATCCTTCGTCCACCGACGTTTGTATGCCGACGATCGGTACGTGTGTACGGGCCTTTAGACCCAGTTAGTCCAGCTTTGTAGACGGAACTAGAGCAGACTTCAGAAAATTCCAAATCCAGCCGAAGTCCCTCAGAGTTCAAGGTTTTCCACCAGAGCAGTAGGGGATTCCATTCGCAGGAGGTCGTCCAAGTAGCCCCGTACCGCGATCCCCCGTTGGTGTAACAACACTAGCACCGGGCTAACACTTCTGCGAAGACCCGATGAGCAGAGGCGAGACCAAAGGGCAACGCCACAAACTGATAATGCTCCTCCCCCTCGGCAAAGCAGAGGAAGCACTTCTGACCGACACATATTGGAATGTGAAGGTAAGCAGCCTTGATGTTGATAGAGGCAAGAAAATCCCCCTGATGCAGGGATGCCACCACCATGCGAATGGACTCCATTCTGAACTTCTGCACCCGCACAAAGCTGCTCAGTGCCTTGAGGTCCAGGATTGGATGCGCTTTGCCTTCCTTCCTGGGAACTGTAAACAGGTTTGAGCAAAAACCCTGAAAACGTTCCAAAGTCAGACCTGGGCCAATCACCCCTTGAAGCAACAGGTCTTGAACAGCCCCAAACAGACCCTGTAAAAGGTTTTGGGGACAGGCACAAGTTGGAAGGAAAGAAACGTGCCGGGGGACAAGAGTGAAACTCGATATTGTAGCCGGATGGAACGACATTGGGAACCCAACTTGTCTGGTACCAGGGAAGTCCACGGGCCCGGAAGTCCACGGGCCCGGAAAACAAAGACGACCCCAGATACGGGTGCTTCGTGCTGAAGGAGCCTTGTCCACGAGTCTGGGAAGCCCACTCTTGGCTTGATAAAAGAAAAGGAATTGGCAGCACTCCAGGTTGAGTCAAAATCCAGATTTATTGACTGGACATCCAAATATGACAATCGTGACAAGGTAGACGCGTTTCACACACTGACTGTGTGCTTAATCATTAAGGTAATGATTAAGCACACAGTGTGTGAAACGAGTCTACCTTGTCACGAGTGTCATATTTGGATGTCCAGTCAATAAATCTGGATTTTGACTCAACCTGGAGTGCTGCCAATTCCTTTTCTTTTATCAAGTTTTCACGGAGGCGAGCCGGGGCATGCCCCTGTGTGAGTCATCAGGCAATTACACCACCTTGAGCAGTGAGTCCTTGTCTGTTCCACTCTTGGCTTGCCAGACCAGGTTCGATTGGATCCTCCAGAAGAGGCCCTGAAATGCTTTGAGCCCTTGTCAGTCGACCTTGAGGGACGAAGAGACTTATTAGCAAAAAAGAAGGGCACACGTCTACAATGAGGTTCCTTGCCCTTTGTAGCCTGCTGAAGAAAAAGTACTCTTTCCCCCCCTGTGAGACCTTTAATGATGTCATCCTGGGTAGCCCCAAACAGGCGATCCCTCTTGAAGGGGGAGATCAGTCAAGGCCTTTTTAGACATCTGATCCGCAGACCAGCAGTTAAGCCAAAAGACACGCCAAAAAATAGAGCCGTGCCACTAGGGGAGCTGCATCCAAAGAGGCATCACAGATAAACTGCAGCCCCTAGACCAGTGTTTCTCAACCTTTTAAAAATCTGGACAATCAAGAGGCACCCCATTCTAAAATGAAAAAAAAAAAAAAAAAGGCCATCCAATGTTAAATGTGTTTTTTCCTCCATTATTGCAAACTGGTGTTTTTTTCCTCCATTATTGCAAACTGGTACTGACTAGTAGTCTAGTGTTTTTCACCCTTAGTTTCTCTTCTCCTACTTGCTAATGTGACCCCAGTGCTGATGGAGAGGGGAAGAGGAGGAATAAACAAGGATTCTATGCAAGCACCTGTCATTTTCCTTATCAACCATTGATGTCATTGGTTCTCAGGATGCCAATGGCTTGACCAGCATGGTGCCCAGGATTGTAATGCTGCAATGTAAAAACCTGTTTCAATTTGTTGCAATTTTTAGGCATTTTCCCTCCAGGTCACAGGGTAAAAGCTTAGCCCACTCGGTCAGAGTTTGCGACAACAGGGCAATAGTGAATACCGGCCTCAGTGCTGAACCAGCCAGAGTGTACATATTGCGGGCCACAGCCTCCGCGTTTCTGTCAGCCAGATCCTTAAAGGCCGGGGACTATGTGTGTCCCCACACATGTGGCCGGGGACTCTGGGTTGTCCCCAAACGTGCATTTGGGGACATGCACTTGGCACCGGCGGCTGTGCCCACACAGCTGCTGCATTCCAACAGACATGAATGGGACTTGCTACATGCAAACACACAGAACACCTGTGCATCTTGTGCAGGCAAACACACCCTTCGCATGTATGTACAGATACACCTGTGTGAACGAGGCCTTAGTGCCAAGAATTTCAACGCTGAAACTCCTGCTCCGAGAGCCAGATGGATAATGAGAACATGCCAAAAAATAAAAAAATAAAAAACACAACATCTCTGTCCCACCTGGGCAGAGAAGCTCCTGAATTCTCTATATTTATTATCCGTAAGGGCAAAGTGCTACCTAGTTGTTTCTTAGATTGTACAACAGTCACCAAATAGGAAAACAAAATCATAAAAGAATAATCTAAACATTATTTAAATTCTAAAGTTTACTTTAAAATAAATAAAATGCATGTTTTTGGAGGCAAGAAAAATGTGCATTTATTTTTTTCTCAGAGCTCTCTGAACTTGTACCTCCATATGGGCTGTCAGTTTCAGAGCTGCAGGCTGAATGAAGGAGCGCTCTTCAGCACTCTTGCAGTCCACTGAAAACTACAAGCCACCTGCTACAATCGCAGAAGGGACCTTACAAGCCACCTGCTACAGTCGCAGAAGGGACCTTACAAGCCACCTGCTACAGTCGCAGAAGGGACCTTACAAGCCACCTGCTACAGTCGCAGAAGGGACCTGTATTTCATTCAACTAGGTCTGTAAATGAAAGGCACGGGGGTGGAGCTCTGCACAGCTGAGCCGATTTTAAAATGTGACACTATAAATACAGGTGTAACATAAAAAGGTGAACATATATTTTAAAATGTAACATACCAGTCTGCAGTATAGAAAATAATGAGCAATATGCGATTTTAAAGAGCTATTAAGCATAAACTTCAATCTGCTTATATAAAACTCCTTTTAAAAGCATTCAAGGACACATTTGCAAACGGTTAAAGGAGATCATCATAACAAAAAGGAGATCACCATAACAGAAGAAGATAGTTAAACCTAAGTGGTATATAGGGAAGAGATAGTTTCCAATACACAGTCAAGGTTCTGTCCAGTATAGAATAAGCCTGGCACTGCCATTTTTCTATCTCCTTTTGCCTAATATGGCATCAAATAGAAGAATGTCATGCAGACAAAGTTGCTCAGGATGTCAATGTTCTCACTTTCTGTGGGCTTTTTCGCAGATTTATTGCACTTTTTTCCTTTTTCTATTATTCATGTAATATTACATATTTCACTTTTAGTGAACCTTATAGCTCCAATCAACAATTGTGACAGGACAAGCCGGTAATTTGGGTGTAGTATTGCCAGTAGAACTAGATTCATTTCAGAAATAAAAGATAAACAACAACTAGTTAGCGGAATTATAAACATAGCAACTTCAGTCAGCTCGCCCAAAACTGATATTTTTTAAATCACGTGAAACAGTAAATACAGACGACTTATAATTCCCACAGGAATAAAACACAAACTTGGCTGCATCACTGTCATAGTTCCCAAGATATACAAGGCGGCAGGTGAGGAGGTTCAACCTACCTTCACCTACGAAAAAAACTGAAATATCAGTCTTTAAAAGGAATAACCCTCCACAGAAATAAGATCAGAGATCTTTAACTGTACTAGCAAACAAAACAGAGCAAGATTTGTTTCAGACAGAAGAGGAAGTTACAGAACATTTGAGAATTAAAAATAGCTCACAAAGATTTGTATTTATAAACCAATTTTCAACTGTGCCCAAGGCTTGTCATGGAACAGAGCACAGACCAGCTTCTCTGAACCAAGGTTCCTCCACTGGTTGTAGGGATTTCTTGAGCAATTCCTTTCTGCCTTTAAAGATATGAAAATCAGTGACACCAATGATCTTTTTGGCTATCAGTAAGAGGGAATTCTTCCCTGTGACTTTAATGTAAGCAGTATTCTTCTCAGCCAACCAACAACCCAAGAGGATGCCATCTCCCCCAATGTGAGGGAGCACCGCCTCAACTGACCACCAACGCGGGAGAGGGAGCGCCGCCTCAACTGACCACCAACGCGAGAGAGGGAGCGCCGCCTCAACTGACCACCAACGTGAGAGGGAGCGCCGCCTCAACTGACCACCAACGCGAGAGAGGGAGCGCCGCCTCAACTGACCACCAACGCGAGAGAGGGAGCGCCGCCTCAACTGACCACCAACGCGAGAGAGGGAGCGCCGCCTCAACTGACCACCAACGTGAGAGGGACGTAGGTGTGAACACCCATGTGTTCCAATTCTGGTGCAGACAAAAAAAAAGGGTCCTGTGCGAGTTTGGTCTGGATGCAATGCAATTCAGCCATACAATCTGCATGGCTGAATTGCAAACGCACAGACATGGCATGTGATTTGCGGAGCAGTGCGCTGTGAATCACATGCAATGTTTGACATTGCATATGTGTGAACCGACACTTAAGCTTTCCTACGTGTTAAAAAAAAAAAAAAAAAAAGTTGAGTAAGGCTGGCACAGACCATCAAAAAGCTACTAAACCAAGGAACCTGCATTCACTTTATCTGTTCTCCCACAATTCACAGAACATGGAAATTGAATTATTTTAGTAAATACAAACTGCTAAATACCTTATCTCATCAGCAGTAAATAGCAGTCTTTCGACTTCTATCAGTGTCCAGTTAAAGCTTGTAGAAGGAGTTTTCATTCTCCTCTAAATGTCCTATGAGACTGCAGGACCCCTGACCCTCTGTCTAGACTGTGCCGATTGGCCATGTGCTGATCACATGCACCCTCCCGAGAAAAAATAAATAAACCACTCTAGCAATACACACCAAACTGAGCATGTGCAGAGTTCCTCCTAGGGCTCTGTCTTTTTAGGAGAGGAGTTGGGGATTATGGAAGAGGAGGATCAAAGAAGACAGGATCAAACTGGCTTTTTACACACAATGCAGAGGATTAACCCCTTAAGATTCCACTGAGTATAACAAGCATGCTTTACTGGATATACCTACTGATTTTAACAATTTAATATGTCAAAGACATGAACTATTAAACTGAAGACATCGCTGACTTCAAATCCCATCATACAAAGATTTAAGTTGTCAGGATTTGCAGCTCAAATCAAATATAAACAAAATTGTCTGGCATTTTCTCAGATTCTGCAACAACTAAGGAGTAGACAAATTGACAAAGATCTTAGTAAGTGGTCATTGCAGTACAGGAAAATGTACTGACAATTCAAACACAAAAAATAAATAAAAAAATAAAGAGCTGTATGTTTAGGGGCATTGGCTACCTAAGTCCCGGACATTGTCCAGCACTAGTGCATCTGCATTCCTGATGGTGGGGGTTAGCTACTGGTCTAAAGAAACAGGATGGTGCAGTGGAACTTAATTGGTACATGATATGGAGGGGGGACCAAATATACCAAAGTAAGATTACACTATACTAGTATTGGTGTAAACAGTTTTGTAGAAGGTGAAACTGATATCCAAGTGCTAGAACTTTCAGTTTCACATACATGCAAAGAAAAATTGCCTAGGCTGTTCTTACAGAGGACACGGAGGTGCTAGCTATTAGGCAATACAATTTTGCCACATCTTGAGTCAGGTAATAATGCCAGGTTAAGTTTGTGAGGAAACCAGATTAGTGGGGAGCACAGAATAGCTAGACAGTAGTAGAGTCCTACACATTACAATAAGATTTGTGGGGGGCGATTTACTACAACTCAGAGAGTACAAACTCTGGTGCAGCCAATCAGATTCTTACTTCAGCTTGTTCAATTTAGCTTTGGAATCTGATTGGTTGCTATGCGCAGCTGCAACAGATTTTACACTTTCCAGTTTTATTAAATCTCTGCTAAATTTTTTGGACAAAACGTGGACCACAGGTTCCTTATGCCTCGTACACACGCATCGATTATTGGCCGGGAATTTTCGGCCAACGTCCGATTTTCGGCTTGTTAGTATGATGCTTTCGACAACCGACTCCGACTTTTCGGCCGAAAAAAATCTGGTGTGCAGGCTATAAAATTTTTGTTGGCCGTCAACACAACGGCCGATTTTCGGTCAGTCAGTACAGATTTCGGCAGAGAAAAATCTGATGAGCAAGACTGGGCATGCACAGAGAAGAAAAAACACACGGAAAGTAAACCAGCACATGACATCACTTCTGAAGTAGATTTTTGTTGGCCGAGAAAATTAGTGTGCAGTCTAGACACATTCCAACCAACACAACAACACTCTGGACAAAAGTCGGACGATCGGTCGGCCGATAATCGTTGCGTGTGTACGAGGCATTAAGCCTGACATAAGTTTGGGGTCAGCACTGATCACTTCTTAGGTATGTTGGACCTTTCTCTAGGATCAAGAGACACAAGACATTAAGTGATGCTTGCTGCCAGGTATGGTATACCCAAATGATATCAGATACAGTAGTTAGGGAACGGAGCTTACGTTTGGCAGGGTTAGCAAAATAAGGAAAGCATGGCAACACACTTCGTCCAGATGTTGGATTCAGAGTAAGTACAGGAGAAAGAAGTTGGCGGAGAAGATCCCAGTATAGTGGTAGAGGCTGGATAATAGTCAGTCTCTTTCAGATTTAGCATTCAAAGAGGACTCAGATTTACCGGTCAAAGCAATTTAAGGTGAAAAGAAGTTTGATAAATTTTGGAGGTGAAAAATGCAGTGTTGCTTTGCGAGGCATTCATACAATATAGTAGTCCATGCAAAGGGTGAACAAATTACTGCATACATTTATTGAAAGAGGTTTAAAGTGACGCTTAACAATCTTAAAGCCCACCTCCAAGCAATCCCCCCCCCCCCCTCCCCAAAGCAGTGGGGCTGTGCCGACACAACGTTTATATTCACCTGATCCACCAATCCTCCAAAAAACTTCACTCCCCCAAGGTCCAGAGGTGGACTGTTCCTGTTTTTGCAGTGTGCAAACGTCAGGTACAGTCCTCTTCAAGATCGCTGGAGCATGGGGGTGCTGGATTGGTTTTCTGCAGGGAGGGAATCAGTGGATTGAGAAAATATATCTTTACTCTCCTCTTCCCTAAAATAAAAGGAGCAGTTAACCCCTGCAGTGTGAAAAAAAAAAATATTTTGCCCGAAGTTCAGCTTCAACACATCCACTATTTAATGCAGAGTTCCACTCATTTTGGGGTTTATTAAAAGTCAGCAGCTACAAAAAAAGTGTGGCTGCTGACTTTTAATAAACATGCACCCAGCTGTCCCATGGTCCGGTGATGCGGCCACCTGAAGCCTCGCTTCTCTCCCTCTCCGTGGCACTGGCATTGCAACTGTGGGCACCCGGCTGTGACAGCACCGCACTGAGCATGAGCAAGCCGTGCAGCACCTCACCATTGGTGGGGCAATCTGTGATGTGTCCCAGAAGACTGCAAGGTGGGAGGGGGAGAAAACTTACACTCAAGCTGCCTAGGCAGAAGAGTCCTTAACCACTTTACCCCCGCTCACATTGCTGCTACTGCGGCAATGTGGCTCGTTATCGCCCAGCGACGTAGACCTACGTCGCTGGACTCCTTCCCTTGTGGGCGACAGCGGGAGTCGGGCCAGGGGAGGAGCGGCGGTGATCACCGCCGCTCTTCCCCGATCGTCGGGGAATCGAGTGTGGAGATCCGCCCGTTTGTGTAAACAAAGCGGCAGATCTCCTAAGTGACAGGCAGGGTCAGATTGCAGGATTCAGCATAGCTGAACCTGGGATCTGTCCCTGTGTCACTCAGTCACCTCCCTCCCCCCACACATGTCAGTAGGCACCAGGCATACATTAACCCCTTCCTCTCCAATAAAATTAACCCCTTCCCTGCCACCAGTGTAATTTTTACAGTAACAGTGCATATGTATAGCACTGATTACTGTAGTAATGTCACTGGTACCCCCAAAAGTGTCAAAAAATGTCAGTCAAGGGTCCGATCTGTCCACCACAATGTCGCAGTCCCGCAAAAATCGCAGATCGCCGCCATTACTCAAAAAAAAAAAAAAAAACACCAAAAATTACAGAAATCTTTCCCTTAGTTAGTAAACGCAATAACTTTTGCGCAAACCAATCAAAATACGCTTATTGTGATTTTTTTTTACCAGAAACATGTAGCAGAAAACAAATTGGCCAAAATTGATATAAAAATTTGATTTTTAAATTTTTTGGGGGGGAATTTCATATAAAAAAAAAAAAATGTGAAAAAGTTATTTTTTCAAAATTTTCGCTCTTTTTTTGTTTATAGCGCAAAAAAAAAAAAAAAAAAAAAAAAAAAAAAAAAAAAAAAAAAAAAAAAAAAAAAAAAAAAAAATCGCACAGGTGATCAAATACCACCAAAAGAAAGCTCTGTTTGTGGGAAAAAAGGACATAAATTTTGTTTGGGTACGGCGCTGCATGACCGTGCAATTGTCAGTTAAAGTCGCACAGTGCCGAAATGCAAAAAGTGGCCTGGACGTAAGACAGCAAAATCCTCCGGTGGTAAAGTGGAACTTCCCCTTTTGGGTAGAGCTCTGCCTTAATGATTTTGTAGACTATTTTACATTAAAGTGTTTGCACATCCCATAGTACATAAGATGGGTACACTCCTACTTAAGTGGGACCATGGAGAATGAACACAGCCACCCTCTAACAGGACGTTGGATCACAGCAATAAAAAACAAAGTAATTTGGAGAAGGCTGAGAGCAACAAAGTGCACTATTTTTTTTTTTTTTTTTTTTTAAATCAAAAAGTTTAGTGTCACTTTAACTGTAATGCAGATTGTGGAGTTTTAAGACATAAACGTAACAGACAACAGGGTGATGAGAGCTTTACAGGTTTGGGAGGACTTCACAGGACAGTAGCAGGGAAATCAGAGAAAGGGATGAGTCGAGAACTGCAGAGCTTGGGATGAGAGGCATGTAATGAAGAATAGCAGGGTACCCATATACCACAGTGAGCCCCCCTGAGGTCAACAGAAGTTTAGTGGGGTACCACGAATTTAAAAGACACAAATTTCAGTAGTAACCAGATTACTGCAAAAAAAGGAGACATACAGCCAAAGCTTGTTTGGCTGTACATCTCCTATGGATCATAGGGGTGCAGTTCGATCTGCACTTCTGTGATCAGTTTTCAGCAGACAGCGGGCTTAAGTCCACTCTCTGCTGATGTCACAGATGTCGGTCCAGGCACCGTGTCATGGTATCCACAGAGTTGGGATCCGCCAGGTGCCTGGATTGATATCCGGCTCAGCCTCTCAGCGAGCCGCTGAGAACCTAAGCCGGCCGCTCCTCACCTCTCCACAGCCCAGAGCTCCAATGAGCAAGGAGGGGGCAGAGCAGAGAGCTGTCAGCAGCTCTCTACTCTGGGAGTTGTCAGAACAATCAGCGGTGTTTGATCGCTCGGTTCTCAGTGTAGGGACGCTGGGGGACAGATGCTGCATCCATCTAGGCAAGTATTAATGGGGGGGAAAAAAAAAAAAAAAAAGAAGAATCCCATACATCTCTTTTAAAGTGATTGTAAATGATCACCTTGTAAAACAACCCATTCTGTATAAAACCAAAATAAAATGCAAAACATTTGTGTATACATATAGAGAAAGTATCACATTCCCTCTGTTCTCAGCTGCATAAGAGCTAAGGGAGGAGAAGCAGCAGCAGCACACTGAACTCCCCAGTGAATGGCTAGCGGGGAGTAAAGACAAGTCTGATCATTGGTGGAGAGCAGGCCGAGTTCCCAGCACAGCTAGAGAACTGACCATGATGTGTTTCCCTTGCTTAGTGTGGTCAGTTTTTAAAAGGAAAGCAGAGGGACTGGCAGGAACACCAGGGATTTCACATAAAGAAAGCAATACAAAGAGAACAGGATACTTTCTCATACAAGTACATGGTACAGCAGGCACATATCAGGAATATGAAATGTTGGTCTAACAAACGCTTTAGGTAGCTTTTACATGGATTTGGGATTTAGTAAAATGTAATTGGGTTCTGTAAACATTGTTACAGATTTATAGAAAAGAAGCTCTGAGGAAGGGGGCCTGACCCCCGAAACGCGTTAGCGGTCCTGACTGAAGGACTTGTTCCAGTTCACACATGGTGGATTCTTGTAACATGTTTTTATCTTTATGTCTGTGAGTATGCATTTGGCATTTTTTATTAAATATTAGCTACATTGACCACGGGTAATGCACTAGGTGTTTGCGCCTCCTCTTCCTTTCTTTTCTATGTATCTATGTACCCGCTTTGGAGTTCCCTGCCTGAGGAGAGCAGCACGCCAGTCTTCCCCTTCGGAGTGAGCGCTGGGCTGAATTTTTTGTACTATTGTTACAGATTTAGTCAGATGACAGCAGCAATACGTTTCTGGGATTATGAGGTTTCCTAAAGCAGTTGTACTATAGATTAAAGCCTCGAACACACGCAACGATTGTTGCCCGTGAATTTTCGGCCAACGTCCGATCGGCCGATTTTCGGCTTGTTAGTATGATGCTTCCGACAACCGACTCCGACTTTTCGGCCGAACAAAATCTGGTGTGCATGCTATAAAATTTTTGTTGGCCGTCAACAGAACGGCCGATTTTCCATCAGTCAGTACAGATTTCGGCAGACAAAAAAATCAGATGAGCAAGACTGGGCATGCTCAGAGACGAAAAAACACACGGAAAGTAAACCAGAACATGACATCACTTCTGAAGTTGGTTGTTGTTGGCCGAGAAAATTTGTGTGCAGTCTACAGCACAACACTGGACAAAAGACGGCCGATCGGTCGGCCGATAATCGTTGCGTGTGTACGAGGCTTAAGGGTTGGTAAACCATTCCACATATTGGGAAGAGCTGGGAGAATACAGAAGAGGCAGTCAAAAGCCAGTGATAAGCAAACTGTATTACAGATTAGGGGTTCCAATACTTCTAATAGTGATTTTATTGAACTGCAATAGAGATCAGTGCTAGTAATCATCCTACAGGGGAAGCTGGCTGTGCTACAGACTGGAAACAGGAAAACCCTTTATGCTGGGCTAGTCCAAAGTTTAGGGGTTCAGAAAAATATACTGGTAACCTAAACGTGCTTTGCTACAGATTAGGAATTCCTAGAAGTGATAATGAACTGTACTACAAATCAGGAATTTCAGTGGACCCATCAAAGGAATTAAGAGATCTTTACTACAGATTAAGGACTGGGCAAACTTTGTTGTTGGTGTTTTTTTAGGCTGTGCAAATCAAAGGTTCAAATGGCTAGGGTTGCTATTGGGCTGTACAGAAGATCAGCTCTGGAGAACCCCATAAAGGGTAGGATAGGGCTGTACTAGAGACAGGGTTTTTTGGGAGTATGAATTGGCTGGACTGGAGATAAAGGGTGTTAATGGATTTTCCTAAAGAGAATGAGTTCTGAAAAACCCATAACTGAAATGAATGCAATGTACTAAAGATAAGGGGTTTGGAGGATACCACAAAGAGGATAAGGGGTTTGGAGGATACCACAAAGAGGATAAAGGGGTGAGAGGACCCCCAAAGGAGGTATGAAACAAACTTTACTAGACAAAAGGGTTTGGTGGACTCCATAAGGAGTATAAAGCAATTATACTGGAGATAGGGGGGGGGGTCCAAGAATCCCATAGCACAGGGGTCTCCAGTTGTTCAGGAACTACAATTCCCATCATGCCTAGTCATGCCTGTGAATGTCACTTTTACAATGCCTCATGGTATGTGTAGTTCCACAACAGCTGGAGGGCCGTAGTTTGGAGATCCCTGCCATAGCAGATACAAAGGGAGTATATGAGAGATAAAAGGTTTTTTAGAGGAACCCATAAAAAGCATAAATGAAATATACTAGTGACAAGGGGTTGGGAGGACCCCATAGGAGGTATAAGGGACTGTACTAAAGATAATAAGTTTGGAGGACTTCAAAAGGAGGTATAAAGGGACTCTACTAGTGATAAGGGATTTAGAGGACCATACAGGAGATATAAAAGGGACTACTAGAGAGATGAGGTTTGAAGGGTCCCATAAGAGGTATGACTGAATTATACTAGAAACACAGGAGTTTGGAAGACCCCATAGGAGGTATAAAAAAAAAGGGGTGTACTAGGGATAAGGGGTTCAGAGGACCCCACTAGGGGTATAAAGGGGTTTACTAGGATTAAAGTGTTTAGAGGACACCATAGGAGGTAAAAAGACTACCATTGAAGAGGTGCTTGGAGGACATCATAGGAGGTATAAAGGGACTGTACTAGAGTATTCTAATTGTGATAAAGGATTTGAATGGCCCATTAGAAGATATTAAAGGGTCTGTATTAGGGATAAAGGGTTAGGTGGACCTTATAGAAGGTATAAAAGGGGATGTACTAGTGATAAGAGATTAGGAGGACCCCATAAGAGGTGTTAAAGGGCCTGTACAAGGGATAAGGGGTTTGGAAGAACTCTACAAGCGATAATAGATTCAGATGACCCTATAGGAGGTATAAAGTGAACTGTATGAAGAATAAGAGGCTCATAGGACCCTATAGGCAGTATTAAAAAGGACTGTACTATGGATAAGGAGTTCAGAACACCCCATAGAAGTTATAAATAAATTGTACTAGGGGTAAGGGGCTGGGAGGACCTCAGACGGTATTATAGGGACTGTTCTAGGTATAAGGGTTTGGGGGGACCAGGTATAAAAAGCCTGTACTAGGGAAAAGGGGTTTGGGGGACCGCATGGGCGGTATAAAAAGCCTGTACTAGGAATAAGGGTTTCAGGGGACCGCACAATGTATTTAGGAACTGTACCAGGGGTACTGGGTTTGGGGAACCCCATAGGAGGTATAAAAGGCCTGCACAAGGGATTTGGGGTTTGGGGGTCCCCATAGCAGGTATAACGGGTTAAGGGGACCCCATAGGAGGAATAAAGGGCCTGTATTAGGAATAAGGGGTTCAGGGGACCCATAGGAGGAATAAAGGGCCTGTACTAGGGATAAGGGGTTCAGGGGACCCATAGGAGGAATAAAGGGCCTGTACTAGGGATAAGGGGTTCAGGGGACCCATAGCAGGAATAAAGGGCCTTTACTAGGGATAAGGGGTTCAGGGGACTCATAGGAGGAATAAAGGGCCTGTACTAGGGAAAAGGGGTTCAGGGGACCCATAGGAGGAATAAAGGGCCTGTACTAGGAATAAGGGGTTCAGGGGACCCATAGCAGGAATAAAGGGCCTGTACTAGGAATAAGGGGTTCAGGGGACCCATAGGAGGAATAAAGGGCCTGTACTAGGGATAAGGGGTTCAGGGGACCCATAGCAGGAATAAAGGGCCTGTACTAGGAATAAGGGGTTCAGGGGACCCATAGGAGGAATAAAGGGCCTGTATTAGGAATAAGGGGTTAAGGGGACCAATAGGAGGAATAAAGGGCCTGTACTAGGAATAAGGGGGTTCAGGAGACCCATAGGAGGAATAAAGGGCCTGTACTAGGAATAAGGGGTTCAGGAGACCCATAGCAGGAATAAAGGGCCTGTACTAGGGATAAGGGGTTCAGGGGACCCATAGGAGGAATAAAGGGCCTGTACTAGGGATAAGGGGTTCAGGGGACCCATAGCAGGAATAAAGGGCCTTTACTAGGGATAAGGGGTTCAGGGGACCCATAGGAGGAATAAAGGGCCTGTACTAGAGAAAAGGGGTTCAGGGGACCCATAGGAGGAATAAAGGGCCTGTACTAGGGATAAGGGGTTCAGGGGACCCATAGGAGGAATAAAGGGCCTGTACTAGGGATAAGGGGTTCAGGGGACCCATAGCAGGAATAAAGGGCCTGTACTAGGAATAAGGGGTTCAGGGGACCCATAGGAGGAATAAAGGGCCTGTACTAGGAATAAGGGGTTCAGGAGACCCATAGGAGGAATAAAGGGCCTGTACTAGGAATAAGGGGTTCAGGAGACCCATAGCAGGAATAAAGGGCCTGTACTAGGAATAAGGGGTTCAGGAGACCCATAGGAGGAATAAAGGGCCTGTACTAGGAATAAGGGGTTAAGGGGACCCATAGGAGGAATAAAGGGCCTGTACTAGGAATAAGGGGTTCAGGAGACCCATAGGAGGAATAAAGGGCCTGTACTAGGAGTAAGGGCTTCAGGAGACCCATAGCAGGAATAAAGGGCCTGTACTAGGAGTAAGGGGTTTGGGGGGGACCCACAGGAGGGATCAAGGGGCGTACCAGGGACAAAGGGCTTGGTGGACCCCACAGGAGGGATCAAGGGGCGTACTAGGAACAAGGGGTTCAGGGGACCCAACAGGAGGTATAAATTGTCTGTACTATGGAAGAGGGGTTTGGGGAACTCCATAGGAGGTATAAAGGGCTTGGATAAGGGGTTTGGGGGACCCCATTGGAGGTATGAAGGGGTTCAGGCCCCCTTAGTGGTATTGATGAAAATATGGACTCCAGCAGTGTTAAGCAGTTCCACATAAACGGCACAAGGCCTGTACTGGGCTTCTCCCAATCCTGTCTCTCTATCTGGGGTGACAGGCACTACAAGTTCCAGGCTTCCCAGCCAGCCCTCCCCCCATAGAGCCCCACCCTGCCCGCTCACCCAGCAGAAGCAGCCGGTGTGTGGCCCGGTACACCTGCTTGTCCTTCTGCAGCTGCTTCTCGATCTTCTTGTTGGCCTCCCGCTGCTGCTTCTCCTCATTGCGCTGGTCCTCCGTCTTACTGTTCCCCAGACAGCCCATCCTCCTCCTCCTCCTTCTTCTTCTCCTCCTCGTGCTGCCAGCCGCCTCTATAGCAACACGCCTCCGAGTCACGGCCTGCACCGAGCTCTCCGCCCCGAGTTTGACCGCTCACCGACACCCGGGGGCCGGCCTGCCCGCTCAGGAAACACCGCAGCCACCGGAGGAGGCAAAACAAACAACTAGGCCGCGGCCCTTGACAAGAGAGAGGGGGGTGGGGGGGTGGGGGGGAAGGGAGGGGTATGCTCCTTTAAATAATAAAAAAAAAATAATAATAATGAAAATCAGAAAAGGCACCCCGATCCGAGCAAAGGCCCCTTTAATTGCCGGTCATGAATGTCAGCTGTGAGGGGGTCACACGCCCCCCAAATCACACATCAGCTCCCCGAAGTGATGAGAGATGTCAGCCTGCCTCCCCCTCTCTTCCTGTCTTAAAATGGTGGCCTGCGATCTCCTCCTTTCCGTGGTGGGGGGCACCTCGATCTTCGTCGGCCGACCAGATTTAGGGGGGGGGGCACGGCGGGTGGAGGTGTTGTCAGTTGGGGGGGCGGCACCGAGCGGGTTAATCAATCGAGGGTCCCCCAAAAATGAGGAGCCCCGGAGCCCCCTGGTGGCCGTGCGATCATCAGAGATTGCGGGGTGACGGGGAGCCGATCCTGATTATTGGGGTGTCCGGCGGGTTCCAGGCCCCCGATCCTGCCAATGTCTGGTCCTCCCCCCTGAGGAGGGGAAGCGGGGTCCCCGGAGCTGTCTTCCTGGGGGGGGGGGAGATTGGGGGGATGTCGGGGTCCCCAGTCCCTTGGCCGGTGAAGGACTGACCGCCGCCGCTGAGTCCTCTCCAGTCCAGTCCAGTCCTCTCCTCCTCCGCCTCCTTCTTCTTCTTCTCCTTCTTGCAGTATTTTGCTCTATTTCTCACGGCTGGGAAATGAGGGCTGAGACTGGGGTGGGGCGGAGAGAAGACCGAGAGCACTCTGGGAGAGGCAGACATTCACATGATGAGCGACGTCAGGAGGGACACACACACCGAGCCCTACCGACCAGCCCACCGGGGACACACACACCGAGCTCTACCGACCAGCCCACCGGGGACACACACACCGAGCCTACCGACCAGCCCACCGGGGACACACACACCGAGCTCTACCGACCAGCCCACCGGGGACACACACACCGAGCTCTACCGACCAGCCCACCGGGGACACACACACCGAGCCTACCGACCAGCCCACCGGGGACACACACACCGAGCTCTACCGACCAGCCCACCGGGGACACACACACACCGAGCTCTACCGACCAGCCCACCGGGGACACACACACACCGAGCCCTACCGACCAGCCCACCGGGGACACACACACCGAGCCTACCGACCAGCCCACCGGGGACACACACACCGAGCTCTACCGACCAGCCCACCGGGGACACACACACCGAGCTCTACCGACCAGCCCACCGGGGACACACACACACCGAGCCCTACCGACCAGCCCACCGGGGACACACACACCGAGCCCTACCGACCAGCCCACCGGGGACACACACACCGAGCTCTACCGACCAGCCCACCGGGGACACACACACCGAGCCTACCGACCAGCCCACCGGGGACACACACACCGAGCTCTACCGACCAGCCCACCGGGGACACACACACCGAGCTCTACCGACCAGCCCACCGGGGACACACACACACCGAGCTCTACCGACCAGCCCACCGGGGACACACACACACCGAGCCCTACCGACCAGCCCACCGGGGACACACACACCGAGCCTACCGACCAGCCCACCGGGGACACACACACCGAGCTCTACCGACCAGCCCACCGGGGACACACACACCGAGCTCTACCGACCAGCCCACCGGGGACACACACACACCGAGCCCTACCGACCAGCCCACCGGGGACACACACACCGAGCCCTACCGACCAGCCCACCGGGGACACACACACCGAGCCCTACCGACCAGCCCACCGGGGACACACACACCGAGCCCTACCGACCAGCCCACCGGGGACACACACACCGAGCCCTACCGACCAGCCCACCGGGGACACACACACCGAGCCCTACCGACCAGCCCACCGGGGACACACACACCGAGCCCTACCGACCAGCCCACCGGGGACACACACACCGAGCCCTACCGACCAGCCCACCGGGGACACACACACACCGAGCCCTACCGACCAGCCCACCGGGGACACACACACACCGAGCCCTACCGACCAGCCCACCGGGGACACACACACCGAGCCCTACCGACCAGCCCACCGGGGACACACACACACCGAGCCCTACCGACCAGCCCACCGGGGACACACACACCGAGCTCTACCGACCAGCCCACCGGGGACACACACACCGAGCCCTACCGACCAGCGCACCGGGGACACACACACACCGAGCCCTACCGACCAGCCCACCGGGACACACACACCGAGCCCTACCGACCAGCCCACCGGGGACACACACACCGAGCCCTACCGACCAGCCCACCGGGGACACACACACACACCGAGCCCTACCGACCAGCCCACCGGGGACACACACACCGAGCCCTACCGACCAGCCCACCGGGGACACACACACCGAGCCCTACCGACCAGCCCACCGGGGACACACACACCGAGCCCTCCCGACGAGCCCACCGGGGACACACACACACCGAGCCCTACCGACGAGCCCACCGGGGACACACACACCGAGCCCTACCGACCAGCCCACCGGGGACACACACCGAGCCCTACCGACCAGCCCACCGGGGACACACACACCGAGCCCTACCGACCAGCCCACCGGGGACACACACACACCGAGCTCTACCGACCAGCCCACCGGGGACACACACCGAGCCCTACCAAGCAGCCCACCGCGGACACACACACACCGAGCCCTACCGACCAGCCCACCGGGGACACACACACACCGAGCCCTACCGACCAGCCCACCGGGGACACACACACCGAGCCCTACCGACCAACCCACCGGGGACACACACACCGAGCCCTACCGACCAGCCCACCGGGGACACACACACCGAGCCCTACCGACCAACCCACCGGGGACACACACACACCGAGCCCTACCGACCAGCCCACCGGGGACACACACACCGAGCCCTACCGACCAGCCCACCGGGGACACACACACCGAGCCCTACCGACCAGCCCACCGGGGACACACACACCGAGCCCTACCGACCAGCCCACCGGGGACACACACACGGAGCTCTACCGACCAGCCCACCGGGGACACACACACGGAGCTCTACCGACCAGCCCACCGGGGACACACACACACCGAGCTCTACCGACCAGCCCACCGGGGACACACACACACCGAGCTCTACCAAGCAGCCCACCGCGGACACACACACACCGAGCCCTACCGACCAGCCCACCGGGGACACACACCGAGCCCTACCGACCAGCCCACCGGGGACACACACCAAGCCCTACCGACCAGCCCACCGGGGACACACATACACAGCGAGCCCTACCGACCAGCCCACCGGGGACACACACACACACCGAGCCCTACCGACCAGCCCACCGTGGACACACACCGAGCCCTACCGACCAGCCCACCAGGGACACACACACACACAGAACCCTACCGACCAGCCCACCGGGGACACACACCGAGCCCTACCGACCAGCCCACCGGGGACACACCGAGCCCTACCGACCAGCCCACCAGGGACACACACACACACAGAACCCTACCGACCAGCCCACCGGGGACACACACCAAGCCCTACCGACCAGCCCACCGGGGACACACACACACCGAACCCTACCGACCAGCCGACCGGGGACACACACACCGAACCCTACCGACCGGCTCACCAGGGACACACACACTGAGCCCTACCGACCAGCCCACCGGGGACACACACCGAGCCCTACCGACCAGCCCACCGGGGGACACACACCGAGCCCTACCGACCAGCCCACCGGGGACACACATACACACCGAGCCCTACCGACCAGCCCACCGGGGACACACACACACCGAGCCCTACAGACCAGCCCACCGGGGACACACACACACACCGAACCCTACCGACCGGCCCACCGGGGACACACACACCGAACCCTACCGACCAGCCCACCGGGGGACACACACCGAACCCTACCGACCAGCCCACCGGGGGACACACACCGAACCCTACCGACCAGCCCACGGGGGGACACACACCGAGCCCTACCGACCAGCCCACCGGGGACACACATACACAACGAGCCCTACCAACCAGCCCACCGGGGACACTCACACACACCGAGCCCTACAGACCAGCCCACCGGGGGGACACACACACCGAACCCTACCGACCGGCCCACCGGGGACACACACACCGAACCCTACCGACTGGCCCACCGGGGACACACACCGAGCCCTACCGACCGGCCCACCGGGGACACACACCGAGCCCTACCGACCGGCCCACCGGGGACACACACCGAGCCCTACCGACCAGCCCACCGGGGACACACACTGAGCCCTACCGACCAGCCCACCGGGGGGACACATACACACCGAGCCCTACCGACCAGCCCACCGGGGAGACACACACCGAGCCCTACCGACCAGCCCACCGGGGAGACACACACCGAGCCCTACCAACCAGCCCACCGGGGACACACACCGAACCCTACCGACCAGCCCACCGGGGGACACACACCGAGCCCTACCGACCAGCCCACCGGACACACACACACCGAACCCTACCGACCAGCCCACCGGGGACACACACACACACCGAACCCTACCGACCTGCCCACCGAGGACACACACACCGAACCCTACCGACCGGCCCACCGGGTACACACACACTGAGCCCTACCGACCAGCCCACCGTGGGGGTGAACCACACTGTGAGCCCTACCGACCAGCCCACCGGACACACACACACATACCGAGCCCTATGGACCAGCCCACCAGGGAGGGGGGGACACAGAGCTGGGACCCCCACGACTATACACACCCAGAGTCTGCAGAGCTGGGACCCCCACGACTATACACACCCAGAGTCTGCAGAGCTGGGACCCCCACGACTATACACACCCAGAGTCTGCAGAGCTGGGACCCCCACGACTATACACACCCAGAGTCTGCAGAGCTGGGACTCCCACTACTACAGTGGGTACGGAAAGTATTCAAACCCCCTTAAATTTTTCACTCTTTGTTATATTGCAGCCATTTGCTAAAATCATTTAAGTTCATTCTTCTTCCTCATGAATGTACACACAGCTCCCCATATTGACGGAAAAACACAGAATTGTTGCAGATTTATTAAAAAAGAAAAACTGAAATATCACATGGTCCTAAGTATTTAGACCCTTTGCTGTGACACTCATATTTAACTCAGGTGCTTTCCATTTCTTCTGATCATCCTTGAGATGGTTCTACACCTTCATATGAGTCCAGCTGTGTTTGATTATACTGATTGGACTTGATTAGGAAAGTCACACACCTGTCTATATAAGACCTTCCAGATCACAATGCATGGCAGAGCAAATGAGAATCATGAGGTCAAAGGAACTGCCTGAAGAGCTCAGAGACATAATTGTGGCAAGGCACAGATCTGGCCAAGGTTACAAAAAGATTTCTGCTGCACTTAAGGTTCCTAAGAGCACAGTGGCCTCCATAATCCTCAAATGGAAGACGTTTGGGACGACCAGAACCCTTCCTAGAGCTGGCCGTCCGGCCAAACTGAGCTATCGGGTGGAGAAGAGCCTTGGTGAGAGAGGTAAAGAAGAACCCAAAGATCACTGTGGCTGAGCTCCAGAGATGCAGTCAGGAGATGGGAGAAAGTTGTAGAAAGTCAACCATCACTGCTGCCCTCCACCAGTCAGGGCTTTATGGCAGAGTGGCCCGACGGAAGCCTCTCCTCAGTGTAAGACACATGAAAGCCCGCATGGAGTTTGCTAAAAAAACACCTGAAGGACTCCAAGATGGTGAGAAATAAGATTCTCTGGTCTGATGAGACCAAAATAGAACTTTTTGGCCTTAATTCTAAGCGGTATGTGTGGAGAAAACCAGGCATTGCTCATCACCTGTCCAATACAGTCCCAACAGTGAAGCATGGTGGTGGCAGCATCATGCTGTGGGGGTGTTTTTCAGCTGCAGGGACAGGACGACTGGTTGCAATCGAGGGAAAGATGAATACGGCCAAGTACAGGGATATCCTGGACAAAAACCTTCTCCAGAGTGCTCTGGACCTCAGACTGGGCCGAAGGTTTACCTTCCAACAAGACAATGACCCTAAGCACACAGCTAAAATAACGAAGGAGTGGCTTCACAACAACAATTTAGTGACTGTTCTTGAATGGCCCAGCCAGAGCCCTGACTTAAACCCAATTGAGCATCTCTGGAGAGACCTAAAAATGGCTGTCCACCAACGTTTACCATCCAACCTGACAGAACTGGAGAGGATCTGCAAGGAGGAATGGCAGAGGATGGATCCTCAAATCCAGGTGTGAAAGACTTGTTGCATCTTTCCCAAAAAGACTCCTGGCTGTATTAGATCAAAAGGGGGCTTCTACTAAATACTGAGCAAAGGGTCTGAATACTTAGGACCATGTGATATTTCAGTTTTTCTTTTTTAATAAATCTGCAACAATTCTGTGTTTTTCTGTCAGTATGGGGTGCTATGTGTACATTCATGAGGAAGAAGAATGAACTTAAATGATTTTAGCAAATGGCTGCAATATAACAAAGAGTGAAAAATTTAAGGGGGTCTGAATACTTTCTGTACCCACTGTATACACACCCAGAGTCGAGTCTGAAGAGCCAGGACTCCACTACTATACACACCGACAGTCTGCAGAGCCAGGACCCCCACTACTATATACCCTCAGAGCCAGGACCGCCCCCCTCCCCCAAACACTGGGAGGACACCCCACAATTATATATGCCAAGACCCTTCAGAGACCCCTCCCCCCCCCCCCCCCCCCACACACACACACACACACACAGAGGACGCCCCTGCTATCCGCTACAATATACCATGAAAGCTTGTTGAGAACACAAGGAGGATCTCTATTAGATACACCCCCCAAACACAGAGAGGACCCCCACCTCCAATATACACACAAGGACACAGGGGAACCCCCCCCCTACCACTACTATATACACAGCCTGCAAAGCTGGGACCCCCCCTACTCTAACTACTATACAGAGACCAGGCCCCCACTACTATATACACTGAGAGCCAGGCTCCTACCCCCAGATACAGAGGACACCCCACTACCATAATACACCAAGAGCTTGCAGAGCCCCCCCCCCCCCCCCGCTACTATATACAGGGAGTGCAGAATTATTAGGCAAATCAGTATTTTTGAGGATTAATTTTATTATTGAACAACAACCATGTTCTCAATGAACCCAAAAAACTCATTAATATCAAAGCTGACTATTTTTGGAAGTAGTTTTTAGTTTGTTTTTAGTTTTAGCTATTTTAGGGGGATATCTGTGTGTGCAGGTGACTATTACTGAGCATAATTATTAGGCAACTTAACAAAAATCAAATATACAGTATACCCATTTCAATTATTTTTTTTACCAGTGAAACCAATATAACATCTCAACATTCACAAATATACATTTCTTTCTGACATTCCAAAACAAATCAGTGACCAATATAGCCACCTTTCTTTGCAAGGACACTCAAAAGCCTGCCATCCATGGATTCTGTCAGTGTTTTGATCTGTTCACCATCAACATTGCGTGCAGCAGCAACCACAGCCTCCCAGACACTGTTCAGAGAGGTGTACTGTTTTCCCTCCTTGTAAATCTCACATTTGATGATGGACCACAGGTTCTCAATGGGGTTCAGATCAGGTGAACAAGGAGGCCATGTCATTAGCTTTTCTTCTTTTATACCCTTTCTTGCCAGCCACGCTGCGGAGTACTTGGACGCGTGTGATGGAGCATTGTCCTGCATGAAAATCATGTTTTTCTTGAAGGATGCAGACTTCTTCCTGTACCACTGCTTGAAGAAGTTGTCTTCCAGAAACTGGCAGTAGGACTGGGAGTTGAGCTTGACTCCATCCTCAACCTGAAAAGGCCCCACAAGCTCATCTTTGATGATACCAGCCCAAACCAGTACTCCACCTCCACCATGCTGGCCTCTGAGTCGGACTGGAGCTCTCTGCCCTTTACCAATCCAGCCACGGGCCCATCCATCTGGCCCATCAAGACTCACTCTCATTTCATCAGTCCATAAACCCTTTGAAAAATCAGTCTTGAGATATTTCTTGGCCCAGTCTTGACGTTTCAGCTTGTGTGTCTTGTTCAGTGGTGGTCGTCTTTCAGCCTTTCTTACCTAGGCCATGTCTCTGAGTATTGCACACCTTGTGCTTTTGGGCACTCCAGTGATGTTGCAGCTCTGAAATATGGCCAAACTGGTGGCATCTTGGCAGCTGCACGCTTGACTTTTCTCAGTTCATGGGCTGTTATTTTGCGCCTTGGTTTTTCCACACGCTTCTTGCGACCCTGTTGACTATTTTGAATGAAATGCTTGATTGTTCGATGATCACGCTTCAGAAGCTTTGCAATTTTAAGAGTGCTGCATCCCTCTGCAAGATATCTCACTATTTTTGACTTTTCTGAGCCTGTCAAGTCCTTCTTTTGACCCATTTTGCCCAAGGAAAGGAAGTTGCCCAATAATTATGCACACCTGATATAGGGTGTTGATGTCATTAGACCACACCCCTTCTCATTACAGAGATGCACATCACCTAATATGCTTAATTGGTAGTAGGCTTTCGAGCCTATACAGCTTGGAGTAAGACAACATGCATAAAGAGGATGATGTGGTCAAAATACTCATTTGCCTAATAATTCTGCACTCCCTGTACATTGAAAGCTTGCAGAGCTAGGCCCCTACCCCCCCCCCCCCACATACACAGAGGGCACCCCACTACTATAATACACCAAGAGCCTGCACCACTCAAACACAAAAAGAGCCACCCTCCACTCTACACACCAAGAGTCTGGACCTGCCAGGCAGAGAGTCCCCCCCCACTACTATACCAACCCAGAGAGATGACACCTGCTATATACACCAAAGGTTTGGACTCCCAAAAACAAATAAAATCTTCCCCTCCACTATATACATTGAGTCCCCCCGCAAACAGAGAGAGAACACCCAATACTATATACAGAGCGAGAACCTGCAGAGAGGACCCCCCCCCCCCACTACAATATACACCGACACCCTGCAGAGCCGTGACCCCCTAAAACTTTATACACTGAGAGCCTGCTCCACTCCAACACAGAGATAATCATCTTATTTAAATACACAGAGAGTCTGGACCCCCCCAGACACAGAGAAGCCCTCTGAATTACTATATACACCCAAAGCCTAGCTACCTAGAATCTGCTACACCTACCTAGAATCTGCATGCACAGAACTCAGATTACATACACCAAGAGGCAGGAACCCCCCACTACACACTGGCGAGACAGGGCTCCACACAAACACGCGATATACACCGATGTATAAGAGACTGGACCCCCCTTCCCTCCCCATTATATACAACATACTTTATACATCAACAGCCTGCAGATAAGATTACTGCTGTCAGTGTCCCCTTCCTTTATTCTATCCACAATGAAAACAAAAAAAAAGAAAATATACAGTATTTCACAAAAGTGAGTACACCCCTAAGTGAACATGTCCAAACTGGGCCCAAAGTGTCAATATTTTGTGTGGCCACCATTATTTCCCAGCGCTGTCTTAACCCTCTTAAGCATTGAGTTCACCAGCGCTTCACAGGTTGCCACTGGAGTCCTCCTCCACAACAACATCACAGAGCTGGTTTATGTTAGAGACCTTGCATTTGAGGCCATCTTTATGTAGAGCAACAATTCTTTTTTAGATCTTTAGAGACTTCTTTGCCATGAGGTGCCATGTTGAACTTCCAGTGACCAATATGAGAGAGTGAGAGCAATAACGCCAAATTTAACACATCTGCTCCCAATTCACACCTGAGACCTTGTAACACTAACAAGTCACATGAAACTGGGGAGGGGAAATGGTTAATTGGGCCCAATTTGGACATTTTCACTTAGGGGTGTACTCACTTTTGTTGCCAGCGGTTTAGACATTAATGGCTGTGTGTTGAGTTATTTTGAGGGGGACAGCAAATTTACACTGTTCTACAAGCTGTACACTTACTACTTTACATTGTAGCAAAGTGTAATTTCTTCAGTGTTGTCACATGAGATATAATAAAATGATGTGTGTGTATATCTATCTATCTATCTATCTATCTATCTATCTATCTATCTATCTATATATATATATATAGATATATACACACACACATCACATGCCCGATGAACATGGCATTGAAATGTTGCGCTGATGCTACAGATCCACAGTGTGCTGGTGATATACTGTTTGTATACAGTTATGGGATTCATTCCATATTTAGCAGGAAGTTGCATCAATCTGGGTCTAGTGTGGATTGCATACATACAGACCCCATAATATAAACACAGAACCCCCCCAGTAGAAATTACAAGGACCCGGCTATAGGTTTACACTGCATTGACGTTGGAGAAGTAAAGAAATGCTTCCTGAATGCTCAGCCCTAGGCCATTTCATTGTCTGTAGAGCATTTGGTGAGAGTTTTTCTGACGTTTGATAAAGCCTACCAACACTCACCAAAAAAGGGAAGGGATGTGAAATTTACTCTCCCACCCTTCATCTACCAGAAAGTGTAAGATCAAGCAGCCCAAGCTACAGGAAGGGGATATGTGTTAGAGTCCAATAGGGCTATTGAGACTAGTGCCATGCATAGGGTCTCCCCTCATGGATCTCCAAGTCAATTACAGTAACAAAAGACTTTTAAAAGAGAAGTATGTCATTGTTTTTTTTTTGAGAATTATACTTACTTAGGTGGATGCAGCATCGATCCAATGCTTCATCTGTCCTCTGTCGCCTCTACACTGTGAACCGAGGGATTGAACACCGCTGATTGCTCGGTTCTGACAGCTCCCTAAACAGAAAGCTGCTGTCAGTCAGCAGCTCTCTGCTCTGCCCCTCCTAGCTAATTGGAGCGCTTGGCTGTGGAGGAGCATAGAGCGGCTGGCTCAGGCTCTCAGCAGCTCGCTGAGAGCCTGAGCCGGGTATCCGTCCAGGCACCTGGCGGATCCCGACTTCCATTGTCATGATGACACGGTGCCTGGACTGACATCTGTGAATTCAGAACCCCTCTCTATTGAAAACGGATCACAAGAGTGCAGAATGCACTTCACTCCTGTGATTCATAGGAGATGTACAGCCAAACCAGCTTTGGCTGTACATCTCCTTTAAAAGCTATCACAATGCCTGTTTGCACACTGTGATTTATAAGCATTTGACCAAGGTTCTGATTGGCTTTTAGTCAGCTCCAACTACTTTACTAAGGCAGCACCAAAAATAAGGGAGCTTACCGGATCAAGTGGACCCAATTGGCATATGCCGCATGGATCTATAAAAGCAAGGGTGTATATACACCGGGGGGGGGGGGGTTGTGTCTCCCACCACTATCCACGAACAATTAAAGGGAAACTCAACCTCCACCTTTAATTGAACGCCTTAGTAGAGGGTCACCAACATCACAGTGAGGCATGGAATAATTTCTTCTCTTGTAACACTCGATTAGTATAACATCCAAAAAGGAAAGACCAGAAACCTCCACGTAGTGTAAAACCGTACTGTAAAGGGGTTTATTAAAAATTCAGAACACTTAATTTCAGCAGATAAAAAAGCACTTTCAAGATATCTTTCTGTAAACAGCTTAAGAACGCCATGGCATAAACAGGACTCGCTCAGACGCATTTCGTCTACTTAGACATCCTCTGAGGTGTGTCTTGTACATCTGTAGCATGCTGGGCCTGCAGAAAGCAGGCACACAGATACCATAATAGATATACACCCCCTAAATGCAGTAAGAAGATATGGCCCACCCTGAGAACAGGGAGCTTAAATGATGAGGGAACTGTGTGGATAACTACGGTAAACAATTATACATATTGACTCAACATAGACAGTGGGGTTGACTTACAAAACTGGAGAGTGCAAAATTTGGTGCAGCTGTGCATAGTAGGCAATCAGCTTCTAGCTTAAGGGCTCTTTCACACGGGCGATCTGATCAGATCCGCCTGTCAGTTTTTTAGGCGGATCTGATCGGATCCTCCATGCAGCTCTATGGGGCAGCGGATGTCAGCGGAGACACCTCCGCTGAGACCCGCTGCCATCCGTATCCGATCCTGTCCGTGAAATCTGGACGGATGGAAACCCTATTTTTCCATCTGTTCAGGGATCGGATGAGAGCAGACAGAAGGTCCGTTCTCATCCAATCCCCCAGAGAGCAGCGGGGGCTGTGACACCTCCCTCTCCGCACTGCAAGCGGAGACGGAGCTGTCATTCGCCGGCTCAGCGGGGATCGGCGGATCGATCCCCGCTGAGCAGCACGGATCCACCTACGGAGGCGGACCGTGTGAAAGAGCCCTTAGATTGTTCAGTTAAAGCAGAGGTAAACCCATCCATTTAACAGTTTACCATTGGTTGTGCTCTTCAGCCAGACTGAAGTTATCTAGCGGGTCTTAATTTTCTGACTAAAGTTCCACTTTAGGCTTTGACAAAAAAAAAACTGGAAGCTGATTGGTTTCTATTCACAGCTTCACCCGAATGTATTGGGCAGTGTAGGGAATGAATAAAACTACTGTGATTTTTTTTTTTTTTTGCAGCTATATGTGCCTTATTGGAGGGGAAATTATATTAAAATAATTATAAGGGGACTATTTTTTTTTATTACAATAGCAAACATGTTATACTTACCTGCTCGGTGCAATGATTTTGCACAGAGCAGCCCTGATCCCCCTCTTCTCGGGTCCCTTGCCAGCGCTATGGGCTCCTCCCCCTTGCCAAATTCTCCCATGGCAAGCCTCTTGCTATAGGGGCACTTATGCGTGCTCGCTCCCGAGCAGTCTCTGTGTGTCTATAAGACACAGAGCACAGCTCGGCCCTGCCCCCTTCTCCCCCCTCACTGGCTGTGATTGACAGCAGCAGGAGCCAATGGCTTCCACTGCTGTTACAGCCAATGAGGAGTGAGCCAAGAGATCCTCTGTTCTGGTGTACACCACTGGGTCAAGATCAGGGTCAAGCAGTGATCAGTGGTGAGCTGTGTCCCTCGGATACAGCGCATTACTGATCATGGCAAAGAGCCAATGACTTTGGCTCTTTACCATGTGATCAGCTGTGTCCAATTACAGCTGATCATATGCAAACAAATGGCATTTATCTGCATTTCCTTTCCTCAGCGCTGTCACTGTCTGAGAAAAGGAAAGCTTATAACCGGCTTTCCTATGACCGGGACATTTTACACTGATTATCAGTGCAGTATATCAGTGTAGCCTCATCAGTGCAGCTTATCAATGCAGCCTACCAGTGCAGCCTCACCAGGACACATCAGTGCACAAGAAAAATTACTTTTTTTGCAAAATGTTATAACAGAAACAAAGAAAAAAGTTATTTTTTTAATTTTGGTCTTTTTTTTTTCATTTGTTTTGCAAAAAATAAAAATTCAGTGGTGAATAAATACCATAAAAAAAATGATAACATTTCATTTGAGTACAGCATTGCATGACCGAGCAATCATCATTCAAAGTGTGAGAGCACTGAAAGCTTAAAATTAACCTGGAAAGGAAGGGGTTGAAAGTGCCCGGTATTGAAGTGGTTAAAAAGGTTGTGAAGAGGCATTGTATCCCCTCATCACCGCCTGTTTTAACCCCCCCCCCCCCCCCCAATTACCAGACAATCACGGTGCAACAAGTTTTTTTTATGGAATTAGAATTTCACAGTCACAAACATTCACACTTTTTAATAAGTATTTATGACACATAAGTCACAGGACAAGTGTATGAAAGAGCAATACAAGTAAAGATTTGTGTATACTGTTTTCAAAACTGGATTGAGGGCTCTTTCACACAGTGGAGTCCATCGGACGGACTCCGTTTATCTCAGCGGGGGATCGATCCGCCGATCCCCCGCTGAGCAGGATGACAGCTGTTCTCCGCAGTGTGTGTGGAGACACAGCTGTCAGTTCCCCATACATCTCTATGGGGGAATCGGATGGGAACGGACCGTCGGTACGTTCTCATCCGATCCGCTGGACGGATGGAAAATAGGGTTTCCATCCATCCAGATTTAACGGATGGGATGTCAGCGGACATGTCTCCACTGACATCTGATGCCCCATAGAGATGCATGTGTCTGCCTGTGTGAAAGAGCCCTTATAAGTAAATTCTAGTACAGTAAACCCCCGCTCCATCGCGGTTCAGTTTTTGCGGTCCCGGTATATTGCGTTTTTTTTTGTAATGTTATTTTACTATATAAATCATTAAAAATGAAATATTTTTGTGTTTTTCATAGCTCTTGCTATGTCTCTCAGTATCTTTTATGTGTTTAAATGAGTTTCTATTGTTTGTTTTAAAAGTGTTGTTTAAAGACCTTAAAATGCTTTTACACGTACAGTGACAGTAAAAAAAACATGCCTACAATGCATTTTAATAGGGTTTTTCTATTTCGCGGGGTTGGGTCCGGAACGTAACCTTCGCAATGGAGGGGGGTTTACTGTATATCCACTACAACCCTATTGTCTGATGAATATATGACCTACATATAAATATACATGTACTTCTAAATATGCAATATACTTATAAATTTATATAAACTTTGCATTATTCTTTTGTTAAATTTGTAAACAATAAAATAAACCAGTTTAATACATCTGGGAATCAAATTTAAATAACACATTTGGAGGAAAATTTTAAAGTACTTCAAATGAAATTAGTTGAGCCAATGATGGCATCATTGATTGCTGTGACCAAAGATCTTTCAGGAATTCGTACGAACGCCCCTTTCACACATGCTGTCCGTTTTTCATCCATCCGTTGACGTATGAAAAACGGACATCAGTGCATCTCTATGTAAAAATGGATGACAACGGATGATCATCTGTTAACATCCGTTTTCATCCGAATGCCCTATTTTTTATCCGTCAAAAAAACGGATCGGATGACAACGGATGAACAAAGGATGACAACGGATGAACAAAGGATGACAACGGATGAAAAACAGATAACAACTGATGAAAAACGGATGACAACTGATGAAAAAGGGATGGAAAACTGATACATTTTGACGTGACTGAACTGAAGAACTGAATGGACCATATGTGTGAAAGGGGCCTAAAGCCCCGTACACACGTAGCGATTGACGGCCGTAAATATTCGGCCGCCAAACGATCGGCCGATTGTCGGCTTGTTAGTATGATGCTTCCGACAACTGACAGCGACTTTTCGGCCGAACAGAATCTGTTGTGCAGGCATTAAAATTTTTGTTGGCCAACACCAGAACGGCCGATTGTTCGCCAGTCAGTACAGATTTCGGCTGACAGACAGCAGATTAGCAAGACTGGGCATGCTCAGAGAAGAAAAAACACACGGAAAGTTAACCATCACATGACATCACTTCTGCAGTCGGCTGTTGTTGGCCGACAAAATTCATGTGCAGTCTTTTGCAGTTTTCAGCCGACAGGACAGCACCAGACAAAAGACGGCCGATTGTTCGGCCGACATTCGGTACGTGTGTACGGGGCTTAAGTCCCCTTTCATACTTGTGCGACTTGTCCTGTGACTTGGGACTGCAAAGAGTGATTTCTAATGAATACTGTTCATATCTGTGTGACTTCAAAGTAGTCCCTGCACTACTTTGGTCCGACTTTTATGCGTTTACACATCAACATTACACAGGCATTGCTTCAAGTCCAGTCATACTGTAAAATCGTGCGACTTTTAGATTGCACAAGTGTGAAAGGGGCCCTAAATGAAAATATCTAACCGACTTTAGCCCTTTCATACTCCTAACAGAAAAAAAAAATGTTTGGGCTTTTCATACAAGTTTCTAAAGGAAATTTGTACTGAGGAAGGCTGCCATTGTTGACCTCCCATCCTAAAACGCATTACACTGGTCCAATGCCATCAATACTTTTTCAGTGAGTGATCTGGAATAAATATGCTGTTCAGGATTTCACACTTCAATTTTGATTTTCATGCTTGTTTCTGGTAAGCATTTACAGTAACACATAAAAGGGCTTATAAAAGGGTTAATGGCAGCAAAAAAACTGGATGAATGTATTGGCAGCTCATTTACAGGCATTATTTAGCAAACAGATATGTGGGACCCCGGGAGGCCTCTCACTGTAATTGGCAGGTGAATTGTTCTTAAGCACAGCCCCAAGCGGAATTATGTAACCACCAGGTGTGTCAGCAAAAGCCCACAGGACAGGCAGCTCCTAAAGCTCAGGGATAACCTCAAAGCTCATATGAGCAAGGCCTGTTACTTTCTATCCGTACAGCAAACACCACAGCAAGTGGCTTTGGGATTTCTGTGGGAGGTCGTTTGGGAGGAAACTGTAACCAGGCTCGTAAACAATAATTGATAAAATGCAAATTGTCCCAATGGATGGCGGCTTGTTTTACTAATGGCTCATTTGCAGAACTTTCCTTGGTTCCTCTTGGGTTGCAGAATAGTTCAGAATCATAGCAATGCACGTGGGATGCCAGTCTACCTACCTCAATTATAGCTAATTGCAGACAAAACAGAAGCTTCTCCAAAGACATCTGCTCTGCTACCTATTAACCACTTAAGCCCCGGAAGATTTTACCCCCTTCCTGACCAGGGCCTATTTTGCGATTCAGCACTGCGTGACTTTAACGGACAATTGCGCGGTCGTGCGACGCTGTACCTAAACGAATTTGGCGTCCTTTTTCCCCCACAAACAGAGCTTTCTTTTGGTGGTATATGATCACCTGTGCGATTTTTTTTTTTTTTGATCATGCGCTATAAACAAAAAAAAGAGCGTCAATTTTGCAAAAATAACAATATTTTTCACTTTTTTATATGAAATTCCCCAAAAAAAATGTAAAAATCTAAATTTTTTAACATTTTCGGCCAATTTGTTTTATGCTACATATGTTTGGTAAAAAAAAAATCGCAAAAAGCGTATTTTGATTGGTTTGCGCAAAAGTTATCGCGTTTACTAACAAAGGGAAAGATTTTTGTCATTTTTTTTTTTAAACGCGTAATGGCGGCGATCTGCGATTTTTTTTTGCGGTACTGCAACATTGCGGCGGACAGATCGGACCCTTGACTGACCTTTTTGACACTTTTGGGGTTACCAGTGACATTACTGCAGTAATCAGTGCTATATATATGCACTGTTACTGTAAAATTACACTGGCAGTGAAGGGGTTAACTTTTTTTTAGAGGGCAGGGTTGTGTCCCTAGGGGCGTGATTCTAACTGTGATTGGCTGTGGCTTGAGGTGTAGGAACAGTGATCAACGGTCCTACATAGTAGAACCGTATGATCACTATTCATACACAGGGGAGAATGACAGGTGGCTTGTTTACATTAGCCGCCTGCCTTTCTCCCTCTCCACCGACAATCGCGAGTGACCGGCGGACGATCGAGTCCGCCGGTCACGCGCACGGGGGGGTCCGTGACCGCGCCTCCCGCGGCGCGCTCGCTCCCGAGACCCTCACAGGCTAGCGACGTAGTACTATGTCGCTTTGCCTGTGAGGGGCTGACCGCCGCAGTAAATAGTCGTGCGGCGGTCGGCAAGCGGTTAACCACATTCAGAACTTTATTCAGTAAAGGAAAGGTTTTGTGTCCGGTGAGTGCCAAAATATTTAAAAAAAGCACTTCACTGCTAAACTGGGGTAAGGCCTGGTTCCCACTATCGTGGGTCTGTGGACTGCGCTTGCGTGGGCACAGCAGCCCATTGATTTGAATGGGCTGCTGTGCCTGCATTTCATGATAGAAAAAGGTTCCTGCACCATTTTCAAAACTCAGTGGCCAAGAAATCGCTCGGTGCTTTTGCACAACGTGATTTCCCAGAAGTTCCTGCACCTACAAACGTACTGCGTTTTTAGATGGGCAGGGGTACTATTAAGAATGAATGGCAGCCCCGGGTATTTTGACTGCAGGTGCAGGGACAGGTGCAATTCCCGCATCCACAACCACCCGCAATTTTGTGAACCAGGTCTCAAAAGTTTGTAAGAGTTCAAGGTTCTGTCTTTTTTTTCTGTGACTCACCCCCTTCATTTCCCCTCACTTGCTGTTTCTAGGACACCCATGCATGAAATAGGGGAACTGGTGTGATTGGCACTGGGACAGGAAGGTATAGATCATAATATAAAACATTTAATCAACACTGTTCTCTGCATTAATTCACTGCAAGTAAAGGGTGCCATGTTCAGGGACAGGATCATGATGCCCTGCGCCCCTGAAAGGTCCACCATAGCGATGAATATTAATCTCTGATAACTGTATAATGTTATCATTTGTAAAAAGAGTATTCAGGATAAGAATTCCTTGTTTTTTCACAGGCCTCCTTTTTTTTTTCCTCCTCATTTACATGCAGACCAAAATTTCCAGTAAAAGGGACAGTCACAGGGGTAGGGACAAGCTATTACTGTATATGGTCAGCTTTTATTCAAGTGGTTTAAACCTTTTTTCATAAAGAGGAAAAACCTGTTGCTGTAACTGCTTAAAAGGTGTTAGCTGAAGTTCAGCATTCATTTGTTTGCTGCTTACTTAAGCCCCGTACACACACATCGATTATTGGCCAGAAATGTTCGGCCAATGTCCGATCAGCCGATTTTCGGCTTGTTAGTATGATGCTTCCGACAACCGACTCCGACTTTTCGGCCAAAAAAAATCTGGTGTGCAAGCTATAAAATTTTTGTCCGCCGTCAAAACACGGCCGCTTTTCAGTCAGTCAGTACAGATTTCGGCAGACAAAAATCTTATGAGCAAGACTGGGCATGCTCAGAGAAGAAAAAACACACGGAAAGTAAACCAGAACATGACATCACTTCTGATGTAGATTTTTGTTGGGCGAGAAAATTCGTGTGCAGTCTAGGCACATTCCAACCAACAAAACACCACCCTGGACAAAAGTCGGACGATCGGTCGGCCGATAATCGTTGCGTGTGTACGAGGCATTAGAGTCGGTTCACACTGATCCGACTCGAAGTTGCCCCCACTTCGGCCGACTTATGAAGTCGCCCGTGCAGCCCGACTTCGGCGCGGCTTGCAACGACTTCTCATAATGGAAGTCTATGCAAGTCGCTCCGACTTTGCAAAAAAATAGTGCAGGAACCTTTTTCTAAGTCAGAGCGACTTTAGTCGCTCTCATTAGAACGGTTCCATTGCACAGCAAGTCCAAGTCACCTGACAAGTTGGATCAGTGTGAACCGGCACTTAAAGTCCATTTAAAATTACACGTCCACTTAAAACTGCCCTGTCCACAAGGTAACAAAGCTGCAGTGATTACTCTAAAGCTGGATACACACTATACAACTTTTGCTGTCAGATTTCCTTTAGATTTACCTTTTCTATGTAGTGCAAGGGCCTGCCTGATTGCATACAAATTGAAAGTGTTTAGGTTTGACCTCCATATTATATGGTTTTGGTAAGTCTAAAGGAAAAATCTAAAGAAAATATATAAAATAAAAAGAAGAATCAGCGGTGTCCCTGCTGGATGAACCAAAATAAACCTAATCAGAAATTATGGCTAAAACCGCTATGCAGTAAATCACAATAAGTGTGTGAGATGATGAAATACCAATAATATGTGAAATAAATCAAATAAAAAGAACGTGGGACAAGCGTCCTCTGAAAAGTGAACCCCTACAGCAAATAGAGTGAAGAAAAATGGTGCAGAAGTTATTAATAGAGGTGCAAATAGAATGCAATCGGCTAATAATCAATGAAAAATACAAAAAAGAAAGAAATAATGTCCAATGCAGAAGGTGTCGCTTTGTAAACAAGCGAGGTGATTAAATCATAGGTGAACAATTCCTATACCCCAAAGAAACCAGGGGGTGGTGATAATAATAATTAATAAATAAATGTCCATATAAAGTTCATAAAGTGAGGTGAAGAAAAAAAGTGTTTCAAGTGGCAACCCAGTGCAGGTAACTTTCGTGAGCTAGGAGATCTACACAAGTGTGTAATGGCCGCTCACCTCCATTAACACTCAAATGAGCGTTTTCAGATGTATGTGGTCAACCTGCAGACCCTCTTACTCCAATCTCAGATCGATCAAACTCCACCAATCTATGTGTACTGGATGGATGGATGAGGCGATGTATTTCTTTCTAATGGCCTCCGATATGCCTCCGATGTGCAGGGATAACCTTATGCTTCCTGAAATACTGAATGTACTGGATAGGATGGTATATTTTCTAATGGCCTCCGGAAACAGGGATAATCATATGCTTCCTGGAATATTCGTTTCTCAGAGAAAAAGGATAAAGGGGACCCTCATGGTGTAGTATGTAAAAACAGCTTTTAATTCAATCAAGTAAATCGCACTTACATTTAGGATGTATAAAATCAGCATGGATCGTAATACAGAGTCCCGCTGTTTGCAGTCTGTTCCTCTGCTTCCGGTCTCGGCCGTGGACCGGAAGTGACGTCACCACGGCTTTCGCTGACGCGTTGCGTCACAAAAACATGTGACTTTTTCAAAGTCCTTGACATCAATCGGATCAGTCCTGACATCAATCGGATCGCATGGATGTGAACACCCATGCGATCCGATTCTGGTGCGGACCCAAAAAAGATTCCTGTGTGAGTTATGTCCGAATCCGATGCAAATTTAGCCATACAATCGGTATGGCTGAATTTGCAACGCACAGACATCGCATGTGGTTTGCAGAGCAGTGAGTTATAACAGCATGTCTGTTATCGCATATATGTGAACCGGCTCTCAAGAATGAACTGTACTACTAGCACGAACAACACTAATCAAGCCCAGTACACACTATCAGTTTTTGCTCCGATCTCCTCCGCTGAGCTATTATGTTTTAACCACTTGCCGACCAGCCGCCGTAGATGTACAGTGGCAGGTTGGCTCTCCCAGGCAAAACCCCGTACATGTACGGCGCTCGTCTGGGAGGAGCTGGGGGCGAGCTCCCGTCCCCGCTCATCAGCAGGGAAGCCAGTGCGGGTGTCAGGCGGCTCCGATGGCCGCCTGACACCGGCGATCTCCCGCTGCTGACAGAGAAGGACGGACGGCTTATGTAAACACAGCTGAAGTTATCACAGATGTCATATGATCCTGCTATATAGGATCACGTCTCTGTGAGTAATTCACAAGCCACGCCCCCCCCCCACAGTTAGAATCATGCCCCTTGATCACCAATACTGTTAAGCCCTTCCCTGCCAGTGTCATTATTACAGTAACAGTGCATATTTATAGCTCTGATTACTGTAGTAATGTCACTGGTACCCCCAAAAGTGTCAAAAATGTCAGTTAGAGGTCCGATCTGTCCGCCGCAATGTCGCAGTCCCACAAAAAAACGCAGATCGCCGCCATTACTAGGACAAAAAAAACTATAAGAATTACATAAATCTTTCCCTTAGTTAGTAAATGCAATAACTTTTGCGCAAACCAATCAAAATACGCTTATTGCGATTTTTTTTTACCAAAAATATGTAGCAGAAAACAAATTGGCCTAAAATGTTGAAAAATTTAGATTTTTACATTTTTTTTTGAGAATTTCATATAAAAGAATGTAAAAAATATTTTTTTTTTTTTTCAAAATTGTCACTCTTTTTTTGTTTATAGCACAAAAAATAAAAATCGCAAAAGTAATCAAATACCACCAAAAGGAAGCTCTATTTGTGGGAAAAAAAGGACGTCAATTTTGTTTGGGTATAGTGTCGCACGACTGCGCAATTGTGCGTTAAAATCACGCAGTCCTGAATAGCAAAATAGGGCCTGGTCATTAAGCAACAAAATCTTCCGGTCTTAAAGTGGTTAATAGGGGGATGGCCCCACCCCTCCAGAACACTGCAGTCAGCGTTCCCAGCCATCGGCTGAGATAGCTGATCAGGAGTCGGTTAGGTGCTGGTTTTCCAGCATGCTTGTCTGACAGATGCCAGCCACGAATCGGCTGCCATACTCGCGGGCAGTTTTTTTTTTTTTAAACCAGGCGATGCCGTCTGGCATTCGGCCCATGTGTACTATGCTTAAGGGTGGGGGGAATAAGAAAAACAAAAATTGATGTGATGGTTATGCTATGTACACTATATTACCAAACGTATTGGGACGCCTGCTTTTACACGCACATGAACTTTAATGGCATCCCAGTCTTAGTCCGTAGAGTTCAATATTGAGTTGGCCCACCCTTTGCAGCTATAACAGCTTCAACTCTTCTGGGAAGGCTGTCCACAAGGTTTAGGAGTGTGTCTATGGAACCGTTTGACCATTCTTCCAGAAGCGCATTTGTGAAGTCAGGCACTGATGTTGGACGAGAAGGCCTGGCATCCCAAAGGTGTTCTATCGAGTGGAGGTCAGGGCAGTCAAGTTCCTCCACCCCAAACTCGCTCATCCATGTCTTTATGGACCTTGCTTTGTGGACTGGTCCAAATCATTTGGTGAAGGATGGATTATGGTGTGGGGTTGTTTTTCAGGGGTTGGGCTTTGTTCCTTAGTTCCAGTGAAGGGAACTGTTAAGGCATCAGCATAATAAGACATTTTGGACAATTCCATGCTCCAAACTTTGTGGGAACAGTTTGGGGATGCAGGTGGGCAGGTCGGTTCTGTCCCGCGAAACAACGTACCTGAACGTCATTTCGCAGGACAGCTAATGGGGTCGTGCGTATGCCGTTTGGCCACAGGGGGAGCCAGTCAGCGGGTCCGGTGGCCGTGATGTCCGCTGTGCACCCATGATCGGTCCCCGTAGAGACAGAACAGCGGTCTGTCGATGTAAACACGGCAGAGCACTGTTCTGTCAGTGATGAACACTGGGATCCTGTGTTCCTCTTATTTAGGAACACAGGTCTTTGTGTTCATCCAGGAAGCCCATCCCCCCACACTGTTAGAAAGCACCTCCTAGGGACACATTTAACACTTTGATCGCCCCTGGTGTTAACCCCTTCCCTGCCAGTGTCATTATTACAGTAACAGTGCATATTGTTAGCACTGATTACTGTAGTAATGTCACTGTTACCCCCCACCAGAAATGTATAAAATGTCAGTTAGGTGTCCGATCCATCTGCCGTAATGTCGCAGTCCCGCTAAAAATCGCAGATCGCTGCCATTACTAGTAAAAACAAATAAATAAATAAATAAAAATGACATAAAGCTTTTCCCTAGTTTGTAGATGCATTTTTACCAAGAACATGTAGCAGAATACATATTGGCCTAAAATAATGATTTTTAAATTTCTTTTATTGGGAATGTTTTATAGCAGAAAGTAAAAAATATATTTTTTTTTTTTTTTGCTTTTTTTTCCAGAATTGTTGCTCTTTTTTTGTTTATATCGCAAAAAATAAAAATTGCAGAGGTGACCACGAAAAGAAAGCTCTATTTGTGAGGAAAAAAAGAACATAATTTTTTTTGGGTACAGTGTCGCACAACCGCGCAATTGTCAGAATAATGCAGTTAAAATAATAAATAAATGCATATTTTTTACCTGCAGAAAAAAATATGCATTTTTTTTTTTTTTTGTAAAGGTGAACGTATCCTTTAAAGAGTTCCTGCTCCAGCCCCCCAGTACCAGAATGACTGGACTGGCTAATGCAATATATCCTGTATGGCCCACAGAGCCATGACTCCAAATTTTTGTATACATTTTGCTGTGAATAGGATTATGAGGAGGAAGGATAAAAAAAGAGTATTTGAATAGACTGACAGCTTAGAAGTGAATACATGTAATGGAATGAATACATAAAAATGAGGTAAAAATTACTAATTAGGTACAAATGTGTAATTTTAACCTAATTAGTAAACATCTGCATACCCTAGTACACTGAACTCCAGGTACATAAAAACACCCTTCAGTCAAATAATGTATTTATCGGCCTCGTGTAAACAGAAGGTTTTAGCCTTAAAGTGGTTCTAATGGCAGAAGTCTTTTTTTCTATGAATCAAATTGTAATTTATCACCTTGTAAAACAACCCATCCACTTTAAAATAGAGATTAAAGGCAAAACATTTTTGTATAGATATTAAAAAAAAAAAAAAAACAATATAAATACCTTTTTCCCCATTTTTATAAGTGATCACATTCCCTCTGTTCTCAGCTGCATGAGCTGGGGGAGGAGAAGCAGCAGCACACTGATCTTCCCAGTGAATGGCTGTGCAGGGGGCATTTCGGGACAACTCTGATCATTGGAGGAGAGCAGCATAGCTATAGAACTGACTATGGTGTGTTTTCCTGCTTAGTGTGGTCAGTTATTATTAGGAAAGCAGAGGGACTGACAGGAACACCAGGAATTTTACATATAGGAAGTAAAACAAAGAGAACAGGAGACTTTCTCATACAAGTACATGGTACAGAAGGCACATATCAGGAATATGAAGTGTTGGGGTAACATACAGCTACCCCCCAGCCCACGCTTATACTTAACTGAGCAAGCGCTGTGCCCAAAAATAGCATCACTGCTCTCTCACACTCTTCTCACTGGCTCAGGCACAGCAGCAGGAGCCATTGACTGCTGTCATTGGCTGCCGTTAATCACAGCTAGTGAGGCGGGAACAGGGGGCAGGGCCGAGTCACACTCTGTGTCAATTGAGCTTGGGAGTGAGCCTGCATGAGAGTCCTCATAGCAAGTGGCTTGCTATAGGGGGAACTCAGCAAGGGGGTAGGAGCCAGGAGCGCCAGCAGAGAAGAGGTGGATTGGGGCTGCTCTGTGAAAAACCATTGCACAGAGCAGGTAAGTATAATGTGTTTGTTTTTTTAATGTTACCTTTACAAGCACTTTAAAAAATGACCTAGAATAAAATACCTGCGTGTTTCTATACATGGGGAGCCATGGGTGGTGCATACAACTGGCCATAGAAGTGAATGACTGTACATGGCTGTACTCAGGTATGTGCCGTGCCGACACATTTGTGCATGAGCATAAATGCACACACACACATATGAAGTATTCCCTGAATGTGGAAATTCTGCATCAGGGAATAATCATATGCACATTTGCATGTTTACCCTGATGCACAAAAGCATCAGCATATACTCAAGTATGTCTGCATATGGTTATTCAATTCTATGGCTGGATGTATGTGCCAACTGTGGTTCCCTGGGCAGGAAAAAAACATCAGATTTCAATGCAAGCATATTTTTAGCCTCAAACAATTCATGCACATAAAGCAATTAAAATAGCTTGCATGTATTTTGATGGCTCAACTTCAGACTTGACAGCTTTTAAAGAGGTTATAAACCCACTTTAAATGCTTTTGCCTATAGGTAAGCCTATATTAAAGCTTACCTATAGGTGCTATAAATATCTCCTATACATGCACAGTTTAGGAGATATTTACAGTGCATGCAGCCGGTGAATTCATCGGCGCATGCGCTCTGAAGGAATGGCCACCCGTGCCGTTGTAATGTTAAAAAACCCTACCTCGTGAAAATTCCCTTCCCATGTGACTTCCTGTGCACATACGTCATGGAACAGCTGAGCAGCTTCCCACTGCGCATGCTCATAGCTGCAGAGGGTAGGCTCCAAAATGTAAAAGCGACGGCGGGTCTGAAAATATAAATCACAGAGAGATCTCGGCTCCGTGAGTTATATTTTCATAGACCCGCCACCGCTTTTATATTTTGGAGCCGAGATCAGGGAAGGCAGAGGGGTTGGAGCGGAGATGATTTAATGTTGCAGCGGAGATGATATAATGTACCCGCGGCAACAGCTGATGCGGTGTAACGTTAAAAAACACTACCCTGTGAAAATTCCCTACCCTCCGGAACTGTGAGCATGCGCAGTGGTAAGCTGCTTAGCTGTTCACTGACGTAGGTGCACAGGAAGTGACGAGGGTAGGGAATTTTTATGGGTAGGGTTTTTTCACGGAACACCATTCCTTCAGAGCCCTATGCCGTGAACGGCGGCTCCCGCGCGCACGCGCGGGAGTGATGTAATCGCGCCCCCGGCCAATCAGATGGCCGGAGGACGCGAACAAGGAAACAGGGCGGCCGGACATGTCGGCCGCCCTGTCGCTGAGCGGGCCACACTGCGAGGGCTTCGTTTTAAGGTAAGAAATTCATAATGAGCTAGTATGCGATGCATACTAGCTCATTATGCCTTTGTCTTTACAGGTTTTTTTTTTTCTAATTTTTTTTAAGTGGGTTTACTTCCTCTTTAATACACTAGTGTAAGTCCCTGGCTTGCTGTCTTGCAGGGATGACTGGTCACACAACTGGAAAAATAACAAAAACAGTTCACACATAGGTATCACATCTGTAGGATAAGAGTAAAGGGAGGGTTATAATCCCTGACAGTTATATTTGTACCACTGGGGAGATTTCTCTTCATTAACTGTCCCATGGCCAAAACAAAAGTGAGAGGAAATCCCTGATTGCGATCAGAACTAGTGTCCCCATTTAAAAATGTCCCTTCTATCCCAATTCTGGTGTCGATCCTAAATTTGGAATTTTCTTTCACTTTCAAGTGATACACAAGACAAATAGAAAGGCTGAATCTCCCAAACAGTTATACTTGCATGGTGCAGATGTACATGGTGGAGGAGGCTTTTTATATGACCATAACTACCTCCCCGTAATGCATGTACTATCTGTTCATTTCTTTAATGCTACTTGTAAATACTTAGCCACAAATAAAACATGGGGCTATGTATAGCTGACCTCAGTACTGTCAGGCGAGTAGGAGCTGGACTTCTATCATTTAATATACACTTAGGAACCCCATGTTGTGCAAGAGGTCCTTCTGGTCTAAGGATCTGTAAGTATTTGGTCTGTATGAAAGATGTTTTTAAACTATGCTCAGTGTTTAGACTGGTCGGACTATTTATCTGTACTGGACACATAGTACAATCAGGACTGAGCTAAGCGACAGTTATTTATACAACGCTTGTTAGGAAAGCAATCCGTAGCCTTGAAGCTGGCACCTTCATACACACTAACCAACAGATATATGTAGCACAAATGAAGGGATCAGTCCTCAATAGCCCTACTTCTTGTACCAGAAAATAATACATACGTTATGTTATTTGTGCAATGTACCTCTGGTTTCTGAGTGGCCCAGAAGCAAATTTTATAAATATTTATGGGACTGGTATGTATCTGCTTGTAAATTTGCAGCCAGAGAGGTGCCGAGAGAAAGCATTTGACAAGAGCTGTACTCCCATCAAGTGGGGTAAAACACTTTTATAAGTCATTGTAGCCCATGGAGAATGCAGGTTTTCAAGGGAGTGTCTTGCTTTAGTTAAAAAAAAGACCAGGACATGTTGGGAAATGTAGTATCTGACATCCATTTGGAGAACTGTAGCACGTTGGAAGGTATTACGAAGAAATATTATCGGAGGTAACTTGTACAACCTAACACAAAACAGGTAAGGAGTTAAATATTTATAAACAGTGAGACTGCAGCTTTCTCCACATTGCAGGTCCGGGCAGGCCCCTGATGTCTAATATTTAATATACTGTATATTCACTGTGACATTGCAGGTTGGTCCCAACTGCTCACTAATAAAACACAGGTAACATCCAGAGAAGCCAATTGCTATAAATAGGACGTTCTATTAAATAGCTAAACCACTCCCGCAATAACTGACCTACTTAAACAAACAGTGCTTCATACCAAACTAGTGTTGTTATGGCTAGGAATAAATAAATACAGGCCTGCTGTCTCAGGGGCAGTCCACAGAAAGCCCTAGCTGTAGGCACCGCCAAGTTGGCATTACCTGTCCAGCAGCTCAGCCCAAGTAATGACATCACCCTACATTGCAGTGTACGACAATCGGACAGAGGGAGAACTGGGCTGCCCTTGAACCTTTATCTTATACACATGATCAGAATAATCGTACAAAAAATAATTGCTTTTGAATTGGTTGCACAATAATCTGATCGTTAGTACACAGCTTTCGAGCCGATCACGACATTCCCTCCAACAGAATTCGAAGGAACAAACACAAAAATTTTTGTCGTACGATAGCCTAGCGAACGACAATCGTTTAATCGGTGCAGTATGCGTTCGCTAAAAATCGATAGACAAAGACCACACATGATCAGAAACACAAAAATAACCCGGAAAAAGCCTGGCTGCCATTGTTTTTGTTTGGCACTATCCGATACATAGCTAAGCAACCAGGAAGCTTTTCCAGAATCCTACGAAAAAAAATCTTATGTTTTGTAAGCATTGTTGAATTAGATACTAGTATCATGCAACAAAATGCGAACGATAAGTTGTCTGATTATCTGATCTTGTGTATGAGGCATTATTAACAATATCCAGGTCTAAAGTTGAGGAAAGACCTCACAGGTCTAAAGCCTGGTACACGCAGGGCTGAACGAAAAAAAAAAACCGACAGCTCAGGCGGAGCCACTGTACTATCCGCCGTTAGTACAGCGATCTCCCCTGCTGTATTACTGTGTTTTCCCCTGCTGTATTACTTGTGTTCTGAAGGGGGGCAGCCCTCCTGCCATTGGCTGAGAGCGCTGATCAGAAGCTGATCAGCAGACCTTTTTCGTTCAAGCCCCTTTGACAGAAGGACTTCTGTTGGACCAACTGCAGTACACACAGGCCGAATGTCGGCCGGGATATTTGAACCGGCCGATGCTGCCCAACATTCGGACCATGTATACTAGGCTTAAGCCAAAGCCTGCACTATTTAAGTGCAACAACTAACTGTCATTTATTTCATTAGTCTACAATAGAAATTGATTCTTTGAACGGTCCAAACAGCTCCAGGTTTCATGTGACAGTCTGTCTTATTTTGTATCATACCACAGAGAAGGCCTGAAACAGAGAAAAGATAAAGCCAACATTGGCCAAAACTTAGGAGTCAGACTATCCTGATCCAGTATCTTTCTGCTGTTGTCTCCTGTGGCCTGGGAGGCAAAGTAGTTATAGAGGGGTTGATTTACTGAAACTGTAGTGCAAAATCTGGTGCAGTTCAGTATAGAAACCAACCAGCTTCCAGGTTTAATGCCAAAGCTTAATTGAACAAGCTGAAGTTAGAAGCTGATTGGCTACAATGCACAGCTGCACCAGATTTTGCACTCTCCAGTTTTAGCAAATCAACCCCAGAGTGTTTTATTAACACATCCAGGCCTCCATAAAAGAGAACTTGTACAGAGTATAGAAAGTATTATACATGTAATAACTAACTGTATATAGCTACTACTTGCCAGAGGTCTTTTTCCTCAATACTGAAAAATATGAATAACAACAACGTAAGGAAATATATATCCCAAAACATTATTATGTGTAGCGCACCCCCAAAGAATCCACTGAATAAGCCCTCTGAAACTGCACATAAGGATAAGCATCTCAGTTTCTGAAACATGATTTCACACCTGATCGCAATTTAATTTTGTGTACAAAGTTCTTTGCATAGCCCAGGGAGGTGTCATTGAGCCCCGGTTCACATTATGCAAAAAGGGAACCGCATACGCTTTTGAACAGGAATCGCAAGGCATTCCTGTTCAAATCACATTTAAGCCATTATTTTGTATGGCTCAAATCACACTGAATCTGCACCAAAATCATGCAGGACCCCTTTTTTGGCAACACCAGAATCCGATTCTGCAAATCGCGTTTGCAAACCAATTTCGGGGTGTCGCTCATAAACACCCTCACAGCGATTCGCACGAATGGGGTGAGATTTGGATGTTCACAGTGCGAATTCACAGTGCACAAGTGTGAACCGGTACTGAGTGTTAAAACTTTGAATGCTGGTAGCATAAAGGCAACTGGAGCCAGGGCCGGCGCTACCTGTAAGGCGACCCAGGCAGTCGCCTAGGGCGCCACTCAGCAGGGGGGCGCCAGCATTCTACTTGTTGCACCAAGTTGCACTGTCTGTCCTGTCCGCAATGACTGTATGCCGGCGCCCCTCTTGCTGCTGTGCTGCTTAACAGTACGATCGGCTCGGCCTCGGCGGGCGGCGGCGCCCTCGGCGGCTCAAATCAATCATCATGTCTCTCTCTGTCTTTTTCTGAGTGACACTCACACAGAGACTGTGACAGGCAGCGCCGCGCGTCTTTGCATCACTGCAGTGGAGCTGTGGAGGTTCCCCCTGCCCTGCCAATGACGTCGGGCGGGCGGGGGGAGGCCCGGGAGCCAGAGAGGAGAGCGGGCGGGCGGGGGGAGGAGACTGGGCGGGCGCAGAGCGGGAAGGACACATTTTGAATCAGAGGAGCAGCAGATTCAGATGCAATAGTGCAAGAAGGACCAGTCCAGTCCCCGCCCCCGGCCAGGCCCCCAGATCCAGGAAGATAGAGAAGGAAGAAGATCCAGGAGAAGAGGACCTGTCCGACCACCTGGTGCCATTTTGAACACGCATAAAACGTGAGTGAAAATGTGCATTTTAAATTGCTATATTCAGTGAGGTGAGGGAGGGGTAACATTACATTTATCCTTGGGATGGAGTATAATTGTTTTATTGTGGCTGTTTTAAAAAATCTTCTCTACTTCTCTTGTCTTGTGCTCGGCTCCCTATTGTATTCTGCCTAAGGCTCGGTTCACACTTATGCGATGCGGGAAAGTTGCGAATTCGCAGCCTGTTCCCGCATCGCAAACGCACCCCTGGCAGTTCACACTGCCATATGTGATACACAGGGGGTGTCAATGAAATTTTAACGACACCCCCAGTGTGATTGCATATCGCAGTGCGATCTTTAGTGCCGGTTCACATATGTGCGGCTGCGGCGATCGCATGTAATATCGTAGCGCACTGCTCCTTCATTACATGCGATCGGGTGTGCAGTGCGAATTCAGCCATACACTTTATATGGCTAAATTCACACCGCACCCGCAGCAAAGACGCACAGGACCCTTTTTTCAGCCGCATCAGGATCGGATCGCATGGTGGTTCACACTTGTGCGATCCGATCCTGTGCGAACTGCAAGATCGCACTGCGATATGCGATCAAACTGGGGTGTTGTTAACATTTCATTGACACCCCCAGCGGATCGCATATGGCAGTGTGAACTGCCGGGGGTGCGTTTGCGATGCGGGAACACGCTGCATATTCACAGCCTTCCCGCATCGCATAAGTGTGAACCAGACCTTACAGTTAGCACAGAATCGGATCGCACAAGTGTGAACCACTGTGCGATCCGATCCTGATGCGGCTGAAAAAAAAGGGTTCTGTGCGTCTTTGCTGCGGGTGCAGTGCGAATTTAGCCATACAAAGTGTATGGCTGAATTCGCACCGCACAGCCGATCGCATGTAATGAAGGAGCAGTGCGCTCCGATATTACATGCGATCACCACAGCTGCAATAATGTGAACCGGCACTTAGGACCGGTTCACATTTGTGCGATCACAGAGATCGCATGTAATTCGGAGCGCACTGCTCCTTCATTACATGCGATCTCTGTGCGGTGCAAAATCAGCCATGCAGTTTGCACTGCGAGATGCAATCTGATCTGGGGGTGTCGTTAACTTTTAATTGACACCCCCTGCGTATCGCATATGGCAGTGTGAACTGCCAGGGGTGCGGATGTGATGCGGGATCACGCTGCATATTCGCAGAATTCCCGCATCGCACAAATGTGAACCGGGACTACAGGTGCTCACAGCTCATAGCTGCAGGTGAGCGACCGTCGTAGGTCTACGCCGTTTTGCGCTTGAGGGCCAGCCTGTCGCAGACCCACAGTAAAAATGTGTGGCGTGTATTTTTCTCTTAACAACTATATGTTGTATTGCACTTTCAGAATGTTTTGTATTAAACTATTAAAATTTGCACTTTATTTTACATTATGGCTTTTTGTGCTTTGGGGGGGGCGGCAATTTTTATTTTGCCTAGGGCGCCAAAAATCCTTGCACCGGCCCTGACTGGAGCTGTTGTCATAAGACCATCCACCAACTGTAGATATATTGCAGCAAAAACATCCCTGCCCAGTATTGTGGTGTCCTTCTCTACAATGTAGAGTTCAGCTTGCATATTAGTTGATTGAAATTTTTTTACAGTCACTGACAGGCAGCCAGGCACAAGTATGGGGCAACTATTAATGGCGGCTGAAGACTTCTGGTGTGTTACCACACCAAATACAGCAAATTAAGCAAAAATGGCAACTCTACCAATCAATTTATGAGGTGCTTCTGGTGTATTCATGTGCCCTGAAGGAGTAATGAGCTATCCCCAGGCATACCTACCCTTAATTTATCCACTGTTATATATTGTGCACTAACATGGAGGTTCTCATAGATTACAGTTAGGGACCACATTACACAAAGGGACCTTGACAAGACAGTGTGGCTTCCACACATATTTGCAAATGTTGTGCAACAAAAACCTCTCTTTTAAATGCAAATTGTCAAACAGAGTAATTGGTTTTGTTTTTGTGCTTGGTAGTTGGTAAATGTGCTGGCATTTTTTATTATTTTGTTTGTTCCTTTCCCTCGAAGCTTAACTAAGTATTAATGTTTCTGAATTTGAAAAGGGGAGGGGCCGGGAGGTGTAGAAAGAAAGCCCCAGATCTGGTTCCTTCCTAGCTGCTTCCCACCAGGCCAATAGACAAACGACGGCCGAGCAGGAGCATTCCCGTCCTTGGTGGACAAGCTGAGGTGCGATTTGTAACCTGCTGTGATGACCAATCACAGTAATCACAGTGATCACATGACAGTTGTACATAATGAAGGGCTTTCATTCATAGTGTACTTTTGTGATGATCTCTGTGATTGGTCACGGTATTCATATGGTACAGACAAGGCCAATAGTACATAATGAATGGCTATGAAAGAATGGATGCTATTCATAAAAATGATCAAGCAATAACTGAAAAAAAAAAAAAAAAATCTTGATACCTTCTCCAGTACGGTGTAACTATGGTAAGACTGCACTGCTCTGGTCACCGTATGTAAAAAAAATAAATAAATAAATTGTAAAAAAAAATATGTTAAAATGTTTTAATTTTTTTTACATACTGTCACCAGTCAGTGCCCCTCATCACCGCCACATTAGTCATATGGTGACGTTGTACTGCTCTGGTGACAGTATGTAAAAAAATTCTGGGGACAACAAAAGTTTGGGTTTTTCTTTTACTTTAACATTTAGAGATATTGGTAAATCGGATAAATGGAGAGGGTGAATCTCCCTAACAGGGGCACCAATAGCAATTAAAACCCAACAGTTGTTCTAGTCCAACTAAAAAAAAGTTTTGCCTTTAGTTATCACTTCCTCTTTACTTGTGATAGGTAGTCTGTACATTGCAATGGAAGCATAGTGTAAAGAGCAGACAATAATCACCCGTAGTTCTTATAATAATATTTCTGTAGCAAAGAGGTTCACTTTATAATGGGTCCACAAATTTTGTAATAAACATGGAATCTTTAACAGGCAAAATGCTGCTCAGACAATGGGATCAGGCTGCTGACTGTGCCACATATTTTTTTTTAAAAAGAATAGTGATGAAATTACTAGAAAAAAATAAAATAAAATGGCTGTTTTGCTTTCGAATACTTACCTGTTCCTGGCTCGCCTGTGACTAGATGTGCCCATGTTTTCAAAGTCTACGGACTGCACTGTACACACTTGTATACACTGATAAATTCCATTCACTTTGCTGAATTATAGCCCACTGGCCACAAAAATGATCTGATATATTTCTGTTAATAAATTTGTTTCCAGGTCTATTAATAAAGCATCAATATCTGCCATTATCCCTTGATTTGAAAACCTTGATAAATTAGAAAAGCCATACAAATTGTATAATTAAAACTGTGTATAATTAAAGAGCTGTAAGAAAAAAAAACACAGGTGAAAAGCCAAAAATAGAACTATCAGCATGAAGCTGCAGTCCTGCCCAGAGGCTCTGTAAAGATCCTGCCTGATCTATCTACCAGAGGTCATAGAAAAATCTTCATAAACTTGACTGGGCTTTCGTTATTTGATCACTGTTGCTCCTTAAAAGGATAAGCACACCGTGTTAAAAAAACGGAAAATTTCTATCAAATACTTACCGTAATTTTCCTTTCCTGATGGTCTCCATGGCAACCTACCTGTGGGTTAACCCCGCCTCCACTCCAAGGGTATAGGACCCCCCTCCCATAAATTTCAGCTCTCAGGTACAGCCAGTGTTCCATATCTTAGCCGATTCCAAGACGAGAGGTTGGAAACCCCCTGGCTGCCATGGAGACCATCAGGAAAGGAAAATTACGGTAAGTATTTGATATGAATTTTCCGTTTTCCTGACAGTCTCCATGGCAGCCTACGTGTGGGAAATAACTAGCTCACGCCACACAGGTGGGAATGCTTTAGCAAAGAAAATTTTAATTCATGCTGTTCGCAGACAAAACAGTCAAACCAAAATTAACTGAAGACAATGAAGCAGGCTCCACACAATAGTGGGTCATAAAAGTATTGACCGAAGACCAGGAAGCCGCTCTGCACATCACATCTGGAGCCACTTGTCGCGAGGCCGCCCAGGACGTAGAAATACTCCTTGAAGAGTGCACCGTCACCGCCTCTGGAGGAGCCAAACCCTCTGCTCTATAGGCCTGTTGGATAGCAGCCACTATCCATGATGCAATGGTTCTGGATGAAGCAAATTTATCTCTGTTTCTTCCCAGGAACAAGATAAAAAGGTTGTCTGACTGTCTAAGGCTGGCCATACACTATACCATTTTCTTGTTCAACTTTCCTTTAGATTTACCAAAACTATGTAATATAGGGGCAAACCTAAACACTTTCAATTTGTATGCAGTCAGGCAGGCCCTTGCATTACATAGTTTAAGGTAAATCTAAAGGAAATTGAATAAGAAAATTGTATAGTGTATGGCCAGCCTAAACGATGCAGTCGCCTGAAGATAGATTCTTAAGGATTCACCCACATCCAACGGATGAGGACTAGACTCATCAGAAGATCGAAAAGTAGGAAGGACGATTTCTTGGTTTTGATGAAACACCGAGGTAACTTTCGGATTTGAATTCAGCATGGGTATCAGCACTACCCAGTCTGGGAAGAAAGTCAGAAATGGCTCTTTATAGCCGAGGGAACTAATTTCAGAGACCCTTTTAGCCAAAGTGATGGCTACCAGGAAGACTGTCCGGATGGTCAGGTCCTTGATAGAAGAAGAAGATTCTATGCCAGTTTTTGAGAAGGCATTCAGGACAAGAGGAAGATCCAATTTTGGAAACCTGGGTTTTCTCTGAGGTCTGAGCCTGTCTGCTCCTTTAAAGAACTGTTGAATAAGTGGGTGTTGGGCCCACATGACACCGGAGAAGGCGGATAATGCCGATATTTGGACTCTTAAAGTGTCCCGATAGCTGAGCTGTAGGAGTAGCGGAAACCATGGCCTGTTCGGCCAGAAGGTAGCCACCATCACTATCTCGACATCTTCCGCTTGAAGTCTCTGCAGGAATTTGAAAATGATGAGTACTGGAGGAAAGGCATATGCCCTGTTAAACTCCCACCTGTCGGTTAGCGCATCTGTCCCGTAGGCTTGATGACATTTGCCTCTCGTGACATACTTCTCCAACTTGTGGTTGCAAGGAGAGGGGAACAGGTCGACTTTGGGAGACACTCCCAATGACAGAATCCAGTTGAACGACTCCACATGGAGAGACCATTCGTTGTGGTTCAACTGGACCCTGGACAGGAAATCTGCCTGGACATTCTGAGGTCCTGGAATGTAAACTGCCAAAATGTTGACTAGATGAGCCTGAGCCCAAGTCATAATTGGGTCCATTTCCCGAAGCAGGGAAAGGCTCCGTGTCCCACCTTGTCTTTTCACATAAGACACTGCCGTGGTGTTGTCCATCCTGATGATGACCAATTTCCCCTCCACGAGGTGTTGGAAGGCTCGAAGAGCCTGATATGCTGCTCGGAGTTCCAGGATGTTGGAAACTGGAGTGTGTCTCTGAGAAGACTACCTCCCTTGGGCCACTACCGACAGACAATGAGCTCCCCAACCTGAGTTGCTGGCATCTGTTGTGATTATGGTCCATGAGACTGGTACCAGAGAGTGGCAATTGAGCAGATTCTTGCGTTGGAGCCACTAGAGAAGACTGGTCCGCATGCTGGAGGAAATGTGGATGGATTGCTCTCGCTCTTCCGGATTCCACTGTTGTAGGAACCCCTTCTGAAAAGGCTGCATACGCCAAAGGGCCCATTTGACCATGGGAGCCAATGATTTTGAGGCACTGAGAGGCTCTTAGCCGGGAGGAAGAAAGGGCTGGGAGGATTCTCTCCCGCACTACCGGTATCTTCTCTACAGGGAGAGAGATTGAATTCTCAATGGTATTGAACTGTGCCCCCAGATAGACTAGGCATTGAGTGGGCTCCAGCTGACTCTTTTGCAGGTTCAACAGCCATCCAAACTCCTTGAGGGTTGCTATGACCTGATCTCTGTGTGCCAATAACTGATTTTTGTCTTGAGACAAAAGCAGAAGATCGTCTAAGTAATGGCGTAAACGTATACCCCTTAAACTTATGAGAGCCACAATGGCCAGGAGCACTTTGGAAAACACTCTTGGCGAGGTAGAGAGGCCGAAAGGCAGACAGATGAACTGAAGATGCCGGTTCAAGACACAGAAGCGGAGATATTTGTGAAATTAATCAATTCGATTGCCACAGGTACATGAAAGTACGCATCCTTGAGATCTATTGAGGCGAACCAGTCCATGGCATCACCGCCTTTTGAATGGTGGAGAGAGTTTCCATTTTGAATTTTTCATTCTTTATGAACTTGTTCAAATATGTGAGGTCTATAACTGGTCTCCAGGAACCGTTCTTCTTCTGTACCAGGAAGAGGGGTGAGTACACGCCTTGAAACTTCTCCTGGTCGGGTACCGGAACCACTGCTCCTTGAGCCACCAAAGCGTCTACATAAGCGAGCAAGACTTCTCTTCTCTCTTCTTGACAAGGCAAGTGAGTTGGAATAAACCAGGGAACCGTATCCGCCAGAAAGGACCATTTGTGGCCTGTAGAGACCGTTCTGACGGTCTAAAAGTCCGAGATTGAGGCCACCCAGACACGCTGAAAGTGGAGTAGACGTGCCCCCACCTGGCATGTCTGAACGGGCCCAATCTCAAAAAGACTTTACAGTAGTTTCTTGCCCAGCAGGAGCTGGATTCTTGGATGATCTTCGAGAAGAAGATTGGCCTCCTCTCCAATTTCTCCTAAAATCCCTCGCAGGTTTGTAGGAGCGGGCATCTCTTGACCTCTCAGTGTATTGCCTCCTAGGTTGAGGCTTCTTCTGGCCAAACAGGCGTCTATCCTGTGGAAGGAAACCCGATTTCCCACCTGTGGCCTTCGCAATGGCGCTGTCTAATTTATTGCCGAAGAGGGACGTACCCTCGAAGGGGATTTTACACCATGCCTGCTTGGAAGGTGGATCCGCAAGCCAGGGGCGGAGCCACAAGGCCCTCTTTCCTGTAACTGAAGACAACATTGATCTGGACAAGAGACGAAGAACATCAATGGATGCTTCTCCCAGGAAAACTGAAGCCAACTTGAGTTCATGAATGGGAGAGTTTTCTACAGCTTCATCCGAGATGCTCCCAAGTTTGGTCTCGATATCAGACACCCAGACCTCCATGGCTTTGGACATAGTTGCTAGTGCCATAACAGGTTTGCAAGCTGCCCCAGCCGTAACATAGACTCTTTTTAGATCTAGGTCTATTTTCCTATCCAAGGGATCCTTAAAGGAAACCGCATCATCCAGGGGCAGGGTAACGTGCTTTGCCAATGTTGTGACTGCAGCATCTACAAGGGGAGCAGACTTCAGACGAGCTACATCTTCAGCTTTGAAGGGATAGAGCTTCACCAGTTTGGAGGATAGGGAAGACTTGCTATCCCCTTTGTTCCATTCCTCAGTGATCACATCTTGCAGCTCAGAAAGGGTAGGGAAGTTAATGCGCTCCATACCTAGGTGCTTGAAAAACTTCCATTGTTTTTTCTGGGGAGACACAGGATCCTCCCATTTTAGAACTTCCTTAATGTCTCAGATTAAGGGTGGTACTAGGGCAAACTCAAAGCCACCCACTGCCCCTTCTTCTTCCGAATCACTGTCGGATGATTTTGCTGAAGTCAGGCTCGGTTGAGAGGGGCCCTGATCTTCCGGTGCTTCAGCTGGAGAACTGGATGTGGTGGGACCATGTGCTGGAATCATACCCCACTCTTTCAGGGACTGTTGCACTACCTTCTTCACTAGGGTTTCCAATCTGTGGTCCTCGGGCTCCCTCTCACCAGCTGTGCGAGCAAAACATGGCTCGCATAGGGACTTGTCCTCCGGGACATGCGCCCCACAACCCCAACAAGCTCTCTGATCTGTGCGGTGACCATGATGCTGTGTATGGTGTCTGGAGGAGGAAATAGAGCGTCTCCTCTGATGCCTACTCCCTGATGGGGATTCATGGCGTCTTGATCTGAAGGATGAACTCCTACGTGATCTGACAGGGTCTCTATCCTGAGGTACTGCAATCCTGGAAGAGCTGATGGAGAAAGAGAAAGTTGGGGAGACACTGGATTTAGCCATGAACCAGGGACCAGCTATCCCTCCCCAGCCCCCCCCCCCCAAATATGCCAGCACCCACCTGTTATGAGAGGGCTGGCCACAGGAGGGCGGTGACCCAGGATCCATACTTCAGGCCAAACAACCAGACTGATAAAGAAAGGTAACATACATCAGTCACAGGAACAATACAGTGGATAGTGTAAGATAACCATACTCCTTCTCCCCCTCTGCAAGTCAAATAGCCATTGCACATACCTGTAGCAAGGAATCCAGAGACACAGGGAAGCTGCCGCAACGCCCACAGTACTTCTCAAAGGTACAGGGGAACTGACAGCTGCTTAAATTGCCCGCCGGAATGACGTCAGCGGTGAAGCGGACTCCGGAAAGCGGACAACGATGGGCCGTGGGCAGCAGAGGAGGAAGAGGAAGGTATACTGGAACACAGGAAGCGTTCCTGCACCATTGGGGACACAGGAAGCTCCGCTAGCACCAGGGAAAGAAACATACAAAGCATACATAAATAACAAATACCGCTGCCATGAAGAGCTGTATCGATAGTCTTCAGACCCTGTCAGAGTATGCCGGCCAAGATTCAGTCAACCGCAGAGAGCTGGGGGATTTCAAGTGTCACTCATCCGCCCATGGCTGGGCCCTGGACACGCAGACACCATCTAAAGTCAGAATCCAAACTTTAATCTTGAGGTAAGCCGGCCATAAGACATCCAAAATGTAGGTCCTTGGAGGAGGACAAAAAAGGAACACTGGCTGTACCTGAGAGCTGAAATTTATGGGAGGGGGGCCCTATACCCTTGGAGTGGAGGCGGCTTTAACCCACACGTAGGCTGCCATGGAGACTGTCAGGAAAGTTGAATTCGCAACACATTCTTCTAAAGCAATAGAGTCTGGAACGATAGATTTTAGCTACAGAAGCACAGTGCCTATGTTCCCCAGCGTTTTCTGCAATTCATTGCAATCATGCTGGCCATCCTAGGTGAATGGAAAATCTAGAGAGGGAAACAACGGCTATTATCTATGGCCGGACACAGCGCAATTTCTCAAAAGATGTCAGGAGTACCATAGAAAAAAATCGCTGTTCTAGTCTTGGGCTGGTGCATTGCTTTGCCTGAATCAGATCCAAGTGAGGTTTGGGTTGGTCACAGTGGTGTACCTAGAGCATTTGGCACCCGGGGCGGATCCTATATCTGGCACCAACCCCCCCCCCCAACTTTAAAATGTAAAAACACCCACAAAAATTTGTAATGTTTTCAAGAATATTTATTGCACAAATTTCACAGCCCCCCATCACAGTGCCCCTTGCAGTCTGCCCTCCATCTCTCTAATCACAGTTCCCCCTTTTGCACTCTCTGCCTCCCCTGCACAGTCCTACCTTCAGCATAAATAGATAGCTAATATTATTAGCAATGTGTTTAGTTTGAGTAAGAGATTGGAGACTTGCTAAAGGAGATATTCAGAGACTGTAGACATGATACAGGAGATGGTCCGAGACTGCAGACATGGTACAGGAGATGGTCAGAGACTGCAGACATGATACAAGAGATGGTCAGAGACTGAGGACATAATACAGGAGATGGTCAGAGACTGCAGACATGATACAAGAGATTGTCAGAGACTGCGGACATGATACAGGAAATTGTCAGAGACTGAGGACATGATACAAGAGATGGTCAGAGACTGAGGACATGATACAGGAGATGCTCAGAGACTGAGGACATGATACAGGAGATGGTCAGAGACTGAGGACATGATACAAGAGATGGTCAGAGACTGAGGACATGATACAACAGATGGTCAGAGACTGCAGACATGATACAGGAGATGCTCAGAGACTGAGGACATGATACAGGAGATGGTCAGAGACTGCAGACATGATACAGGAAATGGTCAGAGACTGAGGACATGATACAAGAGATGGTCAGAGACTGAGGACATGATACAAGAGATGGTCAGAGACTGAGGACATGATACAACAGATGGTCAGAGACTGCAGACATGATACAGGAGATGCTCAGAGACTGAGGACATGATACAGTAGATGGTCAGAGACTGCAGACATGATACAGTAGATGGTCAGAGACTGCAGACATGATACAAGAGATGCTCAGAGACTGCAGACATGATACAAGAGATGTTTAGAGACTGAGGACATGATACAGTAGATGGTCAGAGACTGAGGACATGATACAGTAGATGATCAGAGACTGCAGACGTGATATAGGAGATTGTCAGAGACTGCAGATGTGATACAGGAGATGGTCAGAGACTGCAGACATGATACAGTAGATTGTCAGAGACTGCAGACATGATACAGTAGATGGTCAGAGACTGCAGACGTGATACAGGAGATGGTCAGAGACTGCAGATGTGATACAGGAGATGGTCAGACTGCAGACGTGATACAGGAGATGGTCAGAGACTGCAGATATGATACAAGAGATGTTTAGAGACTGCAGACATGATACAAGAGATGTTTAGAGACTGAGGACATGATACAGTAGATGGTCAGAGACTGCAGACGTGATATAGGAGATTGTCAGAGACTGCAGATGTGATACAGGAGATGGTCAGAGACTTCAGACATGATACAGTAGATGGTCAGAGACTGCAGACGTGATACAGGAGATGTTCAGAGACTGCAGATGTGATACAGGAGATGGTCAGACTGCAGACGTGATACAGGGATGGTCAGAGACTGCAGACATGATACAGGAGATGGTCAGAGACTGCAGACATGATACAGGAGATGCTCAGAGACTGCAGACATGATACAGTAGATGGTCAGAGACTGCAGACATGATACAGTAGATGGTCAGAGACTGCAGACATGATACAGTAGATGGTCAGAGACTGAGGACATGATACAGGAGATGGTCAGAGAATGCAGATGTGATACAGGAGATGCTCAGAGACTGCAGACATGATACAAGAGATGCTCAGAGACTGAGGACATGATAAAGTAGATGGTCAGAGACTGAGGACATGATACAGTAGATGGTCAGAGACTGCAGACATGATATAGGAGATGGTCAAAGGCTGCAGACGTGATACAGGAGATGGTCAGAGACTGCAGACATGATACAGCAGATGGTCAGAAACTGCAGACGTGATACAGGAGATAGTCAGAGACTGCAGATGTGATACAGGAGATGGTCAAAGACTGCAGACGTGATACAGGAGATGGTCAGAGACTGCAGACATGATACAGGAGATGGTCAGAGACTGCAGACGTGATACAGGAGATGGTCAGAGACTGCAGACATGATACAGGAGATGCTCAGAGACAGCAGACATGCAACAAGAGATGCTCACAGACTGAGGACATGATACAGTAGATGGTCAGAGACTGAGGACATGATACAGTAGATGGTCAGAGACTGAGGACGTGATATAGGAGATGGTCAGAGACTGCAGATGTGATACAGGAGATGGTCAGAGACTGCAGACATGATACAGTAGATGGTCAGAGACTGCAGACATGATACAGTAGATGGTCAGAGATTGCAGACGTGATACAGGAGATGGTCAGAGACTGCAGATGTGATACAGGAGATGGTCAGAGACTGCAGACGTGATACAGGAGATGGTCAGAGACTGCAGACATGATACAGGAGATGGTCAGAGACTGCAGACGTGATACAGGAGATGGTAAGAGACTGCAGATATGATACAGGAGATGGTCAGAGATTGCAGGCATGATACAGGAGATGGTCAGAGACTGCAGACATTATACACGAGATGGTCAGAGACTGCAGACGTGATACAGGAGATGGTCAGAGACTGCAGACATGATACAGGAGATGGTCAGAGATTGCAGACATGATACAGGAGATGGTCAGAGACTGCAGACATGATACAGGAGATGGTCAGACTGCAGACATGATACAGGAGATGGTCAGAGACTGCAGACATACTACAGGAGATGGTCAGAGACTGCAGACATGATACAGGAGATGGTCAGAGACTTCAGACATGATACCGGAGATGGTCAGAGACTGCAGACATGATACAGGAGATGGTCAGAGACTTCAGAGATGGTCAGAGACTGCAGACATGATACAGGGGATGGTCAGAGACTGCAGACATGATACAGGAGATGGTCAGAGACTGCAGACATGATACAGGAGATGGTCAGAGACTGCAGACATGATGCAGGAGATGGTCAGAGACTGCAGACATGATACAGGAGACGGTCAGAGACTGCAGACATGATACAGGAGACGGTCAGAGATTGCAGACATACTACAGGAGATGGTCAGAGACTGCAGACATAGTACAGGAGATGGTCATGGACTGCAGACATAGTACAGGAGATGGTCAGAGACTGCAGACATGATACAAAAGAAGGTCAGAGATTGCAGACATGATAGAAGATAGATGAACACTAGGGGGGCCGGAGAGCACAGGCGAAGCAGAGAGCACTGGAGGAGCTGAAGGGCACGGTGGGGGGGGGGACTGTAGAGAATTAAGAGGGGGTTTGGAAAGCATTGTAGGGGGGTTGGAAGGCGCAGGGGGTGGAGAGCACTGGGGGGGGACAGGGAGCATAGGGGGGAGGGAGATGAAAAGCACTGTGGGAAGCTGAAGAGCATCGGGGGGGCTGAAGAACAGGGGGGGGTCTAGTGCCCTGGGGGGGTCTAGTGTCCTGGGGGGGCTAAGAGCACGGGGGGGTTAAGAGCACTGAGGGGGGATTAGGAGCACTGGAGGGGGGGTTAAGAGCACTGGGGGGCCAGCAAAAGAAGTTGTATAGGAAGGGGATGGGGCAGCTGCATATAGATGAATTAATCTTTCCCTATTCTTCCTGCAGGAGGGAGAGGAGGAGAAGCTGCAGGAAGAATAGGGAAAGATGAATTCCTCCATATGCAGCTGCCCCATCCCCCTCCTATCCAGCACACACACTTGGGCAATGGGCACGCACTCACCTTCTTCCCGCCGAGGCTCCGCCCTCTTTCTGCCGAGGCTCCTCCCCTTCTTCCCGATGTGGCTCCACCCCCTTATTTCCGCTGCGGCTACGCCCCCCGCTAGCAGCAGGGACTGAAGGAGCTGCCTTCACACTGCGGAACACGCCAGGCAGGACACCGGCTGACACCCCCCATTGCATGGCACCCGGGGCGGGCCGCCCCCGCCCCCCCATAGGTACGCCACTGGTTGGTCATACACCTGATGATAAGCTGTTTCAGCAGTCCTGAGGCTTAATTCGAGCTTAAAGCGGTACTAAACCCTCCAATCCTTTACAGCCAAGGAAGCTACCATCTTGGCCTCTGTTTGATCTGCAATTGCCATGGTGTTGCACATGTGATCAGTTATGACACCAACCATTTGATGACTTGACAGTTCAGTTGAAAGCACAAGTAACTGTGACAGTTATCATTCACATCATGCCTTGAATATATGTGTTTTTTGGGGACCATTAGGTTTAGTTCTACTTTAACCACTTGCCGACTGCCTAACATAGATCTACGTCGGCAGTCAGCCCCTCACAGGCAAAGCGACGTAGGTATACGTCACTAGCCTGTGAGGCTCTGGGGAGCGAGCGCACGCCGCCGGAGCCGCGCTCCCGCTCGCTCACGGACCCCCCCGCGCGTGTGCCCGGCGGACCTGATGTCCGCCGGGCACTCACCATCATCCGTGAGTGGGAGAAAGGCAGGCGGCTAATGTAAACACAGCCGCCTGTCATTCTCCCCTGTGTAAGAATGAAGATTATACGGTTCTACTATGTAGGATGGTTGATCTCTGTTCTTAAACAAGTAGCCACATCCAATCACAGTTAGAAACACGCCCCTAGGGACACACTTAACCCCTCCCTCTCAAATAAAGTTAACCCCTTCCCTCCCAATGTCATTTTTATAGTAACAGTGCATATGTATAGCACTGATTACTGTAGTAATGTCACTGGTAACCCCAAAAGTGTCAAAAATGTCAGTCAAGGGTCCGATCTGTCCGCCAGCAAAATGTCGCAGTCCCGCAAAAAAAATCGCAGATCGCCGCCATTACTCGTTAAAAAAAAAAAACCAACAAAAATAACAAAAATCTTTCCCTTAGTAAACGCAATAACTTTTGCGCAAACCAATAAAAATACGCTTTTTGCGATTTTTTTTTACCAAACATATATAGCATAAAACAAATTGGCCTAAAATGTTAAAACATTTTGATTTTTACATTTTTTGGGGGGGGGAATTTCATATAAAAAAATGTGAAAAATATTGTTATTTTTGCAAAATTGATGCTCTTTTTTTGTTTATAGCGCATGATCAAAAAATCGTACAGGTGATCAAATACCACCAAAAGAAAGCTCTGTTTATGGGAAAAAAAGGACGTGAAATTAGTTTAGGTACAGCGCAATTGTCTGTTAAAGCAACGCAGTGCCAAACCGCAAAATAGGCCCTGGTCAGGAAGGGGGTAAAATCTTCCGGGGCTTAAGTGGTTAAGAACTTGCCGTTGGAAACTTTGAGGCAGTCAGCAGCTGTGCTCAAACAGCCAATCATGAACAAAATCTTCACTGGTCAGCAGCTGGAGTTATAGCAATGCCAATGGGTTTTGTACTTCCTATTGAAAGTGGAAAACCACTTCAATTATGATCAACCTGTACATATTGGCCATGTTATAAGATTATAGTAAGAAAGACTGACTCACATGATCCTCCCTTGCCTACATATGTTTACATACAAGTATTCTCCATAGCCTTGCTATAAAATTCTTTGAGTTTTCACGCAGAATAAGGCAATCAAAGGCCTGTGTCTTTCTCTGCCTCTTCTATGGACTGTCTCAATGAGTATTTGTCTACAGGTAATAGACAGTCTTCCCGTAAGTGATTCACAAGCTTGGAAAGCTCACAGCTTCTCAATAAAGACTCATTCTTAAGAGTGCAGTGAGTCACGCCGCAATACTATGTAGCACTGCACAAAAGCTACTTAGAGAAGGGTGGGCAGCATGTAACTGCTTTGAAAAGGAACAAGCAGTCCACTTTCCCCAACATAACAGCGTCCTTACATGCAGAGGACAGCAGACTACATAACCACTCCCTCACTGTACATCCACAAATGCTGTGTCACTGTCATTGTACCACAAAGACAAGCTGTCCTGTAAGACACAGCCAGGACATTAACAGTAAATTCTGTTTCATGTCACAGAGGAGTTGAAAAATTATTGAGAAATGGCTGATACCTACAAAAAATTCCCAACTTTCTAAGATGGACAAGAGGGATAATTTTATGAATAACTATTTAGGCCAGTCAATTGAAGAAAACAAGTTTTAATGCATTTTCAGACACCTGCAAAGTCCTGAGCTTATAAAACATAACCAAAGTGCTCAAAAAAAAAAAACACATTATGTTGCCTTTTAGGAGTTCGAAAATAGAAACATTTGATTACTATAAGGAATATTTGCTACTTTTGATGAGTTTTCCTCCCACTGACCACCGATATAATAGGGTATTTTTTTCCACATTGACCACCAATGTAAGGAGGCATTTTTCCTTCCTATGACCAACAATGTAAGGGGACAATATTTACCTCACCAACCATCAATGTAATGGTGGCATTCTTTCTCCCAGTGGTCACCAATGTAATAGTGGCATTTTTCTTGAATGAACTACCAACGTAAGGGTGCATTTTTCTCCCCAACGAGCACCAATGTATGAGCGCATTCTTGCTCCCACTGACCACCAATGTAAGGGAGAATTGTTATTCCTTCTAACCACCAATATAGATGGAGTTTTTTCTCTTGCCTATGATGACTAGTTTAAGCGGGAATTCTTCCCAACAACCACCAGTGTAGTTGGGTATTCTTTTTCACCAATGCAAAATGACATTCCTCTTTCTTCAAACCACCAAAGAAAGGAGACATTCTTCTGCAAAGGGTTCATTCTGAATTTGTAATATAAACATGTGGTCAAACCCCCTTTAGCACTTTATATGATACACAGTATAAATATATATATATATATGTAGCACCCTCCTAGGTAGGTGCTAGTGGGAAATATAGTTTTGAGCTCTGTCTGCTTACCAGAAAGGCTGCAGGTAAATCTATATTGTTCTCTGCCTACCAGAGAGCAAGATCTCTTAGTGCGGTCTGCTCATTGTGCTAAGTATGCAATTCATTATGTCTAGAGGAGTGTTTCACACTGGTTCAATAGGGAGGCATGTTGGACAGTGGACTAAGGAGGCTATGGTACGCATGCAGTGTGCTAGGAACTTGGGGTTCTGTAAGGCCTATGCTGTAAGGGTCCCAGATTTGTCCCCACCACGCACCTACACCTGGACCCAGGATAAAAATGAGGCCTACGCTCATCTTATTAGAAGAGAGGAGACCCTGTCCACCTGAAGAGGAGGCAGGCACAAACTCCCCAGGTTCTCAAGATGTCAATGCCTAATACAGATGAAGGTGGCCCTGGAGTATGGGTATGACTACCCCTATGCTCTTTGGGAGACTATAGAAGAGATTGAGGCCAAGAGAGAAGAGTGGTGTGATGAGGAGATTTGGGAATTTCTAAACATCCCCAAACAGTATCGGAACCAAAAGAGGCCTGAATTGTGGGACACCTTTTTCTCTGTCAAGGCTAACTGGAAGCTAGGGGTAGTCCATCTAAATAGACCATATGGAGGGTCACAGCTCAAATGGAACAGGTCAGGCTTGGGCTGTTCTTGTTCAGGACTCTACAGGAATGACTGTCCGGGTGGCTCACCCCGACTACTACTGTTAAGGATGCGTAGTTCCCACCCCTGTAGAGAAGGTGTGGTGTTACAAGGCTGGCTAGCCTGGAAGTTGTTAACCAGGGGGCTGAGAGCCCGAAGAAAAGTTCAAGTTGTTGTTGTTGGGGCTGGAAGCCCGTTCCAACATTACCCTATCCCTTCTATCCTTGCAAGAAGGATTGGGAATCAATAGAACAACTACCACTGTGTATCCAGTGGCGGCCGGCCAATAGGGGGCGCAGGGGAGCCGCCCCCCCCCAAAAAAAAAAAAGATTAAAGAAAAAAAGATTAAAAAAAAAAATCAATTTTTTGCCCACTAGGGGCGCCAGACTCATTGGTGGCTAAAGGGGGGGGGGGGTGGGAGCAGAAGAGGAGTCTCCAGAGAAGAAGCCGGCGCCGCTCACCTTCCTGCCGCCCGCCGCAGCTAGCGAGTCGACTCGCAGCAGCAGACCCAAACTCAGGACTCAAGCCGGAAGAAATCTGCAGCCGCACCGCAGCCATCGGACAAAATGGCACCTCCGCCGCCGACGAGCTCACTCATCCCTCCACACCGCAGCTCAGCACAGGACTCCCCCACTAACACCACGCACGGAGAGAGGTAAGAGGGTTGCAGCTTCCCCAGCCACTTCTCTGCATTGGGGGCATATATACTGGTCACTGCATTGGGGGCATGTATACTTGTCAGTGTCACTGCATTAAGGGCATATATACTGGTCACTGCATTGGGGGCATGTATACTGGTCAGTGTCACTGCATTGGGGGCATGTATACTGGTTAGTGTCACTGCATTGGGGGCATATATACTGGTCACTGCATTGAAAGGGGGTCTGTACTGTGGGGTTTGTGCTAGGGGGTCTGTACTGTGGGATTAGTGCTAGGGGGCCTGTACTGTGGGGTTTGTGCTGGAGGGGTCTGTACTGTGGGGTTTGTGCCACGCTCAGTCAGTTTATCCCATAATAGGGTGTCTCTCACAGTATATCCCATAATAGGGCCCCTGCTCCCTATTATGGGATATACTAGTACTAATGGACCCCTTAATATGTGATATATTGGGAGAATTTGTTCACGCAAGCAAAATACAGGGGACAAAATGGGTGGAGTCTATAAGGGATGGGGCTTCTGAGAAATGGGAGGGGTCAAAATGGAAGGGCGGGGTCTTGCGCCCCCCCCATCTTAAAACTTCACCAGCCGCCACTGGTAGTATCACCAAAAGAGGGCCGACCCTCTAGACTTCCTGTTCAGAAAACTTTAGTAGACACTTACTGTAGTTCTATGCTTAAGTTGCTACAAAAAGTCGTCTTTACTAAATGTTCCATTGAAATCCTTTGGGCCAACGGGCCAGGATCACTAATTATCACCAAAAGACACTTTGCGAAGAAATTGGGCCAATGGGCCAGGAGAATTGAAATACAGAAGAAAGGGACCTCTTTACAAAGATACTTGGCTCAAAGGACACTTTGTGAAGATCCTGTTAGGCCAGTGGGCCGGATGAAAGGACTTTGTGTGAGTTGCTACCTGGGGAGAGGAGGTAGTGGCTCATTGTCTCTTCAAAGAAGGGGTTCTAGAGTGAAAGACCCCTTGAAGAGATTTGCAAAACCCACAAGTTATCACGTACCTGGTGCTAGAGGCCAATGGAGAGAGAGGGCTTCCCTTCCGGCTAAGTTCCAGACCCCCCTGAGGATGAGAACAGGAGAGGTCAGGCCCAAAGTAGCACGGGTCGCCTGCTGGATTGTGTGCAGGAGGATCCAGAGTACAGCTGGAGTGCTGGAGTGGAATCAGCAGACAGGTGGCGCCCGTGAGGTGTTTGCAGGACTTGGATAATGCTGAGACTGGAACGTGGATAGCCAAGATCAGGAGCCAGGTGGATATCAGAGCAAGCGTGGTCAGGTGGATAGCCGAGGTCAAACACAGGAAGCAATCAGGAGACAGGTCAAGGACAAGCCGGGTTGGTAACAGGAGGCAGGAACTGGAATATCACAGGGATAACACACTGGAGGAGCTGAAGATCAACCAGCAACTAAAATCACTGGCAGGCTTCCTTAAATAGGCCCAGGTAAATTGCTGGTAGTGCTGCTGGGTCCTAAAGTCCTTCTCCTGCCAAAGTGCTGATAGCGCTGCTGGGTCCTAGAGCCCTTCTCCTGGTGTTTGTGCCCTGACAGTGCCCCCCCCTGACGGGCAGCCTCCGGATGCCTATTTGAGAAATTTTCTCTGGGTATTTGTCCTTAAACTCTTGGAGGAGTCTGGGGGCATGTACATTGGCTTCGGGTTCCCATGAGCTTTCTTCGGGTGGATACCCTTTCCATTTAATTAAGAATTGGGTTTGTCTCCCTGCAGTCCAGGATTGCTTCCACCTCGAATTCTGTGTCCACACCAATCGTCACTGGCGGTGGAGGTGGCTCCACTCTCCCTGGAAATGGATCTGGAACAGTTGGTTTAAGCAAGGAGGTGTGAAAAACCGGATGGATCCTATATGAGTCAGGCAAAGATAGTTCGTAAGCCACTGGGTTAATTTCCCGTTTGATCTGAAAGGGCCCAATATACCTTGGCCCTAGCTTCCGTGAAGGGCAGGCCAATTTCAGGTTGGCAGTAGACAGCCACACTTTGTCCCCAACCTTGAAGGAAGGATTTCCCCTCCGTTTCCGATCAAAGTGTTTTTTGTAATCCACTTGGGCTTTCTGTATGGACTCCCGGAGGACCTGATAATTGTTTTGAATGAAAACAAGTCTGTCCTGCAAGGTGGGTACAGAAGTTTCAGGCATAATTTCAGGCAGGGCAGCAGGGTGGAATCCATAATTAGCCCAGAATGGGGACTGATTTGTAGCTGAATGGACAGAGTTATTATAGGCAAATTCCGCCAGCGGAAGCAGGGATGCCCAGTCATCTTGGGAAAAAGCTGAAAAGCAGCGGAGGTATTGCTCGAGGGTTTGGTTAGTACGCTCCGTTTGCCCATTACTTTGGGGATGGTAGGCAGATGATAAGCAGAGTTCCACTTCCAAGGCTTTACAAAGGGCTCTCCAAAACCTAGAGGTGAATTGCACCCCCCGATCCGAAACAATGTTCTTTGGTAGTCCATGAAGTCTTATGATCTCCTTGATAAACATGTGAGTGGTTTCCGCTGCAGAGGGAGTACCAATCATTGGTATGAAGTGGGCCATTTTTGATAATCGGTCTACCACAACAAGGATGGTCGTGAATCTTTCAGAGGGAGGAAGATCAACAATAAAATCCATAGAAATCATTTCCCAGGGGCGATTAGGGATAGGCAAGGGTCTTAATAACCCCCAGGCTTTGACTTTGTCAGTTTTGCTACGTAGACATATGGTGCATGACTTGACGTAGGATCTACAGTCCCGACTGAGGTTAGGCCACCAAAAGGACCGCTGAATGAGCTCGTTAGTTTTACGGGCCCCAAAGTGCCCTTCAAGTTGGTGGTCGTGGAATGCCCTGAGAACCAGAGACCTAGCTTCTTGAGGTACAAAGATTTTGTCCTGGTGCCAAAGTAATCCACCCTGCCTCCTTAACGAGTCATGTTCGGATTCGGGGCACGATACAGAAGCTTGTTCAATGGATGCCTTTAGGTTGGGTTGAATCAGCAAAAAATTTTGGGCAGATAAGATAGTGCTTGGAGGAGCACATTCAGCAGATTGGGGGAACATCCTGGACAGGGCATCGGCTTTCCCATTTTTGGAACCTGGGCGGTATGTCAAGTGGAAATTAAATCTCAAAAAGAATAAGGCCCACCTGGCTTGTCGAGGTCTTAGGCGTTTTGCAGATCTTAAATATTCCAAATTTTTGTGATCTGTGAAGATCATAATTGGATGGTTAGCGCCCTCCAGGAGGTACCTCCATTCTTCGAGAGCGACTTTAATTGCCAGGAGTTCTCTGTCACCCACGTCATAGTTTCTTTCGGCCTGATTCAGCTTCCTGGAGCAATAGGCTACTGGGTGGAGCAGGGCCTTTGGGCCCTGATGCTGCGAGAGCACAGCTCCCGTAGCTACTTCGGATGCGTCCACCTCAAGGACAAAGGGAAGAGCTGGGTCAGGGTGTTGCAACACTGGATCAGAGGTGAAGAGAGCCTTCAGTTTTTCGAAAGCCGCTTGAGAATCTTGGTTCCAGGAGAAGCGTGAGTGCAGGCGAGTGAGCTGGGTGATCGGGGCAATAATAGTTGAGAAATTCCGAATAAATTTCCTATAAAAATTAGCGAAGCCCACAAACCTCTGGACCCCTTTCTTGTCAGAAGGTGCAGGCCACTCCAAGATTGCTGATACCTTCTGAGGATCCATGGAAATCCCTTTCGTGGAGATTATGAGTCCTAAGAACTGGATAGATTGTTTCTCGAACTCACACTTTTCTGCTTTAGCATATAAGCCATGGGTTCTTAAGGTCTTTAACACTTTTCTGACGTGCTCTCGATGGAGTTCAAGCGAGGCTGAGAAAATTAGTATGTCGTCCAGATAGACGATTAAGAACAGGTCAAGGTATTCTCTGAAAATATCATTCACAAAATGTTGGAATGTGGCGGGGGAATTACATAGCCCGAAGGGCATCACAAGGTACTCAAAGTGACCAAAGCGTGTTCGGAAGGCGGTCTTCCACTCATCACCTTCCCTAATACGAACCAGGTTATAGGCCCCCCGCAAGTCCAACTTCGTGAAAACCTGGGCTGTTCGGAATCTTTGGAATAACTCAGGGACGAGAGGGAGTGGGTATCTGTTCTTAATAGTAATTTTATTAAGGTCCCTATAGTCAATGCATGGTCTGAGAGAACGATCCTTCTTCTCGACGAAGAAAATGCCAGCTCCAGCAGGTGACGATGAAGGGCGGATGAATCCTTTGGCAAGGTTTTCATCTATATATTGTCGGAGGGCCTCCAGCTCCACTTCGGATAACGGAAAGATGCGCCCAAAGGGGACTTCTGCTCCAGGTAGCAACTCAATTGGGCAGTCGTAGGACCGATGTGGGGGCAAGGCATCGGCACCTTTTTTGTCAAACACATCAAGGAAGTCAAGGTAGGCTGAAGGAACAGCATGACAGGGATCCGGTGTAGGTTGAACGGAGAGACACACTGAAGAGTTGACAGGCATGGGGACGCCACAGTGTTGCTGACAATAGGAAGATGAGAAGATGATTTCTCCCTTGGGCCAGTCAATTTGCGGGTTGTGGGCCCGTAGCCAGGGTATCCCTAGGATGGCTGGGAAAATAGGAGACCTGATGACATCAAAGCGGAGGAATTCCCGATGGCCTGCTTCTGTTGTGGCAAGGACAGGGATAGTCTCCTGAGTGACTGGTCCAGAGCTAGGAGCAGTGCCATCTGCTAAATGTACATCAAGTCTTTGTTCCTTCAGTTTCAGGGGTATGCGCAAGTTCTTGGCTAGGTTGATATCCAGGAAGCAACTACAGGCTCCAGAGTCAATGATCGCCTGCAGCTTTACTTCCTTTCCATCCACCTGCAGAGAGATGGGGAGAATTAAATGAGTGGATATAGTCCCAGACAACTGAAGGTAAGAGGGGCGTGGAAGGCTGGACTTCCTTGGGCGAACAGGACAACTGTGAAGGAAGTGGCCCGAAGTCCCACAGTAGAGACACAAGTTATCCTGTCGTCTGCGTGCTCTCTCTTCAGGGGTTAAAGCAGGGCGGAGTAGGCCAGTTTGCATGGGTTCCCCATCGGACATATTCATGGACTGGGGAATAGAGGCTGGGAGTGTTGGTCCTGGGACCTTTGGCATTATCCATGTGGGTCGAAGGGTCTGAGTGCGTTCGGACCTTCGCTCCCGCAGCCGTCGGTCTAGTTGGATAGAGACTTGGATGAGACTTTCTAGTGAGGCGGGAGCCTCAATCCTAGCCAACTCGTCCTTGAGAGACTCAGATAAGCCTTGCCAGGACTGGTATTTTAGGGCGGCATCATTCCACCCAGTATCAGCTGACCACTTGCGAAATTTCACAATGTAATCCTCCACAGGTCGTCTGCCTTGTACAAGAGCATGAAGGGCCGACTCTGCGGTGGCAGTCCGTTGTGGATCATCATATAAGGTAGCCATAGCTTCAAAGAAGGTGAAAACTGAATCCAGGACTGAGTTCTTTTGCTCAATGAGATTATGAGCCCAGGACTGTGGCTCATCAGATAAGAGTGAAATGATGAAACCCACCTTGACAGTCTCAAGAGAAAAAGTCCTTGGTTGCAGGGCAAAGTAAAGGTCACAAGCATTTTTGAAAGCTCTGAATTTCCGTCGGTCACCTGAAAAGCGATCGGGAGTGGGAACTCTGGGCTCCGGAGGGGGTAAACCCATAGCAGGTGCGGCTGTAGCAGAACAACTGAGAGGGTGAAGGCGTCCTTCCAGCTGAAAGTAGCCATCTTGTAAGCTCTGGACTGCTTGTGTAAGAACTGTAATCTGCTGACATAGGGCCTCTAATGCGGAAGCACCTCTCTCGGCCTCAGACATCTTGGCTGGTTGATACTATCACGTACCTGGTGCTAGAGGCCAATGGAGAGAGAGGGCTTCCCTTGCGGCTAAGTTCCAGACCCCCCTGAGGATGAGAACAGGAGAGGTCAGGCCCAAAGTAGCACGGGTCGCCTGCTGGATTGTGTGCAGGAGGATCCAGAGTACAGCTGGAGTGCTGGAGTGGAATCAGCAGACAGGTGGCGCCCGTGAGGTGTTTGCAGGACTTGGATAATGCTGAGACTGGAACGTGGATAGCCAAGATCAGGAGCCAGGTGGATATCAGAGCAAGCGTGGTCAGGTGGATAGCCGAGGTCAAACACAGGAAGCAATCAGGAGACAGGTCAAGGACAAGCCGGGTTGGTAACAGGAGGCAGGAACTGGAATATCACAGGGATAACACACTGGAGGAGCTGAAGATCAACCAGCAACTAAAATCACTGGCAGGCTTCCTTAAATAGGCCCAGGTAAATTGCTGGTAGTGCTGCTGGGTCCTAAAGTCCTTCTCCTGCCAAAGTGCTGATAGCGCTGCTGGGTCCTAGAGCCCTTCTCCTGGTGTTTGTGCCCTGACACAAGTGGACAAGTTTGCTCAGGCTCCAGCAAAATAGCTTGTCGCAGAAGAAGATATGTTGCCTCGGTGTTACAGAAGGAGAGGACACTGGAACACAAGTCGGGTGGATTCCGCATTTCTTTATTCTGAACTTGTGGGTCTGACTATAATAGGGGAGAGTCAGTACCCTAGTGACGGAGAGGGACTTTGCCTATTATTCAGTCAACAAAATGGTTCTCAGAAGGAACTATTGGTGAAGTGTTAGATAGTCAGCTTGATAGGGTTGTTTGTTATCTATATCAGGAATAGCAATAGAACGTTGAGTCAAGCGTGCCCTTAGGGGGACTGGAGTAATGAAGATCTCTACAAGGATGTCGCCATTAGAGAAAAATGTGGTGAGAAGGTCGCCTCTGAGGAGAGGGCAGTCTCACCGTGAGTAGGCAACACTGTACTAATTTGTTCCTAATTCCAATTCCTTTGCAGGCTTGATTAGGACTTCTGGGTCTGTATAGGCCATCTGTTATTCAACGCAGATTTCTATGCAGTGTACATATTGTATCTAGTTAGCTAGACAGGGTAATGCCTTTTTACCTGTCAAGCAGATTTTTGTTTGGCGGGGGGTGCATTGATTTGAATGCACCTGCCATGTGTACATAAATGAGTGAATATTTGTACAGCAGAGTGATATATTTTTCCACGTAATTTATTGCATCCACTGGCCACATATGGGGTATGCCCCATGGCCCTGTACATTTGTTACTTCCCTTTTCCAAGTTTGTGGGATACTCCGTAAAATTTTTGTGAAAATAATTTTTGTAGGGGCGGCTGCCCAGAGCCAGTAAGGACATGGCTCATTTTGGCTGGGCGAGGGGGGGGGGGTGTTGAGTGCAGCACCCTCCTAGGTAGGTGCTAGTTAGAAAGTATAGTTTTGAGCCCTGTCTGCTTACCAGAGGGGCTGCAGGTAAATCTACATTGTTCTCTGCCTACCAGAGAGCAAGATCTGTTAGTAAGGTCTGCTCATTGTGCTCAGTATGCAATTCATTATGTCTAGAGGAGTGTTTCACACTGGTCCAATAGGGAGGCATATTGGACAGTGGGAGGAAACCTGACAAATGGATGCATAGGCTTTGATACAGAACTGGTGATTGGCAGGGGGCAGGTTGCCTCAGTGCATTCTGGGATACTGTATAAAAGTCAGGAGCACATGTGCTGTGAGGTCTTTGGCTGGAGAGCAGAGTCCTGGAGGGAGGGGGCGGCTGCCTCCTCCTCTGTAGCCGTGGCATGCAGTTACAGGAGGTGTCCTGAGGGCCAGAGGAACGATGAGAGGAGCTGAACCCAGAGGTCCAGGAGAGCTGACTGAGGGGGAGACACTGGAGACCCTGGGATCACTGTATCGTGAGTACAGGGACTCATGTCAAGGGGCCTGAACTGAGAGGGGCCACCCCACGTGTAGGATAGTCAGTGGATGGGTGTCAGCAGTGAAGAGAAACAGGATGCTAGTGAGAGTGTCCTAAAGATAATTGCTAGTCCACCAAGTCATCTTAGGAAAAGAAATCCCCAAATTCACTCATAGTGGCAGGGTGAATAAACAGCCTGGCTGTACCCAAAGATAGGAGTCCTCAACCACTTGTGCATAGTTAATTTGGAGTATCCCACTATTCCCTTCTCCTATCCCTATTTATAATAAAGACAAAACAATTAAAATACTCCTCGATTGATTATTGGAGCGAGCCAAGGAAGGAGAATGTAAGGACATTTTTGTATACACACACATACATATACAGTATCTCACAGAAGTGAATACACCCCTCACATTTTTGTAAATATTTTATTATATCTTTTCATGTGACAGCACTGAGGAAATAACACTTTGCTACAATGTAAAGTATTGAGTGTACAGCTTGTATAACAATGTAAATTTGCTGTCCCCTCAAAATAACTGTCTAATAATGTCTAATTTGCTGGCAACAAAAAATTAAAGGAACACTTTGAAAATACATCAGACCTCTGCTACTTAACTGACCAGATCAATATCCCAGGAGTTTAATTGACTTCATGCTATACTCTGATTAAAAAGTGTTCCTTTAACTTTTTTGAGCAGTGTACAGTATATATAGATATATACACACACACACACACTGCTCAAAATAATTAAATTGTAGAAAGGGGGGAGGTGTCAGACTTTAAATGAGACGCACGATTGGTTGTGTTGTGCGCCTCCATCCCTGTTAAATAGAAATAAAGAAGGGTTGGGACTTTATATGAGAGACACGACAAGGCTGGTAGGACAAAAATAACACATTCATTGATACATACATATATACAAACATGACATGTAAAATATATAAAACCAAGATAGTAGAAAAGCTGGTAAGTGGTCCCCAGTCCAGGTTCATAAGAACCATCATGGCAAAGTACCAAAAGTAAAAAGTAGTTGACTGTAATCATAACATCAGCAGACGCTACTCGTTTCGTATGGATGGCGCTGACCAACCAGAATCCTCCTAGCCCATCCTGTCAGTACTGGAGGAGAGGAGAGAAAACCTGGAGGATATCAAATCCTTGGACCGGTAAAGAGACGCCCCGGTGCCTGAAAGCGGGGGATCGCGAGACTCCGGTACAGCGGGACCAGGGGGGGTGAGGAGGGGGTCCAGTGTAAGTTCCCCCCATTGGCTGTAGCAGGAGGCAGTTTGTTCACTGAAGGGCTGGAGAGCTGTACAATAATGAGTGTTTGCAGGCAACAGTGAAGCCTGGTGGAGGTTCCTTGGATGTTTGGGGCTGCATCATGCCATACCATCAGGGAGGTCTCTGATTGCCCCCAAATTTATTCTGCAGCAGGACATCCACCCCAAACATACAGCCAATGTCATTAAGAATTATCTTCGGTGTAAAGAAGAACAAGGAGTCCTGTATTGATGGTTTGGCCCCTACAGAACACTGATCTCAACATCATCGAGTCTGTCTGGGATTACATAAAGAGACAGAAGGATTTGAGGCAGCCTACATCCACAGAAGATCTGGAGTTAGTTCTCAAAGATGTTTGGAACAACCTACCTCCCGAGTTCCTTCAATAACTCTGTGTGTGTGCTAGTGTACCTAGAAGAATTGATGCTGGTTTGGCAAAAGGGTGCTCACACCAAATATTGTTTTGATTTGGATTTTTCTTCTGGCCCCTTTTACACTGGTGGGAGTCCACTGGCAGATCCGCCTGCTCAGGAGGGGATCTCTCAGCTGATCCCCGCCGAGCAGGTGGATGACGGGTCCCTGTCCGCTACACTGATGCAAGGCAGACACAGACAGAGTCCGCTGTTCTCTATTGGGCTGTCGGATGGAAACAGACCACATGTCTGTAATCTGATCTGCCGGACAGATGGGGAACGGATGCACATTAATACAAAATTTTTCCTGGGGTGCCCAAACTTTCGATCACCACTATATATATATATATATATATATATATATATATACACACACACACACACACTGTATATGTGAGCTATTTTAATTTGAGTGCAGAAATGTATCCACTTCTATTGTGTAGTGCAGGTCAATGACCAGACCAGAGTCTGTAGCTCCCTTCCAACTGTGTCTGTTTCCCCAATATTACCGATACGTGTCCAATAAAGTACGCTGTAAGCAAGTATTTGACACTTTGCAGAGTAGAGTGGGGACTGGCTGGAGAGATATTGCCTTGGTGCTGTTGGCCAGCTGAACATGTAGTGCAATATATGTGAACCAAAAATCCCTGTTGTTAAGTAACGTGCAAAGGATTATTTCAGAATTTTAAGCTCCAATTTCAGGCCTAGACCATACCAAGGGTTTGAGACTCTCTCTCTCTGCTACCGCGTGACAATACTAATGGTTTGGCAGCCAAATACCAAGTACAGGCAGTCCCCGGGTTACAAAAAAGATAGGGTCTGTAGGCTTTTTCTAGGTTAAATTTGTATGTAAGTCGGAACAAGTGCATTTTTTTAAGTTTAGCACCAGCCAAAAAATAATTTTTACGTTTTTTGGATAGCATAGGGAAGGGTCGACACCCCTGTAACATTTGCTTTGCTGTCTGTGCCCCTGTTCAGAAGATTTCACCTCACTTTCTGTCCCTATGACAATTGGATTTTGAAAAATTTGGGTTGTTGTGGAAACAAGGATTGGTGATAAAGCTTTAGTGGAGACACCTTTTTCCCATGATAACTTACAGGAGTGAATTTCCCTTCCTAGGAGTAGAATTCCTCTCAGTTCCTGTTGTCTTCCTCCGTTTGTAAGTAGGAGTCATTTGTAAGTCGGATGTTTGTAACCCGGGGACCGCCTGTAGCAGCACTGTCATGTGAGAGAGAGAGCAGTAAGTCCAATGCTCCCGATACCCGAAAGTACCATTACAGAGGACTGAACAGAGCACACGGACCAAAAGGAATGCAAGCATAAGATTCTAATGGAGTCACCTTTAAATTAGGTCTGTTGCTGTGCCAAGCTTGAGAAAAATCACAGGCTCAGTTTAACCTACAGCAACATATCAGAATTTACTCTATGGAAGTCAGAGCTAGTTGATTTGGAAAATGCATTTTGAAGTTGCTTCTCAAATCTGTAATTTTATTTAGCTAAGAATATAATCATTACAATAAAGTCTTAAGTAGGGATCGACCGATTATCGGGCCGATATGCACTTTCCCCGATATATCGGAATCGGCGTCAGCGGTTACCGATATTGCTGATATTGTCATGATGTCATTGTGTATGTTGCGCCATGCGCCTCCGTGCACTGGACAGCTTCTGTCTTCTTAGGCCCCCTCCCTCAGCCTCGTCTGGAGTCGGGACATTACAGTCACAGTGCACAGTGTGTTTAACACAGCCACCGCGGCCACATACTAGAGTATGGAGTTGGGACAGTGAGTGATTCTCATACAGTACAGTCACAGTGCGCAGTGTGTATAACACAGCCGCCGCGGCCACATACACCTACCCACAGCTGCCCGGTGCCAGCCAGCAAACCACACACCCACAGGCCTGTACCAGCTAGCCAGCCACAGGCCCTGTACCAGCCAGCCACCCACTACACAGGGTGCCAGCCAGCCACCCACCAAAGGGTGCCAGCCAGCCACCACAGGGTGCCAGCCAGCCACCCACCCACCAAAGGGTGCCAGCCAGCCACCCACCACAAGGTGCTAGCCAGCCACCCACGAAAGGGTGCCAGCCAGCCACCCACCACAGGGTGCCAGCCAACCACCCACCAAGGGGTGCCTGCCACCCACCAAAGGGTGCCAGCCAGCCACCCACCAAAGGGTGTCAGCCAGGCAACCAGCCACCCACCACAGGGTGTCAGCCAGCCACCCACCCACCAAAGGATGCCAGCTAGCCACCCACCAAAGGGTGCCAGCCAGCCAACCACCCACCAAAGGGTTCCAGCCAATCATCACCACAGAGTGCCAGCCAGTGTATTATCAAACCGAAATGCTGGGAAAGATTATCCAAAAGGTCGTTGAGAAAGTAAAGGCTATGCTGAAACCAGAGAATGCTGCCAACTCACACTCATTCACGACTGACTGCTGGTCAGAACAAACTGAATCACTAATGAGTCTTACATGCCACTTCATTGACAGCGGATGGACAAGAAGGCATTTAGTGTTGAATACAAAAGTGATGCAAGGATCCCACACTGGGGAGTACATTAGAGAAATGTTTCTAGGCATGCTAGACGAATGGGGAATCACCAAAGATCGAGTGATGCTTGTGCTTCGAGACAGCGGAGCGAACATGGTGAAAGGAATGAGACTTGCTGAAGTGTCAGACCTCAGTTGCATGGCACACACTCTCCAACTTATGGTAAATGATGGTCTGTCAAACCCGAAAGCTTTGCTTGACATAATTAGCGTGCTGAAGAAGTGCGCATGCCATTTCCACCATTCAATCCTTGCCAAGCAGCGACTGAGGTGCATTCAGGAAGACCTTGGCCTACCCAAAAACAACTTAATTAATGCTGTTCCAACATGATGGAACTCAACACTTCACATGCTGAAAAGAATGCTGGAGCAGAAGCGAGCTCTTACCATATATTCAGGTGAATATGAAGGATATTCTTGTCCTACTGCTGATTAGTGGGACATTGTAGCCAATATCATTGAGACCCTCCTCCCCATAGAGGAAGTGACACTAGAGGTGAGTCATTTCGACTCATCTGTGTCATCTGTCATCCCATGTGTGAGAGTGCTGAAGATGCTTCTTCAAGAGAATGAAGGACCCAACACACGTAGCACTAAAACATGTAGGACGCCATGAGGGACAGCCTCGCCAAACGTTTTGAGAAGCATGAAGAGAATAAAAATGTTGTGCTTGAATGTCTTTTGGATCCTCAATACAAGAACCATCCTTTCTCTTCATATGATGTATTGGCCAAGGCAAAACAATGGCTGACAGAAGATATTCAACAGGAGGTGCAGGAGCCGGTTCCTGCCGAAAAGAAAAGTCAAGAAGAGCAGGTTTCTAATGTGGAAGAGCAGGATGCTTCAAAAAAAAGAAACATGTCCAAAAAGACAACGGACAGAAGAGAAACCTCATAGTGGTCGAATAGATGCCATGTTCAGTGTTTTATTGGGGCCTCATGCGGAGTATTCTTCTGAATCTGCAATAATGTACCTGGATGATGAACTTCATCTCTTCTTGAAGGAACCAGTAATTGACAGAAGAAGTGGTGATCCTCTTCAGTGGTGGAAAGAAAATGAGGCACGCTACAAAAAACTTTCTTCTCATGCTAGAAGATACCTTTCTGCTCCTCCTTTCTCGGTACCAAGTGAGCGTGTTTTTAGTGGCAGCAATTTATGAAAAAAAAAGAAGTTGTTTAACTGGTGAACCTGCTGAAATGTTATGCTTTCTGCACTATAATATTGTTCGACTTAACTGGGAGTATTGAAAGTGTAGTAGTATAGTACTAGTGTCCACTCCACTCCAATCCATTCCACTGTCTAGCTTTTTTTCTAGCTAAACTGCTAGAAAAAAAGCTAGACAGGGGATTGGAGTCAGTGGACTACTGCTGCAGTAGTGTGCCCCTTACTGCTGCAATAATTTTAACTCACTACTGCAGTGCAGTCACTGCAGTAGTGATTTAAAATGATTGCATTGAGTGTACTACTGCAGCAGTAGTCCACTGACTCCTCCAATCCACTGTCTAGCTGTTTGTTGTTGTCTAGCTTTTTTCTATCAGTTTAATTTGACTGCAGTGTTGAAAATGTTAATAAACAAACATTAACATGTTCAGTAACAGATTTGTGTCGAAAAATTGTGTTTATTTTGCAAAACGTTAAATGTTCAAAATATCGGCCCATATCGGCAGATACCGATATGCAATGGCCAAAATATCGGTATCAGCAACGAAAAACTGATATTGGTCCATCACTAGTCTTAGGTACAGTCTCTGTTGTTTGCAGGATGAAAAAGTTAAGAGCCTAGAAAGCAAACAGTGACTGGATTTGTCTTTTTATAACCAGGGTTGAGCCTCCACAGAAAGATAATTGCAGAATTCCAAAATGGAGGTCTCGGGTAAAGCAGATAATGCAGTATTCAGGGTAGATTGATATATTTCTGATAGATATGCAAAAAAACTGTTTTAGAGTAGGAACTATAACAGCTTGCAATTGGATTTTTTTTTGGACTGGAGTCCATTCTGGCTATTAAACAGTTAACCATGGAAATGGCACAATAAAACATACATCTTTATATTTGTAAAAATTGTTCCTGTTATGATGAATGTGCAGCTGTAAGTGAGTCATCCATATAAATATGCCGCCACCTTCTATATTTGGAAATCCAGCCATAACCCAAGTAAAGGGTTAATTTCTGAACTGAAATGTGTTTCAACCAATAAATAAAAGGAAAGCTGGACCCTCTTCTAGGTGATATTTATTTTATTTACAACTTATGATTCTTTTCCTGACCACAGGTAGCACAACAAAACTAAACAGGCAGCTGGAAACAGGAATGGCCTTTAAAGGCAGAATCTCCAGTTAAGACACTTTGCAAAAGACTCAGAAAAAAATGATTTGAGAAGTACACAGGGCGCCTCTAAGTGCAGTATAGACAGTCTTTTTTTTTTTTTTTTTTTTACACATAGGGTTTAAAAACACTTACAGAAATTTCCATGATGGTAAGCCTGTAACATGATAGTTCTCAGCATTCAGCATCATCCTGTGTGGATGGAGTAAAGAGAGGGAGCAGACCCGCGGCTGTCCAGGAATATGCTGGTGCGTGCGGGTGCAGAGAACAATGGCGCAGCCGGGCTTCCGGGACCACGCTGGAGGACACACAGCCAGTGTCAGGTGTTTGTGGGTGGTAACACGTTTCGGAGCATGCGCGGCTCTTTCGTCAGACAAAGATGAGAGACACCACCAGACCCAACAATGCAGACAAACGGAAGACCACTATCAAAGAATTCTGGGCTTCCATAATACCTCAGCAGTGCCACAGGCTGATCGCCTCCATGCCACTCCACATTGATGCAGTAATTCATGCAAAAGGAGCCCAGACCAAGTACTGAGTCCATACTATACTGTACATGGACATACCTTTCAGTAAGCCAACATTTCTGTATTAAAAGTCCTTTTTTATATTGGTCTTATGTAATATTCTATTTTTCTAAGATACGAAATTTTGGGTTTTAAAGCGGAGTTCCGGGCACAAAAACGATATTTTTTTTTTGTGCCCGTCCGCTAGTTCAGCCTAACCTGAAAAGGAATTGGATAGTTAGATTTTTTTTTTTAAAAAACTCACCTTGTAATTGACGATCGTAAATACTCACCTCAGGGTACTTCCTCCCTCGGAGCCGCGGCTCACCCCGTCACTTCCTGCGCTGCGATGATTCCTGGGAGCTAAACGTCATCGCTCCCAGGAATCAATGCGACGGCACCGGCCCCGCTCGTCACTTCCGGGCGACGCCGCATTCCCCTGCTAAACAGCTTCTGGGCTTCAGTTGGCCGCGCCGGAAGTGACGAAAGGGGCCGGTGCGGCGCATTCTGGGAGAAGAAGACGCGGAAGAAGATGCAGAAGAGGACCGCGCCGGCTTCAGCTGCCCACAAGAGAGATGGAAACGCTGTGGAAGAAATTTTATAAGTAAGTATTTCTTCTAAAAGGTAAGTGCGAACCGGGACAGATCAGAGGCTAGCCATTGTGGAATGTGCTATCCCTGACTGTCCAGGGGGTATGTTCATTAAAAAATGACATCTGTGCCCGGAACTCCGCTTTAACTAGCTGCAAACAATTTTCATCAAAATTAAAAGAAAGAAATGCTTTAAATATCATATATATATATATATATATATATATATATATATATATAAGATATATGAGTTTCACTTTTTGTATTGAATTACTGAAATAATATTTTTGATGATATTCTAATTTTATAAGATGCATTTGAACTGTATGTGTCCAAGTTGAGAGGATTTGTCCTCACTTTATAAAAGGTGTAAATCCCTCCAAAGTCCAAAGTGAGGGGAATCCCCTCACGTATCTCCTCACTATTGTTCTGGTGACAACCCAAAGGCACATTATCAAGGAGTTTTGTACTAGGGTGGGAGGAGCCTGATGGGGAACTGAAAAACTAGTTCTCCATCAGAATGCTTTTTGTTTTGTTTTGTTTTTTTGACAGCGTAGAACAGTGGGTGGATCAATAGCCTCTATTCAGTCCAATAGCAGCTTTTGATTCCACCCACTGCCATGCACTGTCAATCAAAAGTAAAGCAGACCTGTTAGGAAACAAATCTCTCAGTTCCCCATCAGGCTCTTTCCACCCAATGACAAGTCATTTCCAAAATATGGGCATTGCCATATATGGGTAATGACATCACCTGCCTCCACAGCCACTTTACAGCTGAATGGGGCTGGGAATACAGCCCTGTGTAGGACGCTTACTAGCACAGACATTGCTCACTCTGAATACTAGTCTAACTGTATGCTAGCTCAGAGTTGGTCTTCATTATCACCCGTTTCTTAATCTAAGAACTGGTGCTAATTCTTCGCAAACCTGTTGCTGCCATAGTGGCAGTTATAAGAACTGCCTGCTATTGCTGCATGTGTTGGTAATGCTACCAAAACAGGCGCAAATATTTGCCTAAATGAGGGGCAAGTGATTCTTAAAGAAAATTGTTGTTAGGACTTTACTGAATTCCCCATTTCTCTATTTCTCTCTGTATATATATATATATATATATACACACACAGTCTCTCACAAAAGTTAGTACACCCCTCACATTTTTGTAAATATTTTATTATATCTTTTCATGTGACAACACTGAAGAAATGACACTTTGCTACAATGTAAAGTAGTGAGTGCACAGCTTGTATAACAGTGTAAATTTGCTGTCCCCTCAATATAACTCCACACACAGCCATTAATGTCTAAACCGCTGGAAGCAAAATTGAGTACACCCCTAAGTGAAAATGTCCACATTGGGCCCAATTAGTCATTTGCCCTCCCCAATGTCATGTGACTCATTAGTGTTACAAGGTCTCAGGTGTGAATGGGGAGCAGTTGTGTTAAATTTGGTGTTATCGCTCTCACTCTCTCATACTGGTCACTGAAAGTTCAACATGGCACCTCATGGCGAAAAAACTCTCTGGGGATCTGAAAAAAGAATTGTTGCTCTACAAAAAGATGAAATAGGCTATAGGAAGATTGCCAAGACCCTGAAACTGAGCTGCAGCACGGTGGCCAAGACTATACAGTGGTTAACCAGGACAGGTTCCACTCAGAACAGGCCTCGCCATGGTCGATCAAAGAAATTGAGTGCACGTGCTGAGCGTCATATCCAGGGGTTGTCTTTGGGAAATAGACGTATGAGTGCTGCCAGCATTGCTGCAGAGGTTGATAGGGTGGGGGGTCAGCCTGTCAGTGCTCACACCATACGCCACACACTGCATCAAATGGGTCTGCATGGCTGTCATCCCAGAAGGAAGCCTTTTCTAAAGATGATGCACAAGAAAGCCTGCAAACAGTTTGCTGAAGACAAGCAGACTAAGGATATGGATTACTGGAACCATCTCCTGTGGTCTGATGAAATCAAGATAAACGTATTTGGTTCAGATGGTGTCAAGTGTGTGTGTGGCGGCAAACAGGTAAGGAGTACAAAGACAAGTGTGTCTTGCCTACAGTCAAATGTGATGACGACACTGGGGAGCTACAGTTCATTGAGGGAACCTTAAATGCCAAAATGTACTGTAACATACTGAAGCAGAGCATGATTCCCCTCCTTTCGGAGACTGGGCCGCAGGGCAGTATTCCAACATGATAAGGACCCCAAACACCTCCAAGATGACCACTGCCTTGCTAAAGAAGCTGAGGGTAAAGGTGATGGACTGGCCAAGCATGTTTCCAGTAGGGATGCACCGATCTGATATTAGGATCGGATATCGGCCTCGATACTGGCAAAATAGCTGGATCTGAGATCAGTAAAATTAACAGATCCACGGGCCGATCCAGGGGGGGGGGGGGGTGGTATTACAGCAAAGTTCAATACTGTTACTGTTTGATTAATATTGTATGTTCAAGCAATAAACTGTTTTTTTTTTCTTGTGGCTACATTTTATTCTTTTTAATTTTGAGTTGAACTTTGATTACATAATATTTTAGATTTTGAATGCACAATTGTTATAACAAAACAATAGTACAGAATCGGTATCGACAGATACTCAAGGCCAGGCATCAGTATCAGGACTAGAAAAGTCGGATTGGTGCACCCCTAGTCTCCAGACCTAAACCCTATTGAGCATCTATGGGGCATCCTTAAACGGAAGGTGGAGGAATACAAGGTCTCTAACATCCCCCAGCTCCGTGATGTCATCATAGAGGAGTGGAAGAGGACTCCGGTGGCAACCTGTGAAGCTCTGGTGAACTTAATGCCCAAGAGGGTTAAGGCCGTGCTGGAAAATAATGGTGGCCACACAAAATATTGACACTTTGGGCCCAATTTGGACATTTTCACTTAGGGGTGTACTCACATTTGTTGCCAGCCGTTTAGACATTAATGGCTGTGTGTTGAGTTATTTTGAGGGAACAGCAAATTTACACTGTTATACAAGCTGTACACTCACTACTTTACATTGTAGCAAAGTGTAATTTCTTCTTCATTGTTGTCACATGAAAAGATATGATAAAATAATTACAAAAATGTGAGGGGTGTACTAACTTTTGTGAGATACTGTATATATAATGATATATATAATTTTTGTTTTTAATATTCCTTTATGTTTTGGTTCCCTTGCTTTTCTGTTACTATTTATTTTTCCTCTAAGAACTGTAATGAGGATACTATTAATGGAGCTGAGGGCTGCATGTAAAATCTGGAAATGTATCAAGTGCTCACCGCTGATCTGCATCATGCTGACTGAATTCTAAAGTCAGGAATAGTGCAAAGTCAAGGCCACAATTATCTGTGAGGTCAGAGACTGGATAAAATTAAAAATGATGATGCTACATGATCACAATTTCTTAATAATAGTTCTCACATTCTTCAGGCATGCCCCAGAAATAATAGGCAAGCATGCCATTCAACTAGTCAGCAGCCACACTAAAAGGAAATTGGCGATTTTCAGTAAAAGTTCTTTTAAATCAGACTCTTAATAATAAATTGTTATCAGGATCCCCCCAGTCTTGCATACTGATACCTGCCAAATGGACAAGGCATGATTCATTTTTTTTAATTGTGGAGTGTGCCAATTATGTTTTTGGGTTTAGTCCCCAAGCTACCCTTGTAGCAGGAGACCTCTACAGAGGATAAAACTTATTGGAGGCACACACGCATCAAAATTGTTATTCCATTATGATAGGATCAACAATCTAAGCCCTGTTCAAATTGGAGCGACTTTTCATGCGATTTGGCACGTGACAAGTCACACCCTATTGTCGGCAATGGCCATGTTCAAATCGATGTGATAAAGACTTTGCGGAGCCGCATCAATTTTAAAAAGTAGTTCCTGCACTATTTTTGCCGATTTCAGGTGCAACTTAAATAGACATCTGTGCATGAAGCCGCAAAGATGTTTTCAAAGTCGCACCCAAAGTTGCACTGACATGCGGCTTTGAAATAATACCGCATTTGTTTGATATAATACTTACAAAGTAATCAAAATCTAAAGGCAAAGGCGGCTCAGTCAATGGGAATGTTGCCTATAACAACCTTCTTTTAGAAAAAGGTACAGATGGAAGCAGATTGCTATGGACATTAAGAACACTTTCCTTGTGTTTACTTTTCATATACTGTATAAGGCTGGGTTCACACTAGTGCAAATTATTTGTGGGTTTCCTCTCATCCAATTCTCATGACAGTGTGCCTGGCACTCAATGGAGCCGGTTCACACATCTCCGTGGTGGCTCCGGAGCAGATTGCACAAGGGTCCTGTGCGTCTTTGGCTCAGTTTCAGGTCCAAATTCAGGCAGAAATTCCGGCCAGATTCGTCCCTGAAACAGAAAACAAGGACACACCAGACCCCCTGGTGTGAGCCGCATCGATATTAGGTGTGAACCCAGCCTAAACCCTGGAGTAAAAAAATACACATTTCTTAAAGGAAAACTCTAAGCAAACCATAAAATTCAGTAAAATGAAACAGAAAAATAAAAATGCATGCTTTACAAAAAAAAAAAGGCTGCACGTTATTCTGTATACATATTAGGTATGAACCCAGCCTAAAACCTGAAATAAAAGATATAAATTTTTAACCAGTTCCAGACCACCCACCGCATATATACTGCGGCAGGACGGCCCGGCTGCGCAAAATCACACATAGGTACATGACGCACAATCACGGGTTGGGGCTTGTGACGCTCCCGCGGTGACCCGATTCTGTTCAGAACCGATCAGTCATTAGGTCCAGGCCAAAGATTTATGGCCTGGACCTTCTAATCGTTTCTGACCAATGGAAGAACCTCCTGTGCCTGTGTAATGTAAAGACAGGCACAGGAAATTATGCAATCTCCTCTCCTGGAGCCCGTTTTCAGTGCCAGCATGAGAGGAGTGAATACACAAGCACTACACTGACACCAGTACACATAGGCACACATTTAACCCCCTGATCACCCCCAATTAACCCTTTCACTCCCTGTCACCATATTACAGTATACAGGTAATTTTCTGATCACTGTATTAGTGTCACTTGTGACGCAAGTTAGCGCTAGTGGAAGTCTCAGATAGGTTTAGGGTACCCGGCATATATCCCCAATAAAGGTTTCACCCCTTGATCGCCCCCAGTTAACCCCTTCACTGCCCTGTCACAGTTTTACTATACACAGTATACAGATAAGTTACTGATCACTGAATTAGTGTCGCGTGTGACGCTAGTTAGCATCAGTGTCAGTTTTAGTATAGCGTCAGGGTCCCACCACATATTTTCTAATAAAGTTTTAACCCCCCTGATCGTCCCCCCAGTTAACAGTTAGCATCAGCATCATCGTCAGTTAGGGTCAATCCCAGATAGCGATTTTAACCCTTTGGCTGCCTGTAACACTAACACACACACACACAAGCTGGTGCGGTGGCTATCAAAGGAATGTGTCCTGCAGCCACCAAGAATTCAAAGACAGACCCGTAGAGCCCATAGTGCCCTTCCTGATGCGCTTGCAAATCCTGATTGGGAGCCCACTACTTCTGCAGCGCCTGTACTTCCTCCATTCACTGGCCAACCCGGAATTCAGGTGGAAACAGCCAATTTTACTCCCCTTGATTTTTTGAGCTGTTTTTCATGGAAGATCTGTACAGATCTATTGTGGACAAAAGCAATTTGTATGCTAATCAATTTATCGCCGCAAATCCAAATTTGACCCTTGCCAGACAATTTGGCTGGAAACCTATAAGGGTTCCCAAATTGAAAACCTTTCTGGGCCTATCCCTCAACATGGGCATTACTAAAAAGATTAAATTGCGGTCATATTGGTCCACTGACCCAATTCATCATATGCCCTTGTTCTCTGCTGCCATGGCCAGGGCTCGATATGAGCAAATTTTGCAGTTCATGCACTTGAGTGACAATGAACTCTGTCGTCCTTGGGGTGACCCTGGATATGACCGGCTCCACAAAATTCGGCCTCTCAAAAACCTCTTCAATTAAAGATTTGCAGCCTTGTTTATCCCCTAACATGTTGTCTGCGTTGATGAGTACCTGTAGTGTGCCAGGGGCAACAGGCTATACATGTAGTTTTATGGTTTACGAGGAAAAAAGATAGAACTGTGGAGCCCCCTAAGTGCCCAGACTACATAGGGAGAAGGGGCAAGATTGGGACTTGGTGTCACTCTTATTCAGAAAGGGGTACCATTTATACGTGGACAACTTCTATACAAGCGTGGCACTTTTTAGACACCTCTTTCAATTAGGAATTGGCGCATGTGGCACCGTGCAATCTAATTGCCAGGGCTTCCCCCAACGGCTTAATGAAGTGGGTAAATGCCCCACTTAGTCAAGAGAGAGCCTGCTTGAGGTTCAATGAATTGCTTGCAGCGAAGTGGAGGCACAAAAGGAACATTTTCATTCTGTCTTGAATTCACACAGACACAGCAGTCCAAATAACAACGGCCACTGGTGTTGTTGAGAAGCCCCTCTGTGTCCACGACTACAACTGTAAAATGGGACGGGTGGACTTCAATGACCAGATGATGGGGCCGTACTTAGTTGCCCGTAAGGCCAGACACTGGTACAAGAAAGTGTCTGTATAATTATTTCAATTGGCTCTTTTCATGTGCTCTTCTTATGTGCCATATAAAGCGTCCGGACCAAGTGGATCCTTCCTAAAATTCCAGGAAGAGATTATTACAGCCTTTCTGTATCCAGAAGGTGCTGTGGCCCAATTTCCCAATTAAGATGCATTGAGCCGGCTGCATGAGAGGCATTTTCCGGATGTCCTCCCTGGTTCCCCTACTCAAAGAACACCCCGAAAAAGATGCCGTGTCTGTAGCAAGCGCGGATATAGGAGTGCCGCCCATTATTTTTGTCCCTCCTGTCCCGGCAAACCTGGTCTCTGCATCAGGGACTGTTTCTGTCGCTACCACACACTAATGGAGTATTCGTAAGAAGTACAGCACAGTCTAGGGCACACTTACACACAGGGTCTCGAAAGATGTTAGATGGCTATCACATTTTGAGAGTCCCTAACCTGGAACATTTATAGTTACAATAAAAGTGTAAAGTAAAGACAAAAAATAAATAAAAAATAAGCCAAAAATAGTTGTCGTTTTTCTGTTCCTACTGTTTTACTGTATTTTATGCTATACTGTAATGTCTTATTGTTACTGTGTTTTTTTGTTAACCATTGTTTGCTTTGCAGGTAGGCCATTCAGCTGCAGCACTGATTTTCTTATTTTTACAGCAACATGGTTTGCTCTCACAATACGTAAAATCAGCAACTCCAGTGCTCTAGGAGGGGATTTCATCACCACAGTTAAAAAAAAGAGCATATATGACGAAGCATAGGCGCAGGGGCGGACATAGGGGTGGATTGCCCCTATGCTTCGCCATATATATTTTACTCTTTCTCTGGCACAAATTGCAATTAAAAAAAAAGGTGTTTTATTGAGTTAATGTTTTATGGACACTGTGTTTTATCATTAATCGTTTTCTTTGCAGGTACGCCATTCAGCTGCAGCACTGATTTATTTATTTTGACAGCAACGGGGTTTGCTCTCACAATACATAAATCTGTGACTCCAGCGCTGTAGGAGGTGATTTCACAACCGCAGTTAAAAAAAGCATACATGCTGAAGCATAGGGGATTGGGTGGACACAGAGGGTGGATCTCCCCTATGCTTCGGCATATATTTTTATTCACTTTTCTTGACAGGGATTTCTTCATCCACATCGATTGATCTGAATGGAGGAATCCGTTAGGTTCTTTTAAAGAACAGTGCATGTATGCCCATCATTTGAAGTGGGTGGATGCAGGGCGGTATTCTAATGGTGGGCATACCAACAATCGATCAATGTGAATGGAGGAATCTGTAAGGTTCTCTTTTGTCGTTCAGCCCACAGTCTGCATGAAAAAAATAACATTACAATATATGCCCAACAAGGACCAGCAAAGTACTGGTATGTTGCTGGACTTTTGAGTGGTTATACCGGAATAATGCCTGTAGGTTTAGACATCATCTTGGTATTGTTTTTTTCAGCCGGCTAGACTGTTTTACAAGCAGTGTCTTAATTTAATCACTTCTGGAACTGAAGATTTTCCTCCTTAATGACCAGGCCATATTTTGGGATTCGGCACTGCGTTATTTTAACGGGCAATTGCGCGGTCGTGCTTCACTGTAATTTAATAAAATGAATGTCCTTTTTTTCCCACAAATAGAGCTTTCTTTTGGTGGTATTTGATCACCTGTGCGATTTGATAATAATATTCCAAAACAAAAAAATTAAAAAATCTACAATTTTTTGCCCATTTAGGCCGATTTGTTTTCTGCTACATATTTTTGGTAAAAAAAATAGCAATAAGCGTATTTTGAATGGTTTGCACAAAAGTTATTGTGTCTACTAACTACAGGAAAAATTTATGTAATTTTTTTTTTTTTTTACTAGTAATGGCGGCGATCTGCGATTTTTTGCAGGACTGCGACATTGTGGCAGACAGATTGGACCCCTGACTGACATTTTTGACACTATGGGGGGACAAGTGACATTACTACAGTAATCAGTGCTAAAAATATGCACTGTCACTGTAATAATGACACTGGCAGGGAACGGGTTAACAGTGTGGGTGATTAAGGGGTTAAATGGGTACCTAGGGGCGTGTTTCTAACTGTGGGGGGCGTGGCTTGTGGAATGACCATAGAGACCAGTGATCCTATATAGAAGGATCACAGGGGCTTTGCGATCATTTCAGGGAGAAGAACGGTCAGCTGTGTTTACAACAGCTGCCCGTCCTTCTCTCTCAGCGGGGAAAGATCGCGGGTGTCAGGCAGCAATCAGAGCCGCCTGACCCGTGAATCGGCTTCCCCGCTGACGAGCGGAGATGGGAGCGTGTCGGCAGCGGCGCGTGCTCACCCCTTAGCTGCAGGCGCGCGACCGACGCGACCGTACGTCGGTTTGCCTAGGAGAGCCACATTGCCGCAGTATATAGGCGGCATGTGGTCGGCAACCGTTTAAATGGAAACAAGAGACGACCTTTGGAAGGAACGACTGGCAGGTATGAAGCACAACTTTGTCTCTGTGAAAACACCAAAATGAGGTCCCACAAAGGCAAATGAAGACCTCACTGGGGGAGCCAGGTGGCGGACCCCTGAACAAAGGTGTATACCAAAGAATTTGTGGCCAACGGGCATTGAAATAAAATTGCCATGGCTGATATCTGGCATTTGACGGTACCCAAGGCCAAACGCTGATCTACACTTCTTTGGAGAAACTCCAAAACACAAGACACCGAGATGGAGCGGGGGGAACCCCCCCAAACCCCCCCCCCCGACTTACACCAAGTAATGTACACCCTCCAGACTCGATGATATATCTTCCTAGAAGTCAATTTTCAAGCTTTTAACAGTGTAGAAATCACCGATTCAGACACCCTTCTATCCTTCAGCACCTGGTTTTCCATAGCCAAGCTGTTAAAGCCAGCGACTGTAAAGCAGGGTGGAAGATCAGTCCCTGAGTTAACAGATCTTCTCTGAGAGGGAGTGTCCAAGGGACATCCGCGACCAGCCATACTACATCTGCATACCAGGACCTGCAATGCCAGTCTGGGGCCACTAGAAAGACTGCCTCGATTCTGTGCAGAAGTCTCTGCGGAAGAGTTAGCGGAGGAAATAGACAATACTGGCCCCAAGGAGCCACCAGAGTATCTGTGGTGTCGGCCAGAGGTTCCCGAGACCTTGCTACAAACCTCACCACCTTCCTGTAGACGAGAGGCCAACAGGTCCACATCAGGAGTCCCCCACTGGAGACACAATTGATGAAACACCTCCTGGTGGAGAGACCATTCTCCCTGATTCAACGTCTGCCGACTGAGGTAGTCTGCCTGACAATTTTCCACCCCTGAAATTTGTACAGCAGAGATGGCTGGAACAAAGCGTTCTGCCCACCTTAGAGTGCTGGATACTTCCCAGGCCTCTAGGGCACTTTTGGAAAGGAAGAAATACAAAGAGAACAAGATACTTTCACATATTTTCACATATCAGGAATATGAAGTTTTTGGGTAACAAACGCTTTTAATAAAACCTTTCTGCTTTTATTATGTACAGTACCTTATTTTAGAACCAATTATTCCATCACTGAATCTCTGTTCTTCTCTGGGCTATGTAGGCAGATCGTGGCTAGTAGGAGGGTCTGTCAGGCTGTAAATAACTTTTTGTACAACTCTTGACAGCCCTCAGCCCTGATACAAGCATTGGGCTGGCTCTTGGAAGAAGTTATGCAATTATCAAAATACCTTGATAAGTGGATGTCAGTCTGCAGAAATGTTGTAAAAAAGCTGTATTTGCATACATATTGCCCTAAGTAACACCAACCTGTGATGCTGAGCCTCCATGATTAAAAAAAAAACCAAAACAAAACACTGAAATCAAATAAATTGAAAGACTAGGGACAGCCAGAATAGGGGGGAAGGATTGATATTGCTGGAAACCCTCCGACCAGAAAAAGAGACAGGTTCTTTTTGACTTGCTGTAGCTTCTAAGGCACACTGAGTGAAGGTTACTGTGTGCAGTGAAATCAGGGTAACCGCTTTCAGTAAAGCCTCTTTTACACTGCAGCTTGAAAAAGCCTTTATTTATTTAACTGATCTAAAATGCAGCTCATTGTTTACAATGTGCGTGTACACACTGGTGCTCTACCTCCTCCCCCCCAGCCACTGCACATACACGGTAGAGTGGGAGCTTCATCCTGAGTGGACGTTCCTGAACGCCCTTCAGAAGGAGCAAGATCGTGCAGCAATGTGCACACAGGCAATCCCGGTGTGCCTGTGTCCCCCCAGGCACAGCGCAACACCGATTGGAAGGAGGGCTCTGTGATTGGCTCTCCTGATCACATGACGGCTGTGTCCAATGCCAGCCAGGAATCAGTGAGTTTACAGCACTTTTACTGCTTTTTACTCACTGATCACCCAGCTAGTGTCCCAAAAACAGTGTCCCCAACACAGTGAAAACACCTGTCACACATCTGTCCCAGTAAAATAATCTGTTACAGTGAACATCTGCCACATCTGTCCGTGATCATCTGCCACATCTGTCCATGATCATCTGCCACATCTGTTCGTGATCATCTGGCGTACATCTCGCGCACATCATCTGCCACATCTGCTAGTGATCATCTGCCACACCTATCTGTAATCATCTGCCAAACCTGTCTGTGATCATCTGGTGCACATCATCTGCCACATCTGTCTGTGATCATCTGCCACATCTGTCTGTGATTATCTGCCACATCTGTCCGTGATCATCTGACGCACATCATCTAACACATCTGCCAGTGATCATCTGCCACACCTGTCTGTAATCATGCACCACACCTGTCTGTAATCTGCCACACCTGTCTGATCATTGGCGCACATCATTAGCCACACCTGTCTGTGATCATCTGGTGCACATCATCTGCCACATCTATCTGTGATCATCTGCCACATCTGTCCGTGATCGTCTGCTACATCTGGCGGTGATCATCTGCCACATCTGTCCGTGATCATCTGCCACATCTGTCCCAGTGAACATCTACCACATCTGTCCCAGTGAGCATCTGCCATATCCCAGTGATCAACATCTGTCACACATCTGACACATCTGTCCCAGGAATCATCTGCGCACATCTGTCCACTTGGCTAAAAAATTATTTAGCAGCGAGGAGGCTTTCCATATACTCCAGAGTATGTCAGACGAGAGTTTTGTGGAACTCTCTCTGTCAGACTCAGATAGCGGGTATGAGCCAGTAGAAAGCAGGAGCTCTGAAGTGGAAACTGAGGACAGAATCCTAACAAAGACGCTCAGGAGATTTGAGCAGGCGCATCCACCAGCAGCGCAACAAATCCTGGGGCATCCACCAGCAGCACAATATATCCTGTGGCATCTACGAGCTGCCCAGCACTCTAAGATTGTAGGTAGGCATCCACCAGCAGTTCTACAAGTCCTTGTGCAGTGGCAAGCACAAGCAGAGCAACATTCCTCCATGATAGGCCAGATTCTAGTAACAGGGCGTCTCATCCACAATGAGGCAGGGCACATAGTAGCCTCCCAGATGTATTATTATACCCTACATGACTGCCCGATACTTCAGCAGAACTGTAATTCCCCCTTTTACAGCACGGCCAGGACCTCAAATACAATCAGGAAATGTAACCCCACTTTATTATTTTTGATGATCATCTGCTGAACTACATAGTGGAGCAATGTAATCTGTACACCAGCCAACATATTGCAAGCAATCCTGATTCTTCCTATGCCCGGCCTTTTCCTTGGACTAACCCTCAACATGGGGCTGACAAAAAAACATGAACTTCATTCCAACTGGTCTACCCAACCTATCCATCATATGCCAGTCTACTCCTCTTTGATGCCCAGAACCCGTTACAAAATGATAATGAGATTTTTACATTTTCAACAACAATGCCCAGTGCCTCCCTCAAAATCATCCTGATTATGATAAATTGTTCAAACTTCGGCCCCTAATCAATTTTTTTGCTCCAGCTTCAAGAAAATATTTACCCCCGATATAAATATTTGTGTATTTTTGCTATGTACATGCTATGTTTTAAAAAAATCTTATAAATGTAAAACTTTGTGTAAAAAAATAAATAATATGTTTTCATTTTCTTTCCACATTTTCCAAAAACTTGTGGAAAAAAATGACATGTTCAAAAGACTCAATATGCCTGATATAATATACCATGGGGTGTTTTCTTTCAAAAATGGGGTAATTTGTGGGTAATTCCATGGTCCTGGTGCTTCAGGGCCTTTAAAAATGTGATAGGTACTCAGGAAATGAAATGTGTAATTTATGCCTTTAGAACCCCTGACGGTTCTACTCGGATGTTGGGGGGCATCTGTATGTGGCCAGGCTGTGGAAAAGTCTCACACATGTGGTATCGCCATACTCAGGATGAGTAGCAGAATGTATTTTGGGGTGTAATTGCAAGTTTATCTACGCCAAGTGTAAGAAATAACTTGTTAATTAGAATTTTGTGGACAAAAAATAAATAAATAAATCTTCATTTATTTAAACTATTGTGGGCAAAAAATTGCAACTTCAAAAAACTCACTATGCCTCTTACTAATTACCTTGGACTGTTCTCTTTACAAAAAGGGATAATTTGGGGGGTATTTGGACTCTCCTGACATTTTAGGGCCTCAGGAAATGAGATAGGTAGTCTGTACATCAGGATTGATCAATTTTCAATGATATGTAGCCTAGATTGTAGACTCTATAACTTTCACACAACTGCATAGGTGTGAGCAGAGCCTTACACATCGATTTTCGGACGAAAATGTTCATATGAAAAATATTCGAACATTCGCTGAATGAAAGAATGTTGTTTGAAAATTTCACTTGCTTTTAAAATTCAGTTTTAAAATCAATGTCATTTCTGAACGAAAACCACATTCACTGTCTGAAAATTCCTTTGACCGAGACGTTTTCTATTCTTCTCTTTCGAAACATCCCATCACTGTGGTAAAAAATGAACATCGATTTTTTTTACCCCACTAACAATTTGAAAATCGAACAAATGGTAAGGCAAGACATTGTTTTTGTATGTCCAGCACAAGTGACAGCAGGCATAGGTAGCTTTTATCAAGCCACCTTGCCTATGACAAAGAAGTGTCATACATCATATATTACAGACATTATATATTACAGTTCCCTCTGAAAAGTCTCATTTTTTTTTCTTTAAACAAAAAGTTTGATCTCTGAGTATGATATTTACCAGATTCAACTGCTAATAGTATATACAGTATATCTCTTCTGTCTGTTATTCTCAGAGTGGATTAGAGATTTTGCTCCCTAACCATATAGTTGGTTATTTAGATTTACCACTGCATATAAATATTTAGGAATAAATTGCCTTACACACCACACTTTTTTAAAGGCTAATTGATTAGTCAATTAACCTAAACAATATTCAACCAACTAATCGATTATGAAAATAATCATTAGCTACAGCCCTAATAAATACCACCAAAAGAAAGCTCTGTTTGTGTGAACAAAATTATAAAAATTTAATTTGGGTACAGTGTAGCACATTACAGGGTAGGTGCTAGGTAAAAGTATAGTGGGCCTTGGCTGGCTAACAGCAGGTCCATGATTCTGAGAGGCTCCATGAGAGGATTCTAATTGGGCAGTGGAGGAAATCCAATCAGAGACACATTCAGGCCTGTATCTACCCCAGAAGGCAGATTCTGCCGCAGAGGATTCTGGAAGTGGGTATATGTTTGAGGGGAGCGCATGATGCAGCGTCTTTGAAGGGAAGCAGAGTCCCAGGAGGGAGCGTAAGGCTGTCTCTCCTCCTATCAGAAGGATCAAGTGTTCCGGGTGGATGCCTGGGAATCCAGAGAATGCTGAGTTGTGCTGCAGAGGGGATCCGGTGTGCCGAGGATCAGTAGAGGAAGAGGGGTTCAGTTCCAGGAAAGCCTGCCAAGGTCGTGAGTACTGAGAACTGCCCCTAGGGGTCTGCCAAGTGTAGAGGGGACCACTCCAGAGAAGGTTCCAGGGATCCAGGAGTCATCTAGCTGTAAAGTAGGTGCCTAGTCAGAGGACCCTGAAGTGTTAGAGGGAGTACCTAGTCAGAGGACCCTGAAGTGTTAGAGGGGGCGCCTGCGGTTGGGCCCTGAAGAGCTAAAGTGTACAGTGTGCAGTGTACAGAGTTAAGAGTTGCAGCAGCACAAGCAGTGACAAGGAGCTACCTCAGCCAGTGAAGGGTTGGAGGGAGCTGTTCAGTGACTTTTGAGCTAAATCGAGTGTAAGGAGTAAAAAGTTCTACAGTCCTGGATCTTCTGAGTTAACAAACAAGTTAAAGTCGAGGTTCCAGCACTAGTTCAGCAAAGCAGTATTTTAAAGCGTCAGGAAGCGCTGTTCGGCATTCAGCTGGCATCAAGACAGCGCCAACGGGCATTTTTGAATAAAGTCCCAGTTAACCTAGTTGAGCCAAAGGAGTATCCCACTCATTCCCTTCTCCCATCCCCTAAATACAATAAACAAAACCAACCAAAGATGCCGGAGTGGTCAATGTCTCAATTCTCACACTTGGGTTCACAACTTAAATGTGTTGGAAGTGATAACAATGGCAGACCCACATCAGGCTCAAGGCCTGGAAATATTGCTACACATAATTGCCATTGAGTAATTACCATTCAAAGTGCGAGAGCACTGAAAGCTAAAAATTGGTCTGGGAAGGAAGGGGGTAAAAGTGCCCTGTATTGAAGTGGTTAAACACACGCTGCGTATCCTTAAAGCGGTTGTAAACCCAGGAAAAAAAAAAACAAACCCTGCAAGACAAAGGCATAATGAGTTAGTATGCATCGCATACTAGCTCATTATGAATTACTTACCTTAGAACGAAGCCCCGTCACGGACCCCCGGACACCGCTGCGGGCGCTGACATGATCCCACGGCGTCTATTCTGGGTTCGGCGGCTCCGGCGCTGTGATTGGCCGGAGCCGCGATGACGTCACTCCCGCGCATGCGCGCGGGAGCGACTTTCCGGCAAGCTGCCGGCAAGGGAAGCTGAAGGTCCGCCGCACCTTCAGAGAGCATGCGCCGCTCGTGCGAGCGGCTGTATGCACTGCAAATATCTCCTAAACCGTGACGGTTTAGGAGATATTAATTGTACCTACAGGTAAGCCTTATCATAGTTAAAAGTTAAAAAAATCGTGATACTACCACTTTAAGTAAAAAAAAAAAAAAAAGGAAAAATCTGTGTTCCCAGACAGTATTTTGCACCGGTATGCGTGGCACACAAATATGCACATATCACGTTACTGTATTTTGCCTACGAATGTATTGTGCGTATAAATGTACATATGCACAAATGAGTGCAAATATGCACATAAATATGCGTGAATAGGTGCAACACAAATGCCTGAAATTATGTCCAGAAATGCTCAAACATCAGTATCATGTGCAAGAGGCCTAAAGAAGAGGAGGCTGTACAAGACAGAAGGGAAGGCTAGGGTTCAGTTTTAACCTCGGCGGCGAAGAACAAGGTGAAAATGGTATGTAGGACTGCCAAAGTTCACAATATAAAAAAAGAAAGCACTGGAGCTCACAACCTGACAATATGTTGCTTTAATCTTTTCTTTATTATAGTGACATAAAACAGTGGATGGTGATGCTGACAAACACTATACATCATTGCCACCCTGACGGACAATGCAGCACTGACTAAGGAAAAAATATTGATTTCCGAGCCAGCGATGAAACATTTCTTCTGTTTTAAATGTGCCAAAGTGAATCATGTCACTGTAAACAGTTTATTTTCTGTTCCAAAACAAGTTATTAAAAATGTCTGTCTGGTTATCTAAATAATAGTATTCCTTTTCATAATCTCAAGCTAATAATAGAAAAGCTTGATATATTTATAACTGCAGGAAGGTGCCAAATGCTAATACTTACTACCTGTAATCATGATTTCAGGGCTGGTTTTAGACAAATTGGGACTCTGGACAGAATTCAAAATCTGACCCCCTATGCTGAAATTCTGCACTGGCTTTTCAGCAACATTCTGTAAGTAAACTCTTCTTTTCTGTTATGTTTTTTTTTTTTAATGAAGCACATTTTGTTCCAGAATCTAGGGCCAGAACCAGTGTGATATTACCACTGATATAACGGTTATTATAAAAGGCAGAGAAGGGACATGTTACTAAAGCCACAATGGCAACATGGTGGCAGCCTAAGGACACCTACCACTAAAAATTTGCTTTTTTTAAGTATATCTAGAAGAATGTTATTGTAGGGGGCAACATTATACTCAGCAATTGTGTGCAATTGCTCAGCTTGCCTAAGCTGTGATATTACCAAAAGTATTGGGACGCCTGCCATTACATGAACTTTAATGGCATCCCAGTCTTTGTCCAAAGGGTTTAAGATCAAGTTCCTCCACCCCAAACTCGCTCATCCATGTCTTTATGGACCTTGCTTTGTGCAGGTCCATAAAGACATGGATGACCGAATTTTGGATGGAGGAACTTGACTGGCCTGCACAGAGTCCTGACCTCAACCCGATACAACTCCTTTGAGATGAATTAGAGCAGAGACTGCGAGCCAGGCCTTCTCATCCAACATCAATACCTGACCTCACAAATGCGCTTCTGGAAGAATGGTCAAAGATTCCCATAGACACACTCCTAAACCTTGTGCACAGCCTTCACAGAAGAGTTGAAGCTGTTATAGCTGCAAAGGGTGGGCTCAATATTGAAATGAATGCTATAATGTTTGCTCAAACCAATCAATATACGCTTTTTGGGATTTTTTTTTACCAAAAATATGTAGAAGAATACAAATTGCCTAAACTGATAAAAAAAAATTTGATTTTTAAAATTTTTTATATTGGGAATGTTTTATAGCAGAAAGTAAATATATATATATATATATATATATATATATATATATATATATATTTTTTTTTTTTCAGAATTGTCGCTCTTTTTATGTTTATAGCGCAAAATCTAAAAACCTCAGAGGTGATCAAATACCATCAAAAGAAAGCTCGATTTGTGGCCTAAATTGATGAATAAATTTTTTTTTTTTTTTTTACATTTTTTTATTGGGAATGTTTTATAGCATAAAAGTAAAAAATATTTTTCTTTTCTAAATTGTCTGACTTTTTGGTTTATAGCGCAAAAAATAAAAGTTGCAGAGGTGATCAAATACCACCAAAAGAAAGCTCTATTTGTGGGGAAAAAAGGACATCAATTGTATTTGGGTACGGCGTTGCACGACTGCGCAATTGTCAGTTAAATGTCGAATCACAAAAAACCTTCTGGAGCTGAAGTGGTTAAACGCAGATATAAAAATATTTTCAAAAATTATAGCAGGCTAAAACGCTTATTGCCAAGATGGATTCATAATGATTAGGTAGGCTTCATTTAACTGGGCGAGAGGGGAGGGACAACTGACCTCAGTCACTCCTATTGATTCATGAACCGAAAGAGAAGGGCACCCCGACCGTTCTACTGTCGGTGGATGCCGAAAAGGCTTTTGATAGGGTCTATTGGAGCTTCATGTTGGAGACTCTGAGGTACCCAGGTATTGGAAATAGGTTGATGTGTTGAATCTCTGCTCTTTATTATCATCCTAAGGGGAGAATAAGAGTGAACGGCAGTTTGTCCTGCCCCTTTGAGTTCTATAATGGAACTAGGCAAGGGTGTCCCCTTTCCCCTATGCTGTTCGTCTTGGCCTTGGAACCCCTACTGGCAGCAGAGTGTAAAAATACAGATAATAAAGGGGTGCGAGAGGGGAACAGAGGGTACAAAGTGGCAGAAAACACAGATGACGCATTATTTTACATAACCAACCCTAGATTGACTCTCCCATTGGTGCTAGGGGAATTGGGAAGCTACAGGGAACTATCAAACTTTAAAGTAAATATAGCTAAATCGAAAGTTTTTAACATTACAACATCAAAGAAAGAACAACAGGCAATCCAGCCCAAATTCCCCTTTGTATAGGGCAGAGAGGAATTGGGATATCTTGGTGTTAAATTAACTAGTTCCCTAGCAACCCTTTTTAAGGCCAATTACATACCCATATTGAATAATGTGAAAGAACAACTTAACCGTTTAAGACTTAGACCCCTCTCATGGTTGGATAGAGCTAACGCAGTAAAAATGAACATTCTCCCCAAATGTATTTATATATTTTAAATGGTCCCAATATCCCTCCCCCAGGCCTACTTCAGAAAATAAGAGCAATGATATTAAAATTTATATGGCCACATAAACATCCCAGAATTGCCTACGCAGTAATAAAAGGAAAAGGGTCGGGGGGGGGGGGGGTTGCGGCGCCCGACTTTAGGAAATATATCAGGCAATCTCCATAGGAAGGATAGCAGATTGAATTCATACTAAGGAAGGCAAGAGGTGGGTAGAAAATGAATGTATACAAAGTGGGACAGATCGGGGAAAGATGGCGTGGATTCCACGGGCACATCAGGATTTGGCCAATAGCACAAATACGTTGACTAGAAACACGCTAAGAATATAGAATGGTCTACATAGAAAAGCGCACTGGGGTTATAACGCACCCTTGATTTAAATAATAGACAAAAATTATTTTAAACCAGGGAAAGAAGATTATTTATTTTTTGTTAGATGGACAAAAAAGGAAGAGATATTATTGCAAGATGTAATGGTAGGAAATAGAATGTGCACATTTCTAGAAATAACACAAAAATGGGGGAATATGCCACTTGATAAATGGAGATATACACAATTACACCACTTTGTGCACTCCCTACCACAGCTTATGTGGGGAAGGGGTAACATGAGACCACTGGAAAAGCTATTTAGCTCCTCCACATGTGTTAAGCATAGCATATCAAAGACATATAAGATTTTACTGAGGGAATTCAAACCTGTATATCCGCCCTATTTAGAGAAATAGGAACAGGAATTAGAGCCCCCTCAAGATGAAGAAAAGAGGAAAAAAGTCTTAAGGTTAGCTTGCTATTCATCAGTAGACCTAAGGACAACAGAGATGTGTTAAAGGTTGTTTGCTAGGTGGTACCTCCCCCCCCCCCCCCCCGAAGAGAGCCCAGAGGTTCAGGGCAGATATATCCTCAACTTGTTGGAGGGGGTGTGAAGCCCCTTGAACATTTGCACATTTGTGGCGGGAGTGCACAAAGATACACATTTTTTGGAAAGAGATTAATAGGTTATTACACCAGATTACAGGAGACTATGTCCAGGTGGAGCCCTGGGCTGGTTTGTTTCATAGTACAGAGGAAAAGGTGATAGTATATAAAAATACATTAGTGCCCCACTTAGTGAATGCTGCTAAAAGTCTGATTCTGGTGTTCTGGCAAGCTCCAGAAGCCCCGAGTATGAGGGAATGGGCCGCAAGGGTGGATTGGGCGAGATCCATGGAGAAGATGATATCTGCAGCAAATGACTCCTGTGGAAAGTACATGGAAATGTGGGGAGATTGGTTAAGATTCGAAAAAATTGAGGAGTATATAAAGATGTTGGGTATGTGAGAAGTTTGGGGATATACCCTAGGAGCAAAGCCGCCTTGACCATATGGGTCAGAGGTAGGGGGAAGCAAAATAACATACAAGAGAGACGCTGAGAAGTAAAGAATATAACAGGAAAATAGAGTGGAGGAGATTTGGTTTGAGAGGTGTTTTTTTTTTTTTTTCGGGAGGGACGGAGAAATGGATGGGAGCTGTTTACTAAGATTCATTAAGCGTATTTAGAGATGTCATGGTATCTGATCTGGATAAGGTAAAAATTCCAAAGGTTTCTCATGATTCAGGTTTTAGAAAGGGACTTGAATCACTTAAAAAACTTAATGACATTGTGGTCTGCCCCGTCAATAAGGTAGAGAGGCATATGATACGGAGATGATCCACATCCTGTCTGACTCCAATACTTATAGCCCCTTGCTGATCAATCCCATAACCAAGTATAAAAAATCACTATCTCACCTGGTGGAGGAGGGATATTGCAGAGGAATTTTGAATAGGAGGGAAAAAGCTTTTCTGATTCCGGCGGCCCCTAGGGTGCCGGTCATATATTTCTTACCCAAGATCCATAAGGATCCGATCCGGCTCCCTGGGAGGCCAATTATCAGCGGATTATATTCCGTAACTTCTCAGGTGGAAAGGTATATAGACAATCAATTTTTTGCAGCCCATTGTGTCTATGATGCCCTCCTACCTCAAAGATACTACACAAGTCATTAACACTTTGAGAAACATTGTTTGGGAAGAGGGCTGTTTGTTGGTAACAGCCAACGTTACCTCGCTCTATACCATTATTTCACACACTCATGGTATGGAAGCGGTAGAGTTTTTCCTGGCCAGAAATTCCTCTCTTCATATGAAACAACAAAAGTTCATCCTTAGTCTGCTTAAGTTCTCAATGGAGCACAATTATTTCTGGTACAACAGAAAATATTTCCTCCAACAAAGAGGAGTTGCTATGGGCACAAAATTTGCGCCCTCTATGGCAAATCTATTTATGGCCAAATGGGATGACGTTGTCTATGCTCGCGCTGTGCCGGAGCTCCTTCTCTGGAGGCGATACATAGACGACGTCATCCTCCTATGGAGAGGTGATAGGTCATCTTTGGATTCCTTTATGGGATCCCTTAATACCAATGACAGGGGAATAGAGTTGAAATACGTAGCCAGCGACTCAGAAATACATTTTTTGGACCTGAGGATTAGAGGGGAGGGCAATGAATTGGTAACCTCCATGTATTTCAAAGAGACGGACCGTAATGGTTATATTAATGTAGACAGCTGTCACTACTGTCCATGGTTGAAGGGGGTGCCCAAAAGCCAGTTTAGGCGTTTAAGGCGAAACTGTTTCCGCCTTGAAGACACTATCAGGTAGAAGCTGATCTGCTAAAACAGAAATTTGTCTCTAAGGGATATAACTTGGAGGAATTAAATGCAATTGCCCAGGAAGTGGGAGCATTGGATCGAGAGCATATCCTCGACCCTTCCCGCAAGACCACTAATATAGAGGTGACTAGTAGAGCTCCCAAGGTTCCACCTTTTTTACCAGGTATTCCTTTCAACATTATATGGTTAAGAAACTCCTTAGGAAACATTGGGATGTCCTCAGGAATGACAGGGTTTTGGGAACGCTCCTTCCAGAAGCCCTCTCTGTCACTTTTAGAGGTTTACCTCCATTAAGACTTACCATCGCCCCCAATATTGTAGAACCCCCAAGGAGGCCTGGCTCCTTTTTTCAAATGAAGGGTTTTTATCCCTGCAGGAAATGCTCTGTATGTCAAATTAATTGATTGAAGAGTAGAAAACATACTGAGTTTTCTTCTAATGTTACTGGCAGGAAGTATGAAGTGGAACACTTTTCCACTTGTTCTACGAAAAACATAGTGTAACTTATTACCTGCACTTGTGGGCTGCACTACGTAGGACGTACCATCCGTACTTTTCAAACTAGGATGAATGAGCATGTGGCAAACATACAGAAGGGTTTTCCCAAACACTTCCTGTCTAAACATCATGATGAACACCATGGGAGGGATCCTAAGGGCACTTCCTTTATGGTGATTGATGTTCTCCAACCACATTGAAGGGGATGTCACACGAGGAGGGAGATATCTAAGCTGGAAACATGGTGGATCTACTCGCTTAAGGTATATCGGCCGTTTGGCCTAAACATAGAATGGGACGTGAATGCGTTCATTAACAATAGTTAGATCCCTTCTATGTAGAAGTAGTACCCCATTTCTCCCTCTTCCTCTCCCCTTCCCCCTCCCTCTTCTTTCCCTCATGTTCCATTGTGGATCACAACAATTTAGTTGGTGATGCTGATATTTTTGCCCCCTTTAAGGGTTCCAACTTGAGATTGTTCTGTGTTTTTGTTGGTTGCCTTTTGTGATTCATTTTTTTTTTATTTTATTTCACTCAATTTCATTCTTTTTCATTTTATTTATTTAATTTATCTTTGTTTATATATTTTTTTATTCTTATTTATTTCATCTGCTTTATTTAATTTAATTTTTAATTTTAATTTTATTTTATTATTTTTATTTATATTTATTTAATTTTATTTTTATATTTATTTTTAATTTTTATTCATTTTCCTTTTTATTTATTTTCATTTCCCTTTTTCTTTTCTTTTTTATTGTTTGCATATTTCAGATGTTTTCTTTCAATTGTAATGGAATGTACATTTTCTTCAACTAGGAATTTTTATAGTGTTCTTTCTTATAATTTTATAAAGTTATTTGTCATCACTACTGTGTTAACAGTGCTCCTTTGAACTTCCGTGTGTGACGTTTTTATTTTTATTTTTAAATTGTACCCAATTATAGACTGGGATGTGTCCCCGAAAGGACTGGCTTTATTTTTTCGAGTTCCCGACTCCGGTGGTTGCCTCTCTGGGCTCTTCCTGTTGGTGGAGCGCATAGGTCACTTCTGGTTCCTCTCTGAGCATCCCTGAATTGAGTTTACAGGTGTGTCTAATCTCGGTCCCATTCAATCTCACTATATAAAGGAAGTGACGTGGACGCTTGGCCACGCCCCCTTGAAGACATCGTAATGACGAAACGCGTCGTGAGGAGTAAGCCAAGCGTCACCTGCGTCACATTCGGAAGTTGGAGGTCGGCCATTTTCTCGGTTACCACCGAAGGAACACTGTCCAAATGCTCCTGTTATATGCTGCTATTGGTTTACATGCTTTTATCTCTACTGATTGGGTGAGTGCATACCCTAGATGTCTTTAATAAAAGTTTATACTGAAGAAAATGCACTATGGGCCCGTTCCTTTTTTGATGTTTCCCCACTTGCATGAGGTTGTGGTATCATCAAGCCATCAAAGGAGCATCAGGCTATTTTACTATAAAGTTTTCCATTGTCATGATTGGAGATTGAAGGCTGTGGATATTGGAGGATTCTTTGAGGTGCTTGGTCCTTGTGAGGGGGTGGTAGCGGTCCCATAACCGCTTACTGCTTTATTCCCGCCATCATATGGTAAGAGTCAGTGTGTGGTGGCTGGGATTTTCACATTTTCTAGTTAGATAAATACCTGGGCGGAGAATACGCTGACCCTATAACCTGCACTTTCAAAGCACTGTATTTGATATGGACTTTTATCCAATGTGCCATGTATTATACTACTAGCGCTACTCTCTTTTGCTCCTGTTTACTAGGATGTCAAGTTTATAAGCATTGATTGATCAAAGTTGATACATTTTTGCAATAGTTTACAGTATATGCTTAATGAAAATTAATAAAATTTGAATATACAAAAAATAATAAAATGCACTATCTTTCAAAGAGTGTTTTCCCAGTGCTAAGCCTTTTTACCATTCTGCTAACATTTTGTGAATCAGTACTGCTTGGATCTTGATAAAGGGGACATACCCCGAAAGCTTGTCCTGAAAAATTGTATGTTAGTGCAAATAAAAAAAGTATCACGGACAGTACTCAATTGTCTCTATCCAATTTATCAAAATCCAAAAAAAGCACTTGCGGGTAACTAATCATTCTTTTTGTGTAATTCTCCATTAAGGGGTTGTGTTAGGAGGTGTGTCCTATGCCTACATACTTTTATTCATAGGTGTCTCTCGTTCTCATCTCAAAAAGTTGTGAGGTATGCAAGGCCTGTTCACATTGTGTAGTGACACTAAAATAGAAAATTATATCAAATACTTACCATAATTTTCCTTTCCTGATGCCAATACATGGCAGCATACATATGATATAGCTCCGCCCCTATATCCACCCACAAGACCTGTTTAAATCTATAAAAGTCTGACTAAGAGCAACCTCCCCTATTCTCGGTAAAAGCACAAAGATCAGAGGGAAGGTTCGCATGCTGCCATGCATTGGCGTCAGGAAAGGAAAATTACGGTAAGTATTTGATACATTTTTCCATTTTCCTGACGCTAACATGGCAGCATAAAAACGATAAATAGCGAGCTGAACAGGGTGGGGTATAATCAAACTTTACTACAATGGACATGGAAGCCTAGACCGTCATTCTATTGAAGTCCATTGATGTACAAGCCCCTGAATCTTCCCTGTAGCCCTGTAGGCAAATGCACCATGCCAACCAGCCTGCTGTTCTGCAGAGGTCTCTATAGGCAAATGCCCAAACTTAAAGATGTAAAAATTGACCTAGCTGAATGAGCAAGTATCACTTCTGAAGGCTCTTGCCTTGCCGCAATGTAGGTTTTTTGGATGACCTTGACTCTTCAAGATGACAAGGTTTTGCTGCAGGTTCCTCCTCACAACTTGCCTGATGGAAACAATCAGCCTTCTGGAGGATTTTACTTTGTAAGCTGCTTGAAGGTAGGCATTTTACTTTCAATGAGTCTTTATTGAAATTAACACAATACAACAAAAAAAAGTCGTGCATAAACATTGTTCCAAGCAGTGAAATTCAACAACTTCAACAGGTACAAGGAGCAGTAAACTGTAACATTCAAAAGTGCAACATAAAAACATGGGTTCATCATATGGAGAATAGGACTTATCGGTAGCCATCCCACAAGGCTATAAACGTGTCAAGGAAGAGCAGGGCTGGTAAGCGAGTGTTGCCATGATAGCCACGGTTGCCACGAGGAGAGGGATTTTTGGTAGATCCCTCTACTGGAGGCAAACATTAGCTCATATGAGCTGTGTGTGTGCACCATGTCCAAGACATCTTGTACTTTGGGGATGTAAATTTTTCCAGTGTCTGGTGATAGTCAACCTGGCTGCCAAGAGTACATGAGTGATGATGTGCCTAGATTCGGGAGGGTACTTCTCTATCGTGAGATTCAGTAAGGCAAGAGCCGGGGAGGACAGCACGGTAAGGTTAATGATTTCCACCAGTTTGGCAAACACATCTAGCCAATAGCGGCGTAAAAATGGGCAATCCCAAAGGATATGGAATATGTCACCTACACGTCCGCATTGTCTCCAGCAGAGTGGAGAGGAGGATTTGTAGAATGTAGCTAGTTTGGAGGGTGTGAGATGCCAACGGAGGGTAATTGTTCCCAAAGTGCTGAGCACTTGGTGTGTTTGTAGGCATGACGGAGTGCCGTCTGCCATTGGCCCGGTGTGTATGAGTGTTGGATGTCCGCCTCCCATTGGAGGAGAGGGCGAGATTTGGAGAGTGTGGACTTGTCTTGCAGGATCGAGTATATCAGCGAAATGCCCTTTGAGGAGGTGGCAGGAGAGTTTAAGAAGTTCCAAAGGCAGGACGGAAGGCCATAGATTGGGGAGGGAAGTGTAGAAAGGAGGTGTTTAATCCTTAGATATGTAAAAAGTGTTGAGGGGGAGAGGCCGTAATCTAGCTGTAGGGAAGGAAAAGGTTGCAGGATGTTGTCTTGAAAAAGATGCTGAAGCGTCAGGATGCCGTGTGATGTCCAGTCTGTGAGAGAAATTTCAGGGATCAGCAGAGTGATGGATTCCAAAAGGTAGGCATTTTAGACACACTGGTACATCCGGTGTAGGTTAGATACTGTCTCTGCCAGAAAGGATAGAACTGGCACTTTGCAAGATGAAAACAGAAGCCACCTTGGGAACAGAACTGCTCGAGGAGCAGAGGCCCCAATTTTTCCGGAAAGGAATAAGATGTAGGACTCTGTAGCTCCAGGTGTTTGCAGAGTCGATATTCTGCCCTTTGAAGTTATTGCCTGAAGTTATCAAGGGACGCTGCCTCTCGAGTGATGTCCCAATGAGGACTGCTTTCTGATGATGCAAACAGAGTCCTGATAAAAAAGCCAGGACCAGAATAAAAACCTAATGGGGAACATTATTCCTCCTCAGGACTTCTCAGGACTGACCACATGAAGCACATTACCCTGGCAGCTCACATACCCATTTTCCCTGGTGAAAGTTGAAATGAGCCCTTACAGGACTAGGCTGAGCAACAAATCCAGAACCATGTAAGGAAATGATAGCAACCTCTGGGTTGCAAGGATCAAAATTTCGCTCAGGCTGTGAACCTGTTCCAGACTTTGGAGTAAACTAATTTGTTAACGTCTTTTATGGAACCTTGTCAGGATTTAACCACTTCTAGAAGACGGCCCAAGTCCTCCAATCCTTCCCCCTCCATTTATAGGCCATCATGGGACAGGTGTTGTGGAAACCCTGGTAGCTGAAGTGCCTGGTCCTGCCTAGATTCCACGGCTAGGGTAAATCCAAGGCCTGGGGGCCAATCAGCATGCTTGCTATCATAGTAAGACCAACAGACAACAGTCTCCCCTGGAACTTCATGACCAAAGGCAGTAGAGGAAAGGCATCTGTTAGGGGAATATTTCTTGGGTGAGTGAGGGCATCCACTTCATCCACCAACAGGTGAGGGTAGGAAGAGAGGTGCCATGTAAATGGATGGTGATGCTATCAGACTCAGCTGAGAGTGGCCCTGTTCCCGAGTGATATGGACAAGATCTTTCGACCCATTCAATGGGAACCAAGTACTGGCATCAGTGGTGACAATGGTTTGGGATAATGAGCCTACCGGAAGGGATCAAGTGAGGGTCCCCTGACATATCCATCACTAGAAGCTCCTGCACATCTGGGAAGAAGCACTTTGAATCGGCTGTCTTTTGCATTGCAAAAAGAAAATTCATTGTCCATAGAATCCAGTGTGTCCAGGGTAGCATAGGGATGTAAGATATCATAGTTTCCAAGAGACCCCTGACAACTGCTTAGCCCATTCAAAAAGGAGGAGAAAAAGTGCTTGAGTGGGCATTGAACTGGGGCTCCATATCAATGACTACTCAGGTCTGCTCCAACTGTCTTGACACCTCCTATCCAGCCAAAACTTCTCAGGCTGGCCAGAAAAATCCCCTTTTCAACTAGTAGGTCATCTGGACTCTGAGACAAGTAGAATACCATCCAAGTAATGGTGGAATTGAAGCACCCCTGATTCCTCAGAGGGGCTACACAGAGATTAGAACCTCCATAAAGATCATCGGTGAGGTGAATAGCCCTGAAAATAAGACCCATGAACTGGAAAATGTCCATCTCATACGAGACACAGTTTCTTTAAATTCAACACAGGTCTTCATTGTACAGGACATAGAGGAGAATAAAAGCCTGTAAATCTCTCTGAGGGAGGACTTAGAATAATTCACCATTGCAGTTGATCGTAGATACAGCCAACAAAAACTGAATCTTCCCTGGGAAGAATAACACTCCTGACAAAATGCATAATGATAGTGTCCATCTCTTTGCAGTATGAGATTACCAGGTCCAACAGAGCATAATTTCTAATGGGGGCCTCAATAAACTGCACCATAAAATTGTCTTGTAATATAGGTTTATAGATTTTTGCCCTTTAACCTCCCTGGCGGTATGATTATGTCAGGAATTATGTACCAAAAGCGGTACATTTTTTTTGCATGGAAATTTGGCGTTATGTATTATAGGCCTACAATTCTTAGTAATTACTGACCTAAACCTGACCAAAACAAGACTCTAGTAGACATCACAGATGTGATAAATTTGAAACACAAACACATGAATTATAATCTAATCAATAATATAATTTTATTATATAATATATAATATTATATAATATATATATATATATATATATATATATATATATATATATATATATATATATATATGTGTATATATATATATATATATATATATATAAAGGAGGTGATACAATGTAATCTGAAATTATATATAATAAATTTATATTTTTTATATATATATATATATACATATACGTATATATATATATATTATATATATATATATTATATATATAATTTCAGATTACATTGCATCACCTCCTTTTTATGTGTGTGTGTTTTGTGCAACTTTTGAATTTCCCTCCCAGTTCCGCTCCCATGCACCATTGCTGCAGGGAACGGAACCAGGAAGTCATCAGACCGACGGACGAGCGGTGGGGATCTCAGCGGCGATCACAGCAATGGGAGATCATCGCTGGATCGCCAGGAGAAGGTAAGGAACCCCGCTGCAGGCTCTGCACATCTACCCCAAGCGTGACTCGGGGATACCGATAGTAGCATGGAAAAACCACCCCGAGTCATGCTCAGGGATACCGCTAAGGGAGTTAACTGTTCCAGCAGTGCCATTCCTCCGCTGTGTCCATCTGCAGCAATGTTTGTCTTCTCTTCCTCTTTCCCACAGGCACAGAAGCAGAAGCAGCAGCCATTGGTTTCTACTGCTGCCAGTCAAATTCTGTGAGGAGGCAGTGGGGGCAGAGCCGGGCTGTGGACATTTTCACCACTCCTCAACCGCACATCTGAGGCCTTAGTCAATATGCCTGGCTGTGATAAGGAAGCCAAGAAATGACCAATGACTGTAAAGAAAGAAAAAAGTGATCCCAAAACAGCACCAGCCCAGCTGTGGTTGCTGCATATCTTTGACCATGCCCCATCAGTCACTTTTCTTCTTTTGCGAGTACCACAACAAAAGAAAACAATCAAAAGGTTAGATTAAAGATACCTGTAAAAGCATCAGGACAAAAAAAAACAAATTCATTAAATAGCTGTCCATAAGCATATTTTACAGTTAAAAAAGATAGATCTTGTTAATTGTTCCTATTACCAAAAAAGCTTCATTTTACAAAAAAGCTAATATATATAAATTATGGGCATTGAAAATACCGCATTATTATTACCCATGCATTTTGTTGCGCAATCATGGTGTATGAGGCCGTGCCTATCCACAGTAGTCTCTGCCTTAAAGGCATATAGGGGTTGATTTACTAAAGGCAAACACATTGTTCACTTTACAAGTGAATTTTCCCTGCTGGAAGGCCACAGTATCATTTGAATGGCACTATCCTAGGCTGGAATCTCCTTTCTGCTGGGAAAGAAAAGGTTGAATATTGTTCCCTTGAGTCAATCAGCACCCTCTGCATACCTCCCAACGTTTTGAGATGGGAACGAGGGACACCACTCAGCAAAAGTATGTAGGCATAGGACACCACCCTGCTACACCCCCTTAACCGCTTGCCGACCTCCGCAAGTAGATATACTGCGGCGGTCAGCCCCGGTCAGGCAGAGTGACGTATATATACGTCACTAGCCTGTGACCGGCTTGTGAGCCAATAGCGGGCACGCCCCCGCCCCGGCTCGTTCACTGAGGAGTCCGCGCGTGTGACCGGCGGACCCGATGTCCGCTGGTCACACTACGATCGTCGGTAGAGAGGGAGAAAAGCGGGCGGCTTATGTAAACAAGCCGCCTGTCATTCTCCCCTGTGTAAAAATGGAGATCAGACGGTTCTACTATGTAGAACCTTTGATCTCTGTTTTTACAATAGTAGAAATGTCCCATCACAGTTAGAAGCACGCCCCTAGGACACACTTAACCCCTCCCTCTCCAATACAGTTAACCCCTTCCCTGCCAGTGTCATTTTTACAGTAACAGTGCATATGTATAGCACTGATTACTGCAGTAATGTCACTGGTAACCCCAAAAGTGTCAAAAATGTCAGTCAAGGGTCCGATCTGTCCGCCGCAATGTCGCAGTACCGCAAAAAAATCGCAGATCGCCGCCATTACTCGTTAAAAAAAATCACCAAAAATGACAAATTTGTTAGTAAACGTGATAACTTTTGCGCAAACAAATCAAAATACGCGATAACTTTTGCGCAAACAAATCAAAATACGCTTTTTGCGATTTTTTTACCAAACATATGTAGCATAAAACAAATTGGCCGAAAATGTTAAAAAATTTTGATTTTTACATTTTTTTTGGGGAATTTCATATAAAAAAATGTGAAAAATATTGTTATTTTTGCAAAATTTACGCTCTTTTTTTGTTTATAGCGCATGATCAAAAAATCGCACAGGTGATCAAATACCACCAAAAGAAAGCTCTGTTTGTGGGAAAAAAAGGATGTGAAATTTGTTTAGATACAGCATCGCAGGACCGCGCAATTGTCCGTTAAAGTCACGCAGTAAAAAATCGCAAAAAAAACCCTGATTAGGAAGGGGGTAAAATCTTCCGGGGCTTAAGTGGTTAAAGGAGAATTATTAAAAAAATAAAAATAAATAGTTAAACCCACAAGTGCTTTTTTTTACCACTACTATTTCTTTATACTGAGTTTTTAAATTTACAAATGCAGCCATGTAGAATCTGGATGAAAGGTTTAGCACTGGGAAAAACTTTTTGAAAGATAAATAGTCCATTTTATATACAACTATATAGATCAGACCAAAATGAGGGACAAATGAGGAGGAAAGTGGGGCAGAAAGACAGAGGGAGTTTGTTCCAAATCAGGGACAGTTGGGAGCTATGCATGTGTAATCTGATCTCTTCTACTAATCGGATTTTTACAGAATGAAAAAGGTTAGCTATATCTTCTGTTTTTATTTAGAACTCACCACCTGCTAATATTTTATGTTTACATGTCTAAGCCCCGGTTCACATTTGTGCGGCTGCAGGGATCGCATGTAATTCGGAGCGCACTGCTCCTTCATTACATGCGATCTCCTGTGCGGATGCGAATTCAGCCATACACTTTGTATGGCTGAAATTCGCACTGCACCCGCACAAAAGACGCACAGGACCCTTTTTTTCAGTCGCACCACTGTGCGATCCGATCCTGTGCGAACTGTCAGATCGCACTGTGATATGCGATCAAACTGGGGGTGTCGTTAACATTTAATTGACACCCCCTGCGTATCGCATATGGCAGTGTGAACTGCCTCTTGTTCGGATGGGATGCGGGAACAGGCTGCGAATTCGCAGCCTTCCCGCATCGCACAAGTGTGAACCGGCCCTTAAGAGAAATTAAAAAAAAGATGTTATATTGTATTAGTGGCCAAACAAACAAGGATGTTTAACCACTTTATTTGCAAACCGCTGTAGGTATACATCGGTCGTGCGCTGGCAGCAGGGAAGCCAATGCACGGGGCAGGAGGCTCCGATTGCCGCCTGACACCCGCGATTGTTCCCTGCTGAGAGGGAAGAACGATCGGCTGTTGTAAACACAGTCGACGGTTTTTCTCCCTGGAATGATCACAGAGCTCCTGTGATCCTTCTATATAGGATCACAGGTCTCTGTGATCATTTCACAAGCCACGTCCCCCACATTTAGAAACACGCCCCTAGGTACACATGTAACCCCTTGATCACCCACAGTGTAAACCCCTTCCCTGCCAGTGTCATTATTACAGTAACAGTGCATATTTTTAGCACTGATTACTGTAGTAATGTTACTGGTCCCCCCAAAAGTGTCAAAAATGTCAGTCAGGGGTCTGCAAAAAATCGCAGATCGCCGCCATTACTAGTTAAAAAAAATAAAAATGACATAAATCTTTCCCATAGTTAGTAGACGCGATAACTTTTGCGCAAAACCAATCCAAATACGCTTATTGCGATTTTTTTTACCAAAAATATGTAGCAGAAAACAAATTGGCACAAAACGTTAAAAAAATTTTAATTTTTAAATTTTTTGGGGGGAAATGTTATATAGCAGAATGTGAAAAAAATATATTTTTTTTGTTCAGAACTGTTGCACTTTTTTGTTTATAACACAAAAAAAAAAAAATTGCACAGGTGATCAAATACCACCAAAAGAAAGCTTTATTTGTGGGGAAAAAAGGACATCAATTTTATTTAGGTACAGAGTCGCACGACAGCGCAATTGTCCATTAAAGCAATGCAGTGCCAAATCGCAAAATATATTAAGGGGGCAAATCCTTCCGGTCCAGAAGTGTTTAAATAAACCAACATGTAAAATTAATCAATATAGTTACAATTTTAATTTATTGTATAGGTAATATGAATTTAATCCCCACACATACCCCATGCACAAGGGCCCCCTTCACAGCTAAGTGATTTTAAAAGTTATAATAATACCCTGTCCCTAACGCTTTACAGACATCTTTGATTTTGGAAATATGTGAGTATTACAGCACCACCTACTGGTAGAAAACTGCAATTCCAAACACTACCAAATTTTTCTTTGCATACTTTCTAAAGGCTAAATATAATATGAAGTCACTTTGATTACATCATATGATAAACTGTAACTCCTGTGTACTCCAAAGTTTATACTGTTTTAAAGCTTGTAAAACAGAAAAGCAACTTCGCCCTCAAAAGAAGATTTAAAGAACGACTTTGCGTAAGTGTAAACAACAAAATTTTTGATCAGTAGCAGGGGATTCATAAGAGTATAATCGAAAGCTAATGAGCAATGAGTAGTTTAGGACTAGGTACCTGCATCTAAACTGGCTATATAAACAGAATAATCTCAATAAAATTAGGCCATATAACATAATGCAAGGGCAACCAATCTCACGTACAATGTAAAAGTTTAAAGACAAAAAAAATAGGACCGACATATACAGGTAAGATACCCATCTTTCACAACAGTATACAGTAGGTAGAAAAATGATTGTATATGGCGCAATTAGTGCTGCTGTGTATATACTGATGACATAATGAGTTTAGCAAAACGTCAATAGTTGGCTTGGGGGGTGCCACAAAACATTTAGCCCCACCTCCCTGATGTTACTTCCAGTCTGCTCTGTATCCCAAAGGATTCCAGTGGCCATCTTTTTGGTTTCTGCTTCCTCCATCACAGTTTTTGGCCTGACTTGTGGACAACAAGGCTGCAAGTTTTACAGAAGAGACTCCATGCTCTTCATGCCAGAGCCAGCTGCTGACAGTGGTGATATAAAACAAGAACCATTTCTTATATGCTCATTTATATGCACATAATACTGCCTGTAATTTACTGCACTTAATCTGGTGCCCCCTGGTGTGTCTTCTTGGCTCTACCCACCTAGTGTGTTTGCTTGTACCACGTTCAGTGTGACCCTGCGCCTTTAAGGAGGGGTGGGCTCCCTCCAGTCACCTGTCCTCCATCTATCTCATCAGAATGCATGTGCTCCCATTGTGGAGACTCTTTAAAGGTAGAGTTAGGGACTGCAGATATCAGGGTGCCTTGTCACGGCCTGCAGCTTACGCATGTATTTGCAAATGTGTGCAACTAAACCCCTGCTTTTAACGCATACTGTTAGACAGGTTAATTTGGCTGGTTGCCGGCTGGTTGGTAAGTAGTGACTGGAAATCCCTTTGCTTTTTTGATCATTTATATGCACATAATACTGCCTGTAATTTACTGCACTTAATCTGGTGCCCCCTGGTGTGTCTTCTTGGCTCTACCCACCTAGTGTGTTCGCTTGTACCAAGGTGTCCTGCTATGCTGATGATTACCACCAGAGGTCCTAACCTGTTGATGAGTGAGTTCTTTCAACTGTGTAAGTTGTCAATTGCCTTAAACTCCAATAAATACATTTTATGTTACACTTAAATTGTGCCCCCCCCCCTCTCTGTATCTGTTTACCTCAGAATGTCACAGTTGGGTACAGAAGTTAAGCTCTCACAATGTAGTATTCAGTTGAATGCTGTGAAATCTCTGAGTTGGCTGACACATTGAAATCAATGCACTCCATGTGTAGCTGACAACTTATCTCAACAGCTTTAGAGATTAGATGCAAAAGGATTGCAAATAGAGTGCATGCTCACTCTGGCGGCCAATCTATACATTCTATTTAATACAATAAAATGCAGAATGGAAAGCATTAAAACACGTGAAAGTCAGATCAAAGTCTATTTCAAAAGCTTAAGGTTTTTTGCCTTCATTCATTTTATGCATGAAAGTAAAAAGCCCTCTGTGTGCAGCAGCCACCCCCCCCCAGCCCCTCTAATACTTACCTGAGCCCCATCGCTATCCAGCAATGTGCACGAGAGCCTCAGCTCTCCGGGGACCCTCTCTCCTCACAGCAGCAGAAGCCATTGGCCAGTGAGTCAATGAGGTGAGAGAGGTGGCTGAGCCAAGTCACTGCTCTACGTGTGAATGAACACGCAGAGAAGGGGCTCGGCAGTGAGCCTACTCGGGTGCCCCTATAGCAAGCTGTTTTCTGTAGGTGGGAGCACTTGGCAGGAGGAAGGAGCAGGGCTAGGACAAGGGGTGGGCAGGAGGGCAGCTGCCCTCTGCACTATGGTATCATGTAAGGTCGGGGAGGGGTGGAATTTATGTTGGAAAGGGGGGTTAGGGGGTGGCGGGGGTAAGAATTGTTCTAGGAGGGCAAATTTGGGGTGCTAGGAATTGTTCTAGGAGGGGAAATTTAGGGGGATTTGCTCTGAGAGGGGAATGGGGGAAGAGGATTTGTGCTAGGAGGAGGAATTTTGGCGGGTTGTTGTAGAAGAGGTGATATGGTAGAGGGGGGAGGGGAATTGTGCTAGGAGGGAAAAAACATTTTGGTGGGGTGGGGGATTTGTGCTAGTGGGGATAATTTGGGGATATCTGTGCTAGGAGGAGAAATGTGTTTGTGTGGGGGGGGGGGGGGTGGATTAGCAGTTGGAATTCGAGCTGGAAGGAGAGATTTGGAGTAGGGGGGAGAGGATGTGTATTCGGAGGGGAAATTTGAGGGGTTAAGAACGTGTGCTAGGAGGGGTGGTTTTATTTATTTATTTTTTTTGGGGGGGGGGGGGCATTTGTGCTGGGGGGATTTGGAGGATAGGGGGCAAAAAATTGTGCTGGGGGGGGTTACAGCAGTGGGTGGATTTGTACTGGGGGAGAGGGGTTTATGCAGAGAATGAATTTAGGGCAAGAATGAAGATTAGCCCAATTTTTTTTTGGGGGGGGGGGGATCTTTGATGACACGTAATGCTCATACATTTTTTTCACTAAACGAATCAATCACTCCCACTGTGTTCATCTCCAAAAAAAAGAAGCCTAACTGACTTGTATTCATAGGATAAAAACTAGGAAGGCTAAATACTCTTTGAGGTAAAACAGGCAGATAGCAGAGGACAGCTTTTTTTTTTTTTTTTTTTTTTTTGTACTTAAAAAGCAGATAAAACAAAATGTTTTCACTGGTAAATTTAACAGACTATAAAGGGAGCAAACAAGAGAAGTTCAGTATTAGGATTTATACCTTAAAGCAGAACTTCACTCTATGTCTGCATCCTGAGCTAAGGGCAGATGGATTCCAGGAAGTGAATGCTACGTGAATCACCTGCCCTAAATCAAGATGGCCACAGCCAGAAATGCTAGGGGGGTATTTTTCAAAGATTTCCCAGTAAATTAAAGCGCTTATTACCCCAACATTTCATTTTCCTTATATGCGCCTTCTGTACTATATACTTGTATGAGAACGTATCCTGTTCTCTTTGTATTGCTTTCTTTGCTGTTCCTGCGAGTCCCTCTGCTTTCCTATTTAAAACTGACCCCACTAAGCAGAAAAACACACTGTGGTCAGTTCTCTAGCTGTGCAGGGAACTCAGTGTGCTTGCCTCCAGTGATCAGACTTGTGCTGACAGGGCCCCCCCTGCACAGCCATTCACTGGGAAGTTCAGTGTACTGCTGTTTCTCCTCCCACTAGCTTTCATGCAGCTAAGAACAGAGGTAATGTGAATACTTATAAAAAAGGAAAAAAGGTATTTATTTTTTTTTAGATCTATACAAAAATGTTTTGCCTTTAATTTCTATTTTAAACCTAATGGGTTGTTTTACAAGGTGATCGTTTACAAAGCATGGAGACATGTTGGATGGGAGAGCTTGCTTCGAATATTAACCTCTTAAGGACCACCCCACGCAGATATACTGTGGCAGAGTGGCCTCCTGTGTGGTATCACATACCTGTACGGGATTTCGTGTAGTGGGTCGGGGGAGGGGACATGCGCCATTGGCAGCCCGCTCCTGTTGTGATTGGACATAGTGGGAGCCAATCAGCGGGTCCAGCTGGCAGCTGTTTTCAGGAGAGGCAGATTGCTGTTCTGTGAGAGGGGAAGACAGATCTTGTGTTTCTGTTAAACAGAAACACAGATCTCTGCTTTCCTACAGTGAAAGCACCTCCTCAACACAGTTAGAAAGAACTCCCTAGGAGCACACTTAACCCTTTGATCGTCCCTGATGTTAACCCCTTCCATGCCAGTGTCATTAGTACAGTGACAGTGCATTCTTTTTTAGCACTGATCACGGTAATAATGTCACTGGTCCCAAAAAGTGTCAGTTAGGTGTCCGATTTGTACGCCGTAATATTGCAGTCCCTCAGCAAACACACACATTATGGGTTGAACTGGATGGACTGATGTCTTCTTCCAACCTCACTAACTATGTAACTATGTAACTATAAATCACTGATCTCTGCAATTACTAGTAAAAAAAAAAAAAAAAAAAAAATTCCATAAGCATATCCCATAGTTTGTAGACGCTATAACTTTTGCGCAAACCACTCAATATACGCTTATTGGGATTTTTTTTTACCAAAAATATGTAGCAGAATACATATTGACCTTAATTGATAAATACATTTGTTTTTTTTTTTTTACATTTTTTATTGGGAATGTTTTATAGCATAAAAGTAAAAAATGTTTATTTTTTTCTAAATTGTCGGTCTTTCTGGTTTATAGTGCAAAAAATAAAAGTTACAGAGGTGATTAAATACCACCAAAAGAAAGCTCTATTTGTGGGAAAAAAGGACATCAACTTTGTTAGGGTACAGCGTCGAATTGTCAGTTAAAGTAACGCAGTGCCGTATCACAAAATATGGCCTGGTCATGAAGGGAGTAAACATTCAGGGGGCTGAAGTGGTTAAAAAGTTAATTGAATAGCACTTTTGGTTTGTGGTGCTAATGCCCCATACACACGTGCAGATTATCTGAAGACTTTTGTCTGCAGACTTACCTTTTCTATGTAGTGCAAGGGCCTGCCGGATTGCATACAAATTGAAAGTGTTTAGGTTTGACCTCATATTATATGGTTTTGGTAAGTCTGCAGACAAAAGTCTTCAGATAATCTGCACATGTGTACGGGGCATAAGGATGCTGTGTAGTTCCGCTTTGAAGCTAAAGTTAAGTATAAAAAAAAAGTTGTTTTGTCCCATGTGCTGTTGGCTGCTGTGTTAGGTTGACTTCTTCTACCCTTTACCTTCAGATACCTTTGCAGCGAAGATCATCTGGTGCTGCAGGGGTTGCTATGGGTGAGTGCAGCTCTGATATGCGCTCATCAAGTGGTGACTATGCCCACCCTTTCCACCCCTGTTCTCTATCCATAGAAGCCGTACTGTCAGTTCTCACAATGTAAAGCAACCTATGAAAGGAGGATGGGCAGATGCATGAAAGGTCCTCCATTAATAGCGTGTATTTCATTGTGGTAACCAATAGTACTTTTTTTATGAATGGAGCACGTGGGCTGAAAGGGCAGGGAGAGTTGGCACTTGGTGCTCATATTAACCTTCGCAACACTGGGTGATGACAGCTGCAGGGGAAAATGGGGGCAGGGGACAGGGGATTTCAACCTAACACAGCAGCCACCAGCAAAGGGGACACTTTTGATTCATAGTAAGTACTGTCCTAAGTTTCTACTTGTAAACAAAAAAGTATTTTTTTTACTAAACTCCAGCTTTAAAGTCCACATGTGCTCAGACTATGGACAATAAACATATATCCACACCAAAAACTTCACTTTGTATCATTGCAAGCCACCCTATCCCCACTTTTTTTATAACTTTCCAATTCAGCTAGGCCATAAATGCTGTGTGATTGTAGCCAGTATCCCTGATGAAGTCAATTGTCATGTGACACAACGCGTAGAGTGTGATTTCACTTCCAGTCCAGACCGGACGTTGGCCATCTTGGTACTCCTAGTGATGTTTCATTGAGTCTGATGTTACACATGTGAGTGGCTTTTTACTATGTTTTTAACCTTTTAATATATTTACTGCACAAGGGAAGCACTTTTTTATTCCTTTGAGCTGAAAACCCTGGGATTATCAGGAGATCGAGTGGATTTATCCCATCCATGGCCAAGCTGAGTGGGGAGCATTGGAGTTTGATTATCAAAGTATTTTCTGACCCTTGGGGTCATTTTCTGGAGGTAAGCCTGCATGCTGGTTGGTGGAGGATCACAGTCACGTTGTGTGTTGTATGGAGCAGGGGTGTTGAGGAAAAAGTAACACCATCTACACATTTGGACTCTTTATAATGGACACTTGCTTTATTAATATTTAATTATATGTATAGTTTGATGAGATAGAATATGCACTTTTTCACCTTGTGAGGTTTGTGGTATTGTATCATAATTTTGGGCTTGTTTACACTTGCTTCAAAACATAGCATTGGACACGCTTTTTTAAGTCCCCATTCAGACTAGCGCGACTTGTCAGGCGACTTGTCAGCCTGACAAGTCGCGCTCGGTCGCTCGCCATTGATTAGCACAGGACCCATTCTAATAGGAGCGACACAAGTCGCTCCAACTTAGAAAAAGGGTCCTGTACTACTTTGGGGTGACCTTCCATTATGTGAAGTCCCTGCAAGTCGCGCCGAAGTCGCAGTGCACGCTGTGCACCGCAAATTCACAGGTCGCCCCTCGAAGTCGGATCGCGCCAGTCTGAATGGGCTGTAAAGCACTCTGAATGCCAATCAAAGCCCCGTCACTAAATAAAATGGTTGGCTTTCAGTCATGTTCACACGTTGTCTTTGCTTTTCTTCAAAAATTATACCCAATGTCACTTTAGTGGTGCTTCAAAGCATCTTCAAAGCCTCCATAAAAGTCTATGACAAAGCTTGCTTGAAGCACCTGCAGCTTTTGAGAGGCTTTTATTCAGCTTTAGCGGCACTGGAGGCTTTGTAGGTATAAGATATGAACACCAGTGCCGGGACAAGGTCATCTAGATCCCAGGGCGACCAGGCCAAACTGCGCCCCCTCCAAAGATGTATGAACGTTATGTCTCAGCAAACAAATTGAGCACTAATCTGCATGCTTGCCCCCTAAGAATAAATTCCTTCCAACAGTAATCTTTGCCCCCCCCCCATTCCTCCTCCCAGCTCAAATCCTCTCTCTCTCCCCAAATCACCTTAGTACAATTTCATCCCCCCCCCCCCCCAAAAAAAGCACTCTTCCTAGCACAAATCCTCTACTGCTCAAATTCCTCAAACATAATCCTCCCCCTCCCAAGTTTCCTCTCCTAGCACATATACCCCCCAATCAACCGTGCTAGAATAAATCCCCCCCCCCAAAAAAAAACTTTCAAGCCTCCTAGCACAAATTCCCTACCCCCCTCCCTACCATATCACCTCTTCTAGCACAAACCCCCCATAATCCCCCCCTCCTACCACAAATCCTCTTCCCCATCCCAACTCAATTCTTCACAAATCTCCCCAAATCCCCTCATAGCTCATCGAAGAGCCACAGAGGCATCAAAAAAAGCATGTAGAAGCTGTAGGAGCTTTAATGTGTGTTGAAGTCGAAGCGATTACAAGTGATTATAAGTGATTACACCCTCATAGGGTGTTAATTGTTCTTTTTACTGCTATATATTTATATGCACTTTTGATTATTCTATTTTTTGCTGCATTTTTATCTGGTGAGGTTACACCTCCGGAGGGTTTTCACTTTTTTGTATATTTTTTATCTATTCACTGATTATTGTGGTATCTGAATTATTTGTCACTGTTATACTCATTCAGGCACATTTGTGATCACAGATTGCTGATTCTGTCCGGGGTTATAACCACTGTAGGGTGTTCACTGCTAGGATCTGATTATTCGTTGTAGTAAGCAGTGCAGCACCAATTCATTTGTTATTTAAAGCAGTATTAACTATTTCACTGCCAAGCAGTTTTTGTAAAAAAAATTTTGCACACATGCTTAAAAAAATATCATTTTTTTGAAAGCAGATACCCTAGAGAATGAGAGTGGTAGTTCCAATACTTAAATTTAATACTTTACTACACAATTTCAGTAAAAATACACCAAGGTTAATTTAAGGCACAGAAAGCAATAATTACCCAATTTTTTTGTAAAAAAAAAAAAGTAAAAGATGAGGTTTTACAGAGTAAATACTCAACATGTCAAATCTTAAATTTACAGGCGCCCGTGAAATGGCGACAAACTTCAGTACCCTCTATTTTCCATAGACGACACTTTAAAAGCCCCTATATGTCACGGAGGACATGCATTATAAATATTGCTTTCACTTGGGTGTGCACTGTGATGTGTAACGTGTATCACAATCAACGATTTCATGCATAGGCCCCCCCCCCCCATGCTGTCAGGTCCATACGGCGTACGGACCCGGCAGCGAAAGAGTTAAACTCGAAAGTAATTATTTATTATATTTATATTGCAGCTTACCAAATCTAAGATGTAATGCCCCATACACACGTGCAGATTATCTGCAGACTTTTGTCTGCAGACTTACCAAAACCATATAATATGAGGTCAAACCTAAACACTTTCAATTTGTATGCAATCCGGCAGGCCCTTGCACTACATAGAAAAGGTAAGTCTGCAGACAAAAGTCTGCAGATAATCTGCACGTGTGTATGGGGCATTACAGCAGCATTCGTTGTCTGTTTTATAGGCTTTCTTTCTTGTATTTTCATCTGGTGATCTGGCCAGTAAATCTGTTTTTCAAAAGAACAAACTCTTTTGCAGATGAAAAGGTTACAGGGATGAGACAAACAATTCACCACTGACAGGGTTGCTTACGTTGATCAGTTTTGTTTAATCATGTAAAAACATTTATCCCAAAAGAGAAAAAACTATTTGCTGCAACTGTTTATAAAGTGTGAGCTGAAGTTTGGATTTACCAAAGGCTGAAGTTTTTGGCGATAAGCCTCATGCGATGCGATTTTAAGGTGGCATGCAGATGAATGGCATGGCAAATGTGCATTGTGCGATTTGTAATTCACACCTGGGCATTTTGAAATTGTGGGCAGAATCGCAGCAAATCTGCCTGCGATTCAAAAAGTCCAGGTGTGAATGCAGCATAATACAGGAAGTGTGTTACTGGCCAGATCACCAGGTGAAAACAAAAGAAACAAAGCCAAAAAAAAGAATGCTAATGCAGTCACCACATCTAATGATTGGTAAGCTGCAATATATTACAGTTTTATTACCGTTTTAAACACACCTGTTGTGTGCATTTACATTTGAAGGCTGGCAGATTCTACTCTTTACAGTTAAATTTGATTGCTTTTTTTGTGAAATTTAAAGGTGAATTTCCCCACAATGCAAATAACCACAGAGGGCACAGGTTCACTACAGCTAGATTCCAGAGATCTCTTCCATAGGTCACTGGGAGAGTACTACGTTAATGCCTCGTACACAGGATCAGATAACTGGACGATTTATCGTTCACATTATGTTGCATGATACTAATATCCAATTCAACAATGCGTACTAAACGTTTGATTTTTTTTTTTGTACGATTCTGGAAAAGCTTCCTGGCTGCGTAGCTACGTATAGGATAGTGCAAAACAAAAACAATGGCAGCCAGGCTTTTTCCGGGTTATTTTCGTGTTTCTGATCATGCATGATCTTTGTCTATCAATTTTTAGCGGATGCATACTGTACCGATAAAACGATTGTCGTTCGTTAGGCTATCGTACGAGAAAAGTTTTCGTGTTTGTCCCTTCAGATATTGTTGGACAAACTGTTGTGATCAGCTGACGAAAGCTGTGTACTAACAATCAATTATCGTGCAATCTATTCAAAAGCGTTTTTTTTTTTTTTTGTACGATTATCTGATCATGTGTATGAGGCATTAGTCATTGCTGTGTGACTTCCCCTCCCTCTCTCTACTTCCTTTATCTTCAGTTACATTCAATCCTACAAGACAGACAGACTTGAATTTGATTAATGACAATTCTTGGTACTGATATATTTTCTATCAGACTTTCTGTATGTGAGCGAGTGAGTGTTTATTTACAGCTCTGCGTTTGGTGTGCCATTAACAGTGTATTGGCACCTGCAGTAGATCGCAAAGACAGTGTGGTAAACACGCTGTTCCCACACCACATTCTGGTGTGAACTGGCCCTGAAAGTTGTGGAACTTTAAAAGGAGAGGGGTTAGGGCATGCAATACTCCAGAATGATTAGCATAGCAATTAAAGAACAATCTTCTTCTCCATAATTAACCGTGAATGTTGGTAAGTCTAACCCCCACAGCTTAAGGTCATGAGATAACTTTCTGAACAGGCTAAGGGCAGCTTCACACTGCCCCACTGTGCTTTTGCTAAAGCACAGCTAATCCACAGTTTTGGTGCGGATTCAGAAAGTGCACCAAAACTCCTGCATGCTAAAACTTTGGTGCCCTTTCTGAAACCGCAGGGCATGATAGAAGTCTACGGGAAATCGCAGCTAACCGGCACGAAACCCGTATGTTAGCTGTGCTTTGCTCAACGCATAGCAGGACCACGTGAAGCCAGCCTTAGACCTCCTAGGTGTGGACCATGAGGCAATTTTCTGAGAAGTCTAAGGCCCCTTTCACATGGGCTTTCCGATCCGGTCCGCTTGTCAGTTTTTCAGGCGAACTTAATGCTCCATGCACCCCCTATGGAGCAGCAGATGTCAACGGAGACATCTCTGCTGACACCCGCTGCTATCCGATCTGATCCTGTCTGTGAAATCCAGACGGATGGAAACCCTATTTTCCATCTGTCTGGAGGATCGGATTGGATAAGATCAGATGAAAACGGACAGGCAGTCCGTTCTCATCCAGTCTTCCATAGAGGAGAGCAGGGCTCTGACAGCTCCGTCTTTGCAAAGGAAGCGGAGACGGAGCTGTCATCCACCTGCTCAGCGGGGATTGGCTAATCGATCCCCGCTGAGCAAATCTGAGTCCGTCTGGCACACCGCCCATGTGAAAGGAGCCTAAGGCTTCACAGCTGGGGACCATGAGGCATGCCATGGGGCATAAAGCAAGCTGAGGCATCTGGTTGCCTTGCGCCTATGCACAACTACTGTTCTCCAATGTGATTTCCTGAACACTGCACAGTCACAGGAATAAATCTAGGGTCTTTAACAAGTCCGCAGGACACCTGCCACCTTCCTCTGGACACAACTCTATGAGTAAAAAAGCAACACCTCTCCAGACCAGATTCCCCTGTGGTGAGGTTCTGCAGTTAGCTGCAAGCAATGTCTATCAAGGCCCTCAGCTCTTACACAGCTGAGGCCTTTAAAGCAGCTGTACAGTCCATGGGATGCCGGAGGACACTAGCCCCTCTGACTCTGGAACCCTCCTGTGGAGAAGGAACCTTGCTCTCCAGTGTCTCAGTCAATTTATCGCCATTTCAGCCTACTGGGCATTGGCTGGAACCTGATAAATATTCATGCTGGTTATTTTGACTCTCCCGCTCTGGAAGCATCTTTCAGAGTCAGGGGCAATAAATCAAACCCACAGTGTGTGAAACTCCTGAGCATACCAGGCCAAACAAATACTGCTCCATTGATTACAGAAGGAGCCAAAACTAAATTTTTCTTTCGTTCATTGATGGACACAGCTCTTGATCTTCATAACCATTGGGCTTTACTGCCCCCTACAGGAGTAGGACACTAGGCAAAAAACGAATCAGCCTACGCCTATGGGCAGTCCTAGGGGGGTATACTTTCTCTCTCTGCAATAGATTTTTTTTTTTGCCTAGTCAGGAGTAAGGACCTAGTTCCTTGCTGGGATCTATGGTCCTGGCAAATTTTTTCTTTTTAGATAGAAATTTTTTCTCCTGTCTTTTTCCTGTAAGATCTACAATCAACTGCCGGACTGGGCAACGGGCTGGATAATCTAGATCCAGTCGTCACCCCAGTCTGGCCAGCGAGCTCGAGCAGACCTCAGCTCTGCGCTAGGTCGGCCGCGCCATAGCCCCACTGGACGAGGTCTGGAGGCCTCGCGAGGTCACATACGACCAGGTCCCAGCCCGAGTTGCAGTGTTCCACCTGGCCAACAGTCTCCCATTTCCATGGCAAGGGGTTCTGCCTGTAGTGGTGCCCGCCTGGTTCCTGGTATGGTCAGTAGCTGTCCCACCCTCTCCCAATGGAGGGTTTTGGGGTGGATGTGGTTCCCTCCTTGAGACGGTCGGACCCCCGGGTTTCCAACCTTCCCGTCAGGCACCCCCCTTTCATCTGTCCTCCATCCTACCCCCCCCTTCTCTTATGCTGGGGCTGTGTGGGTGGTCTGGTCCACCTCCTGGGGTGGGGGCAGGGTTCTAGGCTGGCGATGGGAGCCAGGGGGGTGCATTGCCGGTGACCAGATGATCGGCTGTGCAGGAGGATTGTATCTGGTGGGGGCTCCGGTCAGGGAACCCTGTCCTGCCTGGGCCTGTCCTTAAGGCCCAGGGATCCCTCCTGGGAGCCTTATGGTGCTGCATGGGGCCGCCATTTCGCTGTAACCTTATGTTTTTCTATGCACAGCGGCCATGTTTCTGTAGTCTGGCGGCCATTTTGTGGTGGTTTGCCATTAAAAATAGCGGCAGCCATGACAGTGGAGCCCTGTGGGCAGCAATTTCAGTGGTGGGAGCCCCTCCTTATTCCCTGGTGCTGACTCCTGGATCTTTTCACTTCCTGATCGCCGCACGTTAAGTGCAGATTATCCTGGTGGCTGCAGGTGCCTGTTTCTGCTGGGCGGTGAGTCTGGTGGGGTTCTCTCCCTCTCTACTGAGGATCGCTTGATGCTTTGTGCCTGGCGACTGGGGGTGCTGCCAGAGCGGTGGGGGTTGTCCCTTTACAGTGTTGTACACTTTTTGTGGGGTCCCCCTGGTGACTCAGAGTCTTTAGAGCACATCTCCCCACCTGATCCCCTCTCTGAGGGCCCAACCAACCATCGATACACTAACAGCGGTCCTGAAGTCCTTTGTGTCCCGGATGGAGGTGGCTGTCGGGCAACGGGCTAGCAAAAAGCGCCCCCTGCCTTCCTCTGTCTCATCAGATCCTGAATCTAATTTGGCTGCCACAGACGTGGGTCACCCTGCTGGGTTTGCTACTATGCGCCCGGAATTCTCAGATAGTGAGGATGATTCCTCCACATCTGCAACTGTGCACGAAAAGGCGCTGGTGGAAGCACTAATTGTATTTTTGCATGAGACCTTGCAGATGGAGGATGCAGCTGCAGCTGTGCTGCGACGGAGGTGCAGGTTCCCTTTGGCATTCACAAGCCTTCTAGAGCGGCAAAGATGTTTCATTCCCCCCCATTTTGACAGAACTGTCGCTAAAGAGTGGGGACGACCAAAGCATCCCCTTGGGGTCCCTAAGCGATTTACTAAGCGTTACCCCTATGAGTAGTCCCTTATTAAGAAGTGGACTGTTCCACCAGTGGTGGACCCTTCGGTTTCCAGATTGACCAAGGCAACCATGATTCCGGTTGAAGAGTCCCCTGCCTTAAAGTATCCATCTGACAGGTGGACGGAGGCTGTGGCCCGCAATATGTACACTCTGGCTCGTTCGGCACTGAGGCTGGTATTCACTATTGCCCTGGTGTCGCAAACTCTGATCGAGTGGGTTAAGCTTTTACGCCGTTTATAAAAGAAAGGAAAGACCCCCTAAAAAGGATGGGACTTTAAAGGTAACTAGTAAGGATCTCTCTTGAGAAAGATAGAATTAGGTAAAATATACAATTTATTAGAACAGTTGTGATTGTAAAAAGGATCATTATATATATATATATATCCCCCTTTGGACAATATGAGTGGCTCCAAATATCTGCGGGTATGTGAACACCTACCGAGTGGTATTCTGTGTATTTTTCTTTTCCTTTCTTTTACCCCCTTTTTTTATTTATTTCTCCTTTATTGTTTTTTTTTTTTCTCTTCTCTGGAAATGTTATTTTGGTATATTTACAACTAACCAAATAAGTGACATTACCTCATAAGATGAAATAATATGTTGTCGCAACTGCAAGAAATTTTGATATGGATGATGTGATATACAAAGTGTATGTTATTATATTTTGTCCTGTTTTCTTGGATTTATTTGTGGCATATGATTATGCTTTCCAGGAAGACATGCAGATTCCCTGAGGAAGACTCTGGTATTACACAATTTTGAAACGCGTTGGATTCTGCTATGCATCTGCAATTATATTGTATCGTATTCTGAATGTATCATTATTAATTTGATTGATCCTTTTTACAATCACAACTGTTCTAATAAATTGTATATTTTACCTAATTCTATCTTTCTCAAGAGAGATCCTTACTAGTTACCTTTAAAGTCCCACCCTTTTTAGGGGGTCTTTCCTTTCTTTTATAAACTTATCAAGGGATTATGGTAACACATTATCTGAGAATCACCTACATACCTGTCTAAAGCTTTTACGCCGTGACCTGGAGGGAGAACTGCTCTCCCCTGCCCATGCTGAGCTGGCAGACCAGCTGGTCCAGGGGCTGCAGTTTATCTGTGAAGCCTCTTTGGATGTGGCTCCCCTAGTGGCTCGGCTGTTTCAACAGTGGTCCTTTGATGTGTTTTTCGGCTTAAATGCTGGTCTGCGGACCAGACTTCTAAAAAGGCCTTGACAGATCTCCCCTTTCAAAGGGATCGCCTGTTTGGGGCTACCCTGAAAAAGGTCTCACAGGGGGAAAGACTACTTTTCTTCAGCAGGCTAGCAAGGGCAAGGAACCTCGTCGTAGACACAGGCCCTCCTTCTCGGCACATAAGATGTTTTTCATCCCTCAGGGGCAACTGACAAGGGCTCGAAGCCTTTCAGGGCCTCCTCTGGAGGAACCAAACGAACCTGGTCTGGCAAGCCGAGAGCGGGCTTCTCCAGAACCGTGGACAAGACTCCTTCAGCATTAAGGTGCACCCTCACCCGGGGGTGAGGGGATGTCTTTGTTGGTTTCCGGATCCGTGGACTTCCCTGGTACAAGACAAGTGGGTCCACAAAATCATTCTGTCCGGCTACAAGATCGAGTTTCACTCTTGTCCCCCGGCAAGGTTCATTCCTTTCAACTTGCGCCTGTCCCCAGACCGTTTACAGCGTCTGTTTGAGGCAGTACAAGATCTGTTGCTTCAAGAGATTGTCCCAGTTCTGACTTCGGAATGTTTTCAGGGTTTTTACTTAAACCTGTTTACAGTTCCCAGGAAGGAAGGCAAGGTGCGTCCAATCCTGGACCTCAAGGCGCTAAACTACTTTGTGTGGGTGCAGAAGTTCAGGATGGAGTCTATTCACACGGTGGTGGCATTCCTGCATCAGGGGGATTTTTTTGCCTCTATGCTTACCTTCACATTCCAATATGTGCCAGTCACCAGCACTTCCTCCGCTTTGCTGTGGAAGAGAAGCATTATCAGTTTTTGACGTTACCCTTTGGTCTCGCCTCTGCTCCTTGGGTCTTCACAAAAGTGTTAGCCCTGGTGATAGCATTGTAACACCAACGGGGGATTGCAGTACTGGGCTACTTGGATGACTTCCTTCTGTGAGCGGAGTCTCCTACTGCTCTGGTGGAAAACCTGGAAATCACCATACGAAATCTGAGGGAGTTTGGCCGGATTCTCAATTTTCAGAAGTCTGCTCTGGTTCTTTCCACAAAGCTGGACTATCTGGGTCTGGCTCTGGACTTGGCCTTAGCCAGAGTGTTTCTGCCTCTGGACAGGGGGTGCTGGGCCTGATGGTGTCTATCTTATATTTTCGTACATTAAAATAAAGTTTTCTTTTAATTTTTTTTTGTTACATGTACTCTTGTGGAGGGATCTGGGGGTCTAAAAGACCCCAAACCCCTCCGCTGCACTTAAAAGCATTCAATACACCAAGTTTGGCTGTTTTGAATGCTGTAATTTTTTTGAATTTGGCCCCCGAGTACCCCATGACATCACTTCCGGGTTTTTACATGGAGACCCGATCAGAGCCGAATGAGGCTTTCATCAGGTCTTCTCTTCGACGGCTATGCAGGCTGGTTGCCTGGGTCTCAAGGTGGGATGGGAGGCCCGGGCGAGCCACGTAAGGCGGAGAGAGGGGGGGAACGTCCCCTCCCGCTCCTTGTAATGAAAGCTGTCATTACAAGACAGCGGACCATTGGCTATGGAAGCTGGTACTCTAGCTGCAGGCAACACTCCGGTAAAAGCCCTTTCCAAAATATCGGCAATATCGGTCACCTTCGTGGCCGATTCCGCTATATCGGGGAAAGTGATCGGCCCTCAAAAAATATTGGCTTTTCCAATAATAGGTCAATCTCTAGTTTGCACAGTTACATACGAAGTCCCTGCAAAGGGAAAGTCTGGCCAAATGGGACAAGACTCCGCAGTTTCTGGATAATCAGATCCGCCTGAGTCGGGGAACGACGGAGTCCCTGATATGGTGGCTTCGTTCTCCGGCGCTTCGGCTAGCTCTAGGCAAATCCTTCCTGCCCTTGTATTGGACAGTGGTCACCACAGATGCCAGCCTGTACGGCTGGAGAGGCGTCCTCAGAAAAAGTTCTGCTCAGGGGATCTGGACACTGGAAGAGCCCAGACTACTGGTCAATGTCTTGGAACTCCAATAAATCAGACTGTGCCTGGACCATTGGACAGATCGTCTTCAGGGATGTCCAGTGCATATTAAATTGGACAATGCCACTACCGTGGCTTATGTTAATCACCAAGGGAGCGCAAAAAGTGACCTGGTGGCTCTGGAGGTAGCAGGCATTCTAAGGTGGGCAGAATGGTTCATTCTAGCCCTCTCTGCCGTACACATTCCCGGGGTGGAAAACTGTCAGGCGGATTACCTCAGTCGGCAGGCGGTGGACCAAGGGGAGTGGACCCTTCATTCAGAGGTGTTTCATCAGTTGTGTCTCCGGGGGAGCATCCCTGAGATGGATCTGTTAGCTCAACAGAAAGGTGCAGAGGTTTGTGGCTCGGTCAAGGGATCCTCTGGCGGATGCCACAGATGTGCCGGTGGGTCGGTCAGTATCATCCGATTTATGCCTTCCCTCCTCTCAAACTTCTGCCAAGACTTCTACGCAGGATCGAGGCAGGGGTCTGGTTATCTTAGTGGCTCCGGACTGGCCTCGCCGGGCTTTGCACGCTGATCTGGTGCAGCTTGTCGCCAATGTTCCTTGGAAGCTTCCTCTCAGGGAGGATCTGCTGTCTAAAGGACCAATCTTTCATCCTGCTTTACAGTCATTGGCTTTGATGGCTTGGCAAACTCCAGGTGCTGATGGATAGAGGTATATCTGAGTCAGTGATTCCAATGCTGTTAAAAGCTAAGAAATCTACTTTTAGGAAGATCTACCATCGTACATGGAAGAAGTACATTGCGTGATGTGAGTCTTTTGAGGTTCATCCTCGCTCCTTCTTGGTGGCTCGGATCTTGAGCTTCCTTCGCGAAGGGGGGGGGATGAACAGAAATTGTCCTTCAAGTACCATCAAGAGCCAGGTGTTCTTCTTCCAACGACCCTTGGCCACACACTCCCTGGTGCGTACCTTTCTTCAGGGTGTTCGACATTTGGTTCCTCCAGTGCAGTCTCCTTTGCCGCCTTGTGATCTCAATTTGGTGCTTTCGGTCCTCCAGAAGCCTCCCTTTGAGAACCTTCAGGAGATTCCCTTGCTTACGCTGTCTCAGAAGGTGGCTTTTTTGGTGGCTATCACCTCTACGCACAGGGTGTCAGAACTGGCGGCGTTATCCTGTCGTTCACCTTACTTGGTGATTCACAGAGATAAGGTGGTTCTTCGCCCCTGTCCATCGTTCCTCCCAAAGGTTGTCTCTGATTTTGAATAAAGACATGTGTTGCCTTTACTGTGTCCCAGGCCAAAACATACAAAGGAAATTGCGTTGCATGCCTTGGATGTGGTCAGGGCAATTAGGGTGTACCTGGCAGCTACAGAGTCTTTTAGGAAGTCAGACTCACTATTTGTGCTCACGGATGGGCCTTGGAAAGGGTTGTCCGCTTCCTCTGCGACCATTTCCACATGGATCAGGCAGACAGTTATCAGGCCTATTCCATCAGGGGTCAGGCTCCTCCTTTCCCTGTCAGGGCGCACTCTACTCTACTCGGGCAGTTAGTGCCTCCTAGGCCTTCCGTCATCAAGAGTCAGTGACGCAGGTTTGTAAGGCGGCCACCTGGTCGTCGGTGCACACTTTCACAAAGTTCTATAAAGTGGATGTGTTGGCATTTGAGAATGCTTCTTTTGGCCGCAAGGTTTTGCAGCCTGCTGTTTAGAGGACCTGATCCTCTTTGAGGGTGTATTGGGTTTTTCATGTGGGCTCCAGTTATTTTGGTTGAGCTCCTGTTGCCTGGTTGGCTACTGTTTAGCCTTGGACATTTTTTTGCTGTTCCCATCCCTCATGTTTAACACTGCTTTGGGACGTCCCAATGGTTATGAAGATCAGGAGCTGTGTCTGTCAATGAACAAAAGAGAAAATGGGATTTTTGACTTACCGTAAAATCCATTTCTCTGATGTTCATTGACGGACACAGCACCCACCCCTCGGTAGAGTTGTAATTCTTCTGACACTGCTTGTAACAAAACTGAGTACCTATTGCAGAGAGAGGGAGTATACCCCCTGGGACTGCCCACAGGCATAGCTAGATTCTTTTTCTGCCTAGTGTCCTGCTCCTGTAGGGGGCTGTATAACCCAATGGTTATGAAGATCAGTAGCTGTGTCCGTCAATAAACATCAGAGAAATGGATTTTACAGTAAGTCAAAAATCCCATTTTACTTAGCTAGGAGGGTGCTAAATCAATATGAGAGTTTACTTGTAGGGTTTAGATCTATTTTCTGGCATCAAAAATTCAGCAAACGATCACATCCAGCATAGGTGTCATTGCTAAAACATTTCAGAAGTTAAAAATATTTTTGCAAAAGCTATTAGTGCGAAAATGTGTATGCCATGCTGAAAAAAAGCTATGCCATTTTTAACCACTTGCCGACTGCTCACAGTATATTTACTGCAGCAGTCAGCCCCTCACAGGCAGAGCGACGTAGGTCTACGTCGCTAGCCTGTGAGGGTCTCAGGAGCGAGCACGCGCCGTCGGAGGCACGCTCCCGCACGGTCACGGACCCCCCCCCCGCGCGTGTGACCGGCGGACCCGATCGTCCGCCGGTCACTCATGATCGTCGGTAGAGAGGGAGAAAGTCAGGCGTCTAATGTAAACAAGCCGCCTGTCATTCTCCCCGGTGTATGAATGATGATCATACGGTTCTACTATGTAGAACCGTTGATCACTGTTCATACATCTCAAGCCACAGCCAAGTTAGAATCACGCCCCTAGGGACATACATAGCCCCTCCCTCTAAAAAAAGTTAACCCCTTCACTGCCAGTGTAATTTTACAGTAACAGTTCATATTTATAGCACTGATTACTGTAGAAATGTCACTGGTAACCCAAAAAGTGTCAAAAATGTCAGTCAAGGTTCCGATCTGTCCGCCGCAATGTCGCAGTACCGCAAAAAAAATCGCAGATCGCCGCCATTACGCGTTAAAAAAAAAACAACAACAAAAATGACAAAAATCTTTCCCTTTGTTAGTAAACGCGATAACTTTTGCGCAAACCAATCAAAATACGCTTTTTGCGATTTTTTTTTTTACCAAACATATGTAGCATAAAACAAATTGGCCGAAAATGTTAAAAAATTTAGATTTTTACATTTTTTTGGGGGAATTTCATATAAAAAAATGTTGTTTTTGCAAAATTGACGCTCTTTTTTTGTTTATAGCGCATGATCAAAAAATTGCACAGGTGATCAAATACCACCAAAAGAAAGCTCTGTTTGTGGGAAAAAAAGGACGCCAAATTCGTTTAGGTACAGCGTCGCACGACCGTGCAATAGTCCGCTAAAGTCACGCAGTGCCGAATCGCAAAATAGGCCCTGGTCAGGAAGGGGGTAAGTGGTTAAGAAAAGAACATACCACTTTAGAATGCCCTCGCAGGAAGAATGCTGAAACAATTGCCCTAATGATGGATGACACATGCTTCATTCCAGTTTCATTTTGACTATTCCACAAACAAGTTTGTATCTGAAGGACATATTGCTTTTGTATGTCTGTCATCAAATGGTTATGTGTAATTTCATTATTCATTCTACAATTGGAGGCTCTAATGTAATAAATACTGTATTTCTGGAAGTTGAAATGAGTATGTTAATAATCATTATTCATAATTACTATCATTATTTTCAACATTCCTCGCCAAAATCTAAAAAGAAGAAGTTTTATAAGGAAATGTAAAGAGCAAAACTAAAGAGGGAAGTGCCATAACTCATGCCAACCAGATATCAGTTTGCTGAATTCCGATTACTAAAGCCATGTCCCTGTCTGGTCATTTCTGAATGATCCCTAATTGTTGCAACACTTTGTCCTACTGAAAAAACCCAAAGGGAGGATTTGCTACCCATACTACTGATGGACAAGGAATTCTACCGGAAAGTGTAGCTTTCATGTTGTCTGGTCAAACACAAGAGGTTTTAAAATTGATGGCAATTGGTCAAATAGAGCATATCAATGATATTACTTGGTAACCTGGTAAAGTGTACATGCCAACCATATCCCCACTCTAAACTATCCCTCCAAGGTGAGGTAACCTCTCTTTGGGCAGCTATCACGGGAATAAGTATCCCAAATTAAATATTTACCCTCTATGCCTATTTTTGTGGCAGCCCAAAACTTGGGATTTTCTCCCACTATCCATTTCCATGACAGTAGTCACCAGGACAAATACTGAAACTCACTTGCAGGGAAACTGGTTCCAATGTAAAACTGATGGCTAACAACTCCTCAGCACTCTTTCCAAAACTGGTTTTGATAGAGTGTGTAGGTTTTGATGCATGTTCATCAGTGTCATTTAGTTAATAAACGAGTGTATATAATTTTGATTTCTAGATAGTAGGCATTTTCCAGTAATTATCAGTGGTTGTTATTCACAAATGATAAAAATGTTTTTGCCACATTTGCTTCTGGTTTAGACTATAAGCAGCTGTGCAAACAATGTAAAGTCATGTTCTGTTGACACCATCAAGAAGCCCACCATGTGCAATGAAATTCATTCACATCTGCAGCACATGCTTGTAGACAGGAAAAGGGAAAAGTTAAAACAGTATTGTCTAATAGAAAAAAGGCTATTGTTTATATTACATATTGCTTTAGCAAACTACATATCACCCAGTTAGGTAAATTTATTAAATATACATATATATTTCAAAGAAAAATTCAAAGCTACCTGAATTTCCAAAGGCTTTGTTTTGTAGAGTATTTTTCTAAGGATAATAAAAAACAACTTTGAAAAGAAAAATCAGAGCTACCATTGCAGTGGGGTTTCCCCCATACTACAAGGGTTAAATAAGTGAATATAAATAATAATTTATAAATAATAATTTATAATTTATTTATAAATATAAATAAATAAGTGAATATAAAATAAACTCGCGCCAAAACAATAATTTAAATGTGGATAAATATAGAACTGCTGCTGTTTCAAACCACCCCATAGGTCATACAATATGTATAAAAAATAATCGCAAAATTATGCGATCAACAGCGCATGTTCAAAACATAAATGTTGCATCAAATGTTATACAGTGTAAACAACCACTTATGATAGTAATGATATTCTTTTTTTTTTTGTTTACAAACTTTTATTCAGGGTAAAAAGGGCAGTACAATTTGAAAAATACAAATACATTGATGTATTGTGAGATAAAAAAACAAATGGATAGATCAAACGTATTAAAGGGTAAGGCAGCAACTCGTGAGTATATGGTGATATATATATATATACGTACATTGATAAAAGATACATATATGAATAACAAGGAGGTTATCTATCAGTATTAGACCTAGTATCAAAGGAGAGAGTGGAGAGGACTCTTTCTAACCATCCAAGTTCTAAAGAGGATCTCTGAGTGGTTAAACCAAGGATTCCATTTTTTTGTTGTAAAACTTTATAGAGTTATACAAAGTATGGAAAATCTTTTCTACAAGACAGACAGTATTCAGTCTCGCTTTCATCTGAGTGATAGGAACCGTTGGAGATTTCCAGTGTGAAGCTATAAGCAATAATATTGAGACTCTGATTGTATGAATCAATCTCATTTGGGGAATTGATAATTGTGGGATATTACTAAACAATAGACAGTTTGTCATTGTGAGGTTTATCTGATTGTCTGAGATGGTGGATGCAAAATTTGATAATTGGTTCCAAATATGATGTCATGGACTTGCAATAGTGTTTGGCAGCTTACCTGCTCCTTCATGTCTGCATTAGAGGCCAGACTCCCCTTCTGGCTCCTTTTTATCATCTCTCCTTCCTGTTCAGCCCCACACCAGGCCATTCCAGGAAGTCTATATTAACCAGTGCACTGCAGGTCTGCTTTGCTGTTCAACAGTGTTTGTTAGTTGTTTCCTGTCTGCCATGTGCTTGATCTACCGTTCTGTGTACCGACATTGGCTTGTCTCTGACTACTCATGTTTGCCTGTGACCCTGACCTTTGGCCTGTTTCTTGGTTACCCTCGTCTGCCTGTTGTCCCGACATCGGCTTACCCATCACTATCCCTTGTGTCCTGAGTGGCTGCTTCCCCTCTCTCCCTATGGAGCGTGACCCGGGGGACCCCAGGGGCCGCGACCTGGGCCCAGCTGCAGCCAAGTCCATCCTCACCACTGGAGGCTCTGGTGAAGACCTGCTGGGTCTTAGACTCCGCGCCCTGGGGAATCTTGGGCTCACGTTCCCGTCCTTTCGCAGCAGTCAGCTACTGGGTTCACTACCTTGCGGTGCATCCCTGCCTCCAATAGGGTGCAGTCATCACCTGGCCACAGGTGACCTGACATATGAGACTTTATCACAAGTCCAGAAAATATGTAAAAAGGAGCCTGGAACTGGGCATCCCCTAAAGCAAGCTGAGGGGAACGATGGGAACATGGCATTTAATTTTGTGGGGGTGTAATACCATCTAGTGAAGAGTTTAATTGCGGTGTCTCTAAATGATAGGGATCTAGTGCATTTACAAAGATTGGTGATGCTATCAAGCCAGTCTTCTGTGGAATATATACATTCTGCCTCCCATTTCAGCATGTAGGGAAGCTTTTCTTGAGAGTTTGCTCTTAAAAGATTGCCATAAATTGCCATAGATAGTAATGATATTCTTAACCACTTTAAGACCGGAAGGATTTGCCCCCTTCCTGACCAGGCCCTATTTTGCGATTTGGCACTGCGTTACTTTAATGGACAATTGCGGTAAATTTTTTTGCGTAATTTTTTGAAGGAGTGTGTTCAGAAGGTGGAAGATTGAAAGGAATTTGCACAGTGTTTAATGCTGGGCTTTTTTATGGGACCTGTTATTGCAGAATTTTTTAATAACATTACAGTATTGCATGATTTTTTACCATTAATATTTATTAATGTTCATACACATATTTTTATATTTGCACTGAGCACTTTAAGAATAGCATTACTATCATAAGTGGTTGTTTACACCGTATAACATTTGATGCAAAATGTATGCTTTGAACATGCGCTGTTGATCGCATAATTTTTAGATTATTTGTTATACACAAGGGTTAAATGTCTGTTTTGTCTAGGGTACTATTAAAAAGCAGTTTCACTTACCTTATTCTTTGCCCCCCTTAGGCTTCCCCCAGAGCTACTTCTCCTTACTGCTCTGCCAATCTGTCAAACACTGATGTTACATGTACAGTATTATGCAGGACCAGCAATCCTGCATTGTAAGTGGGGACACTGAGGACCTTACCACAACCTGGGGAGTTGGAGGGAAGAGGAGAGGGACAGCTGCTGGGGCCACAAGGGATAAGGTAAGTGAAATGTATTTTTAGGGATACCCTAGCCAAAACAATTTATTTAACCTTTGCAATGCCAGGGGAGCCCCATTACAAAAGTAGTTTTGACATTTCCCTGGAGCCCTCTCTTTGTTTTCCTTATAGGCTTAAATGCTTTGGATGGTTTGTCACAATGGAAAAACTGGATTTTTGACTTACCGTAAAATCCATTTCTCTTAAGTTCATTGAAGGACACAGTCTCTGATGCATATCAGTAGGGTTATACTGCCCCCTACAGGAGTAGGACACTAGACAGAAAAAAAGTTCTCGCTATGCCTATGGGCAGTCCCAGAGGGTACACCCTCTCTCTTCCTGCATAGGATGTCAGTTTTGTATCAAAGCAGTGTCAGAGAAGTAATACCAACCCATCTCAAAATAGAGGGGCGGGTACTGCGTCCGTCAATGAACTTAAGAGAAAAGGATTTTTTACAGTAAGTCAAAAATCCAGTTTTCTCTATCGTTCATTGACGGATGCAGTCTCTGATGCATATCAGTAGGGACATCCCAAAGCAGTGCCATAAAATGAGGGATGGAAACAGCAGAAAAAAACAAGTCCCCAAGGCTAAACATAGCCAACCAGGCAATATAGGACTCATCAGAACAACAAGATGAGGCCCATCTGAAAAAAACAGTAAACATCCTCAAGAAAGGCCCTTAAAAAGCAGCCTGCAAAGCTTTGCGGCCAAAAGAGGCATCAGTAGATGCCAGCACATCCACCTTATAAAATTTGGTAAAGGTGTGAACAGATCACCAGGTAGCCACCTTGCAAACCTGAACCACAGATGGCTGATGGCGAAAAGCCAAGGAAGCACTAAGGGCCTGAGTAGAATGCGCCTTAACAGGGAAAGGTGGAACCTGACCCATAATTGAAGAAGCCTGCACAACTGTCTGTCTGATCCATTTGGAAATAGTTGCAGGAGACGCAGGCAGCCCTTTCTTTGGACCATCCATGAGTACAAAGAGCGAATCTGACTTTCAAAAAGACTTCATAGTTGCCAAGTACACCCTGATTGCCCAAACCACATCCAAAGTATGCAGTGCGAATTCCTTAGGATGTTTTGGCTTAGGACACAAAGAAGTTAACATGATGTCCTCATTTAAGTGAAAACGACCTTCGGAAGGAAGGACGGATCCGGACGAAGTACCACTTTATCCCTGTGAACCACCAGTTCCGACACCCCGCGTGCAGAAATAATAGCCACCAAGAAAGCCACCTTCTGGGATAAGGTAAGCAGCAGAATCTCCCGAATACTTTTAAAAGGAGGTTTCTGAAGAACCGACAGCACCAAATGAAGGTTCCAAGGTGGCAATGGAGGTCACACTGAAGGTACAAAGTGTCGCACCCCCTGAATGAAGTTACGCACCAGGGAATGGGTGGCCAATGGCCTTTGGAAAAAAATTGCCAAGGCCGAAACTTTATCCTTAAAAGTACTCAAGGCCATCTTTTGATCAACTCTACGTTGAAGGAAAGCCAATATCCGAGCCACCGAGTAACAGTGAGGGGGAGCCCCAAGAGACTCAAACCACGCAATATACAACTTCCACGTACGTTGATCAATCTTCCTAGAAGGTGCTTTCCTTGCTTTAAGCAGAGTGGGAATCATTGAATCAGACAATCCCCCGTCCTTCAGCACCTGGCTTTCAACAGCCAAGCCGTCAAAGCCAGCGACCGTAAAGTAGGATGGAAGATTGGCCCTTGAGACAGTAAATCCTCCCTGAGAGGAAGTCTCCAAGGAGCATCTGTGACTAGCTTGACCAGGTCGGCGTACCAAGCTCGGCTAGGCTAGTCCAGAGCCACAAGAATGACCGGAATCCCTTCCGCCTCGATCCTACAAAGAAGTCTTGGCAGCAACTTGAGAGGATGAAAGGCATACATCAGCTGATACTGACAGTCTTGAGACTGGAGGGTCCACCGTAGGTGGCACAGTCCACTTCTTTATCAGGGACTCCTCAAAATGGTAGCATCTAGCAATCTGCTTAGGCACCCCAGGGGAACGCTTTGGACGGTCCCATTCTTTTTTGAGCATGTTGTCAAAATATGTGGGAAAGGGAAAAACCTTTGCTGCTCTGGATGGCTTGTGAGTGGCAAACGTAACCTGCGCCCCAGTCACAGCAGCAGTTGTGTCCTCCAATTTCAGGGTCTCACGCACAGATACAACCAGTGCATCCACGAGCGCCTTATCTTGCGTGGCAGTGGAGGTAGAAATTAGGGATGCACCGATCCGACTTTTTTGGACCCGATACCGATATCTGGCGTTGTGAAATGGCCGATACCGATACCGGAACCGATCCGGAGCTACACAAAAAGCAAGCGGATGCAGTACAGAGCAAAGCCGCTGCTTCATGTGTACGGTTCCTCCATTCACAGGCGGAGTGCATCTGATATCACTCCGCCTGTGAGCTGGACCTATATAGGAAGTAGCGGCTCCCATCCCATACTACTACTGCACCAAGTAAGGGATGACTGAGCCGTTACCAAGCGAAAACCGAATAGGCCATATCGGCGCCGATATCTGATCCGAATATCAGATCAGTGCATCCCTAGTAGAAATGTCATCTTCACTGTCAGGAGACAGGGCGCGAGGTAGCAGACCCGGCAGGGAGACCCGCGTCTGCGGTGGCTGAGTCAGACTCAGAATCTGGGACATCAGATGAGGCAGGGGTATGCGGAGGTCGTTTCTTAGCACCTCTCCCTTTAAAGGCTACCTCCACCCGGGAAACAAACAATTCCAGGACTGCTAAAATGGCATCTGTAGACAGCTTGGGTCCAGAAGGCCCTGCGGTCTCCTTGAGGGGGTCACATGGGGAAAAATGTTCTGTAGGGTCCATGTTGCACCAGGGGAACCCGTCAGCCGAAGTTGAAAGCGTTTTTAAAAAGGTGTCCCACCGCGCCACAGCGCCCCCTGGAGGTCAGGCAAAGCGCACTGGAGACCCCCAGCAGAGAGAGAGAGAGAGACCCCCAGACTTAGTGTACCAAAGATGCACCAGGAGGCCCAGAATGGCTGCACAGCACGTGTCAGCAGCAATCTCCATCCAAAAGGGGAGGATCTGAAGAGCAGCCCAAAGTATAGGGAGGGGCTCCACCCAAAAAAAACGCCTTCAGGAACTCCCATCCTGATTCTTATAAGAAAAGCCACCGCAAGATGGTCGTGCTGGGTGTACCAAGATGGCCACCGATCTCCTCAGCACACGAGGCTACAAAAAAATGGCGGCCCCGCACGGCCTGCAGAGCAACTGAGGACCCTCATGGGGACCCCCCAGACTACAGAACGGGATAGATTGGAAGGTGGGCCCTAAAGTGACAGGTAGAGACTCCCCACGCACGATAGTTCGTCCATCGCCGGCGGCGCCCCCCCCCCCTGCATGCCCCCGGGAGTAGGCCCAATAGCCCCCAGCAGTGAGGGGGGGGAAGAGGGGCGGGTAGGTGGGGGGTGCGCAACAGGACAGAGGGAAACCGGGGATTGTGAGGGTCCAACCGTCCGAGGGAAGGGTCCGCTTCCACCCCAAAATCCGCCAGGGGAAGAGGGGGGAACATTTACTCACATATACCGGAACAGGCGGGCGCCATCTCCTGACAGAACCCCTCTCCGCCGAAGTGGGGGGGCTGTCAGCCAAATAGGAACGCTGCGACTCGGGCCTAGAATGTGGATCTTAAAGTGAAACACCAGCCAAAAAATTATTTTCTTTAGTGTTGGATAATTTTGGTATGAGATAGAACCAGGGATGAGGTCAGACGTGTACATGTCCTTTGCATATGGGGGGAATGCCTTTGCCTCTTATGATGGGGTTTCCACTTCCCGGTGGAATAGCTCAGGTAGGTTAGGCCTCGTGTTCGGACGCACCTGAGCTCATCCCTAGTCACATTTTTATGCTGTCAAATTTAGGGAGAACCACCTGGTGACCTTGGTCAATGAGGTACAAAGTAGGGGAAATCTGACAGCAACTACTGGAACAGGAGGTGGGGGGTGGGGATATTTCAGATTATAGGAAACAACACCTGTTCTAGTGCCAGCTGCTAAAGTTGGGATCTCCCCTCACTTTAGGTAGAGATCCATTAAATTGCTGTATTAGGGCAGAAAGTGAGGAGTAAATATGTCAGTGAGGATACAGACAGCATTAAGAAACTGCCAGAGAATGTAATCTTTCCCCTTTATATCCAAAACGAGGAAACAAACTTTAAAGCTGAACTCCAGGCAAAGAGCTAAATATACAGATGCAATACATACAGTATACAGTATATGGGAGTTGTTATGTCTATCAAGGATTTGTATTTTGGGAAAGGCTTACTAAACCCAGGACCCTGCAGTCACTATATCTGGTCTCCCACAGTACACAGAACATGGAAATGCAATTATTTTTATAAATATAAACTGCTAAATATCTTTTCTCATCAGCAGTATATAGCAGTCTTGTGACTTCTGTTGGTGTCTGGTAAAGCTTGTAGGAGGAGTTTTCATTCTCCTCTGACTGTCCTATGAGGCTGCAGGATCCCTGAACCTCTGTCGGAACAGTGCTTATTGGCCCTGTGCTGATCACATGTACCCTCCGCAATACACACTAAACTGAGCATGTGCTCAGGAGATGGTTTGGGGACTGTGGAAGAAGGGGAGGAACAGAGAAGACAGGATCAAACAGCCTTTTCACACAATGTGGAGGATTACCTCTTATGTTCCACAGTGAGTATAACAAGCATGCTTTACTGCATATACAGACAGATTTTACTTTTGTGGGTTTAGTAACACTAATATAACTAGTTCTTGTCCCAGCCTTAGCTTTGGACAGTGAAGGAGATGCAGCAAACTCATGATTTCATTTCTCTGTCACTCTGCTCCTTTCATCTATCAGCATGCCCTTAGCAGAGATGTATAGTAACGAAGTAGAACTACTTAAGTACTGTACTTAAGTACCGAAATGCGGTATCTGTACTTTCCTAGAGTAGAATTTTTTTCTCCTACTTCTACTTTTACTTCACTACATTTTTTCGATGATTTCGATACTTCTACTCAAGTATTTTTTTTTTGTGCTGCATAGTTACTCGTTACTTTTAAAAAAATTACCACTGCCAGAACAGTAGATGGTAGGTTGCATAAAGCTCAAAAAAATGTGTATAATGTCATTTGTAAATCAGCGCATACGAAAATAAAGGCTGTGTATAATAAAAGCTGCTATACCAAATCTTTCCAATAAAAAGAAAATATGAAACAAACAAATAAATGGTGCTACAGCACTTAAAGTGCATCAAGAAACTACTAACAAACACAGGTTAATCATTTAAATAAATCATTTGAAATAATAAAAACAATATGATGTTCAAACTTTTGACTTATTTCTTTAATAACTACATAACACAGTACTTGTACTTCTACTTTCAGTACTTGAGTAGAATTTTTTTTTCAAAACTACTGGTACTTTTTACTTTTAGTACTTAAGTAGCAAATTTTTTGAAAAAACTACTTGCAATACTTAAGTAAAAAAAATGTTGAATACTTTAGTACTTCTACTTAAGTAACTTTTTCTGCGAGCACTTCCACTTCTACTCAAGTAATTTTTTGATCGAGCACTTGTACTTTTACTCAAGTAGAAATTTCGAGTACTTTATACAAGTCTGGCCCTTAGTTAACACATAAGCACTGTAGCACTACTGACTGGCTACTTGCACTATTTTTACTCTATCAGTCTGAGCTGTGCTGTACTGAGGCTTGCAAGAGGCTGATACCAGGTCAAATTCAGGTACATTACTTGCATTAAAAAATACTTTTACTGATGAAGTAATAAATACAGAGCTGCATAATATATGGCTTTTATATTTGCTATTGGGTTTAAGCTTTGAAAAATGCAAAGGAAATACAAGATGATGCACAAGTGCATTTATTTTGCAGTGCATCTAACAAATACAAGCCCTTAAAAAAAGGCTTATCAGCTAAGCAGTTAATTATTAATTAATAGTTTAATTCTGGCAACAGCATAGTTAAGGTGTCTCATAAATGAGAGTAAAGCCTGCTTTGAAGAAATCTTGTCCAAGTCTAAAGAGCGTGACAGGTTTTGGCTATGTTCAAGTATGACTAAATATTCGAAAACAGATAAAGTGCTGCCTATGTCTATATCAATGACACGCACTTGCACACATTATTCATTCCTGTTTGGTTTCATGGTTATTTATCTGGGTACTGTAAAAGTCTCCAATAATTTCCTAGAAGGCTCTAAAATGTTAACCATTTGTATTTCTTGTTTCAGTAATTATATGTGAACTTATTCCAGCATCATTTATAAAATGAAGGTAAAATGTCCACTAGCAGAAGCTGTTACACTGGTAATCTTCATGTAGCACCCTCTAGAGGTGTGCTAGAGTTAGTCCCCGTTCACACTGGGGCGACCTGTCAGGCGACCTGGTCGCCTGACAGGTCGCCGTAGGTCGCCTGCCATACAGAAGCTGTGGACCCGTTCTAATAGGAGCGACACAAGTCGCTCCGACTTAGAAAAAGGGTCCAGAGCTTCTTTGGGGCGACCTGGAGCGACCTGCATTGACTTCAATGTTATGAAGTCCGTGCCGGCCGCTCCGAGGTCGCGGTGCGAGCTGCGCGCCGCGACCTGTGAGGTCGCCCCGGCAAGTTGCGTTGCCCCAGTGTGAACGGGGCCTTAGTATAGGTTTGCTGTTAGTGTAGGCAAAACAAAGTTGGCTCCGAGTTAAGCCTGAGCTGTGGAATCTGGGTCAGGGGTACTTTAGGTCAGGGCTGGATGACTCATCAGGCAGCTCTCTCTGGCACTTCCCCCTGGTCTGGGAGTTTGTAGAAACTTCCAGAGCTGGAGGGTGATGTAAGGAGGGGCTGCCATGCATATTTATGAGGCCCTCAGCCAATCCCCAGCAAATGGGCTGGCTGGGGGGAGATTCACCTCATTAATAGACATGGGTCATGCCAGAAGGTGCAGTGATGTGGAAGCTGGAGATGCAGTACTGAGGAGGCTGTCAGTGACCCTTAAGGGTGCCCCCTAGTCTGGGGAGGGGGGTGACCTTGGGCCTGGGGCTCGGGTGCTGGAAGATCACTTCCAATATACACATCGGAAACTCTTACTGGAGGCACGTGAGCCAGGACAGAGGAGAGCAGGAACAGATCAGTATGTCTGGGAGGCCTCCTGAGAGTCAGCTGGGTTTGCTAGTAAGTGCAAGTCTGGAGGACTGTGGGAGAAGTTAGCCTGGAGGGCTAGTGAAAGGAGCAGCTGCAGCGACATGGGTTGGCAGTGCCTTAAGTGGTGGTGCTGGGATCAGTAACCACAAGAGTGATGGAAGCTAGACGCTGAAATTCTGCTACACAACTAAAGGGGCTTTGAGTTCCTGCCTGTTTTAGGTCATTGCTTTAATCTGATTTAGTGACTGTCAGATATTTACAGTATTCATAAAAAAGCGAGTGGTGCGCTATTCATAATATTAAATATAACAACCATAATACTCATAAAAGGTACGTTCAAAAAATCCAACTGTGATTACAAATGTCAAAATGACAAAACAAATATATAAAAATAAAATTAAGCATGAAGTGACAAAAAATAGAGATGAAAACCAAGAACAGTGAGTCCAGATTGGTAGTCCGTATATCTGTAAATTATTAAGGTGCTTTTTAACAGTATCCTCATGTGGTATAAGTGACTTTAAAATAATTAGTGCAGTGCTTCTTTATTAGAGATTATTATACTCATTGTGCCGAATTTCATCCACCAGAAAAAAAACGATCAACTCTGTGTGCAATAGCCACTCACCTGCAGCACAAAGGATATGTGCAATGTATAACCAATCTTATATCCACCTAAGGGATCCCTTTGATTCTCTATACTCCTCCTCTACACCACGGTAAATGCAGCTCCACAATCACACATATAAGAGAGAGTGTGCCATAGTGTAGTAACATCTTAAAATTGATTGCACCATTTAAAATAATCCAAAACACTCACATTTGTACATGCGAATGGAAGGCCTGTCAGTGTATGATATTATATCCCGTACAGACCGGCTCCCCGGCTTCACGGCTTCCTTGTTTGAGATTGTACTCGATACGCTGAGTGTGACGCCACACGAGTCTGGTCTCTTAGAAGGGCTCGGTGACTCTTGGAAAACGCACTGGAATTTGGGTACGTGCTTACAGTGTTGCCAGGTCAGCTTCAAGGTTCTGATGCTGTGAAGCTTGACATTGATCCAGATCTGAATAGTATGTAAGTGATCTGCTATAGGATCTGAGACCCCTAATCCTCACCTCCTTAACCATTCTGCAATAAAATGTTAAGGAGACAAAAGTGACTGACACCCAATATCCTTTCTCTGTCTGCCTATTTTCGCCATGGACCCGACCCTGGGGTGAAATGCTAGCTTGCCCATGTCTCTGTAGGTGCTATCCTGCCTTTGGGGTGTCAGAGGGGTTCTACATATTACTCTACTGAGCACTGCTGTCAGCTACATCTTGTCAGAGAAGCATAGGTAGGGCCAGTTTAGATAGGAAGGGGTGCTGTGTGTACCAAAAAAATGGGGGTAATTTAGTGGGTTGGAAGAGGCAGACCCTCAACATGCATATTCATCCAGCCTCAGCAATCCCTGGTTGGAAGAATGACAAGTAGGGGGCTGAGGTGTGTATAAATAGGTTGGGGCCCAGAACAGCAGGGTCCTTATCCTGGTGGAGAAGACCCAGCCTGAGGGCTTTGGCCTTCTGGGTCACTTAGCTGAAGTTTGGAGGAGACCATAGGGGTCCCAGCTGCGGGAGAGCCGAGGGATCCATGTATAAAGTTGCTGGGAGCAGTATGAAGGAAGTCCACAGAGGATCTGACCTGGGGGTTAAAGTACAGAAGCTGTCTGGTACTGCAGAAAAGCATTCAGCTACCCAGGGCACAGTGAGTTGAAGCCTGAAAGAGATCCTAGGGACTGTCCTGGTTTAGTCTTGGAGAGAATGCTCTAGATTTGCTGGCTCAAGTTTGCTCTTGCATGGGAGTCTCATAAGCCATGGTTCACTCATCATTAGCCTCAAGAAAGGTTTCACACTGAAGAGACAGTCACAGTCAGAGAGTGTCCTCCATTACGTTTTGCACTAAATTTGGAGTATTCCAAGGCTTACCCTGTACCCTACTCAAGTTCTTCAAGCAATACATCTAAAGAAGATACTTCCTGCCTGGTTCTTGTGTAGAGAGACTGTGAAGCTACCATATGCCTAGCTGCTTGCACCCACTCGGGAATATAACTTGGGACAAATAGCAGGATCCACCCAGGGTGTACACTACATGGTAAAACAAAGTACTCTGTGTGGGCACTCCTAAGCTGGTCATACCCTGGCTCCCATTGATTATCATTATTCTTAGACACAACACTAAAATTATTGTGTCTGGTCATGGGGGTCCATACTTTTCACACAGTAGCAGAACTCTCAACTTCAAAAAGTATGACAAAGTTATAGGTAATATTTTGCATTCTGAACAGCTCTACCATTAGAAATGATAGATGTTTTGGTTTAGATTGAAGTTAGAATTTAAACTCATTGGTTGGTGGGTTGTTCAGGCATTACATAAACTAGTGTTCTTTTCAGTAACCCTCCCCCCTACCCCTAAAGACAATAAACTTTGTAAAGATCTTTAAAGAAGCACAGTGTTGTGCTTGCTTTGAATATCACAACATAAAAGCATGTGATGGGATCATGAGACAGATCTATATATGTTTTATTAAAACCTTTGAAATGCAAATCCGAATAAGTTAAATTGTCTTTCCAAACAACATTTGAAGTTAACTTGGAGGTGAATTCCAGACAAATCTAAAAGTACATTTTGGGTTAAAAAGAGCTGCCACAATTTTGGCAGCTTAAATCTGGGTTGTTGTGAATAGGGGGTATGCAGCACATAAAAGAGCAGATTAAGTCGGTGTGGACTTAATTATTCAAGAAAACTGGTCAATTCCATTAAGAATTTTCAGAACTGTTGTTTTTACTCAGTATTTTCACAAAATCTTAATCTGTTGATACCTGCGTAAACACATGAGCAGTTGAAAAATGGTGGGCTTTTACACCCACGCACGGAACATATGCGCCACTGGATGGCCAATGCTACTGTGTTGAGAGCGCACATATTACACGCTCCCAGCACAATGACCAAGCTGCCAAAGTTAGCCGCTGATCCCCACCAACAATTGGTAGTAGGTTGGAAGGTGTAAGGAAGATCACCCCTGCTCTTGCTAGATCTCCATTATTCCAGCTATAATCACAGCAGCGGCAGTGTGTAGGACAACGCTGAACTAACCTGTTTGGGCGAGTTTCCTCGGCCAGCTAGAATTGTTAAATGAGGAGCCGTCATGCAACTTGGGTTTTTATTTAACTGGCTGATTCTTCTTTATGCATTGTTTGTAATACACATTATCATTATATGATCCACCCATCAACCCTTGAAGATGAGAAATTGAAACGCGTTGTGTCTTTCTCATGTTTCAGGGATCTACTGAATAAATCCATCTTAAAAACAATATTGTCATCAGAGATACAGTGGTGGCATGGAGGGAGGTGCGGAGGATGGTGGGCTTGCCCTCCAGTATCTCTAGTTACCTTACTATTCAAGGCAATCCCATGTTCATTCCCTCCACTACACAAGCAGCCTTCGGACAGTGGGCAATTTTGGGACTAACTAAAGCCTCCTCGCTTTATGACAATATTACCAACCACTTTAAATCTTTTGAAGTGCTGAGACAAGAATTTAATCTGCCCTCTTCTCATTACTTTTTCTATTTACAAATAACTTCCTTTTTGCAGACTTGCTGTAGATACGGAACAAATCAATTTAAACCTTCCTTTATCGACGTAGTGCTTCACCAAAAAGAATATTCTATTTCTATTCTATATAAGCATTTAGTGTCTCATTCGTTGGGTAGGATTCAACAGGTATTATTCCAGAAATGGTCTCACATTCTGGGGGATGAAACATTACCGGAAAAGCTTCTTAAGAGCTATAAAAGCATACACTCTATTATTATTTCTGAAAATTGGCGGGAAACTCATTTTAGAATAATGCATCGGGCTTACTATCCTTTTCGACATTGCCCAGATGATCCTACCCAAGCGCAATGTCCGTGGTGTAAAATCACACGGCCTACACTTTTACATCGACTCTGGGAATGCCCTCATATCAGCAATTTTTGGGACAGCGTGCTGGGTTATATTCTTATTTCGGGTATGGGTTTACCTAAGACTCCTACCACCTGCCTTTTTAACTGCATATCCTTTTCTTCACAATGGACCCACCTCTGCCTCTTGGCAGCACGCAGAACGATTATGGCTAACTGGATTAACTCCACCCCACCAAATCTCTCACAAGTCCAACAATCTTTGCTGTCCCTATGCCAACTGTAAAGACTTGACGTTATGCTTTCCAACTCACGTACTACCCCGAGATTTTTTACCAGATGGAGATCATTTCTTGAATATACATTTTCAGAAGAGAGCTTGACAGATACGATACGCCCTTTTAGATTTACTGAATGGTATTCTTCTAAAAACATGGCCGATTTTCTTGGCAACATAAGGGTTGCAAACTAGATAGGCTCAGGCTGAATCTTGAATCTTCAATCCCCCCCCCCCCCCACTTTCTTCTCGTTTGTTTTTGTTTTTTTGTGTGCTTTTTTTTTCTTCTCCCTTTTTTTTTTTTTCTTCGTTGTCTATTTACGCAAAACCTTGGAGTGTTTGACCCAAGTAATTGGCGACATTAACACTGTTTTATATTTTTTGTCTGATTTTGTATGTAAAAAGGAAAATAAAATTTATGGAAACTGAATAAAGCTACACAAGATGATATAACTAATTTTTCCCAAAAAAATATATGGGCAGTCATGTGGAATGTATAAGCATCTTTGCTGTTAAAATAATCTTGATAATTGCCTGTTAAAAAATGAAAAATAACTATATATATCATGATTAGTACACATTTATTTGAAAACAAGACTCCAACATAGGAAAACACATACTAGTAGACTATCGCCACAGTTTTAGGCCTCATTCACACAGCCATATAAATCTTACTGATGGTATTACGCGTGTTTTCTAGGAGAAAAGTACCTGCGTAATCATCAAACAAACCTTTAGCAAAATGACGGGTGGGTGGGGGTTTCATTGTTCTGACTGGATCGCAGCGCAGCGATCGGTGATGCGGTGTGTTTCGCTCGGACACACCGCATCTCTGATCTTGGTAAAGAGCCTATGACGTAGGCTCTTTACCATGTGATCCGATGTGTCCAATCACTGCTGATCGCCATATACAGTGCCTTGCGAAAGTATTCGGCCCCCTTGAACTTTTCGACCTTTTGCCACATTTCAGGCTTCAAACATAAAGATATAAAACTGTAATTTTTTGTGAAGAATCAACAAGTGGGACACAATCGTGAAGTGGAACGAAATTTATTGGATATTTCAAACTTTGGTACCAAATAAAAAAACTGAAAAATTGGGCGTGCAAAATTATTCAGCCCCTTTAATTTCAGTGCAGCAAACTCTCTCCAGAAGTTCAGTGAGGATCTCTGAATGATCCAATGTTGACCTAAATGACTAATGATGATAAATAGAATCCACCTGTGTGTAATCAAGTCTCAGTATAAATGCACCTGCACTGTGATAGTCTCAGAGGTCAGTTTAAAGCACAAAGAGCATCATGAAGAACAAGGAACACACCAGGCAGGTCCAAGATACTGTTGTGGAGAAGTTTAAAGCCGGATTTGGATACAAAAAGTTTTCCCAAGCTTTCCCAAGGAGCACTGTGCAAGCGATAATATTGAAACAGAAGGAGTATCAGACCACTGCAAATCTATGAAGACCTGGCCGTCCCTCTAAACTTTCAGCTCCTACAAGGAGCAGACTGATCAGAGATGCAACCAAGAGGCCCATGATCACTCTGGATGAACTGCAGAGATTTACAGCTGAGGAGGGAGACTCTGTCCATAGGACAACAATCGTATACTGCACAAATCTGGCCTTTATGGAAGAGTGGCAAGAAGAAAGCCATTTCTTAAAGATATCCATAAAAAGTGTTGTTTAAAGTTTGCCACAAGCCACCTGGGAGACACACCAAACATGTGGAAGAAGGTGCTCTGGTCAGATGAAACCAAAATCGAACTTTTTGGCAACAATGCAAAACATTATGTTTGGCGTAAAAGCAACACAGCTCATCACCCTGAACACACCATCCCCACTGTCAAACATGGTGGTGGCAGCATCATGGTTTGGGCCTGCTTTTCTTCAGCAGGGACAGGGAAGATGGTTACAATTGATGGAAAGATGGATGGAGCCAAATACTGGACAATTCTGGAAGAAAACCTGATGGAGTCTGCAAAAGACCTGAGACTGGGACGGAGATTTGTCTTCCAACAAGACAATGATCCAAAACAAAACGCAAAATCTACAATGGAATGGTTCACAAATAAACATATCCAGGTGTTAGAATGGCCAAGTCAAAGTCCAGACCTGAATCCAATCAAGAATTAGTGGAAAGAACTTAAAACTATTTCGATTTTGGGGGGGTGTGATGCGCTTTGGGGTGTTTTGAGTATATAAAGTGCTTATATGTGATTTACACCTAATGATCAATTATCTATATAAATTAGTTCCTATAATCCTTTTGCATATATTTCATTCCCAAATTCATAAATACATCCTTGTTTCATATAGATATAAATATAAAGTGCTTGTGTGAATATCTTATTCCAATATTTTTACTAAAAAGTGAATAGGTGCTTCTTAGACCCCGTTCCCACTGGGGCGACGCTACTTGCCGGGGCGACCTCACAGGTCGCGGTTCGCAGCTCGCACCGCGACCTCGGAGCGGCCGGCACGGACTTCATATCATTGAAGTCAATGCAGGTCGCTCCGGGTCGCCCCAAAGAAGCTCTGGACCCTTTTTCTAAGTCGGAGCGACTTGTGTCGCTCCTATTAGAATGGGTCCACAGCTTCTCTATGGCAGGCGACCTACGGCGACCTGTCAGGCGACCAGGTCGCCTGACAGGTCGCCCCAGTGTGAACGGGGTCTCATGGTGCTTCTTGTAAAAAAGTGCTCTGTGCTTCCAGTGCCAATATAAATAAATAAAATCAATTTAAATAAATATAGATCTAAATTTCAACGGAAAAATTTGATATATCATATATGTGCAAATGAGCAAATCCACAGATCAATGAGTGTCCAATCCAAATAGTGCACCAAATAGTTCTCAATATTAACTGGCTGCACCAGATAGCTTGATATACAGACAATATATTAGATAATCGAAATTAGGCCAATTTGTTTTCTGCTACATATTTTTGGTAAAAGAAAATCGTAGGCGTATTTTGATTGGTTTGGGCAAAAGTTATTGCGTTTAATAACTAAGGGAAAGAATTGTCGTTTTTATTGTTTTTTTTTTTACTAGTAATGGCGGTGATCTGTGGTTTTTTTTGCGGGACTGCGACATTGCGGCGGACAGATCTGACCCCTAACTGACATTTTTGACACTTTTGGGGGTACCAGTGACATTACTACAGTAATCAGTGCTAAAAAATATGCACTGTTGCTGTAAAAATGGCAGGGAAGGGGTTAACATTACTCGTGATCAGTGGGTTAAATGTATCCCAAGGGCATGACTCTAACTGTCAGGGGGCGTGGCTTGTGAAGTAATCACAGAGACATGCGATCCAATATAGCAGGATCCCATAGCCTCTGTGATTACTTCAGGGAGAATGACAGACGGCTGTGTTTACATCAGCCGTCTGTCCTTCTCTCTCAGCTGCGGGAGATCACGAGTGGCCGACGGCCATCGGAGCCGCCGGTCACACGCACTGGCTCCCAGGCTGACGAGCAGGGGCGGGAGCGCACCCCAGGCCGCACGCTCGCCCCTTAGAGTCTCCTGAGCGAGCGACGTAGTATAACGTCGCTTTCCCCTGGAGCGGCTGCCTGACGCAATAAAACTGGGGCGACAGAACGCTCAGATGTGAATAGGGGCCATTGAAATTAATGGGATTTGTCTTCTTAGGCGATTTTAGAGCCGAGGCTTAGAGCAGAAAATTGACCAAAAATGCCTAGCTCTGTTCACTGGAGCAATTGAAATAAGTTCCTAGTGTGTAGTTCACCTTTTATTTATTTATAAACCTATTTTCTAAATAACAAAAAGAATACTAAAGACTGCCCCATCAGTACAGCCTCATCAGTGCCCATTACTGCAGCCTATCAATGCAGCCTTATCAGCGCACATCAGTAAAGGAGAAAAATTACCTATTAACATATATTTATAACGGAAACAAAAAAAAATTGGATTTTTCTTACCGTAAAATTATTTTCTCTGATGTTCATTGACAATCACAGCTCCAGAATCTTCTTAATCATTGGGTTATGCTGCCCTCTCGTTGGAGGAATGCCAAAATCCGAGCCACCGAAAGGCAACAGGGATGACCCCCAAGAGACACCACGCAATGTACATCTTCCACGTGCGATGGTAAATCTTCCTAGAGGTGGAATTTCTTCCCTTTAACAGCATGGGAGACAACCCCCTATCCTTCAGCACCTGGCTTTCAACATTTAGCCATCGACTGTAGGATGGAAAGCAGGATGGAAGATTGGCCCTTGGGCCAATAGATCTTCTCTGAGAGGAAGTCTTCAAGTGGCGTCGGCGACTGGCCGTACCAGACTAACATACCAAGACCGGCGAGACCAGTCTGGAGCCACTAGGATGACCAGATCACTTCTGCCTTGATCCTTCGCAGAAGACTCGGCAAAAGTTTTAGCGGGGGAAAGGCGTATATCAGATGATAGTAGTCCCAAGGAGCCACCAGTGCATCTGTGGCATCGGCCAGAGGATCTTGAGACCTTGCCTCAATGTACCTTCCTGTTGCGACGAGAGGCCGACAGGTCTACCTCAGAGATTTTCCACCAGAGACACAGCTGAACTTTAGAATGCCGGCTACCTCACGAGCCGCCAGGACACTTCTTGTGCTCCCTTGGTGATTGACATATGCCAAGGCCATGGAATTGTCCCATTGATACCTTACCGGGCACCCCTAAAGGCGATTTGGCCAATGAGCCAGACAAATCTTATCGCCCAAAGTTCCAGTATATTGATTCAGAGTCCAGACCCCTTGAGCTCATCCGTGCCCAAAATGCCTCCCCACCCTGACAGGCTGGCAACCGTGGAGACCACCGTCCACTACAGGGGAAGGAAGGATTTGCCCTGTAAAAGCACCAGAGAGCAAAGCCACCATATCAGGGACCCTCTTGTATCCCGGCTCAGGTACCCAGTACCGCAATCTCCTGCTGCCGCTACAATGCCAACACCAGAGCCAACACTTTTGTGAATGCCCGAGGAGCTAAGGCAGGACCGAAGGGTAACGCTAAGAATTGATAATGCTCCTTGCCCGCGGTCTAAATTTTGAGAGTGCGCCCAGCCACCAGGCTGGACAAGCCCCAGCAGATCTGACCACCCAGGACAGCAGAGGGGAAGGCCGATGCCCACCAGGGAGGCAGTGGCTTCAGCCATCCTCACAGGGGCCGCCTCACATAGGTTCTGCCAAGTAGGCCGCAAAGCTGCAGCCTAAATTTTTGGCCACGTGAGGCGCGTACCCGTGGTTGGTAAAACATCGACTCCCCCGACGACATCCCTGCCCTAGTCATCAACCCCCAGAATGGCAGGGAACACTGCTCAACCCCCCGTTGCACCCCAGGAAAACCCTGGTCAGCATCAGCAGCTCAGCCAGCAGCCCGGTCAGCAGCAACTACAGCCAACCCCCCATAGGAGCATGTGGCAAAGCCAGCTCACAACCGCACCTGGGGAGGGGGGGTTGGGTGGGGGTCCGAAAGACGACCCACAGTGACCATTTAGAGGGGCTTTGGGGAAGGGAGGGGAACCCAGGGGTCAGACCACCCCAGGGAGGGGCCCATGTCCACCCCAAAAGACCACCAAGGGTGAGGGGGGACACCACACCATGTAACTGGGTGGGCACCGCTCCGGGCAGACCATCGCACCATCGGAAGGGGGGTGCTGCGGGCCAAGAGGCACGCCACGACTCAGGCCAGGACCAGGTCTTATGCGCCCTCGCGAGAAGTTTAACTCGCAGGCCATACCCCCGTCCAGTGGGGCTATGTTGTGGCCGATCTAGCTTGGAGCAGAAGCCTGCGCGCGCTTGCTGGCCAGACTGGGGAGACCTTAAGGATCTAGAATATCCAGTCATAGACATGGTAAAGCTTTTTTCTGCCTAGTGCCCTACTCCTGTAGGGGGCAGCATAACCCAATGGTTAAGATTCTGGAGATGTGTCCATCAATAAACAAAACAGAAACTTTTTATTTTAGAAGTTTTTGGTCTTTTTTCGTTTGTTTAGAAAAAAATTAAAAACCCAGTGCTTATTAAATACCACCAAAAGAAAGCTCTATCTGTCTCAAAAAAATGATAAAAATGTTGTTTGGGTACAGCATTGCATGACAGCGCAATTGTCATTTATTCAGCGTTTAACAAGGAAGAAAAGAGTCCCAATCATCACACCCAAACAAACCCAACCGTCATGAAGGTATTAGCAGCCTCCGCCTTGCTCCATCTATGCCTTTGACTATGCCCCATGGTTGGGAAGAAATGTGTTAGAAAGCGTGGCTTAGGACTGAGCTAGGCTGATGCTTCTAATACCTGCATAATGGTTGGGGTTGTTTGGTGTGTGACGATCAAGACTCTTCTTACCTGTTAAATACACAGCTGGGATGGGCTCTTCATACCAAGCCTGCACCCATGGTGGAGTCCACCAGATTTGGATATAGGAGCCTGAGCGACAACCCATGTTTTCTGGCACAAACACAAACCAGAAGCGTTAAAAAAATAAATAAACTGGAGATTTCAAAACATGAACTGAAAGAAAATAAATAAATATATATTGTGGGAGATATTAACAAGTCTGCAGATCTTTTGCAAGTTAAAGTGACACTAAAACACTAAAACTAAAAATAATAAGTAATACCGTGAATGCTGTCCAGCCTTGTCCTTTGTAATAGCAGTATTGCTATGTATCTCCCATAAATAAATTCAAACTTTTCTAAGCATCCACTTTCTTTATGAGGGCAGGTAAGTTCACTCTACATAAGGGTTCTTTGTTTACAAACAAGCTGCCAGTTTACTATCCCTCAGACTTTAAAAGAAGGGCCAGACCATTGGGAGTATAAAATGCCCCACCATTAGTGGGAATAGACAATGTCTCAAACTTGGTGGTCAGAGGAAATAAAAAAATTACATAGCACCTGTGGTCAGTAGGAGTAGGCCCAACAGTGCCCAATCATTGGTATTGTTTGGAGAAATAGTTCCCAATCTTTGCTGTCAGTAAGGGGGGGAATAGTGCCCCATTTTTTTTATCAGTGAGAGAAATAGTGCCCTATTTTTGGTGTCCGTGGAAGGAAAAAATGTCTCATCGTTGGTGTCAGTAGGAGAAAATGTTTTCCCACTGTTGGTGTCAGTGGAAGGAATAGTACCACATTGTTGGTGTCAGTGGGAGGAAAAGTCCTCAAAGGGCCATATAAAATGGTCCTGCTGTAACTGTGAACAAAGCCACCATCCAGTGCTTGCTTCCAACATAGACTATAGGTGAACCAACCAATCTTGCAATTGCTGCCCTACATTATCACCTGCAACTTTACTCTTTGGGTGGGATTGGGTCAAACAATTATAAATGGCAACGCATGCACAGTAGAAATAGGTGGCACATTGATTTCTAGGCATTTTAGTTTGATCAGAGCAGCACCTGTGACTGCAAGATATGTCCAATGCTTATTAATAAATACAGAAGCGAATGAGATAGGAGACTGTGGTGAGGAGAAGAGAATCCTATGACAGATCAGAATCTTCCACATTCACAGATAATGTTACAGGCAGTGTAATAAATAAAATAACTTTTCTCAATGGAGGAGTGAGAAGGGGGCATGTAATTGTAAGACCATCTGTACTGCTGTTCTGTCTGAAGAGCCAAACCTGTCAACCATTCCAGTGCCAGACATTTAGAGACAGGCAGAGGACAGGCATCCCTGCAGTGAAGATTTCTCCAAGATCCAGCTGCCTCCACAACATGAGACATACCGGTACTTCATTACAGGTAAGGGATGTGACTAAAGCAGTAGGAATTTTTCTTTTAGCCAAACTTCAGCTTTAACAGAAGGTAAAATTGGTTACATGAGCTACAAGCTCATTGCCTTTTGCACTGCTTTTTCAAAGGACTCTGTTAACCAGTTTGCGAACAGCCGCACGATTTACTGCGCCAGGGTGGCTCGGCTGCGCATAATCACGTAGTACTACGTGATTATGTGCATGCAGTCTCAGTGGCGTGCGCACACCGCCGAGACCGCGCTCCTGCAGTGATTAGACACAGCGGGAGTCAGGCAGCGGGAGAAGCGACGACGATTGCCGCCTGCCTACCACGATCGTCAGAGAGACTGACAGAAGACCCGCCTGCTTATGTAAACAAAGCATGCAAGTCTTCTGACAGACAGGTAGAGAGAGATCAGGAGTTTCAGCGATGTCTCTGTGCGTGCCACAGAACCTCCCCCCCCCCCCACACAGTGAGTAAGCACAGTTAGGCATACATTAACACCTTTGATCACTCCCAGTGTTAACCCCTTCCCTGCCAGTGTCATTTTTACAGTAACAGTGTATATTTAGCACTGATCACTGCATTAATGCCACTGGTCCCCAAAAAGTGTCAAAAATGTCAGTTAGGGGTCCGCAGATCACCGCAATTACTAATAAAAACAAAAAATAAATAAAAAGTCCAAAAATCTATCCCGTAGTTTGTAAATGCTACAACTTTTGCACAAACCAATTAAAATATGCTTTTTGGGATTTTTTTTACCAAAAATATGTGGCAGAATACAAATTGGCCTAAACTGATAAAAAAAAATAATTTTTTACATTTTTTTTATTGGGAATGTTTTATAGCAGAAAGTAAAAAATATTGTTTTTCTTTTTTTCAAAATTGTCACTCTTATTTTGTTTATAGCACAAAATCTAAAAACCGCAGAGGTGATCAAATACCACCAAAAGAAAGCTCTATTTGTGGGAAAAAAAGGACATCCATTGTATTTAGGTACAGCGTCGCAGGACCGCAAAATTTTATATTAAAGTAACGCAGTGCCGAATCGCAAAAAATGGCCTGGTCATTAAGCGTGTAAAACCTTCCAGAGCTGAAGTGGTTAAAAAAGCTTAAAGTATTTGTAACCTTACACTATCATTCAATAGAAGCTCCTCTCTTTTATGGAGCCATAATGCATTGTGTAAATCTTTGTTAAAAACTATGCATCTATATACCTTTTTTCATGTATCTACAGGCTGGTAATGTGACTCCCGGACGCTCTCCTACTCTAATCTACAGGCGACTGCGGGAGGGGCTGAAATCAATCTCTGACTTCAACAAGTGAGGTCATGTGACCCCCGTGCTGGCCGCTCAGCCCTTCCCGCTGTAGCCCTTAGATGGGGAAGAGAGCAGCTGGGAGTCATGTGAAAATACATGAAAAAGGGTATTTAGATGCTTCGTTTTTGACAAACACTTAGGCTCCATGTACACGGGACGCTGGAGATGGCCGTTTAGGAGCAGTTGGGCGTTTTTTTCAGAAGCCCCTGAACGCAGCTCCATGTTATCTTATCTGTCCATGTACACATGGTCGTTTACAGTCATTTGCAGGCAGTTGCGTTCAGGGACTTTTTTTAGAACGCAATTATTTGCGTTCGAACGTGTGTTTCCCGGCGTTTCAAACGCAGAAACGCGGCCGAACGTGACTAAACGTGACTGAACGTGATGAACCTACGTTCAGCCACGTTATAAGTTATAGCCTATGGGAGCCTATTGATTTGAATGGAAGTCGCACCGCAAGTCGGATCCGACTTGCGGCATGACCTGCACTGTGAGAATCTTGAGGGGGAACTCCACGCCAAAAATGGGAAAAAAACGGCGAGAAGACAAGAAGAGCCGGATGAAGATTTTTAATAAACTTTCCAAAACGTCTCCTGTCGTTATTTCCATACACTGCCTTTTATGTGGTGAATGAGTAGGGGTACAGTGTACCCCATACCCATTCACATAGGGAGGGGGTCCGGGATCTGGGGGGCCCCCTTGTTAAAGGGGGCTTCCAGATTCCGGCTAGGGTTGTGGGGATGAGGCCCTTGTCCTCATCAACATGGGGGCAAGGTGCTTTGAGGTGGGGGGTGCAGAGCTCCCCCTGCCCCAAAGCACCAACACCCCCCCATGTTGAGGGCATGTGGCCTGGTGTGGTCCAGGGGGGGTGGGGCCGCTCGCTCGTCCCCTCCCCTTTCCTGGCCTGCCGGGCGTCATGCTCGGATAAGGGTCTGGTATGGATTTTGGGGGGGACCCCACGCCATTTTTTCGGAGTGGGGCTACCCTCAAATTCCATATCGGACCCGAAGGGCCTGGTTTGGAACCTGGGGGGGACCCCCACGCAGTTTTTTTCCCATTTTTGGCGTGGAGTTCCCCCTCAAGATTCTCACAGTGCAGGTCGCGCCGCAAGTCGGATCCGACTTGCGATGCGACTTCCATTCAAATCAATAGGCTCCCATAGGGAACCATTGATTTTGAATGGAGGCAGAAAAACGCTGCTAAAAGCAACGTGGCCAAACGTGCAATAACGCAAATGGAAAAAGCTACTGAAAGCACGTTTAACAGCTGCTTTTTCCCGGCGTCAGAAATAGCTTTGCAGGACGTTTTTTATAACGTCCCGTGTACATGGAGCCTTACACTGCAATATGGCTGCATAAAAGAAAGGGACTGGCAAGATGGCTCACACAGATACAGGAGCTGTCTGACAGGCAGGGGGGGAGAGCAGCGGATGACAGGGGCACGTAAATTAATGTTTACGTATAAGGGGCTCAGCAACCACGATACATATGTTCAGTTTACAGAGGGGAGGGCAGAACCAGGCATGGTCAGCCAGGTTTTTTTTACTGCTAACAGAGGGACAGGTTAGACAGCACAAGCACTGTGCTATTTAACCTGCTATAAGGGAACAGGTTCCCTTTTTTTTTTTTTAGGGTTGATAGAAACTGTCATTCTCACACCAGATACTTATTTTTTGCCTGTAACATCTCTTTAACATCTCTAAGACACCAATTTTAATAGATCTGTGTATACTGTAGGTGAAAAGGCAAGCTAAAGTGACCCAAGAAAATGCACAGACGAACATGCTATGCTAAATATAGCACATATAATAAACAAAAGGAACAGCAAGCAAATCATTCCCAAAACTGAAGAATACAAAAGTGGAACATTCAAACCACACCTATTGTTTTTTATACCGTGCAGACAATAGGCACAAGCCATAAAGCCTCACTACATAAATTATAGTCTTTATAGAGGCTGCAAAAAAAATGTCACATGCTAAAGACTCTGCTGAGCACTACTGCATGTAATATGAGCATAAAAATAACTTTATTGTCGTGGCAGGAGGAAAAAAAAATACTTGTGTATGCTATCCACATGGCTTTGACAGGTACCAGAGATAAAATATTTCTTGTTCTTTTGTGTGATCATGTCTCCTTCTCCTCCACATAGCATAATGTATCTGAGCTGGTCTGAACCATTATAAAAACCCAAAGGCGATGCAGGTTCCACTTGCCCTTTTTGAACTTAACAATCAATGAGGTCCCGTTCACACCTGAGAGCTTTGGAGCTTGAAGCTCCAAAACTCTCAACATCCTATCCTATTAATGGTGGCTGTTCACATGAGTGCGCAGGCACCTGTAGCTCGACACATGATGCTTTAAAAGCTACATGAGCTACTGTTGAGGCAGATTTGGGTATTTTGGTCCTTAGACTTCAATGGAAATATCTGTAAATGCTCAAATTGAGCGCTTTTTGAGAGTTTTTGTTAAGCATATTTCAAGCGGTTTATAGCCTGTAAGAACCGGTCTACTACTTCCTCTACTACTTTCCCTTGGCTAAAACAAAAACGCCTAAAGCTTGAATACACATGTACAGTACTGTATAACAAAATTAGCAGAAAACAGGCGCTAGTTGTTCACTATATAAATAAGCCAATGCAAATAGTACATTGGCTTATTTATATAGTGAACAACTAGCACCTGTTTTCTGCTAATTTTGTTATATTGGTGTTTCCACTCTTAAAAGGGCAGCTGGTTTTATTAGGTTGTAAACTTAAAGTGATTGTAAAGTCTTTTTTTTTTCTTTAAATAACAAACATGTTAGAGCCGGTTCACATAGGCGCGACCCGACTTTGCCGGGCGACCTGTGAAGTCACGGTGCGCAGCTCGCACCGCGACCTCGGAGCGGCATGCACGGACTTCATATTATTGAAGTCAATGCAGGTAGCTCAAGGTCGCCCCAAAGTAGCTCAGGACCCTTTTTCTAAGTCGGAGCGACTTGTGTCGCTCCTATTAGAACGGGTCCTGTGCTAATCTATGGCAGGCGACCCGCAGGTCGCCTGACAAGTCGCCCCAGTAAGAACCGGCTCTTATACTTACCTCCTCTTTGCAGCTGGTTTTGCACAGAATGGCCCAGATCCTCCTCTTCCCGGGTCCCTTACCGACTCTCTTGGCAGCTCCCTCCTGTTGAGTGCCCCCACAGCAAGCATATTCACCATGCCTGTAGTCGACATGCAGGAGCCAATCGCGCCACACTGCTGTCTCAGCCAATGAGGAGGGGAGTCCCGGGCAACCAAGACACTCCTGCAACATCGCTGGATAAAAACAGGCTCATGTAAGAATTAGGGGGGCTACTGCACACTGAAGGTTTTTTTTATCTTAATGCATAGAATGCTTTAACCACTTGCCTACAGTGCACTTTCACCCCCTTCCTGCCCAGACCGATTTTCAGCTTTCAGCGCTCTCACATTTTGACTGAGAATTACTCAGTCATGCAACACTGTACCCATACAAAAATTGTGTCCTTTTTTTCACACAAATAGAGCTTTCTTTTGATGGTATTTGATCAATACTGGGTTTTTTATTTTTTGTGCTATAAATAAAAAAATACTGAAAATATCGTGAAAAAACACATTTTTCTTTGTTTCTGTCATAAAATTTTGCAAATTAGTCATTTTTCTTCACAAATTTTGGCCAAAATTTATACTGCTACTTATCTTTGGTAAAAAAAAACCAAATAAGTGTATATTATTTGGTCTTTGTGAAAGTTATAGAGTCCACAAGCTATGGTGCGAATCATTGAAAATTGATCACACTTGATCACACCTGATGTACTGAAGACCTATCTCATTTCTTGAGACACTAAAAAGTCAGGAAAGTACAAATACCCCCCAAATGACCCCTTTTTGGAAAGTAGACATTCCAAGGTATTTAATAAGGGGCATGGTGAGTTTTTTGAAGCTGTAATTTTTTCCCACAATGCTTTGCAAAATGAAGATTTTTTTTTTTTTTTTTACAAATTGCCGTATTAACAGGTTATTTCTCTCACACAGCACATGTATACTTGCAACTACACCCCAAAACACATTCTACTACTCCTCCTGAGTATGGCGATACCACATGTGTGAGACTTTTTCACAGCCTGGCCACATACAGAGGCCTAACATCCAAGTAGCAGCGTCCGGCATTCTAGGAGCATAAATTACACATATAATTTCCTGACAACCTATCGCACTTTTGAAGGCCCTGGAGCACCAGGACGATGGAAACCCCCATAAAATGACCCCATTTTGGAAAGCAAACAGCCCAACGTATAATTTTTGAGGCATAATGAGTCTTTTGAATATGTCATTTTTTTCCACAAGTTTTTGGAAAATGTGGAAAGAAAATGAAAACACATTTTTTTTACACAAAGCTGTCCATTTATGCAATATTTCTAACACATAGCATGTACATAGCAAAAATTGCACCCCAAAATACATTCTGCTATTCCTCCTGAGTATGGCGATACCACATGTGTAACACTTTTTCACAGCCTGGCCACATACATAGGCCTAACATCCAAGTAGCGCTTTACACAAAGTTGTCCATTTATCCACTTTAACCATTTCCATACCGAGTCATGTAATATGACGTCGGCAAAGTGGTTGTACGGATCCGGGCCACGGTCATATGACGTCGGCCCGTTCTAGCAGCCAGTGCGCGCCCCCGGCGGCGCGATCAGGGATGAGGCTCGTCCCTTGGACATAGCCCATCCCTGATCAAGGTAAACAGCCAATAGAAATTGGCTGTTTACCACGTGATCGGCTGTGTCAATCACAGCCGATCACATGAGCGGCTCCAGCACGAGCCGCTCGTTCTCTCTGCAATGCACGCCCCCGGGGGAAAGGGCAGAGCAGCGATCGGGGACGAGTCTCGTCCCTCGGACAGAGTCGATCCCCGATCTAGGTAAAGAGCCAATGAAATTGGCTCTTTACCACGTTACTGGCTGTGTCCAATCACAGCCGGTCACAAATGTCAACAGAGAACACGGTAACTAGCTGTCACCGTGTTCTCCTCCTCACACTGATCCTGTGTGAGGAGGAGATTGTGGTAACAGCTAGTTACCGATTACAGTGCATGCTAAACACACTGATTGCCCCCCAATAAAGAGCACCTGTCACTAGCCCATCAAAGTACCCGAGTACCTGTCACCAGCCCATCAGGTACTCAGATGACAGGTACTCGGGTACTCTGATGGGCTGGTGACAGGTATTCGGGTACTCTGATGACAGGTACTCAGGTACTCTGATGACGGGTACTCGGGTACTCTGATGACAGGTACTCGGGTACTCTGATGACAGGTACTCGGGTACTCTGATGACGGGTACTCGGGTATTCTGATGACAGGTACTCGGGTACTCTGATGACAGGTACTCGGGTACTCTGATGATAGGTACTCGGGTACTCTGATGACAGGTACTCGGGTACTCTGATGACAGGTACGCAGGTACTCTGATGACGGGTACTCGGATACTCTGATGACGGGTACTCGGGTACTCTGGTGACGGGTACTCTGATGACAGGTACTCGGGTACTTTGAGTACCTGTCAACGGAGTACCCATCATCAGAGTACCTGAGTACCTGTCACCTACCCATCAGAGTACCCGAGTACCTTCCACCTGCTCATCAGAGTACCTGACGCCTGAAGTACCCGAGTACTTGCCGCCTGCTCATCAGTACCCATCACTACTCATCAGTACTCATCAGTACCTATCACGTATCAGTACTGATCATCAGTACCCATCAGTACAGTATCACCTATCAGTATCAGTACTACTCATCAGTACCTATCACCTGCCTGTCACCTGCCCATCAGAGTACCCGAGTACCTGTCACCTGCCTATCGGAGTACCCGAGTACCTGCCACCTGCTCATCAGTACCAGAGTACCTGTCACCTGCCCAACAAAGTACCCGAGTACCTGTCACCCTTCATACAGCCACCATGTCCAAGTCCAAAAAGGTTTATATACGTCCTCCGTTTAAACCTAAATACCGGTGTTATGGCAGCAGATAGCTGCCATAACCCTGGTATTTTTTGAAACGGTGGACGGTTGGCTTTCCGATAAAGGTGGTCCCAGCGGCGAATTCGCCGTGGGATCACCCTTCCGGGATGGCGGAAGAGGCGCCCCCCCCCTCCCGCCGCGTTCCGGTCCTTTTCCCCGCTTACCGGACCCGCCGGCAGCGGGAAAACGATCCGGTCCCAGATCCTCACAGACAGGATGTCGAGTGAGGGCAAGCTTGCCCTCCCTTGACTCTATGGTCTTGGAGGACCGGAGCTACGGAAAATGTTGTTGCCTAGCAACCGGTTAAAAGGTCCTTTTTTTATTTTTCATTTTATATAATAATTTTTTTTTTTTCTATCTTTTAGTGCACTTGTGAGATCTGAGGACTTTTTGACCCCAGATCTCACAAAAAAGAGGTCCTGTCATGCCTATTTCTATTACTATTTTAACAGAAATAAAAATGATCAATTTTTTTTTTTTTTTTTAAACGGTGTAAAAATAAAAAATAATAAATAAAATAAATAGTAAAAAAAAAAAAAAATTAAAGCGCCCTGTCCCCGTGAGCTCGCGCGCAAAAGCGAACGCATACAGAAACCCCACCCACATATGTAAACGGTGTTCAAACCACACATGTGAGGTATCGCCGCGATCGTTAGAGCAAGGGGAATAATTTGAGCCCCAGACCTCCTCTGTAACTCAAAGATGGCAACCTGTAGAAAGTTTTAAATTGTCGCCTATGGGGATTTTTAAGTACCAAAGTTTGTCGCCATTCCGTGAGCGTGCGCAATTTTGAAACATGACATGTTGGGTATCTATTTACTCGGTGTAACATTATCTTTCACATTATGGAAAAAAATTGGGCTAACTTTACTGGTTTCTTATTTTTTAATTAAAAAAAGTGAATTTTTTCCAAAAAAATTGCGTTTGGAAGACCGCTGCGCAAATACGGTGTGATAAAAAATATTGCAATAATCTCCATTTTATTCTCTAGGGTCTCTGCTAAAAAAAAAATATATAATGTTTGGGGGTTCTAAGCAGTTTTCTAGCAAAACAACTGATTTTAGCTTGTAAACACCAAATGTCAAAAATAGGCCTAGGCAAGTGGCTAGGATGCATGATGATGCTCCTTGGATGTTGGGCCCCTCTATATGGCTAGGCTGTGAAAAAGTCTCACACATGTGGTATTGCCATACTCAGGAGGAGTGGCAGAATGTATTTTGGGGTGTCATTTTTGCTGTGTACATGCTATGTTTTAGGAATATCCTATAAATTGACAACTTTGTGTAAAAAAAAAAGTTTTCATTTGTTTCCCACATTTTCCAAAAACTTGTGGAAAAAAATGACACGTTCAAACGACCCATAATGCCTCATAGAATATACGTTGGAGTGTTTGCTTTCCAAAATGGGGTAATTTTGTGGACTTTTCCATTGTATTGGTGCTCTAGGGCCTTGAAAAGTGTGATAGGTAGTAAGAAAGTTTTATGTGTATTTATGCTCCTAGAACGCCTGAAGGTGCTTCTTGGACGTGGAGTCTCTTTTTGTGGCCAGGCTGTGTAAAAGTCTCACACATGTGGTATCGCCATACTCGGAAGGAGTAGCAGATTGTATTTTTGGGTGTAATTTTTGCTGTGTACATGCTATGTGTTAGAAATAGCTTATAAATTGACAACTATGTGGGGAAAAAAAGAAAAAAATTTTTTTTCTTCATTTTCCCAAGAATTGTGGGAAAAAATTACAACTTCAAAAAACCCACCATGCCTCTTACTAAATACCTTGGATTGTCTACTTTACAAAAAGGGGTCATTTGGGCGGTATTTGTACTGTCCTGACATTTCAGGGCCTCAAGAAAGGAGATAGGCAGTCAGTACATCTGGTGTGATCAATTTTCAGTAATTGGTACCATAGCTTCTAGACTCAATAACTTTCACACAGACTAAATAATATACACTAATTTGGGTTAATTTTACCAGAGACATGTAGCAGTATACATTTTGGCCCAAATGTATGAAGAAAAATTATTTTTTTGCAAAATTTTATAATTGAAACTAAAAAAAAGTGTTTTTTTTTCAAAATTTTTGATCTTTTTTTGCATATATCACGAAAAAAAAAACCCCAGTTGTGATCAAATACCACCAAAAGAAAGCTCTATTTGTGTGAAAAAAATGATAAAAATTTTGTTTGGTAACAGTGTAGCATGACTGAGCAATTGTCATTCAAAGTGTGAGAGTACTAAAAGCTGAAAATTGGTCTGGGCAGGAAGGGTGTCTAACTGCTCTGTATGGAAGCGGTTAAGACTGGGCCTATTTTTGACACTTGGTGTTTACAAGCTAAAATCATTTTTTTTGCTAGAAAACTACTTGGAACCCCCAAACATTATATATTTTTTTAGCAGAGACCCTAGAGAATAAAATGAAGATCGTTGCAATATTTTTTATCACACCATATTTGCGCAGCAGTCTTCCAAATGCGATAAATTTAGCCCAATTTTTTTCCATAATGTGAAAGATAATGTTACGCCGAGTAATTAGATACCCAACATGTCATGCTTCAAAATTGCGCATGCTCACAGAATGGCGCCAAACATTGGTACTTAAAAATCCCCATAGGCAACATTTTAAAAATTTCTGCAGGTTACTAGCTTAGAGTTACAGAGGAGGTCCAGGGCTCAAATTATTGCTCTCGCTCTAACGATCGCGGTGATACCTCACATGTATGGTTTGAACACCATTTACATACGTGGGCGGGACTTGCGTATGCGTTTGCTTCTGCGCGAGAGCGAACGGGGACAGGGCGCTTTAATTTTTTTTTTTTTTTTTTTCCTATTTATTTTATTTATTATTTTTTTATTTTTACACAGTTTAAAAAAAAAAAAATGTTTTGATCATTTTTATTCCTATTACAAGGAATGTAAACATCCCTTGTAATAGAAATAGGCATGACAGGTCCTCTTTATTGTGAGATCTGGGGTCAAAAAGACCTCACAACTACACTAAAAAAGAAAAAAAAAAAAAAATTGTTGAAAGAGGAAAAAAAAAAAGAAAAAAAAAAGCGGCCCTTTAAACCGGTTGCTAGGCAACGTCTTTTGACGTAGCTCCGGTCCTCCAAGACCATAGAGTCGAGTGAGGGCCATCTTGCCCTCACTCGACTTCCTGTCTCTGAGGATCCGGGACCGGATAGTTTTCCCCGCTGCCGGCGGGTCCGGTAAGCTGGGAAAACGTCTGGGACGCGGCAGGAGGGGGGGGGGGCACCTCTTCCCCTGCACCGTAAGGGTAATTCCGCGGCGAATCCGCCACTGGGACCACCCTTATCTGAAAGCCGACCGCCCACCGTTTCAAAAAATACCGGGGTTATGGAGGCTATCTGCTGGCATAACCCCAGTATTTAGCTTTTAATGGCCAACGCATATAGTCGTTAGGCGGTCAGTAAGTGATTGCATGTATATGGCAAACAGGTGACGATGACTGATGGGGTGACAGGTGACAATGACTGATGGGGTGACAGGTGACGATGACTGATGGGGTGACAGGTGACGATGACTGTTGGGGTGACAGGTGACGATAATTGATGAGGTGACAGGTGACGATGATTGATGAGGTGACAAGTGACGATGATTGATGGGGTGACAGATGACAATCACTGACGGGGTGACAAGTGACGATGACTGATGGGGTGACAGGTGACGATCACTGATGGGGTGACAGGTATTGATGGGGTGACAGGTGACGGGCGATGGTCACTGATGGGTGACAGGTGACGGGCGATGGTGCACGGCGGTACTGATGGCAGTCTCTGGTGACCGGTGAACTTTAGGCTACGTTCACATGTGAGCGTAGCGATCGCGGGCAGAATCACTGCGATTCTGCCCGCGATCCAGAAATCATTGCAAATCGCGGGACGCCTGTGCGTTGCCCGTGATTTGCAATAGCACCCCAAACGCTGTGCGATGTTGCTGCGATTTCCGCCTGCCGAATCGCGGTAACATCACGCAAACAACGCATGACGCCCCAAAGAAACTCTTGTACCTTTTTTGGGCCTCATGCGATGTTTGCGCGATGTTACCGCGATTCGGCAGGCGGAAATGGCGGCAAGATCGCACAGCGTTTGGGGTGCTATTGCAAAAAACGGGCAACGCACAGGCGTCCCGCAATTTGCAATGATTTCCGGATCGCGGTGATTCTGCCCGCGATCGCTGCGCTCACATGTGAACGTTATGGGTGTCAATTTCTGGGCACTAATGAGGTGACTGTTGGGTGACAGGTGACATTGGGGGGGGGGGCTGAGGACTGTGTGGGGACCTTTATTAGTGTGATTTTACTGTGATTTTACTTTTTACAGGTGTACAGAGCAGTAACTCACTGTTTCTAGCTCTTCTCCCCTCACACTGGAAACTTTATGAGGGGAGAAGAGCTAGTAACAGTCAGTTACTGCTCTGTGTTTACATTTTGTGATCGGCTGTGAATGGATTCACAGACGATCACTTAGTAAACAGTCACTGTCAGTAACTGTTTACTACTGCCGGTGACAGCTGTGTTCCTACGGAACACAGTGCCACCGACATGACCGCGCTGCGCGCTCCCGATCGCGCATGCGCGGTCATCTCCCGAGCGCCTCCATTGTGATCGGCTGTGTCATTGGAACACAGCCGATCACGTGGGAAACAGCCACGTCCATTGGCTGTTTCCCCCCTGCCGGTGACGGGGGGTGTCCCGGGGACACCCCAAAACCGGCAGTGCAGGGCGGCGCGCACGCGATCGCGCGCCTGCCCTGCATTCCTGGGATCACGTCATATGACGTCTTCCCAGGATAATGGTCGAACCGCTCCGCCGTCAATTGACGGCGGACGGGCGGCAAGTAGTTAAGATAAAACAAACCTTCTGTCTTTCCAATCCCACTTGATTTTTTGAAACACTTAAGGAAGCTCCTTTACTTTTTTTTATATTAAATACACATGTGTAGCACCCTCCAAATAGCCATGATTAAAGCTGCACGCCAAATGCATAAGCCCTGTATTATTTTGTACTACACCTGGATTAATAAATGTATTTATTGCAGAAGATCGAGCTGCCGGCTTTCCTTTATCTACATGATCCAAAAATTATCATGTATTATACAGAAAAATGGATATAGAAAAGCTGGACCATGAAGAAATAAAATTAGTAATTGTTTCTCATCACCCAAACTGCCTGAACTATTCACTATGGCCAATAGGAAAGTATTTAACCACTTCAGCTCTGGAAGATTTACCCCCTTTATGACTAGGCCATTTTTGCGATGTGGCACAGTGTTACTTTAAAGTGGTTGTTAACCCACTTTAATGACTTTTACCTATAAGTAAGCCTATATTAAGGCTTACCTATAGGTGCTATAAATATCTTCTAAACATGCACCGTTTAGGGGATATTTCCAGTGAATGTAGCCAATGACGAGCATGCGCTCTGAGGAAACTGCCGCCCGTGCCGTTTTTTCAGAGCCCTGTGCCATGACTGGTGGCTCCTGCACGCATGAGCAGGAGTGACATCACGCGGCTCCAGCCAGTAATACAGATGGAGTCCGTAGACCCGGAAGGAAGATGGGTGAAGATGGATGCGGCTGGCAGCAGGGACAACGTGGTCTTTGTTGCAGGTAAGTGTCACATAATGTGCTAGTATGCAATGCATACTAGCACATTATGCATTTACTTTGCAGGGGGGAAAAAAAGAAAAAAAAAGTTAAGAGTTTACTTCCTCTTTAACTGACAATTGTGCAGTCATGCAATGCTGTACCCAAATACAATTTATGTCTTTTCTTTCCCACAAATAGAGCTTTGTTTTGGTGGTATTTGATCACCTCTGCGGTTTTTATTTTTTGTGTTAAAAAAAAACAAAAAAAAAGACACTATTTTTTACTTACTGCTATAAAACATAATAAAAAAAATTAAAAAAATCTAATTTATTCAAAAATTTAGGTCAATATGTACTGTGGGGGAAAAAAAAAAAAGATCCCCTGCAGATTTTGTAAGTTTGCCCACTTACAAAGAAATGAAGGGTTTATAATTGTTATCATCGGTGTATTTTAAATGATAGAGACAGAATATAAACCAAAAATCGAGAAAAAAACACACGATACAAATGTTATAAATTGCAGTTCAGTGAGTAAAATAAGTATTTGATCTTGTACTAACCAACAATAATTCTGGCTACCAGAGACTGGCTACAGTATGTGCTCATGTTAGTCCTGTCAATTTAAGAATGTGCTCCTAACGACAACTTGTTATGTGTAATAAGGACACCTGTCCACATAATCTTTCTTCAATTCAAACCCACCATCATGGGCAAGACCAAAGAGTTGTCAAAGGACGTCAGGGACAAGATTGTAGACATGCACAAGGCTGGAATGAGCTACAAGACCATCAGCAAGAGGCTCTATGAGAAGGAGACAACTGTTGGAGCAATTATTTGCAAATGGATGAAATACAAAATAACCATCAATCGCCCTCAGTCTGGAGGTCCATGCAAGATTTCGCCTCATGGGGTAAGGATTATCATGAGAAAAGTGAGGGATCAGCCCAGAACTACACTGGAGGAGCTTGTGAATGATCTCAAGGTAGTTTGGACCACAGTCACCAAACAAACAACAACAATACGCCTCCATTGATTGAAATCCTACAGCACCCACAAGGTCCCCCTCTTTAACCACTTAAGCCCCGGAGGATTTTCCTGCTAAAAGACCAGGGGGTATTTTGCGATTCGGCACTGCGTGACTTTAACGGACAATTGCGCGGTCGTGCGACGCTGTACCTAAACGAATTTGACGTCCTTTTTTTCCCACAAACAGAGCTTTCTTTTGGTGGTATTTGATCACCTGTGCGATTTTTTGATCACGCGCTATAAACAAAAAAAGAGCGACAATTTTGCAAAAATAGCAATATTTTTCACATTTTTTTATATGAAATTCCCCAAAAAAAAATGTAAAAATCTAAATTTTTTAACATTTTTGGCCAATTTGTTTTATGCTACCTATGTTTGGTAAAAAAAATCGCAAAAAGCGTATTTTGTTTGGTTTGCGCAAAAGTTATCGCGTTTACTAACAAAGGGAAAGATTTTTGTCATTTTTGTTGTTTTTTTTTTAAAGCGTAATGGCGGCGATCTGCGATTTTTTTTGCGGTACTGCAACATTGCGGCGGACAGATCGGACCCTTGACTGACATTTTTGACACTTTTGGGGTTACCAGTGACATTTCTACAGTAATCAGTGCTATACATATGCACTGTTACTGTAAAAATACACTGGCAGTGAAGGGGTTAACTTTATTTGGGAGGGAGGGGCTGTGTGTGTCCCTAGGGGCGTGATTCTTACTGTGATTGGCTGTGGCTCTAGCTGTAAGGACACTGATCAACGGATCTACATACTAGATCCGTGTAATCAGTGTCTTTACAGCGAGGAGAATGACAGGCAGCTTGTTTACACAAGCTGCCTGACATTCTCCCTCTTCCCCCGACGATCGCCGAGTGGCCGGCGGACATCGGGTCCGCTGGTCACACGCGCGGGGGGGTGCGTGACCGCGCGGGAGCGGGAGCGCGCCTCCGCGGGCGCGCGCTCGCTCCCCAGACCCTCCCAGGCTAGTGACGTTAATTAACGTCACTCTGCCTGGCAGTGGCTGACCGTCGCAGTAAATCTACTTGCGGCGGTCGGCAAGCAGTTAAAGAAGACATATGTACATGCCTGTCTGAAGCTTGCCAATGAACATCTAAATGATTTAGAGAAGGATTGGGAGACAGTTCTGTGGTCATATGAGACCAAAATTGAGCTCTGGCATTAACTCAACTCGCCATGTTTGGAGGAGGAAAAATGCTGACTATGACCGTAAGAACACCATCCCTACAGTCAAGCACGGAAGTGGAAACATGATGCTTTGGGGCTATTTCTCTGCTAAAGGTACAGGCTGACTTTGCTGCATTGAGGGGCCAATGGACGGGACCATGTATTGTAAAATCTTGAATGAGCAGTGAAGATGGGTAGTGTACGGGTCTTCCAGCATGACAATGACCGCAAACATACTGCCAAGGCAACGAAGGAGTGTCTCAAGAAGAAGCACATTAACCAAGATAGCAAGGATAACTTGCCACAAATTTGTGGCAGTGTTGAATTGGAGGTCTGTTAACTTGCTGTACATTTTCACGGGCAAGTTGTACACTTGAAGAGCACTTAAAGCACAAGTTCTATTTGCCACTTTTCCAATTTGCAGCAAATTTGCATGGCAAGTCTCTAGCAAGAGCAAAGTTGTAGTGGTGAGTCTACAGCAAGAACTCTACTGCAAATCTACAGCATGGAAATTGAGCCACAGTGACCCCTATGGTGGGAAGACTATTGCACAACATAACTGTACCAGAACTTGAAGCAGACTTGCAGAACGTTTGCACAGAATGTTGATCTGGACTCATGCAATGCGGACTTGCTGTAATTGTGCAACAAACTAGTGTAGCCTGGCACGTCTAGCAAAAGCTAAGCAAGTCATTTTCACAACTTTAAGTTGCCAAGCAACAGCCAAGAAACCTTAAGGATTTAGAGAAGATCTGTAAAGAAGAGTGGACCAAAATCCCTCCTGAGATGTTTGCAAACCTGGTCACCAACTACAAGAACCTCTGTGTTTGCCAACAAGGGTTTCTTCACCAAGCACTAAGTCATGTTTTGCTTGGGGATCAAATATTATTTTACTCACTGAACTACAAATCAATTTATAACATTGGTATTGTGTTTTTTCTGGATTTTTGGTTGATATTCGGTCTCTATCATTTAAAATGCATCTATGATAAAAAATTATAGACCCTTCATTTCTTTGTAAGTGGGCAAACTTACAAAATCTGCAGGGGATCAAATAATTATTTTCCCCACCATATTCTGCTACATACTTTTGGTTAAAACCACCCGCTCCAATAAACATATATTGATTGGTTTGCACAAAAGTTATAGCGTCTACAAACTATGGGATAGTTTTATTTATTTAAAAAAAAAACATTTTTTTTTTCACTAGTAACGGTGGCTATTAGTGACTTAAAGCGGGACTGCAATATTAAAAAGGTATAAAATTCTGCCCTTATCCCGTTACCACTGAAAATAAACCAATCAACCAGTGATGCGATAAACCTGTGATACAGTTAAGATAAAACAATACAAAGCGATGATTAAAAAATGTCTAAAAAATTATCTTGAAAAGCTGCAACCAATATAACGAGAAAAGGATTGGATGACTGACATAGGTTCACCTGTTGCCGACCAATACCACCACATCCCCAATGTGCTATTGAAGGAAAAAAGAGGGTGATCAATGGCCTGACTAGTCAGCCAAAGAGCCACCAGTGGGTATGGGACTTTGAAGGTGGTGTGGTTGTGTCTGTCTTTGCCACAACCACACCACCTTCAAAGTCCCATACCCATTGGTGGTTATTTGGCTGACTAGTCAGGCCATTGAACACCCTCTTTTTTCCTTCAACTGCAACCAATATAGCCTGAACACAAGAACCATAAAACCGGTAAGTTAAGAAAAATGGGTGCGCTAATCATGTAAACTTGATTGGTGCATAAAACCAGTTAAATATTTATCCACTCCTTTAAGTGAGTTATTTATCCTATTCAGTGATGAACTAAAAGTGTATATCCATGTTCATAAAGGAATCCAAACGAAACGGTGCTCAAACAAATCCCTTCACCACATGCACACACCACTTACCAGAAATCATGGATCTCAAGTTATAGAGATCACACACGCCTTAATCAATCCAAATGGACTCAGCAGCCAAGCTGGAGAAGTTGTTTGTTCCACTGACATTCATAAGGCTCCATTCACATACTGGCGTCTTGGATCGCTGGCAGAATCGCAGCAATTCTGCCTGTGATTCCAAATCATTGCAAATCGTCGGATGCCCGTGCCATTCCCGTGACTTGCAATGGCACCCCAAACGCGGCGCAATTTTGGCACGATTGTCGCCCGACTAATGCGGTAAAATTGTGCAAACAGAATTGCAGGACGCCTATCGCCCAAAAAAAGTACTTTTTTCTTAGCGACAGGCATCCTGCCATTCTGCTTGTGCGCTTTTACCACGATTCGTCGGGCCTTTTGGGTGCCATTGAAAGTCACGGGAATCGCACGGGCATCCCGCAATTTGCAATTCATCTGGATCACTGGCAGAATCGCGGTGATTCTGCCCGCGGTCTGAGACGCCAGTGTGTGAACAGAGCCTAAGGATAGTTCCAAAGGTTCAAATGGTAAGGCAGTCGGCTGGTAATACCTCCCCATGTGCATAGATAAAAGAGGAAAACCTCATGGTGTAATATGTTAAAAAAGCATTTATTTACAAAACATAGACTACACGAGAATGAAGATATAAGAGCCGGTTCACATAGAGGCGACACGACTCCTTACTACTTCGGGGGCGACTTGTGCATTACAGTGCACCACGACTTCGGAGCAACTTGCAGGGACTTCACATAATGGAAGTCTATTCTCTATTTCTCTAAGTCGGAGTGACTTGTGTCGCTCCTATTAGAACGGGTCCTGTAGCGGTCAATGGACCGTGAGGGAGCGCGACTTGTCAGGCTGACAAGTCGCCTGACAAGTCACGCTAGTGTGAATGGGCTCTAAATCAGCGTTGTTTACACAATGGTAACAAATACAGCGGGGGTCAACACCAATCTGCTCGTGCGGAATGACATCACAAATATTGCTCCGACCTACGCATCAATTGCTTTCATTAGAATACAGGTAAATGCGGAGGCACCAGAAGTCTCAACCCTCCATGTATCCAAGGCCGTGTCACCACTCACTAATAATAGTGGAACGCGGTCAGCCAATTGGAAATAAGAACATATTCAAGCATACTCTTATTTACATAGGCAGATCACCATTCTTCCTCTATGCTGAATGATTGGCATGATTGGTGAGTGTCAGCGGACATCGAGTCTGCGGTACCCGCATATCAGCTCCCGATAATCACAGCGGGAGTGGTTCGCCGGAAGACCATGTGCGTGCCCCAGACCCAGAAGTGTCGGATCACATACTAGGTATGTGATTCGGTGCAGCAGTGCCACCGTGCTGTTATATAAGTAAATTATACAGGTGGCAAATTGTTAGTTATGTTATCTGCAGCTAGTACAATGATGGAGAAAGATTGAGAGAGGGAGCTTGCTCCATGATTAATTTATTTTGACCTTTGCACAGGTCATAATGTAGGAGCATAGTGGTCACTGATTTCTATATTGCACTGCAGCTGGACAGTCCCTTTAAAAGGTAACTCCACTTTCGTGGGCAAAAATAGCAAATAAAGAAAAAAAAATAACGTATACAATTGCGACTCAAGTCATATTGTAATTGAATGTTATTAAAAATTACCTTTCCTTTTCAATCTGCAGTGCTGTAATTTTCTGTAAAATGCAATGCAATATGGCTACCTGGAGGCGTTCTGCACACAGAATGTATACAGGACGCCCCCCAGAATTATCATTTCCAGATTTGTGTGATTGGCTGACTGATTTTCCCAGAAGTCTGCACTAAGATCAAAGTCAGATTTCAGGCATCCCCTGCAACAAAAATGTCATTTTTGGTGAGATTCTTCCAATAGGAAATCACGTCTAAAGGGATGCAGACCCTGCAATTTTCCTCATTAGAGCCCTGCCGGTGCAGCAGCTGATTTATAATTATGAAACCTCTCCCTTTAGATACACCTTCCACATGGACACAGACAAATACACAGTGATTTCTTTAGAATAACAAAAGGTAGGAATCTGCAACAAAGTTTGTTAAAATTCTTGTAATTTACATAGATCACTCAGAGGGGAATGTTTTTTTTTATTCAACAAAAGTGGAGTTACTCTCAGTCAGCACCATAATGTTACCATGCATCCCGGCCAGAGGCATTTTCTAAACTCACTACCGGCTTCAATACCCCTTATCTGTCCCCTGCCTTTCCTATAAGTAGTCACAGGGTTCTTGTTATATTACTTAAAGCGAAACTTCCTCCAAAGGTAGGTTTCGCTTGTTTGACCTCCTTCTCCTCCTCTATGCCACATTTGGTACTAAGTTCACCCACCCTCTCCCCCGAATCGGCTCGGGTGAGGACAACACTGGATCCCTGGCCAGGTAAGTGTCCTTATAATAAAAGTCAGCAGCTACATTATTTGTAACTGCAGACTTTACATTTTTTGGAGGAGACTGATATGACAGGAATCGCATAGTTCAAATTGATGCAACGCCGAATTTGCAGTGCCACACCGATTTGAAAAAGTATTTCCTTGGTGATTTTGGGTGCGACTTGCATAGACATCTGTACATGAAGACGCACCCGAAGACACACTGATATATGGCTTCATAACTGTGTGATTTCAGGTGAAGTCGCACAATATCAAAGCCGCAGTCATGTTATCGAGGGCTAATTGAACAAGCTCAAATTTGAAGCTGATTGGTTACTATACAAAGCTGCACGAGATTCTATGTGCACCAGTTTTAGTAAATCTCCCCCCAAGTGTTTGATAGATCTGAACCCAGAAGTGCTAAGAGTTGAGGGTTTCCAGGTTTATACTACTTATGAGAGGTCAGGAGATGTTCCTCAATTTCCCATTGCTCTCCAACCTCTCAACTGCCAAGGATTTCCCAGACACACAGGGACATATGAGGTCAAGACACATGACCAGAGAAAGGATGCCATCCTTCCAGGACAGTAGCAAAAACTGTGGCATGCTGGAAGTAAGATGAGTTACACCAAGCTGGCCAGAATTTTTTTTGTGTCCAAATCCTCATCCATCTCTGGATTTCTGTGTCCTTCAATTTGCTATTTACAGCCATTAATCAGACTCACACCTGTCTTGGGAGCTTGAATCTCACTAGTGATACAGAAAACAGAGGGGAAGTGGAAGTTACATAACATGAGCTCTAGGTATCAGTGACATTCAATGTGCATGTAAATACCTCTTTAGAATTTGCCTGCAGATGATTAGAAAACTCAAAAAAATGTATGCACAGGGGCCATTTGCTGACTATGTATGTCACTGTAAAGATTTTTTCAGTTTCTTTGTTACTGTTTACATGGATCTCAAAAGGAGAAGTTTGGGACTTATAAAAAAAAAAACACACACACACACACACATATAAACCTCTATGCTGCAGCATCAGTGTGATCCTGTGGCTATCCCACGTCATGCCTAACCTTGAGAACTGAATGATCACATGACTGCTGATCACTCAGTTCTCGGTATGCTCAGAGCAGTGACTGTCTGAAGCTCTGTTATAGTCACTGTATTCGGCACTGCTCCTCCAACACCCACTGGAGCACCGGGCAGGAGAGGAGGTGGTAGAGGCTGGCTCCAGCTCTCAGCAGCGAGCTGAGAGGCGGGGTTTTCTGTCAATCAAGCAGCTGGGTGGATCCTGATATTACAGTCAGAACCCTTCCAGAGCCTGGGGTGGCTCTGCCATGTCAGCTGACTCAAAGGAGTTTCAAAGGAGAGCAAAGTAAAGTGCACCCCAGTGACCTACAACAGAAATATGGCGAAAAATGCTTTGGCCATACTTCTCTTTTAATGAGAGGCCAGCAAGTGCATAGGCAACTGTGAGGTCTTCAGAGGTGACCCTTAACCAACCCCCCCCCCCCCACAGATTGAGTGCCCTTTCTGCTCCAAAATCAGGGTTTAGAGCTGGTGTCCCCAAACTAAGACTAAGACCCACAGGCCCATTACAAGATTTTACCCAACCCCCAGCTAGGAGGGTCAATGGTATGTGGTATATCCTCACTGTGCACAAGAGTAAGAATTTAAGGTCATTAGAGTCTTTCTATGTTCTCTGCTTCACTCCCTTACATCTTCTGATGTAAGAGGGACCTCTGATGGGAACCCTAATATAAAAGGGACTCTGATAGGAACCCTGGCGTAATGGGGAGGTCTGATGGGCCCTCTGATGTAAGGGGTGCGCTGATAAGGACCCTGATGTAACCACTTGCCTACAGCCCACGTACTGAATATATAGGCAACGTGGCTCGCTCCCACTGTGATTCTACACGGCGGGAGCTGATCAGCGGGTACTGCAGACTCGATGTCCGCCAGCACCCGCTGATCGCTCTGTACACAGGCAGAACGGCAATCTTTCTATGTAAACCAGGCAGATCGCCATTATGTCAGTAAGGAAAGCATTGATCCTGTGTTCCTGCAATACATGAACATGGATCTATGCATTCTTCTAAAAGAAGCACCTCCCCCACCTAGCCCCTGATGTAAACCCCTTCCCAGCCAGTATAATAAGTACAGTTACTGTGCATATTTTTAGTACTGATCACTGTAAAAGTGTTAGTGCCCGATTTGTCAGCCGCAATATCGCAGTCCTGTTAGAAGTCACTGTTTGCCGTCATTACTAGTAGAAAATAAAAAATAAAACTTCCATAAATATATCCTATAGTTTATAGACGCTATAACTTTTGCGCAAAGCAATCAATATAAGCTTATTGGGATTTTTTTTTAACAAAAACATTCAGCAGAATACATATTGGCCTAAATTTATGAAGAAATTAGATTTCTAAAACTTTTTCATGGATATGTTTTAAAGCAGAAAGTATATTGAAAAACAAATTAAATCTCAGTAAAAGAAAATTATAATTTTTTTTTAAATTGTTAGCCTTTTTTTGTTTATAGCGCAAAAAAGAACAAAAAAACGCAGAGGTGATTATATACCACCAAATGAAAGCCTTATTTGTGTGAAAAAATGCCAAATTTGTGGGGGTACAGTGACACGACCGCGCAATTGTCAGTTAAAGTAGCGTAGTGCCGTATAGCAAAAAAAATTGCCTGGTCAGGAGGGGGGGGAATATTTCTTCTGGAGCTGAAGTGGTTAAAGAAGACTCTGATTGGGACCCTGATGTAAAGAAGACTCTGCTGGGGACCCTATTGTAAAGAAGAATGATGCAAAGGGGCCAATCATTCATTTATAATTTTTCTTTAGCCCATGGATATTTGTAAAATATTTGTTATGGTTCTCATACTGAAAAGTTTGTACAACTAAAAGAGACATTTGGCTAAACCCAATTGTTCTTTTTTGCCACTAAGATACTCACGGCAAGGCAAGAAGTGTGCCAGACTAAATATTTCAGGTATAGTGTGCGAGCAATGCCAAAACCTAGGATATAGAAGAAACTTTCCAGAGCTCTGTGGATGTGAACGGTGGCTAACCCACACCTCTAGTTGAGCCTGTAATTAGCACCCTTAATTTAACTTGAGCCGATGTGTTGGCAACTGTTCTATTCTGCCGTTAAATAAACAATGCCACTAGGGAAAGGCCTAAAGCGAATCATAAAAAGAGAACTTTAACATGCAGCAGCTCATCAATAAGACTGTATAATACTGCCAAGTCTGTCAGCATCCAATTTATATGAGACATTAATTCAGGCTGAATGTCACTTTTCAGAATACTTGTCCATAGTTTTCAATTACTGTAAAATGGGAGATTTAAATTGAGCCAAAGCAGATAATTTTCCACTGCTGATTACACAACACATGAGTGAGCAATATTAGACCCCTTGCACGCAGGGCATCTACCTCCTCTGTATGTGCAATACCAGGGTTTCAGTGAGCCCTGGAAGGCACAGGTACAGTGTCCAGCCCCGCTGCCTGCAGCCTCTCAAATTCTATGGTAGTAGAATACCTGTGCTACAGGCACTCATCCATGAATGCATAGGGCCCTAAGGGCAAGTACTATTCAGTATAGCATTAAGCCCCGTACAGCTGCAGTGCATTTCAGCCTGCCATAGACTTTAATAGGCTGCAGTCAGCAGGGCTGGACACTGCACTTGTAAAATGCAGCGTTTGCACACACAGGAGCTAGATGTCCTGTGTACAGTGGGCCTTAATGTTTCTGCATTCTTTGCTGTTACAGCACTAGTTTCATCTCACAAAACAGCATTGTTCACACAGGAAAGGAAATGTGTTAGGACTGCCAAATACCTCCTCCTTCTCCTCACCATAGCATGGGGGGGGTTCTGTAGTTCACAGAGGTGAACCGAGTAGGCATGATAACACTGACAGTTCAGTTGAACAGAGGCAGACAACACAGAAAGTTAAAAGCTGGCTGGATTTCCAGCAGTATCAACAGGTATGCTTTATTGCACTGAAAGGAAGCAAAAAGAGAAGTCATTTGGGGAGATTTACTAAAACTGGAGCACTCAGAATCTGGTGCAGCTGTGCCTGGTAGCCAATCAGCTTCTAAATTCAGTTTGTTCAATTAACCTTTGACAATAAAACTTTTTTTTTATCTTAACGCATTCTATGCATTAAGATAAAAAATCTTCTGTGTGCAGCAACCCCCACAGCCCCCCCCCCCAATACTTGCCTGAGACGATCTCCATCCAGCAATGTTGCAGGAGTGTCTCGGCTGCCCAGGACGCTCCCTCCTCATTGGCTGAGATAGAAGTGCGGCGCCATTGGCTTCCGCTGTTGTCAATCAAAGTCAGTGAGCTAAAAGTCAGTGAGCTAATAGGGAGAGAGAGGGGGTGGGGCCGGGCGCCACAGCTCCGTGTCTGAATGGACACACAGAGCTGCGGTTCAGCTCTGGTGCCCCCATAGCAAGCAACAGTGACAGTGTGGAGAGCAGTGTGTGGTGGTATTGCCGTGTCTCACTGGACAGCCTATTACAAATTTGTATAGAAACTCAGAGGAGAAGAGAAAAAGTGGATGAGAGGATTCGGATGGAAGTTCGTCCCTTCACTGCTGACTCCCTCCCTCCTTTTCCTATATGCTCCATACACATGGAGGTCTGGTAAGCAGCCTCTACAAGAGCACTTTATGGTGTTGCGTGCTATCATCTCACACAACTGATGGTGACGGGATTTCCTTTGTATTGACATTGGGCATACATCGCTTTTTACTTTTTTTTTTTTTACTTTTTATTCTATTTATCTGCCGTCAACAGATTTATGCTAGCTGCTTTTTCAGTGAATTGTATCTTCTATGACTAGCGTAAATTTTCTATTTACAATTCCTAGCTCTTTATAGAAACCAATCAGCTACCAGGTTTATTGATAAAGCTTAAGTCTTGGTTCACACTGCCACAACCTAAAAGTTGCACAACTTACAGTGCGACTTTGCCAGGCGACTTCAGTGTGTCTTGGGTGCGACTTGAAGCGAAGCAACTTCAGGGAATGCCTGGGTAATCTTCCTGTAATGTCGAATCCAAATTACATCAATTAAAATGAGGATCGGACTTGGAGGCGACTTCCATTAAAGTCTATGGGCACAAGTCAGATAGATTCGCCTTGAAGTAGTACTGGAACCTTTTATAAAGCCAGAGCGACTTCAGTAGTGCTAATTAAGAAAGCCATCATTGACTAACATGGACATTTCACATGTCACGTGACCTTAACTGAACAAGCTAAAGGTAGAAGCTGATCGGCTACCATGCACAGCTGCACCACATTTTGCACTCTTGAGTTTTAGTAAATCAACCCCATGGTGTTACTAGTCACCTAATTGCTAAAAAATTGGTTACACTCTTCAGATTGTGATAGGATACACAGTATGCCTGTTATGTACAGACTACAAAATTACTCGAATCACATATATCCACAGAGGCAAGTACTCCATAACAGAGACTCCGAAAGGACGAAAACGGAAGTGGTACGGTAATAGATTGTTCTCTTTTATGAAAAGGATCATGGGAAAGTTCTCCAGCAAAGAAGAAAAGTGTTCTGAACACAAAAAGGGCAAACTAGGTGTGCCAGCCAGTTCTTATCTGCTATCTGTAACAGGAGTAAAGGCAATAAAGATTATATGCAGAGCTCCAGATACAGAAGGAAACTGCCAGGTTACCTTGCTTTGGATTATTATATTGATTCTGCTACAGATAAAAGACACAAAATCCTCATTTGCACAATCCTCAGTCATGAAGTTTACAGTCTATAGAATTTTCACATCACACCGATCAAAGCTCAGGCAAAATCACTTAGCATTTAAACATATAATTAAATGCTCATTACACTGTCATGAGTAAAGCAGTGACCCGAAAGAGGAACAGAATGAAGGGTGGACACTAAAGCTGCCCACACAGGTGGTAACAACACTATCTCCTTCAGATTAAGGCTCCATTCACACTTCCCAAAGTTGTGCCGACTGGAGTGCAACTTTGATGCAACTTTGGATGGGTGCAACCTGGATATGACTTTGGCTTTGAGCAGGGATAACAACTGTTGCATTATATAACATTCAGGTACCACTTTCATGCAGCTTCTGAGGGTTAATATGGAAGTCTATGGCCATCAAGTTGCATTAAAGTCGGACCAAAATAGTGCATGAACTACTTTGAAGTTTCTGCAACTTTAACCTGCTCCCACCCGGCCACTGCATGAAAACAGCCGGGTGGGAGCTTTCTCCTTCTGAGTGGACGATCCTGACGTCCTTCAGAAGGAGGGAGATCATGCAGCTGCGTGCCCGTGCAGCTGCGCGATCCCAGTGTTCCTGTGTCCCCCAGACACAGCGCAACACCGTTTGGCAGGAGGGCTTTGTGATTGGCCCTCCTGATAACATGACGATCGTGATAATCTGGAACATCTTTCCATGATAATCTGCCACATCTGTCTGTGATCTGGCACATCTATCCATGATCATCTACCACACATCATCTGCCACATCTGCCAGTAATCATCTGCCACACGTTTCTCTAATCATCTGTCACATCTGTTCATGATCATCTGCCAGTGATCATCTGCCACATCTGTCCGTAATCATCAGCCACATCTGCCAGTGATCATCAGCCACATCTGTCCGTGATCATCTGCTACATCTGTCCGTGAACATCTGCCACATCTGTCCGTGATCATCTGCCACATCTGTCCCAGTGAACATCTGCCACATCTGTCCCAGTGAACATCTGCCACATCTGTCCCAGTGAACATCTGACACATCCGTCCGTGATCTGCCACATCTGTCCCAGTGAATATCTGCCACATCCCAGTGATCAACATCAGTCACACATCTTACACATCTGTCCCAGGAATCATTTGCGCACATCTGTCCTCATGTCTAAAAAAATATTTAGCAGCGAAGAGGCTTTCAATATTGTCATGAGTATGTCTTATGAGAGTAGCGGGGAACTCTCTCCGCCAGACTCTGATAGCAAGTATGAGCCAGCAGAAAGCAGTGGCTCTGAAAGGGAAACTGAGATGTATAGATGTGAGCATTAATATGACAATTTTTTGGGGGGGGGGGGGGGGAATCTTCATTACCTAAACTATTGTGGGCAAAAAATTGCAACTTCAAAAAACTCACTATGCTTCTTACTAAATACCCTGGATTGTCATATTTACAAAAAGGGGTTACTTAGGGGGTATTTTTACTGTCCTATGTATAGTCGCTTTTACCACGTTTTTCAACATTAGAGCATTTTTACAGCTGAAAAACTGACAGAGCAGAAGCTGTCAATCAGCTTGAGGTCCCTCCCCTGTCACCATTTTACACTTGGTTTTAGGAAAACTTGTCAGAAGTGATTCATGCTGGTGGCAGAGGAAAGAAGCAGCAAAAGGATATGATTTGTTCATATTTCATGTCTGAGGTTTACATCAACTTTAAGAATTTGATTCTAATGCAAGCGGCCTACTTCGGAGTTCTTTATGTGACTTTAGGTAAGACTTCTCTTATGTTTTTTCAATTGGTAAAGAATCAGTCAGAAAAAAAGTTTATGAAAAATATTAATAAAAAAGGAACTAAATAGTTTATACAATTACAGGATGTACAGTTAAAGTGTACCTAAAACTTTATTTTGGTGATGCAATAGAACCTTTATTTTATAGCTGTCTAGTCCCTATTCAGGAAACCCACCCTCTCTATTTGTCTTGAAGACCACTATTGCTAAAAATGAAAATGTTGAGAAATCCAAATTTTTTAGTTGTTAGTGTTACCAGAACAGGAATAGAGAGGGATTCTCTCAATGGGGGCATTTCTTCTACTGAAAACTGTCTAAAAGGGTATTTTCGTTATTTCAGTACAAGAAGGGAAGTAAAAAATCTGCAGTGAGACACGGATGGTAAAAATGTTTTTTTAAATACCCTTGCGGGAACACTTTCGATATATGCAGCTCCGTAATTTTCTTCAGCAACTCATTAAACATAGACCTTTACCCTATACGCTTACGCCATTTGAAAGCCTCTGTAGGGCACGGCCCCACTCACCGGGACTCATATCTCTTCTGTATGCCTCCATTATTGCCTGCAATACACCCCCTTTCACGGTCTATCACTCTAACTGGGAACTAGAATTGGGGGGCGGGTTGGACAGGGAAGACTGGCGGCACATGACGGCGGCTCTCTCTAAGTGTTCCCGAAATGTCTTGATTCTGGAAAATGCTTATAAGGTATTTTATAGGTGGTACTATACTCCGGCTAGACTGGCTAAATTTATACCCGCATATTCCCCCCTGTGCTTCCTGGGATGCGCTCAGGAGGGGACCATGGCGCATATTTGGTGGACGTGCCCCAAGGTGCGCAGACTGTGGATTAGGATCTATGCCTTGCTCTGTAATATTTTTCAAATCACCCTGAAGAGGGACCCGTATGAGGCACTCTTGTGTAAACCTATACCTGAATTGACCCGTACACAACGTCAGTTGGCTCAGCATTTGTTTACAGCTACGAAATTGACCATTGCGCGATCTTGGAAGACCCCGTTGCTTAGTTTTGAGGCGGTCAAGAACCGTATGAATGATATTCTCATTAATGATTCTGATTCTGATTCTCACGCTAAGTTTCTTAAGGTGTGGGACCCCTGGATCTCGAATGTTGCCCCTTCCAGATTCCAGACCACCCTTCTCTCTCTTTAATGCCTCCTGGACGCTCGCCCCGCAGGACTCGCTCCCCCCCTTTCCTTCTCCCTCTTCCTTCTCCCCACCCTTTCTTTAGTCTTCTTCTATTGTCGTTTCTTTCTTTGTTTGTCCTACTTTCTTACTCCTTCTTTCTCTTTTCTTTTGTCTTTTGGTGTTGTTTCCCTTCCTGGCTCGGTACTTTCAGGCCCAGCCCCTGTTTGCTCATTGGAACGTAATAGAACTTCCTCTCTTGATAGTCTTACTGCATTATAAACCACTAGGGGGGACTTTAGGTCCCTATTTATGCATTTTTGCCTGTTGATACCCATTATTGGGTCCGTGATGTTTTCAGGTTGGCTTACGCCCTATGTCTGTATCATGTTTTGTTGCTACCTGTTTCCCTGCGTTCCATTTTCTTTTATCAAATTGTACACATATACTATGTTTTGGTGTATGTTTATGCCTCTTCTTAAAATAAAAACATTTGTACAAGAAAAAATGTTTTTTAAAAAATGTAAAAAAAAAAATAGGATACACCCAATCCCTACTCTATCTATACTTTAATCTAGAAAACACAGTACCTTGTAGCAACCTTTACTGGCATCAGATCGGTGAACGATGGTTGGTTGCTATCAGCTAATGCAGTTTGCAGAGTTAGAGGTCTATTTACATACGTTTTCACCCAATATTCACACAAATTTCACCCAAGATTCACACATTTTAAATCAGTTGCACATAATTATATTTTTATAGCATTGTTGCTAAAAATTATTTATTTTTTTTATACACCTTTGTAAAGGGAATTTATGGATTTACATTTTAGCTATATATGAGGCACATCATTTCTGCGATTTTATTAATGTGCATAATGCTAGCCATACATGCATAGAAATTAAACAGATTCCTCGATCTATGCTAAAGAGGTTGGACGAAGGAATCTCCCTCATTGTATTCAGCTAGTGGAACCAGCAGCTAATTAATGCCCGGACAGTGACTGCAATCGATTGGATGCAGTCACTGTTTGTCTATCAATTTTCCGAGCTGGGTGGTGCACCTACAGTTCAAGTTTCAACTAATTTAGCAGGAACAGACCAAACTACCAGACACGTATGGACAGCTTTAGGGCTTCTGTTTACACTTCTACACAATATGCATGTTTTATCTCACCTAAAACCACTGCACTAAAGCACATCAAGTATTATTTTCAATGGTACAGTTTGCTCATTTAAAAAAAAAAAAAAAAAAGTCTTGCCACAGTTTTCCTGCAAAGAACTTCACAGTATGTTCATTCTCCCTGAAAATACAGACACAGCTTAAAGTGGAATTTCAGCTTCACCCTATTTAGGCCTCATGTATACTGCTGATGATAAACGGACGTTTAGGAGCAGTTGGGCGTTTTTTTCAGCAGTCCCTGAATTCTCCTCTGTTACAGTCAGGTCCATAAATATATTGGGACATCGACACAATTCTAATCTTTTTGGCTCTATAATGGATTTGAAATGAAACAAACAAGAAGTGATTTAACTGCAGACTTTCCGCTTTCATTTGAGGGTTTTTACATCCAAATCAGGTGAAAGGTTTCGAAATTACAACAGTTTGTATATGTGCCTCCCACTTTTTAAGGGACCAAAAGTAATGGGACAATTGGCTGCTCAGCTGTTCCATGGCCAGGTGTGTGTTATTCCCTCATTATCCCATTTATAAGAAGCAGATAAAAGGTCCAGAGTTCATTTCAAGTGTGCTATTTGCATTTGGAATCTGTTGCTGTCAACTCTCAATATAAGATCCAAAGAGCTGTCACTATCAGTGAAGCAAGCCATCATTAGGCTGAAAAAAAAAAAAACAAACCCATCAGAAAGATAGCAAAAACATTGGGTGTGGCCAAATCAACTGTTTGGAACATTCTTAAAAAGAAAGAACGCACCGGTGAACTCAGCAACACCAAAAGACCAAAACAACTGTGGTGGATGACCGAAGAATTCTTTCCCTGGTGAAGAAAACACCCTTCACAACAGTTGGCCAGATCAAGAACACTCTCCAGGAGGTAGGTGTATGTGTGCCAAAGTCAACAATCAAGAGAAGGCTTCACCAGAGTGAATACAGAGGGTTCACCACAAGATGTAAACCATTGGTGAGCCTCAAAAACAGGAAGGCCAGATTAGAGTTTGCCAAACAACATCTAAAAAAGCCTTCACAGTTCTGGAACAACATCCTTTGGACAGATGAGACCAAGATCAACTTGTACCAGAGTAATGGTAAGAGAAGAGTATGGAGAAGGAAAGGAACTCCTCATGATCCAAAGCATACCACCTCATCAGTGAAGCATGGTGGTGGTAGTGTCATGGAGTGGGCATGTATGGCTACCAATGGAACTGGTTCTCTTGTATTTATTGATGATGTGACTGCTGACAAAAGCAGCAGGATAAATTCTGAAGTGTTTCAGGCAATATTATCTGTTCATATTCAGCCAAATGCTTCAGAACTCATTGGACGGCGCTTCACAGTGTAGATGGACAATAACCCGAAGCATACTGCGAAAGCAACCAAAGAGTTTTTGTAAGGGAAAGAAGTGGAATGTTATGCAATGGCCAAGTCAATCACCTGACCTGAATCCGATTGAGCATACATCTCACTTGCGGAAGACAAAACCGAAGGGAAAATGCCCCAAGAACACGCAGGAACTGAAGACAGTTGCAGTAGAGGCCTGGCAGAGCATCACCAGGGATGAAACCCAGCATCTGGTGAGTCTATGCATTCCAGACTTCAGGCTGTAATTGACTGCAAAGGATTTGCAACCAAGTATTAAAAAGGTGAAAGTTTGATTTATGATTGTTAATCTATCCCATTACTTTTGGTCCCTTAAAAAGTGGGAGATACATATACAAACTGTTGTAATTCCTACACCGTTCACCTGATTTGGATGTAAATACCCTCAAATTAAAGCTCAAAGTCTGCAGTTAAATCTTGTTTGTTTCATTTCAAATCCATTGTGGTGGTGTATAGAGCCATAAAGATTAGAATTGTGTAGATGTCCCAATATTTATGGACCTGACTGTATCTTTATCTGTCCATGTACACTGAGACGTTTATAGTCACTTAGAGGTAGTTAAGTTTAGTGGCATTTTTTTAAAGCAAAAAATTGCGTTTAGACGGAAGTTTATTGGCATTTGAGACACCAAATACTATTACAGCATGCAAACACATCTAAACGCAGAAACTTGTGTTAATAAGCATTTTGTTTATAGATGTTTTCAATGGGGATACATTTCTGACCATTTTAGAATGTAAAAATGCTTCTAAAGGCAAACATTGCTAAACACGCATAAACACGGCATGTGAACGCAGCAAGATAGACGTTTTTAACTGTCAATTACTAACTGTCAAGTTCCAGCATTCAGGAGAGCTTTTCAAACGTCCCGTGTACATGAAGCCTTATGCCCCATACACACGTGCAGATTATCTGCAGACTTTTGTCTACAGACTTACCAAAACCATGTAATATGAGGTCAAACCTAAACACTTTCAATTTGTATGCAATCCGGCAGGCCCTTGCACTACATAGAAAAGGTAAGTCTGCAGACAAAAGTCTGCAGATAATCTGCATGTGTGTATGGGGCATAACTCTAAAAAAAGTCCCTTTCCCCTTCTAACACCTATGCTAAATGACCTGTGTAAGCAAGATGTACATACTTACTTATTTTGGGGCAGCTCCGGTCCAATCACGTAATCCCACTCCCCTGTGTCAGCCAGGACTGCTGCAGGGAATAGGAGGAAATGACGACACTGGATGGACCATTGAAGCCTATGGGTGGTGTCACATCTACAGGCATAACCAGCCATTATCAGAGCGATCTGTCTTCTCCCATGCAGCTGCCACTGGCTGACACACGGGATCGTTAGCTCAGGCCAGAGCAGGCTAAAAACAGGAAGGCATATGCATCTTTCTTACACAGGGTAATCAGCATAGGTGTTAGGAGGGGACAGTTTTAAAGCAAGTTTAAAGCTTGAATTCCACTTTACAATACAAACACAAAATAAAAAAAATCGTAATGCATCACACTCATAAAATGTGTTAAAGCTGTACTCGGGGGGGGGGGGGGGTACTCCCTTGCAATTGGGAATGCCCTGGCACTGCAAAGGTTATTTGCCAGTTTAGGTCCAGGGTAACAGGAAAAGGCCTTTCACTTACCCAATTCTCCGCTCCTGCAGGCTCCCTCCACACTGCTAGACTGGTGCCCGCAGCTTCTTCTCCTCACAATTTCAGTGGTCTCAGGTTCTCTGATGTCATACAAGTACAATGCAGGGCCCATTGCTCTGCACTGGACGTGAGGACACAGATGGACAGTCCACAAGCAAGAGCGTAGGAGGGAAGAGGAGGCACGCATTTAACCCTTGCAGTGCAGGGGCAGCTTCACTGCAAGGGGTATTTTTCCTTTACCAAGAGTTAGGCTTTAATAATGTATGCATTTTAAGCACAGAGGTATAACTAAGCCAACATTTTTTGCAGTTCTATATGTATATGGGGACAGCAATGTTTTCTCTATACATATAAACATGTACACACTTAGCATTCTACTCAGTCATGTTGCACAGTGATTTTGCAATTTTCACCTTCCCCCCCATAGCTACTCATAAGCATCAAATGGCTGTTTTCCAGTCTCTGACCAATAACAATTAGATTGAAAAATACCGCACATCTATGCATAAACTGCACCCGCCCCTTGGCTGACCTATCTTGGCAAACAAATCAATGGTTTAGAAAAGATAAGGGGGGCTGCTGAAACATAACCATGCACACTGTGGAAACAACTGTCGTGTTTGTGAAAGATTTTACACTGAATCAGTGGTGGGGTGTTTCAAATGCCGTAACAATGAACTGTGGATCCAATCATAGGGACAGAAAAGAAAACTCTCTAGGTGGATATTCTAATAACACATCTTATCTCAGAACATCATTCAGCAAGAGTGCTGATGGCACTGCCTGACATCCAAATACCTTACATGTCTGCAAGTGAAATGCCACCACGATAATATGAAAATACGTGGAAGCAAAAAATGTGACAACCTTATCTGAAAGTCCCTTTTGCAATAAATGTAACTAAACTCAGACTGTGTACCCAGATTTCTGTAGCTGATTAAAGTTCACTCTCCCTTTTCCCAAAGATTTGCATTTAGCTGTGCATGTAATGAAAGAGGAAGTTGCTAGGGTGGAGAGAAAAGTAGGTTTTAGAGGCTTAGCGATGGCGTCAAGCTTGCTGACAGTCCTGCTGAATTGCAAGCATTAGGAAAGCAGTGCCCCTCTAGCATCCATTATCCCAAGAGATCCAAGATGGCTACAGGTTAGAATGGGAATTTTACTTCTACCTCCGTAGTAGAGTGAGTTACTGGATGTCAAAACCTGCAGTGGTTGCTCACACTGCTATCAAATGTCAATTAAAGGATAAGTTACCAGCTTAAAGAAACAGTAATTATGCAATTAGCTGGCTTAATATCTAGTTATAACTTGCATGCAGCCTGTGATCAGGCACAAAACAATTCTATGTTCCAGAAGCTAACACTCAACAACTTTATTCGCACATATCCAATGCACTCTGTATGACCTTTATGTGCCCCAGAAGCCCAGGAAGCCAAATACAGTGACCTGATTTATCTAGATAACATGGGCATTTAAACAACAGTTCTAGATCTTGAATAGAAGGTCTTCTGCTTTTTTTTTCCACTGAGATGGGATAACCAGACAATCATTGATGGGACCATGGCCACACGGATACAAAAGTCTGTCCAGTGAATTACAGCATTATGTTCTTATCACATTTAATCAAACAAAAAACAAGGGCATTTTTGCTAGTTTAAGGATAGTGGTTGGTCTGTGCTAGTTGTTCCTTTATATAAGAAACAGCAATCAAGGCTTATTTCAAAAGTGATATACCCAATATCATCTACACCTGTATGGTGTTGTCAGCATGGACTAGCAAACTTGCAACAAAAAAAGTATTCTCTGTATAAGGACAGGGAGGAAAGTGGCTATTTTGGTGACAAAGAATGGCAATTGGGATACAAAATAAAATACTATGTTACTTTTTTTTCTCAATGGATACATTTATCAATAACAGGTTTCCCCCAGGTAGAGACATACCAGAACCACATCTACTGTGCATCCTAAACATGCTGACATAAATACGAAAAACATAACGCAATACAACATGAATAAACAAAAAGAACCGTCTGGACGCCAGGTGATCGTAACACACAGGAAAATTACCACGGCAAGTTGCCGTATCCAAATTACCAAAATTGTATATATATGGTAGTATTCCTTTGTGTGAGCCCCTGGGAGCTCCAGCTATGGGATAGGACAGGGATGGTTGTAGGTATCTTCCTATACACCTGTGGGCGTCAGCAGCATTTGTGAAAATGCATTAAATCTATACAGTACGGGGCTATACCAATTTAATACTCACCAGCAGAGATCCACACGGACATTTATTTGTCACAGCACCATTGTGGTGTAAAGGAGCAGATGAACCTTTCTCTTTTGAGTCCCCACTCCAGAGGGTTTGTTCATGATGGACTGCCGATCCACATACGGTAGTAATTGGATTATAAAGCATCCATGGAATTCCTAAATACACTGATGTTACTTTATGTATAGACATAGAATCATCCACTGGACTTTGCAGTCACTATAGGGTCATTTACCTTCACCTTTAAATAACAGCACCATCTGGTTCGATAGTACTCCTACAGACACCCCTGTCCTATCCCATAGCTGGAGCTCCCAGGGGCTCACACAGGAATACTACTATATATATATATATATATATATATATATATATATATACAATTTTGGTAGTTTGGATACGGCGACTTGCCATGGTAATTTTCCTGTGTGTTATGATCACCTGGCATCCGGATGGTTCTGTTTGTTTATTCACGTTGTATCATGTTATGTTTTTCGTCTTTACGTCCGCATGTTTAACATGCTGACATAGTAGATGTGGTTCTGGTAGCTCCCAAACCGGGGGAACTTGTTATTAAAAAAGGTATCCATCAAGATAAATAAAGTAACATAGTATTTTATTTTGTATCCCAATTACCATTCTTTGTCACCAAAATAGCCTTTTTTCTCCCTGTCCTTATATGGGGAATATTTTTTTGTGGTAGCTGTTCCTTTATGCCTTTGTGGTCAATCGTGCATCCAGATCCCCCAATTTAAAAGCAAGAGTTAACCATGAGTATGAAATCATTCATTTGACGATGACTATTTCAGGCTTAATGGCTTCAACCTGACTGGTTATCCTGTCTTGCTGCTTCTGATGCCGGCTAAATATGTGACCTAATTGGTCCATATTGTGAACCTATGGACTTTCAAGTCTTTACAGAGGACAATGGGGAACTCTTTACATCATACAAAAAGGCTTCTTCACATTTATGGTCCGTACACACTATAAGAAAATCAGGCAAAAATTTTCATCCGCTGAACGATCGTACGATTTTTTGATAGTGTGTACACAACTTTTGACAGCCGATTCCGACATTCTGAGCTAAAATTTCTGAAGGGACAAACACCAAAATTGTTCTTGTCTGGGAACAGAATGGATAATTTTCATTTAATGTGTACCATTTTTGCACGAGAAATAGCAGATACGAAAGACTGCACATGATCAGAAGCAAAAAAAAAAAAAAGCCTTTGTCGTACGAGAATTTTCGTACATGAATTCTATCCTCGGTTCCAACTTGGTGTGAAACATCGAGGAAAACCGGCCAATCATTAACCCGTGTGACGGGGCTCAAGAGCTGTGAAAATGTGGAATAGACACCCTCTAGAACTAAAGGCCGTGCACACAGGCAGAATACCGGCCGAGATTGGGCGGTTAAATAAAAACCAGTCAACATTTGGCCCGTGTGTAAGACACTCAGTCCGAGCATGCTGGAAAAGCAACAGCCAACCAGCTCCGGGGGGCTGTCCCCCTGTCAGAACACAACAGCTCAGGGGGGGAGATCTGACCAGAGCTGACAGTTTTTTTTTTCGTTCAACCCAGTGAAAAAACTAATAGTTTGTACCAGGCTTGATTCTGGCCAGCTCAGTAGATTGTTTTAAAACAGAGCTTGATGCATTCCTATAACTGGAGACTAACATTTATAGGGGTAGTTGATCCAAGGAAGATCAAGAAGTCATTTTCTCTCCCCTGATGGAACAAATTGGATCGTGCCTTTTTTGGCCTTCCTCTGGATCAACTGTGTATTGTGTATATGGAGGTTTTCTATTGGTTGAACTAGGTGTCCTTTTTCAACCTGTGTAACCATGTAAATGCTGGCTAAAACGTCTGCAATAGTTAAATAGCTCTACAATGTAAGCCTATATCTGGATGCACAGCTGACCAATAGGGCACAAAACAAAAATGACACGGCTCCTCCCACTGTCCTTAAATGAGGGATAGACCCCTTATTAATTGGAGTTGGGGTGGCACTAATGAAATGTAAATACCTTCTGCTTTAAAAGGGCACTGCTTTACATGACCTTTTTGCTGAAAGTAAAATCCTCATTTAAAGGTCATGCCCATACAAAATAATATTACACTTCTGGGTGGGCATGGATGACGTGCATCACCCACCAAGCTCTTATATTTCATGGATACTACTATGGTGTTAACTTACCAAGAAGTAGAAGTCGATGTATCTGCTTATAGACTCTCTTTTCTGCTTTTAGGGTCTTGTCAATATTTTTGCTCCTTCTCATATCCTCTTTCATTTTAGCTCTCCTCTCTGCCCGCAGCCTTGCGAGCTCTGACTCTGGTGGACATTCGTCGATGCCTCCAGAGTTCCTGTTATGACCAGTGCAGGGGAGAGCATGGGCTCCTAGCAGCCTGGGCCTGAGGCTGGAACACATCCCCATAGTGATGCAGGCAATGGACACAGGAAAAAAAGTTTTACCATCTAGCCAACATAATCCTGAAAGGACAGAGTGCAGCCCACGGGAGGATGCATGCAGTTCTTCTACTTCTACTGTCAACTGCTGACTCTCGCTGTGACTGTATTCCAGTGTTTTCTTCTCAGCTTAGCCTCCCGGACACACTGTCCCTTCTCCCTCCCTCCCTCACGCTCGCTCTCTCTCTCTCTCTCGCTCTCTCTCTCTCACTGTTAATTTGTTTGAGAAGCAAAGGAGAAACATACACTTTTCTGTCACGTGACGGCACCCTTGCTTACCGTAATGTTTAGAAACTCAGCACTCCAGGTGCCAGCAGAGCTGTGCTGAATGAAAGGTGTCCTGTAACTTTCTACTCTTACAGTGAAAAGTAGGCTGACTTTATGCTGCAAGATAAGGCGACGCTGATATATCACTGATGGATCAACACTGATGGAAAATCTAGCCATAGCAAGGATTACTTTTCACAGATAGCTGTCAGTTTTTTATTTTTTTTCAATCAATAGTTTTTATTGAATTTCAAATACAGGTGAAAAACAGAAAATCACATTAACAGAATGTGAAATAAGTAAATAACCACAACAAGGTAGAACATTTTGCAAAAGTGGATGATACAGTGTTCAAACAATAGTATAAGCTTCGTACAGGTGCATAGGCATTATGCATGTAAAGGTCAACATAGTTTATTCTGATGCGTGTAGGGGAAGAGAGGCGTCGAACTACCCCGACTCAGAACCCCTAAGGGAACAATGTCACCAAGCCACAGGTCGTCCATACCCCTCATCGTCCCCCAGACCAGAACAAGTAGAACTAAGCTAAATAAAGGGTTACATTATGAGCTTCTAGTATCAGGTGTTAAATAGGGCCATTCCGACCAAGCTTTTTGAAACTTAAGATGGGTTAAAGCGTTGAAGGATAAGGCTTTTTCTAGTTTATAGTTCTCATTAACCAGGGTGATTGACTCAGAAAGATTTGGGGAGTCGGTGGTTTTCCACTTACGTAGTATTAAAGTTCTGGCCACCGACAGGAGATGTACAATCATTTGTCTATATGTTAGTGGGTATAGTTCGATGTTTAGATTCAATAATGCTAACTCTGGATTGGGAGGTGTTAAGATTCCAGTGATGGATGACATACATTGGAAAATTGCTTTCCAAAAGCTTGTGAGGGAGGGGCATTCCCAGAGGACGTGTTGTAGGGTACCTACTCTACCACATTCTCTCCAGCATAGTGGTGAAAGGGAGGGATTCATTTTGGATAACCTATAGGGAGTGAAATACCATCTATTTACGATCTTTGTCATCATTTCCCAATGGTTTGTGCAATGTGACAGTTTGTGGGTCGAATTGATCGCTATTTGCCATTGCTTTAGGGTGAAAGAGTGATTAAGCGTTTTTTTTCCCATTTTTGCATATTTGGCGATTTAGTTTTGAGGGAATCAGATGTAAGACAGGAGTAAAAGAGAGATATACCTTTAGTTAGGGGTGGTATTGTGGAGATGAAATTCCATGTTTGGGAATTAGTTAGTAGATCTGATAGAGGGTGTTTGGTTAGAGTGAAGATTATCTTGGAAATGGTGAGTGACAGGTCATGAGGGAGGGAGAATTCCTGGATAATTTCTTCTTTGTCTTTAAGCTTACCATTACTGTAGAGTTGTTTTATGAGTGATAGACCATAATCCTCTAACTTAGTGACATTAAGCTTTTTAAATTTAGATTCTACTATCTTGATAGGAATATCATAGGCGTGGAAAAGGCTTACTGTGGGAGTTAGTTTAGAAATAGCTCTCCAAGCTTGCAGAGAAGCTTTGACTGTGATGGGAATGTTGGGCCAGTTCCAAGGTATCCATAAATCACACTGAAGCATGAGTATCAGGTTTTCAGTCTGTACTAAGTCTTTCTCAATTAATGCCCATAGTGGGGTTTCACTGCTGGTGCACCAATGTTTTATTTGGTCTAGCCTTGAGGCCCACCAATAGGCTTGTAAGTTTGGTAGTCCAGCTCCTCCCATAGATTTGTGTGCAGTAAGTATATTGAAGGCTATGCAGGCTTTTTTCCCTGACCAAATACATTTTCTGATAATGCTTGTAAGGGCATTCAACTGCATTTTGGGCATGGGGACGGGCAGTGCTCTAAATAAGTATAAAATTTGAGGAAGGATGGTCATTTTTTATTACCGCCATTCTCGCTCCCCATGTTAGGTCAATTTTTGAGAAGTTATTAAGGTCTTCACAGATTTTTTGCTTTAAGGGTTTTAAATTTGAGTGGATAAGGTCAGAGGTTCGAGGTGTGATGGTAATTCCTAAGTAAGATATTTTCTCATCTGTCCATGAGAAAGGGCAGGTTTCTAGCAAACGTTTTTTTGTGTCAGGACTAACATTTAGATTAAGGACCAGTGATTTGGAATTATTTAAGAGATCTTACTAAAACAGGTAAGGATAGTGTGGGCTGCGGGTAGGGATGATTCTGGAGATGTCAACATCAAGATAATGTCATCTGAGAACAAAGTAATCTTGTGTTCTGTGTCACCAATGGTGAAGCCTCGTATGTTGGGAGAATTTCTTATTGTTTCAGCTAGGGGCTCAATGGATAAGTTGAAAATTGTTGGGGAAAGGGGGCATCCTTGTCTTGTGCTGTTTGAAATTTTAAAGGATTTGGAAAGCGTTCCAGACGTGAAGACTTTGGCTGTAGGTTGGGAGTAGAGTGCCATAATTGCTGAATAGATGTTACCCTCCAGGTCAAATTTACGTAGGGCGGACGTCATATACATCCAATTGATCCTGTCCGACGTTTTCCCGCTATATCAAGGACATTTACAATTCTCCTAGTTGTGTCTGACGTTTGACGCCCGGGGATGAATCTCAACTGATCTTTCCGGACCAGAAAGGGTAGTACCTTCTGTAGACGTTTTGCCAGAAGTTTAGCAAATATTTTGAGGTCTGAGTTTAACAGTGAGTTCGGTCTATAGTTTTCGGGTTTCGAGGGATCTTTCCCCTGTTTAGGGATTGTGGTCACATATGCTCCTAGCATTTCTTTTGGGAATGATGATGTGTCAACTGCTTTTTGGAATACATCAAGTAGAAATGGCGTGAGGGTGTGTTGAAATAGTTTGTAGTACTCACTTGGGAAGCCATCTGGGCCTGGTGATTTGCCTTGAGGTAGGGATAATATTGTTTTTCTAATTTCGTCAATAGTTTTGGGTGCGTTAAGCATTTTGAGTTGGGCTTCAGAGAGACAAGGCAGATTAAGGTTCTCTAGAAAGGCTGAAACATCTGTAATTACGGGTTTGTGGATTGTGGGATCTGATTCCAAATTATAAAGTGAGTAGTAATAATCAGCAAATTCATCTGCTATTTCCTGGGGATGGGTTAATTTGTGATTTGTCTTAGACTGAGTGAGGTGTGATATCCTAGATTTGGTTTGTCGGGATTTAAGCCTATTTGCTAATGTTTTACTTATTTTGTTGGACTGCGCGTAACATGTTAATTTAAGTCTTCTCAATTGGATATCGCTCTTTTCCAATAGGATAGAACAAAGTTCTATTCTCAGGTTAGCCAAGGTTTTTGTTGTTTTGGGGTTTGGGAGAATTTTGTTTTTGGATTCAAGATCATGAATTTGAGATAGGATGTGTGAGAGTTTTTGATTATATTTCTTTTTAAGTTTAGAGCTCTGCTGTATGCAGACTCCCCTCATGTAGGCCTTGTGTGCTTGCCAGAGGCTCCAAGGATCTGATACCGAATTTGCGTTTAGTTGGAAAAATTCAGTAAGATGTTGGGAGATATGTTTTTTACCCATATCGGACTGCAGGTTTCTAATGTTGCAACGCCATACAGAATTAGCTCCCCTGGGGATTCCCTCATCCACGGTCACCTCCACCACAGCATGATCAGACCATGTGATTTCTTTGATGGCCGAGGATGAGATCATCCCCAGAAGCTGCCAATCAGACAAAAACATATCCAACCTTGAGTATGTACGATGTCTGGAGGAGTAGAAAGTGTAATCTCTCTCAGATGCATGGAGACACCTCCAAACATCTTACAAGCTTTCCTTGTGTCACAAACCCTGTAGAGAAGTTCTTCTGTTGCTTGAAGAGGAGGAAGTGTCCATCTCTGGATTGGATGTCAGGTTGAAGTCCCCACAAATCATAAGATTGCCATACTTGACTTTGGAGATGACTTTCAGTGTCCTTCTGAGGAATCGCAGTTGATGCGTGTTAGGGCCATATATTGATGCTAGGGTCATAGGTAGAACGATCCAGTGATGATAATATAGCGGCCATCTGGGTCAGTCACTATATCCTTGTGTTGCCAGTTAATTGTGTCTTTAATTGCTAGGAGGATTCCTTTTTTCTTCGCTGGAGATGTAGCTAAATAAATGTTGGGAAAGTCCTTGTTAGAGCATTTGGGATGATTGGACGTCTGGAAGTGTGTTTCTTGCACCGAAATGATGTCCGCATTTGAAGACTTGGCTTCTTTCCAAAGAGCGTATCTCTTAGCTGGATGATTCAATCCGTTTGCATTTATCGAGATAATTTTAAATGGCATTTATACATGTAGAAAGGATGTGCTGGTCGGGCTCCGGAGTGGAGTTACCAGTTAATGGGAATGTACTGTACTCAGATTCTTGGTCACGAGAGGGATGGTTTGAAGGTGAAGGAGATTCCTTGTTGCTAGAAGAGGAAGTTGAAACAAAATTGAAGAAGAAAAAGAAAAAATACAAAAATAGAACATTATAAAAAAAGGACCATAAACGTGGTCCGAGATCGACAAAAGTGGTCGATATCCAGTGTGGATAAAGGGCCATGAGGAAATTCTTCACTCCATAGACCTAGAACCGGTGTGATGCTGGTTTGAGGTGCTGGGAAATCCTCCCTGCAGCTTATTTTTCTTTTTTTGAGATTTCTTATTAGTAATTACTTTCTATTCCACGTTGGTAGGTAGAGGAGGGGTAGGAGCTCTGTGTTGGGAGTCCTCAGTTGGAGGGATGATGCCCCATCTCTGAAGCAGTGAGATCCCTTCTTCTAAGGTTGATATTGAGGTGGTGGTACCGTTGTGAGTGATTATGAGGGTTGCCGGATGTTTCCACTTGTGTAGAATTTTGTGATTTCTTAGCGCCTTTGTAATCGTCGCCAAATTCCTCATTCTCTGAAGGGTGTGTCTAGACAGGTCGGGCAATATTTGGATCGTTGAAAATTCTGCTGGTAATTCAGAGGATTGGCGGAACGAGGACATGATTTTTTCCTTGGAATGGAAAAAATGTACTCGCAAGAGCACATCCCTCTGAACTTCTGGTGCTAAGAAGGCTGGTTTAGGCAGTCTATGAATTATATTAATTATCCGGTCAGTTTCAGATAGTGTAGGGACCAGCGTGGAAAATAGCCGGTTGGCATATTGTTCCAGTTGCTGAGATTGTACTGATTCCGGAACTCCTCTTAGTTTCAGGTTGTTCCTCCTTGATCTATCTTCTAGATCTGCAACCTTGTCCTTAAGCCATAATATTTCATCATTATGTTGATTGTGGGCTTTAACCATTGTGTTAAAGGACAAAGTTTGTTTGCTAAGAGAGGATTCAACCATATTCACTCTGTCTCCCAAGTCATGAACTTCTCGTCTGTCTTGCTGCATCCATCCCATTATATCTGCTTGAAGTGAGGATCTAAAAGAGTGCAGCATTTCTTTCAGCATGATATCAGAGACAAGGCGTCCCTCCGTGGTGAAAGAAGCGAACTGATCCTGTTGGCGTGGTATAGAGCCTGATGCATAAGGCTGGGGCAGATCCATCCCCTGAATGTACCCCTGACCCTGCTTGGCTGGTGATATTATACGGGGTTTGTTTTTAGCCGGACTCCTTAAAGCGGAGTTCCAGCCATTTACTCACCTGTCCAACGGTCCAGCGATGCGGCCGCCGGAAGCCTCGATCCTCTCCCTCGGCGCCGGCATCACTGCTGTGGGCACCCGGCTGTTACAGTTTGCGGCTTCACAGCCGGGTACCCACTGCGCATGCGCGAGTCGCGCTGCGCGCCGTGATTGGCCGGCAATCTTCTGGGACCTCTGACGTGTCCCAGAAGATTGCAGGGAGGGAGGGGGAGAGGAGAACTTCCGCTCAGGGCGCCGCGGCGCTCCAAGCGGAAGTGGGAGCGGGTACCTGTCAAAACTAGGTACCCGCTCCCCCCCCCAAAAAATGACATGCCAAATGTGGCATGTCGGGGGGTCAGGACTCCCTAAAGCGGAAGTTCCACTTTTGGGTGGAACTCCGCTTTAAGGAGGGGGACTCAGGGGAGGATGAACCTGATGAATATTCACTGTCAGGATTGCCTATTTGGCATAATGATTGTGAATTGTCCCTTTTTTTACTTCCACCTGTTGCTTGCATGTTATCATGTAGGTCTCCACTGCTGCTGTCGCGTTCCTTTTGTTGTGGCATAGCTGTATGAGAACTGTGGATGTGATAAATTTTGGTTAACTTTGGTGACTCTCTACGTCTGCTGGTCATTGCCACTGTTATTTGTAGGGTGGCTGAGGATTTGGGGTGTTTGCTCAATGCTGCAGGGATGGATGGATGGGACCCGGTTCACAGTGGCCACATGGAGCAGTAAAGTTAGGCAGTCATTTACTTCCTAGATCAACCCCACTCTGCTCAGAAGGAGATTAAACAGCCTGGTTGAGCTGAGGTCAAGTTCGTGGCTGTACTAATGTAAATACAGGCAAGATGGATGCTGTGTAACCACGTGGGGAGAAGGTGAAAGTAGCGCTGTCTGAATCTAGTTATTTGGCTAGTAGATTGTGCTTGGGCCGAGTGAGAGGCTTTTGACAGGAGAGAGGCAGATCGGGAGATGTAAGGAGGGCTCCGAGAGTGTTGTGCCTTACCCGGTCCCACCGCTATATTCACTTTCGGCCGTAGGAAAGACCGCGGCTTCGGCCCGTGGCTAGGCCTCAGAAATTTCTTCCCGCCGATCGGCTCTTTTCTCCACAATAATGCCAAAATAGATGTCCCAGTGTGCTGTGGAGAGAGCCTAAGGGTTTTTTAGGTCGCTGTGTGTGCTAGATTTGAGCTAGATTTGAGCTGGATTGCTTCAATCTAAGCCGGAGCTTCTCAACTCAGTGTCCTGCTACCTTGCCTTCTTCATGCACCAGCTGCCGAATCCTATACTTGAATTTCGGCGCTCCGGACACCTCGAGGCTGGCCCCGTGTCCGATCGCGGGCTGTCGGTATCTACTTGAGGCCGCGGCTCCGGCCTGTTAGGTAGGCCGCGAAATCGGCGGGAGGCAAACTGGATGAAAGCGGCCCAATAATTGTCCCAAATGATGCAGTGGAGAGTGGGCAACATGATGATCAGGATGGCTTGCGGATTGGGGCTATAATTCCGCCGATGGAGGCGGATTTAAAAGCTGGGATGTCGGAGCTCCCCGGAGAAACGTCCGTCGCAGCGCTCGTGCAGGACACGCCCCTCGCTGTCAGTTTTTCTTTAAGTTACCATTTTAAAAGGGTCAGTTCACCTCAAATTTATATTTGGACTGTTGGTGAATGCTGATGATGCGATATACCCACTTATATGATTCTGGGGCTTCAGTGGTGAGAAATCCATTACAGAGGATCTTAGCTGTATCCTTGCTCCCCAGAAAATCATATCACAATTCTGTGTTTAAAAAAATACATTAGTTATTAGGCTGAGTTCACATATGCAAATCAAATGCATTTTAGACTGGATCCAATTCTTATAACATGTGAACGTGACTTACACATGTCTGGGGCGGCTGCGGTGCGGTTTTGAAAAGGGTCCTGTGCGTTTTTGTATTCAGTTCAGGTACGAGTTCAGGGAAAAATTCAGCCCTGAATCTCACCTGAAAAGGTGAAGATAAACTCACCAGACTCCAGACTGGACATGTGTGAACCCAGCCTAAATCTTATTTATATAATAAAGTGAAAGTGTATCTCAACTAGCCACGCATACACCGAACTCAATTGGAAAAATATGTATATACATAAATAAATAAATAAATAAGAAGTGAAAATAAGGATTGTTCAACAAGTGCAGAAGTCCACATTCAATCTGCTGTAATCAAGAAACTGCTGTAATCAAAAAGGTGACTGGTGATCAGAAAATAAGAGTCCCGTGCTGAAAATCGGGTCACCACAAAATCCACCACCTGCATGATTCTGCTCCCATGAGCTGGCAACTCACTCCATAATGTTGCCCCCTATTTTCATGGTTAGGGCTCAATGCGCATTTAAAACCACCACTGCACTCAGGGGAATTGTCCTTGGGTTGTCCAGTATCACTAGCTCCTCCTCTCTCATGTGCATAGAAAAGAAAGAGAGCCCCACTAGTGCAATATGGTCTTAAACTGTGTATTCATTAATTTATAAAACCCATCATATGATGTACTCACAAGGCGTTATAAAATCAGCACATATTACAGATATACAGGGGGTCTGGGGTGCTCCCTCAGTCCTCACCACCTCCATGCTGGCGAAATGGACCCTCGGGAACCACCTCGGATCACTCCTCCGGTGTGCCGTGTAGCCACCCCCTGACACCACTTTTCGTCACATCCGACTTTGTCAAAGAGGGGTCTAAAGCTTGCATGCAATAGTTGATGATCAACGAGAAACTCACAGATATTTACAGGGCATTATGCCTACATTTCAAAGAATTTGGTAACCATGGATCACCCACTCCCGCCCAAAGGATTTTGATTGTGGCCTCCTACAAATCTGATGTGTGCTGATACTGATTACAGGAAACCAATAGTGGTCTGGGAACCCCCCCAGCCACCTTTTCCTCTCCTCCCTTTTCCTCCTCTTTTATTCTCTATTCCTTAAAGAAGAAATAAGGCCAAAGCTCTTTAGGCTCTACTCCTGTGGGTCACAGGACTGCACTTCTGTGGCCCGTTTTCAACCGACAGCAGGCTAAAGCCAGTTGTAGCTGATACCACAGGGCCGGTGCAATAATGTTAGGATCAGCCCAGAAGCCTGTCAGGCCACTGGCTAAACATCTCAGCACACAGCTGAGATCCTGAGCCAGCCTCTACTGCCCCCTGCACAGCCCAGCGTTCCAGTGAGTGCTGGAGGGGCAGAGCAGAGGGTAGTGACTGACAGTCATTAAAGACCGAGAACTGAACAATCAGCGGTCTTTGATCGATCAGTTCTCCATGTAGAGGCACTGGGTGACAGCTGCAGCTGGGATTGGTGCTGCAGCCATCTAGATAAGTATGATTGTTTGGTATTTTCCACTCCCACGCTTCTCCTCTGACTTCGGGCTATCTCAAAATCTATTTTCCTTCTCAACTTTTCAGCTTATGATTTATTATAAATTTTCATTCTTATGTTGATGTTAACTATAAAAGGAATGTATCCAATAACAATCCTCATGTTATTTACAAATTTTTGTATACTTGAACAATGTGCACCCCAATGACTGTTATAACATATCAAGGTAATTTATCTGAATACTCACTGAGGCTCAGTTTACACTGGGGCAGCTTCAAAATCGACCGATTCTGATGCTGCCCCGTTCAGCGTGACTTCAGCGTGGCTTTCAAACAACTTCTTTAATAGAAGGTAATGCAAGCCGCTTCGAAGTTGCCCCCAAGTAGTACAGGAATATTTTTCTAACTCAAGTCCCTCTGATCATATTCCGTACATATTTCCATGCATGTTAGTTGTTTTTCTTTTTTTACAAAATATTAGCTTTTAGCACAAAAAGATCTTCGCTGGTAGTTTTTAAGGAAGAGCTACCAGAACACACAGCAATGGGTCCTCTTCACACTGGCACCCAGATAAGTTACTTATTCCCTTGTATGCTTACTTACCTCTCCTTTGCTAGGATCCTCTGTAAATAAAACCAGCTTCCTGAAATAAAAGATACAAACTGGAATCAACAACTTTAGAGTTTTCTATGTGTGTTTTGTCAATGTTTTGATGTATGTCAATGTGTGTTGTTGTCATTTTTTGAGAGAGGACAATTACAGGTATTTAGATTTACCTGTATGGCAGGCACATTTTGTGGGACTAATAAAAAACACATTGGACGCAAACACAATAAACAAAGGAGCAGCAGCTAAAAACAGATATCATCATGCCGTATAAGTGCAATTTTTGGTGCATTTAAAATGTGAAAAGTGTGAACCAGTCATATATGTCCAAATACATAAGCTGCTAAGTACGCAGAAGAGCACAATGCTACTGCCCAAAATGTGGAGTATATCTAGTGTGCAGATTTCAATGAATACTATGGGAGCATTAGAAGGCTAGTCCTGTTTTCCTCCCTAAATGTCCTCAAATTTAGACAGTGTAACATCTGTAACAAGCACCGTGTATTATTCAATGAATTCTACTCTGTGAACTTAATAACCGCCCAGTGCGGTGCATCTCAAAACACACTGGTGTCCTGTGTATACAACAGCTAGACTGACCATACATGGGCAAATATCTCACCAGGAATGATGTTGGGAGGTCAATTAAATCACCACCAGGGGCCCGCGGAGATTATTTCCCCAAGCTTAACCAGTATAAAGATGTGGTTCATGGATAGTGAAGGGATTGCTCCCTGAGAATCATTGCTCGTTGGATGCACAGACTGTATAACACATGAGATGGTCTCTGTCTCTCATGAGCACTTCCCACACTGAAGTGCTTACAGCAGTTAACTTATACATGATCATCCTAGCTTATGCTCTAAAGCACAGGTGTCAAACACAAGGCCCGCGGGCCGAATGCGGCCCCCCAGGCCATTTCATGTGGCCCTCACACCTCTCATGCAGCCCCTTGTCTCTGCCCCCATCTTTTCTCTGTAGTCGGTAGCAGAGAGGACAGAACTCCTTTGCCAGATCCTGCAGCACTCTGTGCAGCTGCAGAAAGGCTCGTCTTTGCCACCCCTCCTCCTCAGCAGTCCGCATCAGAGAGGAGGGCAGAACTCCTCCTACAGATCCTGCACCTCTCTGTGCAGCCGCAACACCACCTTGTCTCTGCCTCCCCTGGTCTCAGCATTCAGTAGACTCTGGAAGCTGACTCTATCCCTCCTCTGGTTCTCCTCCAGACCCTGCACTTCTTCCCAGATCCACCCTCTGGTAAGGGGGTGCATTTTGATGTAAGGGTGAAAGGGGGCGTGGGGTGCTCTGGACATCTAATCTTACAGATATAACCGGCCCTTTGAGGGAAACCATAATGCTGATGCGGCCCGCGATGAAAGTGGAGTTTGACACCCCTGCTCTAAAGCATGGGTGTCCAACCTACGGCCCGCTGGCTACATGGGGCCCAAGATGGCTATGAATGCAGCCCAACACAAAATCGTAAACTTATGGCATTTTAAATGCATTTACACTTAGTAGACACATGTGGCCGAAGAAAAATCTGACAGTGTCTTTTTACTGGACTTTTATAAGTTTTTTTTTCCCAAAGAAAAATATCCCACTCTTCACAATCACGGCTTATACATCAGTTTTCGGCAGCACCTATATTTGTGAGTAACTATTTTCAAGGATGAAGCACACAAAGGGCAAAATTAGAAACAAAATATCTGATGAGCAGCTTGGGAATTCATTGAAAATTGCTACTACATCCATCAAACCAGATATTGATGCATTAGTTTATCAAAAACAATGTCAAATATCACACTAGTTTTATGCAGCCCTCTTTTAGTTCTATAAAAAGATATTACAAAAAAAAAAAAATATGTTTCATGACTCAAATAACAGAATTTTTGTAAAATCTTACCGTAAAATTCCTTTCTCTGAGTCCTCCGACAGTCGCCGCCCCTCATAAGTCATCACTATTGGGTATTGACTTCCCCTCCGCATGAGTAGCTAGGCATAAGACTTAGTTAAAAGAACAAAAGCATTTAGCATAGACACACCCATGGGGGCTGTCCCACTGGTCAATACCCCCCTGCAGTATTCCCTCCCAACTCAGTTTGGTAGAATAGCAGTAGGTGTACCATTAAAAACCCCAAAAGAGGGGCGGGGGCGACGACGGTCGGAGGACTCAGAGAAAGGAATTTTACGGTAAGATTTTACAAAAATTCAGTTTTCTCCTACGTCCTCCGACAGTCGCCGCCCCTCATAAGTCATCAGTATTGGGATGTCCCAAAGCAGTGTAGACATGAGGGGTGGGAGACGCAACCGTAGAAAAGGCAACGCAGTACCCACATCAGGGAAAGGAACCTTACACGCACAGTAAGAGAACGTTCTGGGCAACAGAAAAGGCTCAACAGGAGCAACAGCCCAGGAAAGCAAATAACTCAGGGGATAAACACCCCAACAGCCAGGGACCCACAAAAAAAAAAGGGTCCCCTATGGCACTGCCGCACTGAGAACTTTGCGGCCAAAGGAGGCATCAGCTGATGCCAGAACATCAACCTTATAGAATTTCGAAAAGGTGTGCACCGACGACCAGGGTCACCGAGGCTTGATGCCGGTAGGCCCAGGACGTACTCAGTGATCTGGTAGAGTGCGCCTTAACAGGAAAGGGCGGAACCCGCTCCTGCAAAGCATAGGCCTGGACAATCGTCTGTCTGATCCATTTGGCAATGGTCGCGGCAGACGCAGCCATGCCCTTCCGAGGTCCCTCAGGAAGGACAAAGAGGGAATCCGATTTCCGAAAGGATTCAGTGGATGACAGGTAAACCCTGATCGCCCTGACAGCATCCAAGGAATGCAATGCAACCTCCTTCGGATGCTTAGGCTTCGCACAGAGCGAAGGCAAAACAATGTCCTCATTAAGGTGAAAGTCAGACACCACCTTAGGGAGAAATGACGAATGAGGTCGCAAGACCACCTTATCTTTATGAACCACCAGGTAAGGAGAGCGGCAAGACAACGCCGCCAACTCCGACACCCTGCGAGCCGAAGTGATCGCCACCAGAAAGGCAACCTTTTTACACAGCAGAGGCAACAATATCTCCCGGATGTTTTCAAAGGGAGAATGCTGTAACACGGATAGAACCAAGTTCAAATCCCATGGAGGTAAAGGCTCCCTCCGGGGAGGGGCCAAATGTCGCACACCATGAATGAAGGTGCGAATTAAGGAATGAGACGCCACCGGGCATTGAAAAAGAACAGTGCCGATACCTTGCCCTTAATCGTGGCCAGCGCCAGGCGCTGATCCACACCAGTCTGGAGGAAAGCCAACACTCTCGTCACCGAATATGAGCGAGGAGAAAACCCCCTGGACTCACACCAGGCAAAATAAGCTTTCGAAGTACGGTAATAAACCTTACCAGACGGGGCTTTTCTAGCCTTTATTAAAGTAGGAATGACCTCTGGGGAGAGACCCCTCTCTCTCAGGACCTGGCTTTCAACAGCCAGGCCGTTAAAGCCAGCAACTGTAAAGCAGGATGGAAGATCGGTCCCTGAAACAGTAGATCTTCCCGCATCGGCAGCCGCCAAGGAGGCTCGACCGCCAGGTGAACAATGTCCGCGTACAGGACCGGCGTGGCCAGTCCGGTGCCACTAGAATCACCAAGTTCAGTTCCGAGGTCAGCCTGCGAAGGAACCTGGACAACAACTGAATCGGAGGAAAGGCATACATCAGACGATACTGATGCCAAGGGGCCACCAGCGCATCCGAGGCGTCCGCCCGAGGATCGCGCGTTCTTGCCACGAACCTTTCTACCTTGTGGTTTAGCCGAGACGCGAACAGATCCACGTCTGGGGATCCCCACTTCGCACACAGCATTTTGAAGACCTCCGGGTGTAGGGACCATCCCCCCTGATCCAGGGTCTGGCGGCCGGAATGTGAACTGCCGAAATCGCCGGGACATGAGTCTCGGCCCAAGACAGAATGTCGGTCACCTCCCGGGCTGCCCGGGCACTCCTGGGGCCCCCTCGATGGTTGATGTAAGCCACCGCGGTAGCATTGTCCGTCTGTACCCGTACAGGACGGCCCTGAAGTCGATCCGACCACTGGAAGAGACAGAGTTCGATCGCTCTTAACTCCAACACGTTGATCGGAAGGGAGGATTCCTCCTCCGACCAAGTGCCCTGGGCAGACAGGTTGCCCAGGACTCCACCCCAGCCCGACAGGCTGGCATCCGTGGTAATCACTGTCCACAATAACGGACGGAACGATTTCCCTTCCGACACCGCCGGGGACTGAAGCCACCACAGAAGATCCATTCTGGTCCGGCGAATCAACGAGATACACAGATCCAAGGACTGAGGTAGCCTGTCCCACCTGGCCAGGATTTCCGCTCGGAGAGACCGAGTGTGAAACTGAGCAAAGGGTATCGCCTCGAAGGCCGATACCATCAACCCCAGGCACCGCATACAGGTCCTGAGCGACGAGGATTCGTTGTCCCTGAGGGACCTGATCTCGTTCTGAAGGATCTGGAGCTTGTCCTCCGGCAGAAACACTTTTGCTTGAGCAGAGTCCAGAACCATTCCCAGATAGGTAAGACGAACCGAAGGAGACAAAGTCGACTTCTGAACGTTGATGGTCCAACCGAAACTCCTGGAGCGTCTGTACTGTAGTCGACAGATCGCACAGCAGGCCCTGACTGGCACTCGATCTTAACAGGAGATCGTCCAGATATCCCAAGACCGCAATGCCCTGTGCCCTCAACAGGACCAGAACAGGCATCAGCACCTTGGTAAAGACCCTTGGAGCCGAAGCGAGACAGAAAGGTAACGCCACGAACTGATAGTGGTCCTCCGCAATGGCGAACCGGAGGTACCTCTGATGACCCTTGAAAATGGGGATGTGCAGGTACGCATCCTTCAGGTCGATAGAGGCCAGGAACTTCCCTGGACTCAGGGAAGCCACCACTGAGCAGAGGGATTCCACGCGGAACGTGCACAAAGCAATTCAGAGCTTTCAAATCCAGGATAGGACGCACCTTGCCCTCCTTTCGGGGCACAGTGAACAGATTGGAGTAAAACCCCAGAAACCTGTCCTGATGAGGCACCGGGACAATCACCCCCTGGGCAAGGAGGTCCTGCACCGCACGATGTAGGTCCTGCAGACGCCCTGGGGTCAAATGAAGATTTGAGGGAAAGAATCTGTCCGCCGGCCGTGAAAGGAATTCGATCTTGTATCCCGATCGAATGATTTCCTGAACCCACCTGTCCGGAATACGGAGCAGCCAAGGTTGGAGGAAACCGTGCAAACGTCCCCCCACCCCTGAAACAGGTGAGGGTGCCCCTTCAGGCAGAGGAGGAGTGAGCCGCCGTACCGGCATGGCCGGACTTTTGCTTGCCCGCCCAGGGCTTCTTCTGGCCACCTTGGCCCTTGAAAGGTTTGCCCTTGTTTTGAGGCTTAAAGGCACGAAAGGACCCCTGAGAGGGTCTAAAGGCGGGACCCCGCTTGCCGCGAAAAGACTTGTTCTTCGGATTCTGGGGCAGCAGAGTGCTTTTGCCCCCAGTGACTCCTTTCACCAAAGTATCTAACGCCTCGCCAAAAAGGCGAGACCCAGCATAAGGAAAGTCAGCCACCGTTTTCCGCGACGTCTGGTCAGCCGACCAGCTCTTCAGCCAGACAAGTCGACGGTTAAGCACCGCGACACTAGACAGGCGTGCAGCCAAAGGGGCCTCATTTAAGGCCGCATCGCACAAAAACATGACCCCTTGATGAATTTGGTCCACCATTGCCAGCGTAGCAGGTGGGACAGAATCAGACACTAGCGTGCGTCTAAGCACCTTAGTCCAGTCCGCCACCGCCTGAGCCACCATGACAGAAGCGAAAATAGGTTTGAGCATGGAACCCGCCACCGCGTAGGCATGGCGGGCCAGAGATTCCAACCTCCTGTCCGTACGATCCCGGAACACCGGGTATCTTCAGTGGGAAACAAAGTAGCAGCGTTTAACACGGCCACAGCGTGATTCACCTGGGGAGCCACACACCAGCGCGCATCCGTAGAAGGCACAAAGGGGTAAAGCAGTTTAATCCGACTAGGCACCGTGAAAGGACGTTTCAAACTGCGCCATTGTTCATTCACCGTGTGATGAAACTCAGCGGGACAGGGAAAAACCTGCGCCGACTTGCGGGTCCTATGTGTACCAAATGAGGACACAATGCCCGGAGGAGAGGGCTCATCCTCCAAATGTGGTGTTTCTTTTACAGAAGAAATCAACGCATCCATACTAGCGCGTTCTTCAGGCGACCCCGGGGAAGATTCATCAACCCCCTCCACCTCCGCCTCCCCCTCAGACCCCAGGGGGTCCAGGGACGAGTGAGACCCTGAAAAGGGCACGCCAGCCACAGCAGCCACATCACCATCTGAATCAGAGGAGAAAGAAAATCTAGGCCTTTTTCTAGCAGCCGTTCAGCCATCAGCACCTCCATTTTTGACACCAAAGACGCCACCACAGCGGCCAGATTAGGTATAATGGGGGGTTAGGCAGAACTGTTGTCCCCCACCAAGGCTGGGGGAAATTTGCTGTCCTGAGAATCCATTGCAAAAAACAACGTGTAAAAGTACTGGCCCCTTAAAAGCGCTGCTGATAGCGCAGCCCACCGCTATAAGCACAGTGTACACAGACCCCCAAAAAGGGACAAGACTGAGCCAGGAATGACAAAACAGAGAGATATGGAAGAGACAGTCTGCAGAGCCCCACAGAGTCTTACCACACCGATCGCTGCTCCAGAGGAAAAGGAAATGAGGTCACCAGAGGCTGAACTATATGCTGTAAGGCTCAGGGAAAATGGCTACCCAGGAATGAATGGGAGGCTTCGGCAAGATGGCCGCCGACATGTGCTGGGAACAATTGTTCTGCCACACACAAGATGGCGCCGGATGGCGCCAAAAGCACTACATAGCAAGCTATAGTAAAAGCCCACAGTGAAGCCAGACATGCTGCCCACATCCAAAATGGCGGACCGCGCGGTTTTTAGCCGCAGCGGTCGCCTCACACACAGTCTGCGCCTCCCAAACACTAAAAGTGACACAGGAGAATGGCCCCCACACCACACAGTGCCAGCAGTGTATTAACCACTTGCCGACCGCCGCAAGTAAATATACTGCGGCGGTCAGCCCCTCACAGGCAAAGTGACGTATATAAACGTCACTAGCCTGGGAGGGTCTGGGGAGCGAGCGCGCGCTGCCGGCGGTGCGCTCCCGCGCAGTCATGGATCCCCCCCGCGCGTGTGATCGGCAGACCCGATGTCCGCCGGTCACTCGGCGATCGGCGGGGGAGAGGGAGAAAGGCAGGCAGCTTGTGTAAACAAGCTGTCTGTCAGTTCTCCCTGTGTAGAAACCCTGATCATACGGTTCTACTATGTAGGACCGTTGATCAGTGTCCCTACACCTCAAGCCACAGCCAACCACAGTTAGAATCACGCCCCTAGGGACACACACAGCCCCTCCCTCTCAAATAAAGTTAACCCCTTCACTGCCAGTGTATTTTTACAGTAACAGTGCATATGTATAGCACTGATTACTGTAGAAATGTCACTGGTAACCCCAAAAGTGTCAAAAATGTCAGTCAAGGGTCCGATCTGTCCGCCGCAATGTCGCAGTACTGCAAAAAAAAAATCGCAGATCGCCGCCATTACGCGTTAAAAAAAAAACCAACAAAAATGACAAAAATCTTTCCCTTTGTTAGTAAACGCGATAACTTTTGCGCCAACCAATCAAAATATGCTTTTTGCGATTTTTTTTTTTACCAAACATAGGTAGCATAAAACAAATTGGCCGAAAATGTTAAAAAATTTTGATTTTTACTTTTTTTTTGGGGGGAATTTCATATAAAAAAATGTGAAAAATATTGTTATTTTTGCAAAATTGACGCTGTTTTTTTGTTTATAGCGCGTGATTAAAAAATCGCACAGGTGATCAAATACCACCAAAAGAAAGCTCTGTTTGTGGGAAAAAAAAGGACGTCGAATTCGTTTAGGTACAGCGTCGCACGACCGCGCAATTGTCTGTTAAAATCACGCAGTGCCGAATCGCAAAATACCCCCTGGTCTTTGAGCAGCCAAATCCTCCGGGGCTTAAGTGGTTAAAGAAGACCCCCGCAGGGATCGCATCAGGGAGCCCCACAAACGCACAGACATGAGGGGACACACAGCAACACAGGACTGCCACCCCAGACAGAGGTCCCCACACAGAAAGTACTTACCTGTACCGGACGGCGTGGGGTGCCTCTATCAACGGAAAGCCTCTGTCCTCAGATGACAGGGAATGCCGTCAGCCAAAAATTCAGGACACCGCAGCACAGAACCGCAGATGTGTCCAGTGAGGTAGCCACCTCACAGGCTGCATCCCTGCTGCGAGCAGGGATGGGTCGTTTACAGCGCCAGGGCGAACCATAGCCGAACGCTCGATGGCGGGCTGGGGATCCATCTGACCCTCTGCCCTGGAGAGCCAGGGCGGCCAGTCCGATTCCCAGCTCCGCATGATCCATCTTCATCCGAAGATCCGACTAAACTAAAGCTGACAAAATAAACAGCTAGTAAAGCAAAGAAAAAAAATTATATTTTGCAAATAAAAATCAAAGAAAAGATTAGAAAGGCTGAGACTGAAGCCCCAGCACAGGGAATCCTGACTACTCCTGACGCAAGGCAGAGACAAACTGAGTGGGAAGGGATTACTGCAGGGGGGTATTGACCAGTGGGACAGCCCCCATGGGTGTGTCTATGCTACATGCTTTTGTTCTTTTAACTAAGTCTTATGCCTAGCTACTCCTGCGGAGCGGAAGTCCATACCCAATAGTAATGACTTATGAGGGGCGGCGACTGTCGGAGAACGTAAGAGAAAATTACATTATCTACATCAGTGATCGTTAACTTGTGATCTGCCTGACTTTTTCTGCTCATCAGCTTTCCTTATTGTTAGTGTATTTTATGTGTGGCTCAAGACAATTCCTCTTCTTCCAATGTGGTCCAGGAAGGTCCGAAGGTCTAAAGGTTGGACACCCCTACTCTAAAGCTTGCAAATATTGGGCTATACACTGTACTGCTTGGACCCTGAAGAAGGGGATACACCCCAAAAGCTTGTCCAGAAAAAATGGATGTTAGTGCCATTAAAAAATAAGTATCACGGACAGTACTTAATTGTTCTGATGACACATTCTGTTGACACATGTGTCATCCGTGTCCGTGAAAAAAAAATAAATAAAGTGCCGGAGCGGATCGCAATACGGTCCGCTCCGTGTGAAAGAGCCCTATGACTCCTGGTGTGGGGTGGCTCAGGGGTGTATGAAAAAGCTGGTCTGAACTAATCTTAACCTGCCTAATGAAGTAAACAGGGGAGAGAGAGAGAGAGAGAGAGAGAGTGTACCTCAAGCAGCAGTCAGCCACTCTCCCTTCTGCAGCGGCCGCACAATGCAGATGAAGGGAGGAGGTGGGTGGAGCCACACATTCTGTTGTAGGCGCGGAAGAGGACGAGGAAGATCCTCCTCTGCGGCGGAGGAACAAACTGGTCTCGGGGCTAGGACATCAGGTATATTAAACCGGGGGAGGGCAGATCGGGGGAAATTTCCACCCTGCATGGGGCCCCGGGGCAACTTCCCAGCGTGCCCATTCGGAAAGACGGCCCTGCTGTGAACTGACCAGAAACTAACGCCACACAGCTGAGCATTTTATCCCTAGTGTCGGGCGGACACTAGGTTCATATGAGTGGATTTTTATTGGATAGTCTAATAAAGCCCGTTCATACGTTTTTACACGATGGAAGTCTCCTTCCTTCTTTTTATCTTCCATACTGGATACTACGGTATGTGAGAGGATACTCTGATTGGTATCGCCAATAAGAAGAAAGCACTCAGGGATCTTTTTGGAGAGATTTTGGCATGTACAGTAAAACCTTGGTTTGAGAGTAACTTGGTTTAAGAGCGCTTTGCAAGACAAGCAAAATTTTCAAATAAATTTTGACTTGGTTTACAAGCGATGTCTTGATATACAAGTAGCTTCAAGTCACAGCTGAGTATAAAAGAGAAGAGAGGCGCCTCTAAGTGTAGCAATATGGTTACATTTAATGAAGGTACAACATTTAGCAACTCACATGGTTGATGATTGGAACAGGCACATCTAAGTATGCAGGCATCCAGGCTAAAGCTGTCCACATAGACCATCCTCTGCACCGCCATCTACGTCATCCCTTCCATGCTGCCCCTCGCTTTTAGATCCCTTTACTGCAGGGTGGTCTTCCCGGTCAGGATTACAGACTGGCAGCCGGCGGTGCAGAAGATAGTCCATGTGGACAGCTTTACCCCGGATGCCTGCATACTTAGATGTGCCTGTTTTATTCATCAACCATGTGAGTTGCTAAATGTTGTACCTTCATTAAATGGAACCATATTGCTACACTTAGAGGCGCCTTTCTTCTCTTTGATACTCCTGTAGCTCCTACTGGATTTTGCTTCTTATCCCCTTGTGGAAGGGGCTATTTGTGGATGGACATTTTATGGTTATATAACCTATCGCAATGCTATAATCTTTTTATATGGACTATAAACTGAAGGACTTATGAATAAATGGTTGTGGAACGAATCATCTGAGTTTCCATTATTTCTTATGGGGAAATTTGCTTTGATATAAGAGTGCTTTGGATTACAAGCATGCTTCCGGAACGAATTATGCTCGCAATCCAAGGTTTTACTGTATACTGGTCTATAATCTGACTGGCCCATGGATCTGGTGAGTTTGATCTAGCGAGAGTGGTGAAGGACTCATTTTTCTGTGTTACACCTGTGTGGATTTTGCACTGTGAATATAATTTTTTGGAGTTTTAGGGACATTTTTTCTGGGACACTGTTTTTACCTATATGGACTATTACTGGAGTACATATATGTCATCACTGTGAAATAATACAAAACAAAAAAAATATTTTTTTTTTGCACTCAAGCACTTTATTAGAGCGCTTTTATTGTTTGTTATATTTGCTGTTGTTTGCACATTTTCATTGTTTGCACTTTTTTCTTGCATTTGCACTTTTTTGTATGCATTTTAGAGTAGTAAGAGGGTGAGATCGTTTCGTTTTTCATACAATAGGTTATTATATTTAGTTTTGTGTATAACATCAAAGAGAACACTTTTTGTGCTCTCAAATATGTTTTAAATACCAGTCGTAGGATGGAAGCTGTATTCTGATTCTAAGAAGCAGTTTAATATAGAAATGCAGAAATGACTGTGATGGTCACAATTTTCCCCCAAAGGCATTAACAATGACTATTTCTCATCACTGTGGTTTCTGGGATGTTACCCAATCTGCTTTTAAAAACAAATTAATTTACAATTGGATGGAAAATGTAAGAAAAGTAACATTATAATTCTATTGTTTTGCTGCATGGCTATGGGAAGTGCTAATGCAGGAGATATTAATTTAGACAGGTTGAGCATCTACCCCTGAAGTGCCAGCCAGAGGCTGGCACATCAGCGGTAGATGAGAGTAACATGTACTGTAGATCTCAAGTCACCACATGAGGAACACTGGTGTTACTGAAAGCATACCATTGTTACTTTGTTAGCTTCATAAAATAATGATATGCAGTTTGTAAAACATGTATCTCGGTGAGATTAGCTAGACATTATAGTGCATGGCCTGGGCCACATTTTATAACAAATATACCAAAGTATTTGCACCACCTAAAGAAACCTGTTGCTACCTAAAGCAGTATTAACCACTTGTAACCACTCTTATTCTGGGAGGGCATACAATGACGTCCTCCCAGAATCGTGGCGCATCACGGATCGTGGTAAAGGGCCAATGACAGCTGCCCTTTACCATGTCATCGCTCCGACCAATGACGGAGCGATCACTTGTCAACAAACCGGTGCATGTCCGGTTAGTTTCTCTCCTCTCCTCGCACACTGTACACAATGATCAGTACAGTGTGCGAGGAGAGGAGAGAAACTGCAGCTGCAGCCATCCTCTGCCTCCTCTATACCCAAATTATGCCCACCCGTGCCTCATCCCTGCCTCATTCATGCCACATCCATGCCTCATCCGTGCCACATCCATGCCCATCAGTGCCACATCTATGTCCACCTATGCCACCTCAGTGCTCATCCATACCACCTCAGTGCTCATACATGCCATGCCAGTCCTCATCTGTGCCACATTGCTCATCCATGCCACGTCAGTGCTCATCAATGCCACCTCAGTGCTCATCCGTGCCACATCCATGCCACCTTAGTGATCATCCATGCCACGTCAGTGGTAATCCGTGCCACATTTATGCCACGTCAGTGCTCATCCATGCCACATCAGTGCTCATCCATGCCACATCAGTGCTCATCCGTACCACATCAGTGCTCATCCGTGCCAAGTCAGAGCTCATCTGTGCCACATCCATGCCATGTAAGTGCTCATCCGTGCCACATCCATGCCACCTCAGTGCTCATCCGTGCCACGTCAGTGCTCAACCATGCCACATCCATACCATGTCAGTGCTCATCCGTCCCACATCAGTGCTCATCCATGCCACATCAGTGCTACTACAGTGCTTATCAGTGCCCTACAGTGCCTCACAAAAATTGTAATGGGAAGTCAGGAAATAACGGTGCTCCCTGCATGTTAGGCCTCTGTATGCGGTTAGGCTGTGGAAAAGTGTCACACATGTGGTATCACCATACTCAGGAGGAGTAGCAGAATGTATTTTGGGGTGTCATTTTTGCTATGTACATGCTCTGTGTTAGAAACATCTTATAAATGGACAACTTTGTAAAAAAAAATGGGTTTCCATTTTCTTTCCACATTTTCCAAAAACTTGTGGAAAAAAATGACATGTTCAAAAGACTCATTATGCCTCCTAGATTATGTGTTGGGGTGTTTCCTTTCAAAAAGTGGGTCATTTTGTGGGTGTTTCCATTGTCCTTCAAAATTGTGATAGGTTGTCAGGAAATGATATGTGTCATTTTTGCTCCTAGAACACCTGACGTCACTACTTGGATTTTGGACCTCTGTATGCGGCTAGGCTGTGGAAAAGTCCCACACATGTGGTATCGCCATACTCAGGAGGAGTAGCAGAATGTATTTTGGGGTGTAGTTGCAAGTATGCCAATAAAGTGTGTGAGAAATAACTTGGTAATATGACCATTTTGTGAAAAAAAAAAAAATCTTCATTTTGGAAAGAATTGTGGAAAAAAAATACAGCTTTAAAAAAACTCACCATGCCTCTTACTAAATACCTTGGAATGTCTACTTTCCAAAAAGGGGTCATTTGGGGGGTATTTGTACTTTACTGGCTTGTTAGGGATCATCAGTACATCAGGACTCTTGTAGACTCTAACCTTCACAAAGACCAAATAATATATGCTTATGTGGGTTATTTTACTAAAGATATGTAACAGTATATATACATTTTGGCCAAAATGTATAAAGAAAAATGACTAAATGTGCAAAATTTTAAAAATTGAAACAAAGAAAAATGTATTTTTTTTACAAAATTTTCGGTCTTTTTTCATTTATAGCGCAAAAATAAAAAACCCAATTATGATTAAATACCACCAAATAAAAGCTGTTTGTGTGAAAAAAAGGACGGAAATTTCATATGGATACAGTGTTGCATGACTGAGTAATTGTCATTCAAAATGTGAGAGCACTGAAAGCTGAAAATTGGTCTGGTTAGGGAGGGGGTTTAACCTCCCTGGCGGTATGATTGTTTCGGATTTTAGGTGCTGAAAGCGGTACTATTATTTTGCATGTAATTCTTAATGATGAGCAGCCCAAACCAACTATTTACATATGATTTTTTTTTATTGTGATCTCGGTTATGATAAAGTTTGAAACACAAAATCATAAATTATAATATAATAAATAACTATAAATAAGTTAAAGTATGTATGTATGTGTGTGTGTGTGTATATATATATATATATATATATATATATATATATATATATACGTATACATATATTATATATATATATATATATATATATATATATACACATACATATATGTATACATATATTATTTATATATATATATATATATATATATATATATATATATATACACAGTGGGTACGGAAAGTATTCAGACCCCCTTAAATTTTTCACTCTTTGTTATATTGCAGCCATTTGCTAAAATCATTTAAGTTCATTCTTCTTCCTCATGAATGTACACATAGCACCCCATACTGACAGAAAAACACAGAATTGTTGACATTGTTGCAGATTTATTAAAAAAGAAAAACTGAAATATCACATGGTCCTAAGTATTCAGACCCTTTGCTGTGACACTCATATATTTAACTCAGGTGCTTTCCATTTCTTCTGATCATCCTTGAGATGGTTCTACACCTTCATTTGAGTCCAGCTGTGTTTGATTATACTGATTGGACTTGATTAGGAAAGCCACACACCTGTCTATATAAGACCTTCCAGATCACAATGCATGTCAGAGCAAATGAGAATCATGAGGTCAAAGGAACTGCCTGAAGAGCTCAGAGACAGAATTGTGGCAAGGCACAGATCTGGCCAAGGTTACAGAAAGATTTCTGCTGCACTTAAGGTTCCTAAGAGCACAGTGGCCTCCATAATCCTCAAATGGAAGACGTTTGGGACGACCAGAACCCTTCCTAGAGCTGGCCGTCCGGCCAAACTGAGCTATTGGGGGAGAAGAGCCTTGGTGAGAGAGGTAAAGAAGAACTCAAAGATCACTGTGGCTGAGCTCCAGAGATGCAGTTAGGAGATGGGAGAAAGTTGTAGAGAGTCAACCATCACTGCAGCCCTCCACCAGTCGGGGCTTTATGGCAGAGTGGCCTGACGGAAGCCTCTCCTCAGTGTAAGACACATGAAAGCCCGCATGGAGTTTGCTAAAAAACACCTGAAGGACTCCAAGATGGTGAGAAATAAGATTCTCTGGTCCGATGAGACCAAAATAGAACTTTTTGGCCTTAATTCTAAGCAGTATGTGTGGAGAAAACCAGGCACTGCTCATGACCTGTCCAATACAGTCCCAACAGTGAAGCATGGTGGTGGCAGCATCATGCTGTGGGGGTGTTTTTCAGCTGCAGGGACAGGACGACTGGTTGCAATCGAGGGAAAGATGAATGCGGCCAAGTACAGGGATATTCTGGACAAAAACCTTCTCCAGAGTGCTCTGGACCTCAGACTGGGCCGAAGGTTTACCTTCCAACAAGACAATGACCCTAAGCACACAGCTAAAATAACGAAGGAGTGGCTTCACAACAACTCCGTGACTGTTCTTGAATGGCCCAGCCAGAGCCCTGACTTAAACCCAATTGAGCATCTCTGGAGAGACCTAAAAATGGCTGTCCACCAACGTTTACCATCCAACCTGACAGAACTGGAGAGGATCTGCAAGGAGGAATGGCAGAGGATCCCCAAATCCAGGTGTGAAAGACTTGTTGCATCTTTCCCAAAAAGACTCCTGGCTGTATTAGATCAAAAGGGGGCTTCTACTAAATACTGAGCAAAGGGTCTGAATACTTAGGACTATGTGATATTTCAGTTTTTCTTTTTTAATAAATCTGCAACAATGTATATATGTGTATATATATATATATATATATATATATATATGTGTATATATATATATATATATATAAGTACAGTAAAACTGCAGGAAAGGGCACTTGGGGGGCAAACTAATGTAAATTTATTTTATTTTGTATTGTAGTCAGTGTGTTTGTGTGTATAACTTTTTGAATTTGCCGCCGGTTCCACCCCCTGCGAGCGTCACGTCGCAGGAGACGGAAGCCGGGGCTCACAATCATCGGGTGGAAGATCTGGCCGCCGCACACCGCCGGGATACATCGATGGATCCCGGGGATAAGGTAAGTAACCCCTCTTTCAGGATCCAGCGAAGATTCTGGCGGTACCCCGAGTGTGGCTCGGGGTTACCGCTTATTGCACTGAAATGTAACCCCGAGCCACACTCGGGAATACCGCTAAGGAGGTTAAGTGCCCAGTGGGTAAGTGGTTAAACCCAAAAGCAAACATTTATTTTGTTGCAGCTTACCAGTTCTTAGATGTGATGGCTGTATTGGTTTTCTTTTTTAGGCTTTCTTGCTTCTATTTTCATCTAGTGATCCAGCAAGGAGGTCTGTTGTTTTTCACAGGATCAAGCTCTTTAGCAGAATGTTTTAGTGGATGAGGCAAACCTCTTAACACTGGCAGGGGTGCTTAAAATGATCAGCTTTTACTTTTGCATGCAAAATCCTTATCCCAAAAAGAAAAAAATGTTTGCTGTAAATACTTATAAAGTGTGAGCTGGAATTTGACTTCAATTTGTTAGTGTATCTAAATCTGCTAGTACATTTAACACTCCCCCCAGACTGACAATGCTGTTGTCTGAAGTGCCTTCTTCTGCTTATTCCTCCAGAGTTGTGCCTCACTAATACAAAAGGTGTGCTACTGTCCAGATCACCAGCTATAAACAGATAAAAAAAAGCCAAAGAAATGAAAACGAATGCAGCCACCATATCCAATAAATGGTAAACTGCAGGTTAAAAATATATTTTGGTTTTGGGTTTATTATTGCTTTAACTTAGAAATGCTCCACAGACAACAACTGCTTCTTACAATGCAATTACTTTAATGAGATCTTTTTAGAAGCCAGTTTGTACCAATAAAACAGTCTAAATTTGATTAATTTTATAAAGACCATGTGCAGAAAAGAACACTGCTAACTACAGTTGTTTAATCTGACAACAGCCAGCAATGTGATTATTTTAATATGCTGGACTATCAAAACTAAACCAAACTAATAATGTTCTCAGAATATTTGTATTCATATAGCTCGTCTTTTCTATGTCACATACTGTAAATAACAATAAAAAGAGAACAAATTGTGAGATGAAATTGCTACACTCTGTCAATATACAGTATTTGTGTTTGTTACCTCTACTACTTGAAACCAGCAGAAATCTGTACAAATCATTTGGCCACAATGTTAAATAACTATACATACTGTATTTGTACCACTGGCCAGGTGGTAGGCTGTAATGTTAAGCTTTCTTATTTTGGTCCTTCTTTCATAGTGAAAGGAAGGATCCTTTAGGTGAGCCTTACAAAAAAACATAAACAAATTTGTTTTAAATTAATATATTAACCAAAGATACCATAACTTACAGTTTATCAACTATACTAAATCATGGGCTATAATTATAACCAGTGCCATCATAAATCATGACCAAGTTTCATAAATGTCCTCCTTTTATTGTGCTGGGAGAGCTTTGTGAGATCAGGCGTTGTTGTGGACGAGAAGGCCTGGCTCGCCGTCTCCGCTCTAATTCACCCCAAAAGTGTTCACTTTGCATTGAGGTCAGGACTCTGTGCAGGCCAGTCAAGTTCCTCCACCCCAAACTCACTCATCTATGTCTTTATGGTCCATGCTTTGTGCACTGGTCCAAATAATTTGGTGGAGGGGGGATTATGGTGTGGGGTTGATGTTCAGGGGTTGGGCTTGGCACCTTAGTTCCAGTGAAGGAAACTCTTGAGGCGTCAGCATACCAAGATATTTTGGACAATTTTATGCTCCCAACTTTGTGGGAACAGTTTTTGGGATGGCCCCTTCCTGTTCCAACATGACTGCGCACCAGTGCACAAAGCAAGGTCCATAAAGACACGGATGAGAGAGTTTGGGGACCTAACCCTTGTGGACAGTCTTCCCAGAAGAGTTGAAGCTGTTATAGTTGCAAAGGGTGGGCCAACTCAATATTGAACCCTATATACTAAGACTGGGATGCCATTAAAGTTAATGTGCGTGTAAAGGCAGACGTCAAATTACATTTGGTAATATGGTGTATTTGGGCACCACATATAACATACACTGTACGTTTTTAATGCAATAAATAGAATTTTCCTAATGTATTCTGTTTGTAAAGCAGCCAATTGCTACCAATTGACGTTTCCATCTAGCACCCCAGGAGCTGAACCAATTTTGCAATTTTTTACTTACACATTACAGCAAAATTAGTTTGAAGAAGACTGCTCCCCTCTTGGTACAACACATTTTTTAAAACTTTAATAGCTATATAAATAACAAATGGTGTTGCTGGTTTTGCAAATTACACAATTCTGCAAAATGTTATCAAAGAATTATGTTAGATTAAACTACAGAACATTCAAATCTTTTCATGGAAAAGGGAAAAGTCCTGGAAGACGAACATCTCTGCAAAATCCTGTAAGAAAGTGTATGGCAGCCTCAGTCTGGACTCCAACCAGGCCACGCCCCTGGTTGGAGCCTGTGCTGAGACTTTCATACACCGTCATACAGGGTTTACAGAGATGTGCGATTTCCAGGACTTTTCCATTAGATGTCTATAGCTGGGATGAGCTCTGTCCCTGTCTGCACTCCAAGCGGTTGCTACATAAGAGGGCTCGGTGAAACCTTGAGCACAACCTTTAAATATAGTTTGGGTTTAATTAAAACCCTTATTATTATTATATACAAGCAGAACATAATCTCCTGAATTAAAGGAGAAGTGGCAAAGCTTGTTCGTTCTGCACTCCTGTGACCCATTTTCAGCAGACAGTGGGCTGAAGTCCGCTGTCAGCTGACATCACAGAGCCGGTCCAGGCTGGGAAAAGATCGTGACTATATGGTCGGGATCCGCCCACAACCCTGGCCCAGTACCTGGTTTAGTCTTTCAGAAAGCTACTGAGAGCCTGGGCCAGCCACTCTAGCCCCCTCCACAGCTCAGCACTCCAATGAGCATGGGGGGGGGGGAAGGGCAGACAGCAGTGACTAACAGTCACCAGCTCTCTGCTCGTGGAGCTCTGAGAACCTAGCGATCAGCGGACCGATGGAGCATCCATCTAAGTATGATTCTCCAAAAGAAAAACTTCTCTTTTAATATAACATGGAAAAGTGTCACGTACCTGGTCCGAAGTCGGAGTGTAGAGAGGGCTCCCCTTGCGGCTAGGTGCAGAACACCCCTGGAGGTGAGACAGGGAGTGCTGTGCCCGAAGTAGCACGGGTTGCCGGCTGGGATGGCCAGATGGTGGCTGTGGCCAATGGGTGATAGGTCCAAGGCGGATCTGGAACACTTGACAAGCCAGGCAGGTGTGCTGCAGGAACAAGGTAAGCTGGATAGCCCACAGGAGACTGGTAATGCGGAGCCAAAAGCCAAGCCGGGTCAGACACTGGAGAAAGCAGAGGAGAGCCCAGGGACAAGCCAAAACGTCAGGAGCCAGAGGTATCAAGAGGAGTCGAGGTCAAGCAGTCCAGGTCGGCAACAGGAAATCCAAGATAAGCAGGCAAAACAAGGCACAAGGGACACGGGGAGCTGAAGATCATCCAGCAACTAGTGACTGTCATTGCTGAGCTTAAATAGGCCGTTTGGCGCCAAGCGGCGTCACCTCCTGCGTGCATGCGTGCGCATTGGCGCACGCACGTTCTTAGTTGATCTTGCCCGGAGTTGGCCGCGCATGCGTATTAGCGCCAATGCGCAAATGCGCTGATTAGCCAAACTGTTGGAGTTTACCTGACAAAAAGTATAGTAGATTAAAAAAAACAAAAAACAAATATGTGTTTGACTGAGAACTATACATGTGCATGCCAAAAATTTTCACTGCGTTTTGTTTCGGATGCATCTGTTCACTGAAGAATTATGTTTCCTCATATTCGTTATGTTGACCTGACTCATTTTTGGAGTTCGTATCTTCAGCATTTGTTTTGTATATTTGTTGATCCGGGTGAATTTGAGAAATGTTTCAGGCTCGGTTCACACTATTGCGATGCGGGAAGGCTGCGAATTCGCAGCCTGTTCCCGCATCGCACACGCACCCCCGGCAGTTCACACTGCCATATGCGATCCGCTGGGGGTGTCAATGTAATCTTAACGACACCCCCAGTTTGATCGCATATCGCAGTGCGATCGTGCAGTTCGCACAGGATCGGATCGCACAAGTGTGAACCGCTGTGCGATCCGATCCTGATGCGGCAGCAAAAATGCCTCCTGTGCGTCTTTGCTGCGGGTGCGGTGCGAATTTAGCCATACAAACTGTATGGCTAAACTCGCACCGCACAGCTGATCGCATGTCATGTCGGAGCAGTGCGCTCCGACATGACATGCGAACCCGGCACACGCAGAAGTGTGAACCGGCTCTTAGTCTTTCTGGAAAATTGCTTTATATTCAATATATATTGAATCAGACAGATTCAAATTGGAAGGATTTCCAACCCAACGAGAGAAATGGCATGAGCTGATTGGACAATATTGACTGGCGTCATGTGCATCTGAATTAATGAATGGAAAAAAATTGGATCCATTGGTATCCAAATCCAAATGATCAAAGACATTTGAAAATTCAATCAAGTTCTCCATGGGCCCGAACTACTAATGCATTACATCCGAATCTCCCAAAATGAAAATTTCATCCGAAAAATGAATCGAAACAATACGCTCATATCTACCGAGACCTTCCAACTTCATTCATGGTCAAAAGGAGATTGCTGAACATGAGACACCCTAAACACAGAAGCCAGAAACTCTATCAAACACAGAAAAGAAAGCAGTGGGGCTGGTATTCCTACTCTGTACAACTTCTACATTCAATACAGAGGCACTATGCTTTCATACATCACTGGCAAATCAAGAGGAAATACAGCATGTCATACTGTATGGAATAGATCCTTGTGGTTCAAAAGGTTAGCAGTTGCCCTGTCCATTCAAACATATGATGCCCTATTACCTATTTAGGAAGCTAAGCATGGGTTGTCCAGTATATAGAATTTTCCTGAAATGCTCACAATTATTATTAACATTTCTGGAGTGTCTTATTTTTTAATATTGCACTATATGTTCTTGATCAAATTTACCTCAAGAGATGACAAAGTTTGGGAACGCTTCTTCTAACATTACCCATCTATTATTAAAATAAACTATGATGCAAAGTTTTATAGGCAGCAGTACATGTCTGATCAAACAGATGTTCAGTATATAATATACTGCTTATCTTTATTATACCACAGTTCAACCAGTAATAATCTAATTCTGCAGTCAGCAAGATAATGGCTTTTACCCTGTTTATAATGATGTATACCTTATAGTTTCAGGATATGCTTAGGCCCCTTCCACACGATCGGACTGATCAGGCCACCCACTGTCCTATAGTAGTTCGTCACATTGCACATGTCCGCTGACACGACCTGGCATCTGATCCCTCAAGATCCCTGCAAACAGTCGTATGGCAGACTAAGACTAGAATGCCATTAAAGTTCATGTGCGTGTAAAGGCAGGAGTCCCAATACTTTTTGACAATACAGCGTATGTATATATATATATACATTCATATAACGTATCTTTGTCATTTTATATCATTGCTTATCAGCATTATTTGAGGTGTACATACGCTCATCTGATGTCGATATAGCAGACATGGGAGTAAGTCACACATGTGCAAGTCACAAGCAAGTCTCAAGTCTTAAGGCCCATACATACGATAAGAAAATCTGTAGGGAAAATTCGTCCGACGACCCGTTCTGTCAATTTTCGGATTGTTATTATGGTGCTTTCGATAGCCGACTCCGACTTTTCGGCTGACAAAATCCTGATGTGCAGGCTATAAAATTTTTGTTGTCTGTCAAAACAACGTCCGATTTTCGTCTCATTAGTACAGATTTTGACGGAAAAAAAATCTTAAGAGCAAGACTAGGCATGCTCAGAGACGAGAGAACACATACAAAAAAATCCAGCACATGACATCACTTCTGAAGTAGAATTCTGTCGTACGGGAAAATTCGTATAAAAATAACCTCTTCAATTTCCACATCAGACTAGCATGCCACAAAAAACGGACGACAGATCGTTCGATAATCTGATCGTGTGTACGGGGCTTTAACCTTCAAGTCTCAAGCAAGTCTCAAGTTACTGTGGCGAAAAGCAAGCAAGTCAAGTCGAGTCCCTGCTAGAAGTCAAGCAATTCAAGTCAAGTCATTTGTTTTGGTCAAGTCACAAATCAAGTCAAAATACTGATCTACCCCAATTTTCACCTTTAAATCAGTTAAAAGTCAGTGGTCAGGAAAGGGTTTTTTTTTTATTTTCAACATTAACAAAACTGCTTAGTGATTTTTTCTTGGCATATTAAAGAAACACTTTGAATACCCAAACAGCTCAAAATCCTTCGTTCGGTCATGTTTCAACACCACAGTCACTAAAAACATGTTAAGTATTTCCATTGTTAAACAGCCAGTGTCCTAAAAATCAGAACACACTGAGGTGTTTTAAGTGACTGTGGTGTCAGAAACATAACAGGCACATTAATTTTGCTTTAACACATCTTGAGAAAATGCAAATATTTAATAAGTTTAAAAAGTAGTCATTTTGAGTCATATGTCTCAAGTCAAAGTCAAGTCTCAAGTCATGAATACCAAGTCAAAATCAAGTCGAGTCTTTTATTAATTTTAGTCAAGCAAGTCTCAAGTCCTCAAACTGGTGACTTAAGTCTGATTTAAGTCAAGTCATGTGACTCGAGTCCCCCACCTCTGCGATATAGTCCCTCATACACCATTCAATCTGATTGCTTAAGATCATTACTTGATTGTAAGGCTCCTTTCACATGAACGATCTGATCAGATTCGCCTGTCAGTTTTTTAGGCGGATCTGATCGGATCCTCCATGCATCCCTATGAGGCAGCGGATGTCAGCAGTGACATGTCTGCTGACAACCGCTGCCATCCGCATCCGATGCTGTCCGTGAAATCCAGGCAGATGGAAACCCTACTTTCCATCCGTCCAGGGGATCAGATGAGAGCGGACAAGCGGTCCGTTCTCATCCGATTCCCCCATAGAGAGCAGCGGGGTTCTGACACCTCCGTCTCCGCACACAGAGCGGAGAGGGAGCTGTCACCTGCCTGCTCAGCGGGGATAGGCGGATCGATCCCCCGTTGAGCAGAGAACGGACCGCACCAGACAGCGGACCGTGTGAAAGGAGCCTAACAATAAAAAAGTGTAATGCTGAGTGTTGGTAGTTTTTCTATAAATTCACTAGAGACCAGACTTGTATAAAGTACTCAAAATTTCTACTTGAGTAAAAGTACAAGTGCTCGATCAAAAAGTGACTTAAGTAGAAGTGGAAGTGCTCGCAGAAAAAGCTACTTAAGTGGAAGTACTAAAGTATTCAACATTTTTTTTACTTAAGTATTGCAAGTATTTTTTTCAAAAAAATTGCTACTTAAGTACTAAAAGTAAAAAGTACCAGTAGTTTTGAAAAAAAAATTCTACTCAAGTACTGAAAGTAGAAGTAGAAGTACTGTATTATGTAGTTATTAAAGAAAGAAGTCAAAAGTTTGATCATCATATTGTTTTTTATTATTTCAAATGATTTATTCAAATGATTAACCTAAAGGACAATCACAATTCCTTAGGCTGTAACTTTTTGTAAACAAAAACAGATAAAGTATGTCCCTCCCTTCCCCTTTTAAAGCCAAGGGTGGTCTCCTTCCTGAGCTTCCTCAGTCTCACAGCCAGGCAGATCACTTGAAGTTGAAGGGCCAGGGGTGGAAGGTGGTGTTTTTGGTTCGTCCATCTTTTCAGCTGATCAAAAGGCAGAACAGGAGCATGCGCAATCTTCTTAATCGCGGTTTGATTTGATTTGCTCAATTGATGATGATGTGCCAGGCCAGCTTCATCAAACCTACAACGCTTAAAGTGAAAAATGCATCAAAAACTACAAACAAAGTGGCTGTGCTAAAAATGCTAATAAAGTGCCTGCAATTATATAAATATATTCTTCTTGTATTCAAAATCATCGCCCACAGTATCAAAAATAAAATGACATGTCTGTGCTAAATGCAGTGCAAATTATTCCCACAATGTAAATTTAATTCATATAAAATATATATATATGACAATACCACAATAAAATAAGTTGTGATTGTGAATAAGTTAGGTGCAAGTTTAAGTGTGTAAACTAAACTTTATAATGAAAAGTCCATAACTGAATTGCACTGTGCAATCTAAGAAGTGCTTGTCACTTGCTGTCAGATGCTTCCACCTTTCTTCTGTGATGTGCTCAAGTAAAGTGGTGGACTGGATAGCCTCTCTCTCTCTGCCTCTCACCTTAGTAGCACTGGCACTGCACTGGTTCAAAAAGCTGTCTATATTATTTTCATTATAAGAACTTGTCAGAACATGCTTCCACCACCTGTCCTTCACACTAGTAGTGCTCATTTGCTTTGCTCAAGTCAAGTGCCACTGCCAATGGCCACTGCAGTGCAGGCACAGCCGCACAGGCAGAGGCAGGCCGCAGGAAGCACAGGCACCACCACAACACAACACTTATGGTCCATGGACCATGGATAGTCGGATAATCATCATAGCCGTCAGTCTCACTCTTCTTGGTTCAAAAAAGCCACCCATGACCCGTGTGTATATAATATATTAATATTTTATATTGATTATTTGATTCTCAAATGGCACATTTGCCATGGCAAGGATTAGGCCCTCTCCACGGTCCACCTCACTCACAGAGAGAAGAAGATGAGATAACGAAGAAAATGCTCAGAGTCCTGCTCCTGCGTCCCGCCGCTCGCGTCACAACTCCTCTCAGTAAGTGCCCTAAGGGGTGGAGTCTGAGTGACACACAACACGTCTAGAGGCGGAGACCTCGAGTGGGAAGACGGCAGCACGGCTCCTCCAGTGCGGTCTTAACTTGATGATCATGACAGTGATTCCACGGGCCGCGGCGCGAGCGAGGCTGTGGGATTGATTGAATTGAGTTGTGCTGCCTACTGCTACACGCTACCTACTACTACTACTAAATTGTGAGTCAGTATATTTTATTTCATTTTTATATATAAAAGCGTCACTTTGTCACATGTTGGGGAATCACATCGGCTCAGCTCCAGAAGTGGCGGGTGTCCCCGTCATCCTGCCAGGGCCGCCAAGAAGTTCATCACCTAATCTTAAGTTATTAATATCTTATGAGGAGAGGACCTATGAGATTGAGAATTGAAATAATTAAATATATATGGCTTTTTTAACCAGTGCAGTCAGTGCCAGTGCCACAGTGCCACCCAGACACTATCCACCAGTGCCACCACCATTAAGTGTGTTGGTCGGTCACTCGAGCACTGAAGGAGGTGGAAGCATCTGACAAGTGAAGTGACACTTTAGATTTGCACACTGGAATTCATTTATGGACTTTTCGTTATAGATAGGTTTACACACTTCAACTTGTTGCACGCACCTGACCTAACTTATTTCATAACTTATTTTATTGTGATTTATTGTCATATTTTATATGAATTGAATTTACTGTTACATTGTGGGAATAATTATTTTCACTGCATTTAGGCTTTAGCACATTCATGTCACTTTATTTTTGATACTGTGTGGAGTGTGGGCAGGGCACTGGGGGCAACGATGATATTATATCGATTGCACAGGCACTTTATTCGCACAGCCAAGTTGTGTTTGTTAGTAGTTTCTTGATGCACTTTAAGCGCTGTAGCACCATTTATTTGTTTGTTTCATATTTTCTTTTTATTGGAAAGATTTGGTATAGCAGCTTTTATTATACACAGCCTTTATTTTCGTATGCGCTGATTTACAAATGACATTATACACATTTTTTTGAGCTTTATGCAACCTGCCATCTACTGTTCTGGTAGTGGTAATTTTTTTAAAAGTAACTAGTAACTATGCAGCACAAAAAAAAATACTTGAGTAGAAGTATCGAAATCATCGAAAAAATGTAGTGAAGTAAAAGTAGAAGTAGGAGAAAAAAATTCTACTCTAGGAAAGTACAGATACCGCATTTCGGTACTTAAGTACAGTACTTAAGTAGTTCTACTTCGTTACTATACATCTCTGCTAGAGACCAGTGACTTCATTGATAAAGTAGCCGAACCATTATCTAAAGATAAGCAACAACAAAAATTCAGCTTGCATCAAGTTCTGAAATAAAGGGCGGAACACGCTGTAAACCCAGCATACTGTACAATCTTTTTTTTTTTTAAGAACATTTTATTGAAGTTCAACTCTGTACAACAAGATGTGGGGTCGGAGACTCAGAAAGAAGAAAGTAAGGGAAGCGGACTGGCAGGGGAAGGGAGGAGAGAGGAAGGAGGAGAGATGAAGAGGGGGGAGGTGAGATGGGGGGGGGGGACCAAGTAGCTGGTGAAGGAACATACATTTGCAATATGGAATGTACTTCAATACGGCATAATGTGAGGCACCAGATATTGTAATGCCAACTACCTCTGGAGAAGATTGAGTCATATCGCAACTAACAATGCTGATATACAGCTATAATGCACAAAAGGTTGGCTCTCATTGACACTTGACTCCTGGTAGGGTTAGGGAGGTTATTGGAGTGAAGTGTTAACCGTTCCAATTGGTAGCGTTCAGAGTATCAGGAAGACCAAAGATGAGGTCCTAGGTCAGATCTGGAGGGTAGTAGCTGTCCCTGGTGGGGAAGTAGGACCATTTCTTGACGAAGCGGGTGCGGCTATTGGAAGAGCCTTGAGTTAGACCTGTTGTTTCCCGATCCCGCAGGAGATGTAGATCGTTAATTAGCTCGGTGAGCTTGGGTGGGGAGGTATCCATCCAATGTTTGAGTATTAATCTGCGAGTTATCGTTAGGCATGATATCAGCCAAGGCATGTGGGTGATTAAAAGTTTCCGAGACTGCTTTGGCAAGGCTAGGCTCAACTGGGATAGATTTCCAAACAACAAGAGGTATATATCTTTCGGTAATAGCAGATCTGTGTGGTTGGCCACATATCGCAACACTTTATCCCAGAAAGAAGATATGATGGGGCAGAGCCAAAATTTGTGAAGCAAGAAGGGGTATCGTTCATTGCAAAGTGTGCAGAAGTGATGAGAGCTATCCAAAGACCACCGAATATGGGGGATATATGCACCATGCAGGATTTTAAATTGTTGCTCCCTCCAGAATTCATTAGTGATGTGTTTGCGGGTGGTTAAGTATCCCGATAAGATTTGATGCTGAGCGGTGTCCGAATGCAGCACCCTGTTCCAGGGTTTTGCTATCTGCTTGGCTAGTCCTTGGGAAAGTTCCATATGTAAAGGTTTGTACAGGTGTGATATCCTGTGCTTGCCATGTTGTATCCAAGTATCCAAGAGAGAGGACTGGAAACGGTGGTGGGGAGAGTGGCAGATGGAGTCCACAAAGCTAATGCATTGTCGGTAATATAGATAGTGACCGGTCGGGAGATTATATTTGGCCGAGAAATCAGCATAGGGGAGGGGTTTACCATCCTGGACATTAAACAACTGAACAAATTGAGTAACACCCCGCTTAGACCATTCCCCATAAGCGGAGCACTGTTAGGCCTGTGGAAACATGGGATGATTGCAGATAGGCAAATATCGTGAAAGGCGCTGAGGCACGCCCAGACACTTTTGCATCTCCCTCCATGCCAGCGCAGTATCCCTGAGCAGCAGATTATTGCACAAGGGCAGAGGGAACTCCATGGTTCCACAGTGCAACAGCGCTGCCAAGTCATAAGGAGCAGCCATTTGCGTTTCTAGGGTGTAGTTAGTATACCTTGATTCACGGCTCAACCAATCCATACAAGCCCTCAGTAGACAAACTATATTGTAAACCAGAGTATTGGGAAGATCTAGACCCCCTTCTCGTTTGGACAAGTGCAGTTTGTGCAGTGATATTCTGGAAAGCTTCCCTTTCCAGATAAATGATGAGATCGCTTTATGTAGCCTTTGGACATCGGTGTGCTTGAGGAGGAGTGGGATTGTTTGGAGAGGGTAGAGAAGTTTGGGGAAGGAGGCCATTTTGTACAAGTGACACCTGCCAATGAAGGAAAGAGGCAGATTTGCCCAGTTTTTCAATTCCGCTATCATTTTGTCGATGACCGGGGTAAAATTTAGACGGTATAGAGAAGACGGGAAACACCCTATTTTAATGCCAAGATATGTGATCAGTGTTGACACGCAAGGGAGACGTGGAGGCCCATTGAGGTGTGTGTGCAGTATTTAACGTGAGAATCTCGCTCTTAGCAAAGTTAATGCATAAGCCCGAGCACAAACGGTACTCTGCAAAAATCTCCTGTATGATGGGCAAGTCATGTTCGGGGTCCGACGTAAAAATAAGTACATCATCCTCGAACATTGCTGTCCGCAGTTCCTCTTGACCTACCTTGATGCCCCGTAGCCCAGGATGTGCCAGCATGTATCTCGACAGTGGTTCCAGGGCCAGATTGAACAGCAGTGGCGAAAGAGGACAGCCCTGCCGGGTACCCTTATACAATTTGAATGATTGAGAGATATGTCCTGCTACCACAACCTGCGCCCCGGGGGAGGCATACATGGTTCTGATCAAGTGGAGGAAGGGGCCAGAAAATCCTAAGTGCACTAGTACTTTGTCCAGCCACTGGATATTGACATTGTCGAAAGCCTTTTCGGCGCCAAGGGTGATTATGGCTGCCTGATCGTTAGGTACTGATTTCGACATTTCGAGCGCCGCTAGGACCTTCCTGATATTTGAAGTGGCTGATCGGCCTTTGGTGAAGCCCGATTGGGCTGGGTGTATAAGGGAGGGCAATATGGAAGCCAACCTGTCCGCCACAATTTTGGAGAGCAGCTTGGAGTCCACATTCAGCAGCGAGATGGGCCTGTATGAGCCGGGATCTTTAGGGTCCTTTCCTTTCTTGTATATTAGCTTAATGTGGGCCTGGTAGCCCGTGGGCAGGTAGGGGTTACCGGATATAATGTGGTTGAACACTAGATGTAAAGTAGGAGCGATGTCTTCCAGTTCTAGTTTGTAAAATTCTGGGGTGTATCCATCTGTACCAGGGGATTTCCCGGGTGTCAGGCGTTGGATAGACGACCGAATTTCTTCTAGAGAAATGGGGGCATTCAAGAATGTCAGTTGGTCATGGGAAATTTTCGGCAGGTCAACCAAAGATAGCCATTGAGCAGCCGTGACATCGTCACAGGGCTCAAGGCTATAAAGTGAGGTATAAATCTTTTCGAATACCTTGTTTATGTCCGAGGGCGAGTCCACAAGCCGGCCATCAGTATCTCGAAGGGTAGTTACGTGTGTAGGTATGAAGGGACCTCGGCATAGAGAGGCCATCAGCTTCCCTGGCTTATTTCCAAAGGTGTGGTATCTCCAGTCTGCGCTCCCTGGCCTTGGCCCACTCGTCAAAGTTCGTTTTCGCCTTATGCCACAGATCCCTAGTAAGAGGGGAGTTGTGTTGGTTTAGATTGGCCTGTGCCGTCCTCAAAGAGGTGCTGGCTGCCATGAAAGCTTTGGCAATATTCTTTTTATAGGCCGATGCATAAGAAATGATGCGACCTCGAAGAATTGCCTTTCCAGTCTCCCATAACAGAGTGGGAGAGATGGAGGGGGAGGCATTAGTTGCCATAAAGTCGGCCCATGTTTCTTTGACGAGCGAGGCGACCCCAGGGTCCTTAGCTAGGTAAGAGGGAAACCTCCAGTGTTTGAAGGAAGGGGCATTAGCGTAGATAGAGACGTCAATGGATATCAGGGCATGATCAGATATGGCTATATTGTGAATTTTGGGTGAGCTGGTATTAGAGAGAAGTTTATCATTGGAGAAGATGTAATCTATCCTCGTGAGTGTGTGGTGAGGATGGGGAAAAAAAAGAATATTCCCTGCCGGCCGGATGGGACATATGCCAAACATCCGTGAGGTGTAGACTCTCCACCATATGTAGCAGCAAGGGTGAGTAGTGTGAAGATTTAGGAGGCGAGGTGCCTGCAGCCTGGGACCTGTCTTCAGAGGGGTGCATTAGCTGATTAAAGTCGCCCGCAACCAGTAATGGTAGATGCAGGTACGGTGCTAAATCGTGTGTAAGTGTTTGGAAAAACGAAAGTGGACGGTGTGTTGGGAGCATATACCCCTGCCAACGCCCAATCTTGTTGAGCATTAGTGAATTGCAGAATGGCTATGCGGCCCTCCTTGTCAAAGTAGAAAGAATGGACCGTGGCTGGGTAATTTTTATGGATCAAGATTAACACTCCCGCTTTGCCCTTTACTGCAGGTGAGCCATATACTTGCCCCACCCACAGTTTTTGCATGCGGTGGAAATCTTTAGTTTCCAGGTGCGATTCCTGTAAAATTGCTATGTCTGCCCTCAGACGTTTCAGATGTCGGAGGACAGCCATTCGTTTATTCGATGACCTAAGACCTTTAACATTCCACGATATGACGGTCATGGGGGATTATATGGTAGAGATTGAGCCGCGAGACATCTTAAGAGTACAGTAGTAATGAGGCCTTGTTGGGTAGTACATTGCCGTTGGATTGGGAACCATCCGGTGTGCAAAATAAGAGAAAGTACATTCAACAAGAACATTTGGGGGGATAAGGAGAGTTTGGGCCCAACGGGGGCTCAGGAAGACGGCTAAAGGGTACAAATCATATAACATATAGACTTCGCTTTTTTCCTCATGTGAATATACATACGGACGGACAGCGTTACCGGGTGCTCTAAGATCGGCGTCCATGTCTAACAGCATTTATGCGGCTAAAGCCGACTGCGGGACATTGTGGAGATGCAGATCATATGAGCCTGGGACAGTGCCAGATTCTAGAGAACCGTAAGACTGCGCGTTTTGTAAACATAGGCAACAACCTGTAGCGAGGGATAAGAACAGATAACTATATGCCAATAAGGCAATGGCGGCGTGCGTAATGCTGGAGAACCTATACATACAACCATCGCTATACAATGCAATCCATACTGGTCAGAAGTGTGAGCACAGGTAAACCTGCAGAACATCAACCAAAAGGGCATGATACTGGAGGAGTAACAATCGCCATGGCCGAGTGAGCCAATAGGATGACAGGCAACATAAGATGACCGCCACGAATGTTCAGCGGTGCCTGTGGCGAGAAGAAGAGCCGTTGGTGCGTTGCTTTTTCGACGGATCTTTCCTTGGTCTCCGTTGTTCCCTGGCCCCCTGGGGGCGCTGGGGGGGAAGGACTTGTTGGGGGTTCCACTTGAATGTTAAAGTGACGTTGGAGAAATGATGCAGCTTCATCGGGGTGGGTGAAAGACTTTTGCTCCCCTGACAGATCTGACAGACGCAGTGTAGCCGGATACGCTAGGGTGAACTTGATGGCCTTGTGGTATAGGGCCTGTTGAAAGGCCTTTCTGCGTTTGGTAACCTCCTGTGAATAATCGTCAAAAACCAGCAGTTTGTGGCCATCAATTTGGAACGATTTAGAATTTCTGAAATGATTTAAGGATATTCTGTCTATCCAGGTAGTTCAGGTATCTCACTATAATAGGGCGCGGGGTGCGTCTCTCATTTGATGGGGCCCCCAGGTGATGAGCCCGTTCCACTGTACATGTGGTATTAATCCCCAGTGCCAGGGGAAGCCGAGACATGGCTAAGTCCAGCAGGGTGTCAGCTCCATAAGATTCCGGGAGGCCTATGATCCGAAGGTTATTCCTCCTAGATCGATTCTCAAGGTCATCTAACTTATCCAGCAGATAACGTTGAGTCTGCCTGGCTTGTTGGTCCATAGAGAAAGAGCCCTGTATTTCATCCTCCATATCAGAGACCCTATGCTCAAGATCCTGTAGCCTGCGAGAGTGCTCCCCCATTTCTTTCTGTAACTGGGCCATCCCCATAGCAATGGCTTTGTCCACGGCCTCAGTAATGGTTGGGGAGAGAAGGCTAGCCATAGCCTGCACCAGTAAGGCTATCTGAGTGTCAGGCAATGGGGATGGAGACTGACCTTGAGAAGCTGCCGGTGGAGGAGGGGCGGCGTCCGCCATGTCCGCCTCTGTGTAGGCCGGAGTAGAAGCCGCGGCAGAGGTGCCGCCGTGGTGAAGGAATCGATCCATGGACTGTCTGTATCGGGTGTTGTATGCAGGTAATGCCGGAGCTGCTCTCCCACGCAGCCTTTCACATGGGCGCCGGTACCGGAAGTAACTCAGCATATACTGTACAATCTTATCTGATGCTAGCTGACCAGCCACATCTGTGAATAAAATATAACTTTAGGCCCCTTTCACACTTGTGCAACTTGTCCTGCGACTTGGGACTGCAAAGTTGTATGACGTGTCGTACTCCATGATTTACAATGAGTACCGTTCATATCTGTGCAACTTCATGTTGCAACGACTTCAAAGTAGTCCCTGCACTAATTTGGTCCGACTTTGATGCGTTTTGAGGTCTATAGTCCAAGATTACACAGGCATTGCTTCAAGTCCAGTCAAACGCGTCAAAATCACGACAACAATTTGCAGCAAAATCGTGCGACTTATAGGTCACATAAGTGTGAAAGGGGTCTTAACCAGACCTCAAGTTTGGCTGCTCTCTCTGCATCTCCATTATGACAAATGACCCACACTTTTCATCCCAATGACACAACAAAGTCTATATTATTATTAATAAAAATAATACTAATTAAGCACAAGCATAATAATTTTGATATTTATAGTAATTATATTTATAGACTCTTATTTCAAGAGCATTCTACCTAGGGGGTGGCAAAAGCTAAAGTATCTATACCAACAATGACTGAAACTGTGTGCTTCCAGTTGTTGCTTCAGTCTGGAGTTTTAAGCCACAGAAAAATTAATCTCTCTGGACACAGATAAACACAAAGCACGCCTTGCCCTTGTCGAAAAGTGTTGATTGGGGGATAAATGGCAAGGCCATATAGTAGCTAATTGGCCTGGCTCTCAGCCTAGAGTCTGGCAAACTGGTTCTATAAAAAGAAGCAGCTTTAAAAAAAAAAAAAAAAAAAAGCCATTTCTGGCAAAGTACATAACAAGTAATAACTTGCATTAAACTTATGGATAAGATGTTACAAAAATGAAAGCAAAACTCTATTTTCAATCTTTCACCTCCTACACTTTACAAAAATAATGTTGCTTTAACAATTTGGTCGCCTCCAAATACCACCTACTTTTTTTCATATGGTATCTCACAAGCAAAATTTGGTTTTGGCAACAGAAAATTGGAAAGTGCTGTTTTTTTTTTTCAGTGCAGGAGTTTCGTGATCAGAAAGATTGGAAGCAAATGTCTAAAGCCCAGCTCCAGGAAAACGAAACGTCCTCCCTTGCTGTGGCGCTACACCCACACTGCAAGGGTTAACTGCTCACTTCTACCTAGGGGGTGGCAAAAGCAACTTTACTTACCTGATCCTCTGTTCCCCTGGCAGACGGTGCGCCGCTATGCTCCAGCACTGAACAGTCCCTTAGGGCTTTATTTACTAACGTTAGAGAGGGCAAAATTAGTCACAATTCTGCAGAGAAACCAATCAGCTTCCGGGTTTTATTGCTAAAACTTAATTAAACAAGCTGAGTTTAGAAGCTGATTGGTTTCTCTACAGAATCATGACTAATTTTGCCCTCTCTAGCTTTAGTAAATAAACCCCTTAGTGTTCTCACGTCACAATGGCATCAGATAACCTTAGACTGGCAGAGTGTAGAGGAGAAGAGGTTTCAGGGAACAGTTTAGCAGCGTGTAGTACCAGGTCCCCTAGACATAAATGAGCAGTTAACCCTTACAGGCTGCATTTTGAATAGGAGGGACACCAGTCAGCTTTTAGTCCAAACATCAACATTAAAGTGTATTGTAGCACCCTACAGGTAGGTGCTAGGTAAAGTATAGTGGGCCTTGGCTGCCTAACAGCAGGGCCATGATTTCAGCTGGCTGTCATGTCTCCCAGGTGTGTCTGCTGAGAGGGGAGTCTCCCCACTGCCTTCATGAGAGGGTTCTCATTAGGCAGTGGAGGAAACCCAATCAGGGACACACTAAGGCCTGTATCTACCCCAGAAGGCAGATTCTGCCGCAGCGTCTTTAGCGGGAAGCCCCAAGAGGGAGAGTACGGCTGTCTCTCCTCCTGTCAGAAGGATCGGGTGTTCCAGGTGGCTGCCTGGGAATCCAGAGAGTGCTGAGTTGAGCTGCAGAGGGGATCCGGTGTGCCGAGGACCAGTGGAGGAAGAGGGGTCCAGTTCCAGGAAAGCCTGCCAAGGTCGTGAGTACTGTAAACTGCCCCTAGGGGTCTGCCAAGTGTAGAGGGGACCACCCCAGAGAAGGTTAAAGGGATCCAGGAGTCAGCTAGCTGTAAAGGGGGTGCCTAGTCAGAGGACTCTGAAGTGTAAAGGGGGCACCTGTGGTTGGGCACTGAAGAGTCAGTGTACAGTGTGCAGTGTACAGAGTTAAGAGTTGCAGCAGCACAAGCAGTGACAAGGAGCTACCTCAGTCAGCGAAGGGTTGGAGGGAGCTGTTCAGTGACTTTTGAGCTAGATCGAGTGTCAGGAGTCAAGAGTTCTACAGTCCTGGAGTTAGCAAACAAGTTAAAGTCGAGCTTCCAGCACTAATTCAGTCAAGTGGTATTTGCAAGCGTCAGGAATTGCTGGTCGGCATTCAGCTGGCGTCAAGACAACGCTAGCGGGCATTTTTTGTACAAAGTCCCAGTTAAGCCTAGAAGAGCCAGAGGAGTATCCCACTCATTCCCTTCTCCCATCCCCAATATACAATAAACAAAACAAACCAAAGATGCCGGAATGGTCATTGTCTCAGTTCTCACACCTGGGTTTACAACTTAAATGTGTTGAGAGTGTTACCGGTGCTAGTGGCAGACCCACCTCAGGCTTCCAATGCCTGGAAACATTGCTACAGTATTTATTTCAAAAAATATAATTTATTATTATTATTTATTGCAAAGAATATTGGACAGACTACATACACAGTATGTAAGCACTTATGGCGGGCCGCATTTTTAAAAGAAGACACCAGCTTTTAATTCAAAAATCAACTTGAAGTGTACTTCACATAAAAAGCAACATAAATATTGTACAGACTACATACACAGAGGGGAATTTATTAAAGCTGGAATAGGCATAATTTTTTTAAAGATTAACTGAACAAGATGAAGACAGAAGCTGATTGGTTGTCATGTCATGCACAGCTGCTCCAGATTCTGTCTGTTCCAGTTTTGATAAATTACCCCCCACAGTATTGAAGCACCTTGAGTAGGCCACATTTTGAACCTGAGGGACAAGAGTCTTTAATCAAAATGAACAGCAAAATGTATTTATTAAAGAGGTTGCAATCCCTCTCTTGGAAGTTGTACCTATAGGTAAGCCTTTATTACGGCTTACCTATAGGTACTGTGAATATCTCCTAAACTTGCACCGTTTAGGAGATATTTACTTTTCATGCAGCCGATTACGTCATCAGCGCATTCACTCTGAAGGAACAGCCACCCATGCAGTTCCTTCAGAAGCCTGTGCCGTGAACGGCTGCACCCGCGCGAATGCGCGGGAGTGATGTAATCGCACCTCCAGCCAATCAGATGGCCGATGGATAAAACCAGGAAGCAGGACAGCCGAACATGTCGGCCATCCCGTCGCTGTGCACTGCGGGGGCTTCGTTCTAAGGTAAGTATTTCATAATGAGCTAGTATGCGATGCATACTAGCTCATTATGCCTTTGTCTTGCAGGTTTTTTTTTTTCACATTTTTTTTGTGCAGAGTTTACTTTCTCTTTAAATCAAAAAAAGAACACACACAGTATTTAAGCACTTGTACAAGGCCACATTTTGAAAAAGAGACACAACAACCAGTATTTAATTAGAAAATAAACGTTATAGCGTATTTATTTCATGGTAATAGGCCACCAAAATTAAATGGCAATGTGCGCAGTAATTAAAGTGTAAGTTTATCTTTACAAAAAAGCACACTTTGCTGCCCCATATGAGTATAGCAGCACATTGTGCTAAATCTACCTACCAGCCAGGACTTCCTTTCTGTTTAAACAATGAAGTTCACACCCACATTTGGAAGAAGCTTCTTAAAATCTTCTGCGGCCAGCGATGGCTCTTCCCCGAGTTATTATAAGGACGGAGCAGCCACTGGGACCCCCAACCCCTAGTGCCAAAAGAGGGAGCACTGTCCTGTTCTTTTGGTTCACATATGCGCAGTGTGTACTCTCTTCTGACGCAGCCGCTGAGCTCATCATAGCCAACAAGTTAGCTGTAAGCAAGAGTAAGGAGCAGTGAATGTACTGATCAATCCAGCCTATGACAAGTTAGGCCTCATTGGAGGTTGGCTTAGTTAATGGTTCTCGCCATGATGAGTAGGAACTCTGTCTCCTTTGGCACTGAGGGAGAAGGAGTGGTGTCTGTCATCTCACAGATTGTTCCTCTGTCAGTGACAACCTTTCAGCGCTTTAATGCCTAGAAAGAACAATTAAACAGGGATTTGTACCTTGTTGCCTGCCACCTTATCTGTAGTATGAGGCACCCATACCAGGGGTCGCAGTTGTCTTCTCATGCAGTTCATTCAGACATGAAAGTGCCATTCAGCCCCACCCCCTCTCTCTCCTGATTGGTTGACTTCGATTGACAGCCGTGGGAGCCAGTGGCGCCGCAGCTGTGTCTCAGTCAATCGGAGGGAGAGTCCCGGATGGCCGAGGGACTTGTGGACATCGCTGGGGCTCAGGTAAGTATTAGGGGGTGCTAGGGAGGCTGCTACGCACAGAAGGCTTTTTATCTTAATGCATAGAATGCATTAAGATAAAAAAACCTTTCTAACTTTACAACTCCTTTAACCAGGACAGGAAGTAAGGGTTTATCTTTCCAATGAAGTCATAGATGACAATAAAACAAAAAGTGTCAGCGCTGCAAAAAAATATATATCCAAATATGCTAAATACTTTAAACTACAATAAAGTGCTGGTGTGCATATACCGTGCAAATGAAGTGACACAGTGCAATGGTATCTGTAAACAATATACATATATCATAAATATAACTGGCATATATCAATAAAGTCCATGAGAGGGCTCAATAAATTCAATCTTTAAGGTGCTCCAAATGTGCTGGGATGTGCTCCCCTATGGTGTCCCCACTCACAGGAAAGACTTTATAAAGAGCCTGTGTGGTTTTTTAATGCTCCTGGTCTCGTTTGGGCTTGTAGCGATATGGACAGACAGTGTAACATCCTGATAAGAGCTTGTTAAATGTTCTCCGTGTCCCAAATAAAGAGAGGATACTTCATAGTGAAAGTACGTATGAACAATTTATTGAAGATATTAATATCCACTTACATATAAGTAAAAGCTTTTCCTCTCGTGTGTGCTGCTAGGTGGTTCCGGTGTACTTCCGGCGTGCGTTCCACCGGCAGGAAATGGCGTTGTACGCTTGATATAACATTAGGCACGTTTCACCCTCCCACAAGGCGTCATCAATAGTTGGAAGTAGGAAATCAAGTAGTTGGAAATCAAGTAGTTGTTATTAAGTAGTTGGAAGTTGGAAATGACGTCGTACCAAGCATACAACGTCATTTCCTGCCGGTGGAACACACTCCCGGAAGCAAATCAGAACCACCTAGCAGCACACACGAAAGGAAAAGCTTTTACTTATATGTAAGTGGATATTAAGATTTTCAATAAATTGTTCATACGTACTTTCACTATGGAGTATCCTCTCTTTATTTGGGACATGGAGAACATTTAACAAGCTCTTATCAGGATGTTACCCTGTCCATATCCCTACAAGCCCAGACGAGACCAGGAGCATTAAACAACCACACAGGCTCTTTATAAAGTCTTTCCGGTGACCGGGGACACCATAGGCAAGCACATCCCAGCACGTTTGGAGCACCTTAAAGATTGAATTTATTGAGCACTCAGAGCACTTTCATGGACTTTATTGATATATGCCAATTATATTTATAATATAGGTATATTGTTTACAGATACCATTGCACTGTGTCACTTCATTTACATGGTATATGCACACCAGCACTTTATTGTAGTTTAAAGTATTAAGCATATTTGGATATATTTTTTTTTGCAGCGCTGACACTTTTTGTTTTATTATTTAAAGGTACAGTCACCTTTTTTTTGTTAGCAGCAGCTTTTCAGATCTTAAGGCATATTTATCTTTATCCATAAGCGCAAGGCCTTTTGTTGAAATAGATGACAATAGTGTAGCACTACTCCCTTGGGAGCTGCTGGTGACTGGTTCCCCTGGATTACCCATAGCAACAGTACAATAGTTTAGCGACTTTAACCACTTCAATACAGGGCACTTTCACCCCCTTCCTGTCCAGGCCAATTTTCCCCTTTTAGTGCTGTGGCATTTTGAATGACAATTGCGCAGTCATGCAACACTGTACCTACACCAAATTTATGTCATTTTCCCCCCACAAATAGAGCTTTCTTTTGGTGGTATTTGATCACCTCTGGGTTTTTTCCTTTTTGCTAAACAAATAAAAGACCGAAAAGTTTGAAAAAAAAAAAAAAAGTTTTTTTGTTTATGTTATACAATTTTGTAAATAAATACGTTTTTTCCTGCACTGATGAGCACTGATGAGACTGCACTGACAGGGATGTGGTTAAAGTGCTTGGCTCAGTCAAGGAACAGTCTAGGGGTTTGGTTTTTTCTTGTTTTATTGAGAACTTGGATAGGAGAAGGGAATGAGTGGGATACTCCAACTTGTATAAACTATGCACAATTTGCTGGGATGTTTAACTGCACTTGAATGCGGCAAGGCTGCTGCTTCACCTTGTCAATAGCGATGAAGTAGTGATAAATGAACCGCTTTAGATAAGCTATACTGTACTGCAGAACACACTTCAGGGTCCTTTCTGGCTCCCCCTTTTTTTCCTATTCTTCAGAGCTTTTTACATGGCACCCCCTTTACTGTCATACTCTCTGTGTAAGCTAGCTCCTTGATCCCCTGACTTCACTGGAGTGGTCCCCCTTTCTGGGTCAGACCCTTTGGCAGGTCCCTCAGTATTCACGGACACTGTTTTTCCCAAAAGACTCTGCCAGCAGCTCCACCGTCAGTTACACCGGATCCTCTGAAGCTCAGCTCCACACCTGGTTCACTAGGCCGACTGCCTAAGACCAACTTCCTCACACACTGCAGGAGGAGAGACAGCAGTCCACCTCCTCCTGGGACTCCGCTTCCCACTAAAGACACCCTGTCACATGCCCCCTCAGTATTTATGGCCAAGCCCAGGATGCATTGCAGAATGCCCTCTCATGGACTGCCATAAAACATGATGTGTCACTGGCTAGGTTTCCTCCACTGTCCAACAAGCTCCATCATTGGATGCATTGGGGACACTTCCTCAGACCCAGTGAATCATACCTGGAAACATGTGACAGGCAACCTAATAGATCAGGCTCCCCTGATAAGCTGCACCCTCCTACCTAGCTAGGAGGGTGCTACAATAGAAACTTGACCAAAGCTCTAAACTTTTCCACATGAATGAAACAAAAAAATTAAAAAGCCTGGGTTTGAAGTTTGGCTCACTGTTTCAAATTCGATATTTCCTTTTTTTTTACATATTTACAAAATGTATCCCTGAAAAGGTGGTAGTTACGATATAAAAACTTGTAAGATCTTTTCTATATTTTCACATTGTGTTCAGTTTTAAAGTACCAGTCACATTGTAAAGGTTTCAGTTAGGGTAGCAGGCAGCACAAATACACAAACATGAGAAGGTTGCCAGCAACTGGGATAACTGGTTGAGCTATAATTCTGAATTACTCACATCCTCCTGTTGTGATATTTCAGAGCGGTTCCCTAGCAGGTTGCTTGGTCTATCATGTAAACATACTGCAGCTGGTCAGCACAGCCTAGTCCTTAAAAATCTGTTATCTCACATTTACATTTGATTTAGGGAGAAGAAAACACATATAAATGCTAAAAAAAAATATTGTTACTGCCATGGCAGCACAGTGGCTTAGAGGTTAGCTCTTCCACTTGGTCGCACTAGCGTTATAGGTTTGAATCCCAATCACAAGACTACCTGCCTGGTGTTTGCATGTTCTTCTTGTGTGTAGGATTCGTCCGGTTTCCTTCCAAAGACAGGGCCGCCATCAGGGGGGTACAGCCCATACACATGTATGGGGCCCGACCAACCTGAGGGGCCCGCCGCCCGCTCAGCTGTTTCTTCCTTTCAGTAATGAGGGGAGAACGTAGCCCAATGGACAGACTGCTCCTCTCACCTACAGCTTCCTACGCTTTGCCAGCAGGTGGGTGGGGTGCCACTGGGTCATCACGTGACCAGTGGTAGAGAGCGCGGTACACTCAAACTGAGGCCGGAAGAGAGACAGAGAGGAGAGCAGAGCATCAGCATGCAGGGCCGTCTTATCGAGCAGGCACAGCCCAGGGGCCCCACCAGTGCCGGTCGAATCTAGAGGTAAGCTGCTGGCAGTGCTGGGGTGGCATGGTACACTACACACTAACAGTATTAGCAGCGGCGTGCACCTGCTGCCTGCAGTATTTAGGTTCTCATCATGGTCAATTACTGGTCTGGGCAGCTACCTGTCTCTGGAGTTTGCTGCTGTGCACTGTCTCAGTGCTGTACCGATCTTTTTACTCAATGTCTCATTTGCACAAAACCTGCAAGTGAGACAGGAATAGAAGTGCACAGCACAGTGTGATCAACATGCCAGTCCAGTGACTCTGCTCCTCCTCTGATGATCCATCCTACCCCTGCTGTGCCTGCCCCAGCGGCCCCACCCATATCCCACCCCTTTCTCACACACACGCACACACTGTGAAGGGGCTTGCTGTGTGTATGCAGGACAGATGCCAAACTAGAGTACACACGCACTACAGCAGGGCCAACACAGTGATAGATCCTGGCTGGATAATTGGTGAGTGTCTCTAACTCGCCCCCCCCCTTTGACAATTGCAGATGCACCCCCCCCCCCACCTCCTCTGCTCTGTGTCTCTGATTGAGAGCTGTGGGTCAGTGGGTATATGTGGCCGCCGGCTCTGTTCATTATAGCGATTGCTGCTGGATGCACTTTTCTGCAGGTAATCATTAGTTTCGCAGAGAGCCACAAATAGGTGCAGCTGCCAGCGACCTGTCATTATAGTGAACAGGTCCAGTGGCCACACTTACCTGCTGACAGCTGCTGACAGCTGCTGCAATTAACACTGGCGCTAATCCCTGGTGTGAATGTAGCCTAATTTACACTATATACAGTACAGTGACATGTTTTGCTGCATTGTAACATCTGTCACATCAGGGACACTCAGGAAATTGATTTATTCCTATGTGTCCCATTCACACTGCAACACAGCCTATGGCTGTGCTTCAGCATGCTGTAATAAAATGCAGACATGCTATGCCGAATCGCACAACAATGCAGAGCATCACAATTGCTGTGAATGAAGTGTACAATTTATACACCTAAAATAAAGTTCATTAAAAAAAAAAGGGGGAGCCATGTGATGCACTGCCTTTACCACAGCCGACAAAGCAGAGCTGCCGATGCTGTGAATCGTTCCAGTAGCTCTGCATTATACAGCCTGAAAAAGGATGCCACTCCTCTGAAAAACAATCCATGGATTCCTTTTTAGAGGCATTTATCAGGCAGTGAAAAAGTATGTCACCTCCTCACCACTTGTTTTAACTCCCAAAAGACTGCATCACCCCACCACAAGCATTGCACGCAGTTGCAGCACAGACCTATCAAATCTAATAAACGAATAATCTAAGAACAGATCTATTAAATCTGTCAACTATTTATACTTTATTTTTGAGAGTAGGTGTAAAAATTGGGAAGGCTTGTATGGGCCCCAGTGCATTACTTTGCCCAGGGGCCCATAATGCTATTAGGATGGCCCTGGTAGCGTGTGCTCAGGGACAGGGCAGCATTGATCAGTCACCAGCTGATTCGGAGCTTAGTTGGTTGTTGACACCCTGGAAGTGAAGAGGAAAGGGGGGTCTGGCGTAGCTTTCGTGGACTGTGAATTGAGCGGAGGTGACATATCTGCAGACTGGGATTATAAGGATACTGATGGGCTACATGTGGGCTTGTGCTGCCAGCCTGCCTGTGACTGTCTCTTTGCTGGATGGGGATATCTCTTCGCTATATTGGGCCATCAGCAGTGTTGCACTTTGAATGACAATTGTGCAATCATGCAACGCTAAACCCAAACTTTTATCATAAATAGAGCTTTCTTTTGGTGGTATTTAATCACCACTGGGGTTTTTCATTTTTTGCTAAATAAACAGAAAAACTTTGAAAAAAAAAAAAAGCATTTTTCTTTGTTTCTGTTATAAAATTTTGCAAAGAAAAAAATATTTTTTCATACATTTAGGCCAAATTGTATACTACTACATTTCTTTTGTGAAAATAACCTAAATCAATGTATATTATGGGTTGATTTGGTGGGACGGAAAGTGGGCGAGCCCTGGGTAATGTTGGAGGTCAGGCCCGGGGGGAAGGGGGGGGCCCAGGCCTACAGCTGTGTAAGGGGCCCCAAAATTTCTGATGGCTGCCCTGTCCAAAGACATGCTGGTAGGTTACCTGGCTCTAGTATGTATATGCATGAATGTGAGTTAGGGACCTTAGATTGTAAGCTCCTTGAGGACAGGGACTGATGTGAATGTACAATAAAGTGTTGCTTAAATTATAAGTATCTGTCATCAATAAATGTTTTTTCTACTGGACTGTACACAGAAGGAAGTGACTGGTATGCATGTTTACTATAGTTATTAGTTTTTATTGCATGATGCCTGCTTATCTTTATCTATTTCCTTTCATTAGCACAGATAAAAGCAAAAAGAGAGGGGAGTTACCCTATGGACCCTCTCACTCTATAGATACCCTATGGACCCTCTCACTCTATAGATACCTATCTACTACTAAAATCACTTGTAAAATATGCACATATACTATATCATCAAAAGTATTGGGACACCTGCCTTAACACGCACATGAACTTTAATGGCATCCCAGTTTTAGTCCATAAGGTTCAATATTGAGTTGGCCCACCCTTTGCAGCTATAACAGCTTCAACTCTTCTGGGAAGGCTGTCAACAAGAAGTGTGTCTATGGGAATATTTGACCGTTCTTTGCAGAAGAGCATTTGTGAGGTCAGGCACTGATGTTGGATGAGAAGGCCTGGCTCACAGTCTCCACTCTCTCTAATTAATTTCAAAGGTGTTTGATCGGGTTGAGGTCAGGACTCTGTGCAGACCAGTCAAGTTCCTCCATCCCAAACTCGCTCATCCGTGTCTTTGTGGATTTTTCTTTGCGCACTCGTCCAAATCATTTGGTGGAGGGGGATTATGGTGTGGGGTTGGGCTTGGCCCTTAGTTCCAGTGAAGGGAACTCTTAAGGCGTCAGCATACCAAGAAATTTTGGACAATTTCATGCTCCCAACTTTGTGGGAACAGTTTAGGGATGAGCCCTTCCTAATCCAACATGACTGCACACCAGTGCACAAAGCAAGGTCCCTAAAGACATGGATGAGCGAGTTTAGGGTGGAGGAACTTGACTGACCTGCACGAAGTCCTGACCTTAACCCAATAGAACACCTTTGGGATGAATTACAGCGGAGATTTCAAGCCAGGCCTTCTCGTTCCACATCAGTGCCTGACCTCACAAATGTGCTTCTGAAGGAATGGTCCGACATTCCCATAGACACACTCCTAAACCTTGAGGATAGCCTTCTCAGAAGAGTTAAAGCTGTTATAGCTGCAAAGGGTGGGCCAACTCAAAATTGAACCCTACGCACTAAGACTGGGATGCCATTAAAGTTCATGTGCATGTAAAGGCAGGCGTCCCAATACGTTGGACAATATAGTGTATGTCCAATTGTCTCTAGAGAGACAGTTCCTCTTTTGGACCCAAATCCCTCTGCTCTTCTTTTTTGCATTTAAAAAGCTAGATATAAATAGGGACTGTATTATTATATTTCAAAACATATTTACAGTATAATATTCTTTTGTTAGCCCACCTTGTAAATTTTGTTGCATATTTTTAAAATCTTACACTATAAATGTGACTGGGGGTGTAGGCGTGTGTTTAAACACGTCTGTGAAAAAAGTGTCCGATATTTTAATTTCTAAAAAGTGAGAGGCATAGACATGGTCTGATTTTCATGCATAAACTGTTGGACTGGTAGCACTACTTAGAATTTAATTGCTCCAAGGTAGCCATCTTTATTTGCAGTTCTGAAGTGGCGGTTCGGTTACAACTGTAGATGTCATCCAGCCACTAGCATATAGTGGTGGACATGCACAAAATGGTCGCAGCCATAAGCAATAAAGGGGGGATCTGGCAGCTGTGGGAGTTGTGGTTATTGGGGAGAAAGTGGGAGGAACTAGGAATGTGGTGTTCGGGACCAGGTTTGAATCCCTTGGAGCCAGGATTAAATGGCAGAATATTGCAGACAATGTCACGATAACGCTCCAAATACTATTAGGCCACATAGCAGGGTTGGGAGTACTCTACAGTATATTCATACTGTAGAACAAGCAGTGCTCCTATAATGGCATTTTTCAGCAATGGGTAGGCCTGGTAAAGAGTATCAATAAATGTGCAGAAAGGCTCTCCACCTGTATGCAATTCAAAAATTCATTTTGTATTCCAACTGTAAGACTACCCATAAGTCTACCTAAAAAGGCTATTATTGTTTAAAGTCTATGGCATATAAGAGGAAACCTGTCATAAAATGAATATGAGGGCTTCACTGCTGACTTCCTGCTGAAAATGCTAGTTGTTTGGCTGCCATACTGATCCTGTTGCATCTATACTTTCTGGCCTCATACTGTACTATTGTAGATTATTAAGTGTAACTTTTTTACTGAATACTTGCACTGGACAGGGACTCAATGAGCATTGAAGATAGTGGATTGGCATGATAACTCAGTAACCAGCACTCAGCAATTGGAGGCCATGATTTTGTCTCAGTATGGACTTCCTTCAAGTATCTACACAGGGAATGTCAGGTTTCTGAGTTATTTTGTTATTAGGTAATACAGTAGGGTCAGTTTCTCCAGGTTCCAGGCACCACCATGTGGGGATATTCTGCAACTCCGTCATACTAATCTTATTTTTTTTTGCAGCTTCTTTGGAATACGGAGGCAGTGTTGTTGGCCTTATATTTTAAAATATTATTATGGCTAAGTTAGTTAAAATGCTATCCTGGAATGTCCGGGGACCTAATGTTGAAGTAAAAAGGGCAGCCATGTTTAGCTATCTAAAGGTAGTCAGACCACAGATTGGCCTCTTACAGGAGACGCATTTGGATGGGAGCAAAGTGTTATCGTTACATAGGCTACAGCGTATGTTCCATGCCACTTACTCCTCATATGCCAGGGGAGTAATTATTTTGCTCAGTAATAGTATACTTTGCTCCATCCGTAAGTTGATCTCTGATCCAGGAGGGCGATATGTTATTCTAGTACTGGATATGTATCAAACAACAATGGCGATTGCTAGCATTTACTTACCACCACCCTTTCAGCCACAATTATTATATGATTTATTTGTGACGTTGGCTCCTTATATGCATCTTCCTCTTCTCCTGGCTAGCGACTTGAATGCTATTCTGGACGGCGGACTAAATACCTCTAACCCGCAGCAATTGGCTTCCACTGATCTCCTCTCTTGGGTATCTTCAACAACTTACTGAGCTTAGGCAGTGGCAGTGGAAGAACCCAGGTGTTCAGAATTACTCATATTTATCTCAAACACATAAAACGGCATCCAGAATTGCTCTCGCCTTTGCTAACACCAGTTGTTTGCATTTAGTTTATGCTGCCTCCTATCTGGTGGGTGGTTTGTCGAATCACGACCCTTTATTTATGACTCTCTTGCTAACAGCCGAGGAGTTGAGGAAGTGCATGTCGTCTAGTTGGTTGCAAACGGAACAGGTGGTACAGAAGGTGCAATCTCCTATGTCAAATTTGTGGGATGCAAATTCTTCCTCTGCGGCAGATACGGTGGTTTGGGACACATTCAAAGCTGTAATGCAGGGACAATACATATCGGCCATTAAGGCAGTCTGTAAAGACTATAATGCAGAAGGGAAGGCATTGAAGACGGAGGAACATAGGCTGGAGGGGAAATATGCAGCTGCCATGTGTAATGTAACTTATGCAGCCCTAGAGGGAGCCAAGCGTCAGCTTGCCTTGTTTCATACTAACTTGGCGCATACTACCTTGCTTCATAGAGCGGAGTCCCTTTTTGAAAAGGGTGACAAAAATGGCAAATTATTGGCATTGCTTGTGGCGGATCAGAGGGAACCGGTAAGTGTTGCCCAGGCAAGGATCATACATGCTGCTGCTCCTCCTTTAGGCTGATAGCCCTCAACACTGATCTAAAAATCCTCACGAAGGTCCTGGCTACTAGGCAGTCAGTGGTGCTTCCAGCCCTAGTAGATATTGATCAACCGGGCTTCATGCCAGGGAAGTCCACTGACACTAATCTCCGTTGTCTTTTTTACTCACCTCCAAATTTCACATAAGACTATGGGGACTAGGGCAGTGAAGTCACTGGACATAGCAAAGGCCTTTGATTCTGTGGATTGGGGGTATATGAAGGTAGTGTTGAAACATATAGGATTTTGTCCGAGTTACTGTAAGTGGGTGTCGTTATTGTATAATGAGCCCCGGATGGCGTTACAAATAGAGTCCTCGCTATCTCCTTTCTTTAAGGTTGGCAGGGGGACCAGGCAGGGTTGTCTGTTGTCGCACTTCCTGTTTTCTTTGATGATTGAACCATTGGCTATGGCGTTGTGCTCCTCCCCTGAGGTAGGTGCATTGGAGGTTGGCTCTATCAGAGAATGCCTGGCGTTGTATGAGGACGACATGTTATTGTTTTTATAGGATCCGGGTCCACCTCTGCAGGCAGTTTTTTGTATTTTGGATACATTTTCCGGCCTTAAAGTGAACTCTGACAAATCAACCATTCTTCTACTTGACCCCGGCACTAGAGCAGTGGCCGATGCATTGTTGTCGCTGCAAAGGGTTACTAGCTTCACATTTTTAGGGGTTCGCATTTCAGCAAGGTTGACGAATTACCTTAATCTGAATCTGCTGCCTCTGCTGGACCTCCTTTAAAGAAGGGCGGAGGTATGGAAGAATCTCTATTTGTCGGTTTTGGGACAAACAAACCTCTTAAAAATGAAGATCCTCCCAGGTTTTTCTATATAATTCTCCTATATATGGTTCCCACGTTCCTTTTCCCATCGGGTGCATGGCTTAATTGGTTCGTTCATATGGGGAAACTCACCTCCCAGGATAGGTTTCCAGGCTCTTCAGGAGCCCTGGGGACAAGGGGTCTTGCATTGCCAGATTTGTACAAATATTATCTGGCTGGCCAGGGAGTTTTTGCGTGCAGATGGATCCTTGGAGATGATGGGGATTCTGCCACAGTATTAGAGGCAGCAGTGCTGGGTTCATATGAGAGCCTTCGTCTCCTGATATATCGTGGTCCTGGGGCCACTTTCACTTAACAGGGACAATGTGAGCTACTATTAAGGCCTGTGATAATGCTGAGGAACTACTGGTGCCTGCATCTGGCTCCCTGTAGCCGGCCTCGCTGCTGTGGTTGAATCCCCATTTTCCTCATTTTCTCTCCCTACCTGATCCTGTTATATGGGCATCCAAAACAGGTTAGGACCTTGGGTAATATCACCAGGGGTGGCGAATTATCTCAATTTGCGGATCTGAAACAAAGATTTAGCTTGCTCAAGACGTATTTCTTCTGTTACCTTCAATTGAGACACGCATTCATCTCCCAGTTTGGCACCACCAGTGTGGAAATTAAGCCCTCCACCTTGGAGAACGTCATCCTGGATGAAGCCATCAAAAAAACGTTACCGGAAATATATAGGGAATTCTTCCCTGTTTCTCCCCCCTCGGTAGTCAGGTGTAGAGAGCAATGGGTGATGGAGGTTCCGGACTTGGGAGGAAAGGTGTAATTTTCTGGTACCTTTGGTACCCTAATTCCACTTTTCCTAAGTGTATGCGCCCCACCATTCTCTTTTGGTAAGGTGCGCATACACCTTTAAGACCGATACTGTCATCACTGAGCGCCGCTGGAGCGGCTATTTCGACCTCCGGCGGTCTCACTCACATGTTCGTTCAACGCCGCATAATCTGCCTTGAAGCTCTCATGCTTGCAAACATACCTCACTATCGGAACCACGCTGCTGATCCCTGTATCCCGTTACCGGATCATCCACTCTTGCCGAACCTCTCCTCTACTACATTGCTACTAGTGATAAGTACCCCACAGGGGAAACCTCTATAACCTTCATACTAAAGCTTACACTATCTAGCTCTGCATACTAAGGACTATTACTACATCTGCATTAACTAAGATTGCTAGCTCTTGAGCCTAATACCATCTGCTCTTGCACTGGGTTGGTCTATCCTGTATGTTCACCTGCTACTCTATCATCTGCTACCATACATGATTGCTAAACCTATCTGCATCCCATCTGCTACTATCTTACTTTCAAGAACATTCCTTTCAAGTGTCTGTCATCTACCATCTCTACCCAACCTGTCTCTTCAGCCTATCATCACTATATTACTATACATATAAGTCACTCTAGGAACATCTTATTGAGTGTGTGTATTTACTTGCTGAATTGAGACTATCCACACATGATGAGTCTTGGGAGTTGGGATTGGTGTCTCAGCGTTTCTCTACATGACTACTGAAGTGGAATATTTCTGCAGCTGTAAATCCACATTATACATAAAACGCAGGAGCGTTACAAAAGGATTGGGATGATGTATGAGATTTCTCCTTTGCACATTTAGTATCTGCAAGAGATCGGTTAATTCAATTTAAATTCCTGCATAGCATATACTATACTCCTGCAAGACTATCTAAAATTTACCCGGGGACCTCTGCGGAGTGTTGGTGCTGCTTATACGCTTCGGCCACCTGTCTGCTTGGTCTAGTTGAGAACCTTGCACCAACTAGGGCCCAGCGCACTTTACTTAGTCTGCTTCTATTTTATGCTCTATGCTAAGGCGCTGATCCTCTATTCAAAAAAGCCAATGACACCCTCTATATCTTATTGGAAAGGACTTGTGAATAAGGTGACTCTGTTCTATAAAGCCACATATTTGAGCAGAGACTACCCAAAGAAGTTTTTATAACGTGCAGCAGATCTGGCTGGAGAGCCCTGCCTCTGTCGCATAAGGTAGTCTGAATAAGGATACTTGGGCGAGAATTGGATTGAAGGTGATATAGGAGGCGCCTGACTATGGGCTCAATCACATTATTATTCTAAAGGCTACATATGTATGGGTTTCATTATATTTATTATAGCACTGATTATTCACGTCTCCTAAGGGGGATTTGTATCCTGGGGTGGTGAAGTTGCCTGTAGGGTGGTGAACCCGGTTGGGGAGGGAATGGGAGTTGAGGGGGGAGGGGGGTGATTTTGGTTATTTTTTTTGTTTTGTGTATTCCGTCCTGCGTGGTGGGTTTTATATGTTCTGCCCTGCTTGGTGAGCTTTTGATCTTTTAGAAGCAATAAAAAGAAATTGACAAAAAAGAAAAATATCTACACAGGGCCTCATTGACCTGACCTCTGTGTGTCTGATGAGCTCAGTTTTTACAGTCTGATGTAATTCTGTGTAATCTGCAAACACTACTTTCAATTTCTATTTCTAAACTAAAGTGATTAAAAGAGGAAAGGGAATACAGGATGCGCTTGTGTCAGGCACAGACTGTTTCTGCTTGGGTCTTTACTACTAGCTAAACACATACAAGTGAAGCCCAAAGAAACACCCCAGTTTAAAGTTCTACTTACTTCCTCATTAAAAGCAAATACATTTGATTTGCATGAACAAGTCTTCATAAAACCATATTGATTCTTACTGAAAATTTTGTCTAAAAATAGAAACATGATCTTTAAATAGCCATTTGAATAACTTCCCCCGTGTAGATGTTAAAGGGAGCCTTTCATCTAGAATGAGTCATCCTAGAACGTTGTGGCTCAGGGTACCCTACAGTAAACTCCAGTCAGATGAAACAGCAAGATACTGTTTTTTGCAAATGGCAAGCAGCTGAAATGTTAGTAAAGTAAGTAAATATAACCGGGTATTATTTTATGCTTTCCTTGCAATAGGAGAGCAATATCTTACACCCTCACAGATAACACCAAATATACAGCTTATTGTCAGGATGGCATCAGAAGACAACCAGTGCAAGCATGTTTTTTTATTTTCTTAGATTTGGACTTAAACATTTGTGACAAGGGGACTTCAGAAAAACAAGAACTGTATTGTTAATGCTGGAGACAGGCTGCAACATACACTATATCGTCAAAAGTATTGGGACGTCTGCATTTACACGCATATGAACTTTAATGGCATTCCCGTCTTAGTTTGTAGGGTTCAATAATGAGTTGGCCCAACCTTTGCAGCTAAAACAGCTTCAACTCTTCTGGGAAGGCTGTCCACAAGGTTTAAGAGTGTGTTTATGGAAATGTTTGACCATTTCTCCACAAGCACATTTGTGAAGTCATGCACTGATGTTGAAGAGAAGGCCCGGCTCGCAGTCTTGGCTTAAATTCATCCCAGAGGTGTTCTATCGGGTTTAAGTCAGGACTCTGTGCAGGCAAGTCAAGTTCCTCCACCCCAGACTCGCTCATCCGTGTCTTTATTGACCTTGCTTTGTGCATTGGTGCGCAGCCATGTTGGAACAGGAAGGGGCCATCCCAAAACTAGTCCCACAAAGTTGGGAGCATGAAATTGTCCAAAGTGTCTTGGTATGCTGACGCCTTAAGAGTTACCTTCACTAGAACTAAGAGGCCAAGCCCAATCACTGAAAAACAACACCACATTATAATCACCCCTCCACCAAATGATTTTGGCCAGTGAGTCCTGACCTCAACCAACCTTGTCTCCAAATATCACCAAACTGTCCTCTCCGCTTCTCTCAAGACCTCCTGCTCTCAAGCTTCCTTGTCTCCTTCTCCCATGCTCGTCTTCAGCAGGACTTCTCCAGAGCCTCTCCCATCCTCTGGAACTCTCTACCTCAGTTTGTCTGGCTATCTCCTACTCTAGCTGCCTTTAAAAACTCATCTCTCGTTAGGGAAGCCTGCAACTAATTTTTCAGCTCATCACCCCACAGTTATAACCTTTTATACCACTTGCCCCATCCTATTAGATTGTAAGCTCTTATGAGCAGGGCTCTATTAAACCTCTTGTATTTTATTGTATTGTAACTATACTGCCTCCCTCTGTTGGCGCTATACAAATCCTGTAAAATAAAAATAGAAGTAGTTCAAATTTTTTATTTCACACGATATTACTGCAAAGGTCTAGTATATTTCAGTAAAAAAATAACACTAAAGTTAATTCTAGGGCATGAAAACGTAATAAACTACCCAATTTATTAGTAAAATATAAAATATGAAGTTGCAGCAAGTAAATAGATACCCAGCATATCAAACCTTGAATTTGCATGCTACAAACTTTAGTACCCTATACTTTTAGACTATCACAATTAAGGTGCTATCGTCGATTCATTTATGATCTTCTCCTAATCTGGAAAGGTGACATAACAAGCCTAGAACAGTTCATGGGGAGGTTGGTTAATAACACTAGGAACATCAAGTTGACATGGAATTTAAGCACTGACAAGATGGTCTTTTTAGACTTTGAGATCTTTAAGGAAAGTGATAGTCTTCGGACTCGCACCTTCTTTAAGCCAACGGACTGGAACTCTTACATCTCCAAGAATAGTTGTCATCATAAACTATGGTTATGTAACATTCTGAGGGGGCAGTTTATGCGAATCAGGCGCAACTGCTCTTCAGAGGAAGATTTCCGCTTCCAGTCGCATGTCTTAGCCACCAGGTTCCTCGATAAGGGTTATGATCCCTCTCATATTAACAGTGAAATAGAGAAAGTTGGCTCGATTGATAGAGAGACCATACTAGCAGGAACGCGAAGTGTAACTCCTAGCAATGAATTTAGTCTAATATTGGACTATAATGTCCAATATAGAAAATTTGAGAACATCATTGCCAAACATTGGCCCATATTGAAGAGTGATCGGATTTTGGGCCCAGCCCTCCCTGTGCGGAACAAATTTATTTACAGGAAAGCCCCTTCATTAAGAGATCATGTGGCAACAGGGGTAGTGGACTCACCAGTGGCTGTGGACAACAGGCTATTTCCTTTTCTAAAGGGCTTCTATGCGTGTGGCAAATGCGCAGCATGCAAGAACTCTAAGACTAATTTAAAAAAGAGAAGGGAGTTCACTGCCACCGCCACTCAAGAGGTTCAGCCGATTAAGGATTTTATAACCTGCACCACAAAGGGTGTAGTTTACATGCTTGAGTGTAGGTGCGGGTTACAATATGTCAGGAGAAATACAAGGGCACTACATGTGCGAATTAGAGAGCACATAAGTAAGATTAGGCAAGGTCAATCATAGTGTCCCCAGACATTTTAAAAATTGTCATCAGCGCGATCCAACAGGATTAAAATTCTGGGGCTTGGAAAAAGTTGAGCACCACTGGAGGGGTGGCAACTTTGTACGCAAATTAAGTCGCAGAGAATCCTATTGGATCTATCGTACACATGTAATGACACCAGGGGTATTAAACGTTGATTTTGATTTAAATTGCTTTATTTCAAATAGGTAGTGCCATTTTATGTATTTTATGTAATATATTCACATGTATATTTATATTCTTTTCAGTTTATAATTATATTTATCCACTGGTTTATTTATTGTTTTTTTTATCCTGTTTTTGTACATAAGGTATCCGGTTAGGCTACATTCACACCTGAGTGTAGCGTTTTCGCGCGTTTTTTTTACCGCATTTTTTACCGCAATTTACAGGCGTTTTTACAGGCGTTTTTTGTGCAGGCATTTTTAGATTGAATAGAGACCAATGGAAAACGCCTGTAATCTGCCCAAAAAGAAGCTCATGTACTTTTTTGAGCGTTGGGCGTTTTGCTCACAGCGTCAAAACGCTCAGATGTGAACAGGGGCCATTGAAATGAATAGGATTTGTCTTGTTGGGCGTTTTTAGAGCTGATCGTAGAGCAGAAAAACTCCCCAAAAACGCCCCAAAACGCCTACATGTGAACGGAGCCTTAGCCGCAGTGAACGTCATACTCTGATTAATTAGCATACGTATTTGTATACGTGTTTTGTGTTTTTATGAGGGAATCGCTTTTTTATGGCCAGTTGTTCTGCTTCTGGTAAGCAGATACTTGCCTCATATGAGTTAGAAAGCCTTTTTTCCCCTTGTTATATTTGTAATTTTTTATGCATATTTTTATTGGTTAATCTGTGATGATACCTCAATTATAAACTTCTAGCAGGCATCTTAATATTCTGGCTCCGGTGTCTGCAGGAAGTAGAATGAGTCCCGTAAATGAGGAAGCGCTGCGGCGCCGCCTCTTCTCTTCCTGTAGCTTGGATATGGCGTCTGGTTGCCAGGATACCGTCTATTTAAAGAGCGGGGCACGATATGTCTCCTCACACTGCTGACGAAGTCACGCCCAGTGGCGTAGCGTGGGGGGTGCAGGGGGGGGGCGGCCGCACCGGGCACAACATCTGGGGGGGCGCATCCTGCAGCGTCACTCTGTCTGACATTATATATATTACTAACACGGTGTCAACACTGTTTGCGGCTGCCGCCATCTTTAGGCTGGGAGATAGCCGGCGGGCGCCCTATGGCTGGAAATTGCGGGTCGAGGCGGGGCGGAGCTTGACTGTGCCTCCCCTGCCCATTGGCGTAGCATTGCAAGCCAAGCCCCGCCTGTCGGCGGCGTGTTCTGCACAGCTCAGTCAGCTCAGCGAATCAACAGCCTTCTTTTTACTTAGCCGCCCGGCGCTGTCACAGGAATCATTCATCTCTATCTTTCCAGTTGTGGCACTCAGCCAGCACAGCGTGAAGAGGACTGAAGAGAGAGTTGTGAGAGGTGAGGTGAGACCATGAGAGATGTTTTTCTGGACTGACAGACACACAAGGCATCTAGGGAGGGAGGAGGAGGGGGGGGGGAGCAGCCTGGACTGGAGAGCACTGACTGCAATAAAGTGAAAGTGGAACTGTAGGGGAGGTCAGTGTAGGTGTCAGTGGGGGTTGGGTCAGTGAAGGGGGGTTAGTGAAGGGGGGGGGGGGTCAGTGTAGGTGTCAATGTGGGGGGTCAGTAAAGGGGTCAGTGGAGGGGGTCAGTGAAGGAGTTAATGTAGGGGAGTCAGTGTAAGGGTTCAGTGAAGGGGAGTCAATGTAGGCGGGGTCAGTGTAGGTGTCAGTGAAGGGGTCAATGTAGGGGGGTCAGTGTAAGGGTTCAGTGAATGGGGGGTCAATTTAGGGGTCAGTGTAGTGTAGGGGGGGTCAGTGTAGGAGGGGGGTCAGTCTAGGGGGCAGAGAAGAAGGGTCAGTGAAGGGGGGACAGTGTATGTGTCAGTGTAGGTGTCAGTGAAGGGGGTCAGAGAAGGAGGGGCAGGGAAGAAGGGTCAGTAAAGGGGGGTCAGTGTAGGTATCAGTGAAGGGGTCGGTGTGGGGTGGGGGGGTCAGTGTAGGGGTGTCAGTGTAGGGGTCAGTGAAGGTGTCAGGTAGGTCAGTGTAGGAATCAGGAATGTCAGTGTAGGTGTCAGTGAAGAAGGCTCAGTGAAGGGGGGCCAGTGTATGTGTCAGTGTAGGGGGGGGTTCAGTCTAGGGGGGTTAGTGAAGGAGGGGCAGGGAAGAAGGGGGGCCAGTGTAGGTGTCAGTGTAGGTGTCAGTAAAGGGGTCAGTGTGTGGTGGGGTGGGGGGTCAGTGTAGGGGTGTAAGTGTAGAGGTCAGTGAAGGTGTCAGGTAGGTCAGTGTAGGAATCAGGAATGTCAGTGTAGGGGGTCAGTGTAGTAATAAGGTAGGTCAGTGTAGTGATCAGGGTTGGTTAGTGCAGGAATCATGTAGTTCTGTGTAGTGGTCAGGTAGGTCTGTGTAGGTGTCAGTATAGTAATCAGGTAGGTTAGTGTAGGAATCAGGTAAGTCTCTGTAGTGGTCAGATAGGTCTCTGTAGGTGTCAGTATAGTGATCAGGTAGGTTAGTGCAGGAAACAGGTAGGTCAGTGTAGGGGTCAGTGTAATTGTCAGGTAGGTTTGTGTAGTGATCAGGTTGGTTAGTGCAGGAATAAGGTAGGTCAGTGTAGGAATAAGATAGCTCAGTGTAGGTGTCTGTGTAGTGGTCAGGTAGGTCTGTGTAGGTGTCAGTATAGTAATCAGGTAGGTTAGTGTAGGAATAAGGTAGGTCTCTGTAGTGGTCAGCTAGGTCAGTGTAGGTGTCAGTGTAGTGGTCTGTGTAGATTTGTGTAGGGGGCGCACATTACTTACCTTGCCCCGGGCGCTGACAACCCATGCTACGCCACTGGTCACGCCCACTGACGTAACGCATACGGGGGGAAGAGTCTGACGTCACCCGCGGCCGCCCGATGCCTACATGATGTTACCTGCCTGGTATGAGTCTGCTACAAGCACTGTGACAATGCCGGCTTTGTAAGTTTTATTCTTCTGCTTTTAACTATAAAAATGCTTGTAGATAGAGAGCATTAGATCTCCTTTCTTTATATTTTTCCGTATGACACGTCCATACTAAGCCCATTCCAGTTCAAGATCTGCAAAGGAAGATAGGTGTCTTCAGTATCCTCAGTGATATTTCATGGTACAGTGACCCCTAGTGGTCGATTGTTTGGAGGTGAGAGGCTTTGACACTGTGGTGGAGGGACTCACTGCATACAAGTGGTGTATATTGCTCACCTTTCCTGCACTGAAGGCTTCCTTTTTGTGGACTTCATGGACTTTACACAGTATAACTTGTGTTGTATTTAGTGTCATTTTGTCAATTATAGCGCTGCACTATTGTTGATTTTTTGTTTATGCCCTAGGTTTTGTTATGTTTGACTTATTGCAGTGTTCAGCTGCTTATATTATTTCCATAGTGATTTTGCGCTGAATAATTTCTTGCTTTTTTTGTGCCTTTACAATCCTTTATATTTAGCTGCTGATCAAATTGTTATGGATATTTTTCGGTACGTTGAGGCCTGAGAAATTAAATTAGATGATGTTTTCTCACGAACTGCTGTTTTTAAGGAACCAAGTGATCTTATATATGCCTTCAAAAAATTGGGGCATATTTTTGAGAAAAAAATCAAGACATGGTGGAAAATTGTATCTTTCCAACAATACATGTCAGTTAAGATTGTCCCCTGTCGGTTGAGATGGGATGTCCCTCCGAACGGCGGCTGATGGATGCCGATTCGAATAAGGAATGGGGGGATTTCTTTACTGCCAAAGGCTTGGAGCTTCTGTCTTTCTTGCTATCATGAAAGCAGAGAAAGATGGAAGCTCTTGAGACCCAAATTGATTCTATCAAAAAATATATTGAAAAAGATAAGGATAAACCAGAGTTCATCAAATTATCTGATGAGCTAAAATCTAAGCTGGTTAAGTGGGATAAAGAAATCCAAGAAAAGAAAAAGAAAAAAATCCTTAGGGATATGGGCGACTTTGGAGACAACCAGATATATAGGTGGCAAGCCCCCTTGGGAAACTCGGCTCCGGCTAATGTAGACCCTAACACCTCGCCCTAGGCTTCCCTCCAATAGGGGTCATCCCTTTAGGGGTAGAGGCGGGGGGGGGGGAGAAAGGGAAGAGGGAGAGGAAGAGGTAGAGGACAGCTACCTAGATATCAGTGGCCCTCTAGGGATGGTTGGGCCAGGGGTGATTATAGTTATGATGACCAGTACTGGCACACAGTCCCTTACCGGAATAGAGGACGCCATACAGGCCCTAGGGGAGGATACCCACCCAGTAATCATCCTGTCCCCACTAATAATAGGTTCACACCTTTGCAAGGATATAGTGAAGACCCCAATTTTTTAGGGGTTCAGAGGACCCCTTGAAAGGATACTTAACCAAGTACCCCAATCCCAAATGGAGCCAGAACAGGGTACCCTCCATCAATTAAGGAATAAATCGGTGTTCAACCCACCCAATGTAGACACCAAACATTTGGATGTCTTTAAAAACATGGTCTGCAGGGATTTGGACTCTCTGAAACTGAAAAGGGCATGTGAACCTCAGCAGATAAAAAGGGGGATCAAATCTCTTGAAGGGAGGAAGGACATCGTTATTCAACCCGCGGGCAAGGGAGGAGGGTTGGTAGTACTAAGCGGCACTTATTATAGAGAGGAAATGCAACGTCTGTTGGGAGATAGGGAAACATATTCTCTCCTCCCAGGTGACCCTATGGTAAGGTTTAAGAAGAAACTGGGTAGTTTGGTATGCAAAGCCGAAAAAAGTGGGGGATATTAAGCTCTAAAGAGGCATTATACCTCGACCCCCCTTTTTGTAGAGTGTCCATTATATATTTTCTACCCAAGATCCATAAGCATCAGACCTGCCCTCCTGGCCGTCCAATTGTGAACGGAATAGATTCCGTAAAAGCCAGACTGGGTCAATATATTGATTATTTCCTACAGCCGTTAGTGGTAAATACCACAGCTTACTTAAAAGATACTAAGCATGTCATTCAGTTACTTGCCGCTTTGTCCGAAACATCTGATAGTATCTTAGTGACAGCCGACGTCGGATCACTGTTTACTATCATCAACCATGAGGACGCACTGTCCTCGGTTAAATGGACCTTATCTAAATCAGAGTTACCTCCTGGGCATTCCAAATATTTGTTGGAATGCTTAGATTTTTGTTTGCTTAAGAATTACTTCTGGTATGACCAGGACTTTTTCTTGCAAACAAAGGGAGTTGCTATGGGGGCTCGGTTTACCCCCAGTGTGGCAAACATTTTTATGGCACACTGGGAGGAACAGGTCATCTTTGCAAACCGCCCCCCACAATTAAGCTGCTATCGTCGATTCATTGATGATCTTCTCCTAATCTGGAAAGGTGACATAACAAGCCTAGAACAGTTCATGGCAAGGTTGGATAATAACACTAGGAACATCAAGTTGACATGGAATTTAAGCACTGACAATATGGTCTTTTTAGACCTTGAGATCTTTTAGGAAGGTGATAGTATTCGGACTCGCACCTTCTTTAGGCCAACGGACCGTAACTCTTACATCTCCAAGAATAGTTGTCATCATAAACTATCGTTATGTAACATTCCGAGGGGGGCAGTTTATGCGAATCAGGCGCATGTCTTAGCCACCAGGTTCCTTGATAAGGGTTATGACCCCTCTCATATTAACAGTGAAATAGAGAAATTTGGCTCGATTGATAGAGAGACCATACTAGCAGGAACGCGAAGGGTAACTCCTAGCAATGAATTTAGTCTAATATTGGACTATAATGTCCAATATAGAAAATTTGAGAACATCATTGCCAAACATAATACAAAATAATTGCCGCACGGTATGAGCCACACCCCTATATAGTACAAAACCAAAAATGGAGGCACCCACAAAATTTCCCCCACTACAGTCCAATTCTAGTATTTGGACTTTTGTCAATAAAACAACAGCAGATATTAAACAACTTCAGATACGAAACAAACACCCAGAGAACCTTAGTCCTACACTAAGTCAAGCAATTAAATCTCTTAGCGACAACACAGAAATAGTTATCAAACCATCTGATAAAGGTGGGAACATTGTGGTGATGAACCACTTACAATACAGAAACATGTGCTGGAAGATATTATCGAATAGAGAATGGTATAGACCGATAGATCAAGATAAAATCAAACAAGCTCATCTTAAATATACAGTTATGATCAATGAAGCATATGATTCAGGTATAATTGATAAAGACACATACGAATTCATTAAGATTGAAAACCCACGTGTTCCCACCTTCTATTCATTGCCAAAAATGCACAAAGACTTGCTCGACCCGCCAGGTCGTCCAATTATTTCTGGCATTGGATCTTATACAGAGTCCCTTAGCAAAATAATAGACCAATATTTACAGCCTCATATAACTGGTCTACCATCATACATACAGGATACCCCTGACCTATTGCGAGCATTGTACGACAAAATCATGCCTCCAAATTGTATATCGCTTTAGACATTGAAGCATTATATTCATCTATTCCTCATAAATTGGGATTGGCAAATGTTAAGAAATTTTTGGACGAACGAGGCCCTGACTCCCAAAGATACAATAAGTTCATCTTGGATGGACTTTCCCATATCTTGAATCACAATATATTTACCTTTGACGGCTCCCACCTCATCCAGGTGCAGGGAGTAGCCATGGGCACGTCATGTGCCCCTGCCTACGCCAATCTGCACCTGGGTGGGTGGGTGGGAGCGATCTATCTTCACCAGTGAGCCCCTCTCTATGTACCGGAGCCACATAGTTTTGTGGCTCAGGTACATAGATGATGTGCTCGTGGTGTGGGATGAGAGCATTGACATGTTACACCAGTTTTACGCTAAGTTACAGATTAATGAATTTAATCTTAAATTTACCCTAACCTGGAGCAGAGAAAAAATTTACTTTTTGGATACGACCCTATTCCTCCAGCCGGATGGTAGAATCGGGTCCATGCAATATAAGAAACCTACTGCGGGGAACACGATCCTGCACTCCCAAAGTTCACACCCTCAAACCCTAATTCGTAGCATACCATACTCTCAGTATCTCAGGCTAAAGTGAAATTGCTCTAACGAAATTGATTTCCAACGTGAATCTGTATCCGTCTCCTGAAAAGGGGATATACCAAAACTACCCTAAAAAAAGCTTTTAATAAAGCAAAACAAAAAACAAGACACGAATTGCTATTTAACAAGAAAAGACGGAAAGACAGATTTATCACTACATATAATATGCAACATGAAGAAATTAGAAACATTCTGACAATGAATTGGAATATCCTTACAATGGATCCAATCCTGACCAAGTATTTAAGTCCAACCCCAAATATAACATTTAGACGATCCAAGTCCCTCCGAGACCACACGGTACACATTCACTACACCAGACCAATGCGCAACGCTCAGCCTAAAGGGTTATATAAATGTGGAGGTTGTAAATCCTGCCCATGGATAAAAGAGGGTGATTAATTTAGACTACCCTCTGATAAATTAAGATATATCAACAGACATGTGACATGCCAAACCTCAGCCGTTGTATATATAATGCTCTGCAAATGTGGCGCCTTTTATATCGGTAAAACGATTAGACCTTTCTGGAAGAGGATTGACGACCACATATCCTATATTCACAACGGTCAGATCAATACACCAATAGGGGGCCATGTAGGGTTAAAACATACATTTGATTCATCCTATATCAAATTTACCATCCTAGATGTTGTGGCACAAGATGGACGCAACACAATGGAAAAGTTTAAAACACATTTTATTAACTAGTAGTTATAAAAAGGCATGAAGACATGATGCCTGAAAAACACACATACATATACCACATATAATTAAAAATTAAGGAACACAAGGTAGGTAACCAGATGGTGGAGTCTCAGTCTAAAAGATGGATATGGTCCCTGTACAGCCAACGCGTTTCGCTTTACTTCGCTTCTTCAGGGTGTAAGATGCAGGTCACGCCATCACAGAGGACACAGGGGGCTATGCTTCCCCTGACATAAATAAGGACACCCAGAATCACAGCATATAGCGTTTCCAGTCGACATAATTATGACACGACTTGGATGCCTGGGAATACCATATATATGATTACCTGCTAAATCCATTCTGTACTAATGTAAAGGAAGCTGCATGTCTGTCTCCCTATGGTGGTGTCTGAATGGCCATATATTAGTGCATTCGGACCTATATGTTACAACAAAGTGAATATAACAAGCGTATTGATAATTTCATAGTACATGCGCTAACACGTTTTATATAACCTTGTCACGAACCGGCAGGACTGGTAGTGGATCCTCTGGACCAGAGAGGCGATGGCACGGGTTGTGTAAACAAAAAAGTCCTGGCGCTGTGGTTGCGATAATCAGACGGCGGGGCTGGGATAATGGGGTCGGACAATGTCCCAAAAGGGTCCACCTTCAATGTCACGTCCAAGTCTGGGCTGCTGCCTACCCTAACCCAGATTCCAACTGGGTGGAGAGAATAGCAACACAAAAAAACGGGTATGATGGCGCTCCCGGACGAAATGACATGAAAAAGAAAGAAAAAACTTATGTGCTGCTCAGGATCTGGATAATAAACTTGTTTATTAAAATCAATAAAATTGGCTCCCGGTCAAGGAAAAAACAATGGTGTGCCAGGGGAGTAATGCTGAGCATGTAGACTCAAACAGCAAGGAGGACCCAGAGGCAGGGAAACAACGCCTTACCACCAGTAAGGTCTGGACAGTGTGTCACCTGTAGATGGGCTGACCGACAGCCTCGATCGGATCGGGAGCCTTTGCTGCGGGTGAGTCTCCAGATGGAGCGATGCCTGGGGTGAGGAGAGGTTGATGGAAGGATGGTGTCCTCAAACCCCGACCTGCAGATCCGGTGGTGGTGCGCGCCCGAGGTGGCAGCGGCCGCTGCTCGTCAGTCCCTGCTGACGCGGCGCCGGGAGATGACGTCACCAGGCGCCTCGCGCCGATGTGCACACCAGGGGCTGAGTCCACGATGTAACCGGAAGTGTGGAGGTGGCTCAACAACGACCCGGCTCTTGCATCACCAAAGAGTCACCTGGCGGAGCTAATGGAAAATGCCACAATTGGAGGGAAATTACATGTTTCGGGCCAAGCCCTTCTTCAGATCTCCTGTGGCTAACTGATAATGGCACATATATAGGGTATGGGGAGGAAGAGGCGTTGCCCCCCACTCTCTGGCTCCACCTTGTGTCCAATCATGATAAATATAAAACCATAACGTAATGACATACAAAACAAAAACATACCAACAAATATCATGGAAAATGAATGGAAGAAAAATATAAAGACAATATGTGAAGATTGTGTGAGAAAAAAAAAAAAAAAAAAAAAAAAAAAAATTTTTATATTTTAAAAAAGACAAAAGACAACCTTGAGCCCAACTAAGAGGAAGTTACACCACAGTGTAAGCGTCGAGCTCCTCGTTCAACCCATGGGGAGACAGAGTGTTAAGCTTATAAATCCAGAACGTCTCTCTCTTGCAAAGCAAGGAGAGACGTTCATTACTAGACAAGGAACCCTTGGGTACGCACTCAACCGCCCACACCCTAAGGTCCTGTACTAGGCTCTTATGGTGGGTGGCAAAGTGTCGGGGCACACTATGGGGTGGTTTCCCATTTTTGGTATTTAGTCCCTGCAAAATACCTCTACGGTGCTCACCAATCCGTGTGCGCAAATGACGGATGGTGCGGCCTACGTAAAGTAGATTGCAAGGACATTGTAATATATATACCACATATTCTGTGGTGCAAGTGATGAATTGGCGTATGCTGTAGCTCTTGCCAGAGGAGTCACAGAAGGATTCACGGCCATGCTGAATGAAACAACATGTGAGGCACCCTCTTTTCCTGCACTGAAAGGTGCCTACTTTGTCGCTGAAATATGACCTGATGTCCAAGGGCCTATTGGATGTGGATGCGTTGATTTTGCTGGGAGCTATGACATTCTTGATGGTCCGTGCCCTCCTGTAGACCACATGGGGGGCTGCTGGAAGATGGGGGCCTAATCTGGGATCAGAAAGTAATATTGACCAATGCTTCTTCAGAATGTGGGAAATATGTCTGAAGTTATTGTTAAACCCGGTAATGAATCGGGCTTTAGGGATGGTTTGCAAAGTGGAGGTGGGCCCAGATGGGCGGGAAGGGGATGTGTCCCTGCACTCAGTGAATGCCTTTAGAACCAACGCCTCCGGGAATCCCTTTTCCAAAAAACTCACTCTCATGAGTTGACCCTGGGTTTCATAATCTTCCAGACGGGAACAGTTTCTGCGTAACCGCAGAAACTGTCCCTTAGGAATATTAGTCTTCCAAGATGGGTGGTGGCAACTCTCATAATGGAGATAAGAGTTGCCAGCCACCGATTTGATGTGATTGAGGGTCACAATCGCGTTTTCGGCGTGTGTGAGCTCCAGGTCAAGGAAGACCAGACGCACAGGGTCTATAACATGGGTAAAGGATAACCCGAAGGTGTTGCTGTTACAGTGGTCAACGAAGGCCTGGAAGATGTCGAGGTCCCCGTCCCAGATGATCAGAACATCGTCTATGTAGCGGCCATAATAGACTAGATGTTTGGAGAACGGGTTGTTGTGCCAGACCTGGAACTCTTCCCACAGTCCCATCGTCAGGTTGGCATAGCAGGGTGCGAAACTAGCACCCATCGCTGTGCCATGGGTTTGTAAATAAAATTTGTCCAAAAAGGAAAAATAATTATGTTCAAGACAAAACCGTGTACCCTCCACTAGAAAGGCAACCTGGCGGGAATTAAGTTGGCCATCCTTGGTGAGAAAATGTTGTAGGGCTCGAATGCCCACATCATGGGGGATGGACGTGTACAAAGAACACACGTCTAGGGAGGCCCAATGATAGTGACTCTCCCAAGGGTAATGTTTCAATGTGTCCAGTACGTGGCTTGAGTCACGAATATATGATGGCAGCTGTTGTACTACGGGTTGTAGAAACCAATCAATATATTCGGACAGGCCGCTGATGAAACTATTAGTGCCAGCCACAATGGGCCTGCCAGGAGGGTCCACCAAAGATTTGTGGACCTTGGGGAGATGATAAAAGTACGGTGTACTGCAAACCGAGGGGAGAAGAAATTGGCATTCCCTCTTGGTAAGTACTCCCGCCGTTGCGGCCACCTGTATCATCTCGCCAAGTGCCAACTGGTACGCCGGTAGAGGGTCTTGGGGGAGAGCAGTGTAGGTGTTGGTATCAGATAGGAGCCGTAGAGACTCACTGATGTAAGTGGTACGGTCCTGGACCACAATGCCCCCTCCCTTGTCGGCTTGTTTGACGACAATGTCCTTGTTCAGTTTGAGTGCCTTAAGGGCAGTCGTTTCAAGTGATGTCAGGTTGGGTCTCTGTGACGTGGTGTTGTCACACATGTTCAATAACTCCTTGTAAACAAAATGATAGTATGTCTCCAAGAAGGGCCCTCTTGACTGGGATGGATAAAACAAGGAACGTGGACGGAAGGATGTGTGGATCACAGGGGGATCAAAACATGCCTCTAGGGGTTGACTGTCAATGTGGCCCTCCTCCCACAGGTCCCACAGATCTTGAAGACAGTCAGTCTCTGGGGTGCCTACGGGGGAACTGGTGGCAGATAGGGGGGTGTGATGGGCTACTGACGGTACGGGAACACTAGTGGCCGTGGTGGGCTGTATATAGTGCCGCTGGACCGTCAGGTTCCTGATGAAACGGTTCAAATCTTTGAAAATTTGAAATTTATTGGCTCTAACATTGGGACAAAAACTAAGCCCCCTGGACAAGAGGGACTGTTCGGACTCAGTCAGGGGGTGCGAGGACAGGTTATAGATCTTGATCGTGGACTTGTTGTTGCTTATGAATCCTTTCTGTCTTTTTTGTGCCTGCTTTCTTCGTTTTGAACCTCCCCTTCTACCTCGTGTAGTTTTCTTTTTTCTGTTTGGCAGAGGGGGGATGGTCCTAAAAAAGGAAACGAAGAGGGCCCAGGGGTGTTAATTGGTGCAGCGGAACTACATGTGAGTCCCACGGGGTCACTAGTGGGGGGATCACAGGGATGAATGGGTGGGGGACTGAGAGATGTGGCTTGCAATGAAGAAGGTGCGACCGGATTAGTGGAGGGAGAAGGGGAGCCGCACGGGGCACCCGTTGAGTGGGTGGCTTGGTTGCGGGGAACCATAGGTGGAAATGGTAGACCCACAGGCGGGGGTGCCCGGCTCCTCCGTCTATTCTTGCCTCTATGTTTCCTTCTGTGATTCCTATGGTGGGGGTTCAAGGGACCACATGGCCCGCCTTGGTCAATATTATTCACCTGTATATTAGGGGCCAGTCTATCCTTCCTACTGGATTGAATGGAGGCCGTGCTTTGTCGACCATGTTCATGGCGCCAGGGGCCCAAGGGTGCCTTGGGGGGGAGGTGGGAGCTTCCCGAGGAGCGAGTCCAGACTGGCTGGCGGCTCCAATTGAACACCCTACCTTCATTATAATCCTTGAGATCACGTTCAAATTTGTGTAATTTGTTGTGTACTAGGTTATCTTCAAATTTGGTTAGGTTCTTGTCCAATACCTGCCGCCATTGGGAAAAGAGGCAAGACTCAGAGAAGGCCTGGACCTCCAATTCGAGAGATGCAACCAGCTCCAGGACCTTGGCCAATTTGCGATCCCGCTGTTGGATAATGAGCTGGATCCATTTGTTGGTGCAGAACTCGGAAAAGAGGTGCCAATCCTTATCGAGATCTTCATCAAGAAAATCACAATTTTTCTTTATTCTGAGTCCCCTGGGGGTAATCTTAAGTTCTATATATTTCTCCAAGAAGGATTTGTCCCACCACTGGGTACATTCTGATTCCCGAGCATGTTGCAGGGCCAAAAAGGCCCTTCTCATACGGGCCTCAAAATCCTCCGAATGGGGGGGATCTCGTGAACCGGACGAGCATGCAGGGGGATTAAGTTCGGAGGGGGAACTCCCGACCTGGCTATCCAAAAAATTGCCAAAAATGGACTGAAGTCGGGTGGCCCGGTCCATGTTGGGAAAAAAAAAAAAAAAAAAAAGGAAGGGTAATATGTTGTATGAGATTGTTGGGAAGGGAGGGGGAGGAGGGAAGGGGGAGGATGGAGGGGATGGGAACAGGAAAAGGAAACAGTGAGGATGTAAATCACAAAGGGTCCATGTGGCCGCCCATGGGACCTAGGGCGGGTGCAATATGATCACAAATAACACAACGAACATGCACACATACAGAATATGTACGGGTTGTACTAGAGGACCGGTTCTAAGCAGTTACTGGTCTTCACCAGAGCCCGCCACAAGGCGGGATGGATTTGCTGCGGCGGTAACTACCAGGTCGTGTCCCCTAGTAACAACTCGACCCCTCTGGCAGCTGATATGGCGTGGTACACAGGGGGTAGGCAAGAGCGTAGTCGGACGTAGCAGAGGTCAGGGCAGGCGGCAAAGGTTCAAAGGCGAGTAGTCGGTAGCAACGGGTTCGGCAACAGGCAAAGCAAACAAACACAGCAGGGAACGCTTTCTCAAAGGCACAAGGCACAAAGATCCAGCAGGAAGCTGTGGGAGGAGAAGGTATTTATGGGTAGTGCACAGGTGAAGCCTAATTAAGTCAGCACTACCTCTCACAAACCTTAACCCTTAATAACCACTTTAGGCCAGGCACCAATCACTGGTGCACTGGCCCTTTGAATCTAAGAGTCCCGGCGCGCGCGCGCCCTAGAGAGCAGGGATGCACACGCCGAGACGCTGGAGTGCTGCCTGGAGGCATACGCTGTGAGCCCTCCGAGGCCAGCAGGAGGCCCGGAGCGCTCAGCGTAACAGTACCCCCCCCTTTGGTCTCCCTCTCCTTTTGGTACCGAGGAACTTGAGGATGAGACTGCGGTCCAGGATGTTCTCCTCCGGCTCCCATGACCTCTCCTCAGGACCGCAGCCCTCCCAGTCAACCAAAAAAATTTTTTTCCCCTGGGAGATCTTGGTCGCCAAGATCTCCTTGTCACAGAATATATCGGAGGTACCGGCGACAGGGGTGGGAGAAACAAGCTTGGGAGAAAAACGGTTAAAGACAGCAGGTTTAAGAAGGGAAACATGGAAGGAGTTATGGATTCGGAGGGAGGGAGGAAGATGGAGCTGATAAGAAACTTGATTGATACGACTCTTGATTTTATAGGGTCCCAAGAAACGAGGGCCCAACTTGTAACTTGGGACCCTAAATCGGATGTACCTAGAGGAGAGCCACACCTTGTCACCCGGGCGAAATTCTGGAGGAGATCTGCGTCTCTTATCAGCTTGAACCTTCATACGGGCGGAAGCCTTGAGGAGAGCAGCGTGGGTTTCTCGCCAGATGGAGGAAAAGTCCTGTACAAGACTGTCAACGGCAGGTACAGAAGAAGGAGTGGGAGACTGTGGCAGAGGTGGAAGAGGATGACGGCCAAAAACTACAAAGAAAGGAGACTTGTTAGAAGCAGAGGATTGTTTGTAGTTGTAGGAGAACTCCGCCCAGGGAAGCAGATCAACCCAGTCGTCATGGCGTGAGGACACAAAGTGACGCAGATAGTCACCCAAAATTTGGTTCACCCGTTCTACTTTAGTGATGTCGCAAACCTAAAATTCGCGGTTCGCGAACGGCGAACGCGAACATCGGCAAATGTTCGCGAACCGGCGAACCGGGCGAACCGCCATAGACTTCAATAGGCAGGCGAATTTTAAAACACACAGGGACTCTTTCTGGCCACAATAGTGATGGAAAAGTTGTTTCAAGGGGACTAACACCTGGACTGTGGCATGCCGGAGAGGGATCACGCAAAAAAAAGTTCTTAAAAATTATAATTTTTTGATAGAGAGCCAATTATTGGAAAAATTAAAAAAAAATAAAAATAAAAAATTTCTTTGGATTTAGCATCTGGGGGGTCTAAAAAGTGTACCTGTGAAGTTTCAGCTCTGTAGCATGTCCAGAACCCCTAAAAAACAGCATTTTTCTTATATTTTCAGGAATATGGCTTCTCTGCGGCTGGCTTTTTCTCTTGCAGGCATTTAGCGGGCATTTTTTTAGGCAGGCATGTCATTTTTTGTATTTAGTGTCTGGGGGGGTCTAAAAAGTGTACCTGTCAAGTTTCAGCTCTGTAGCATGTCCAGAACCCCTAAAAAACAGCATTTTTCTTATATTTTCAGGAATACGGCTTCTCTGCGGCTGGCTTTTTCTCTTGCAGGCATTTATCGGGCATTTTTTTAGGCAGGCATGTCATTTTTTGTATTTAGTGTCTGGGGGGTCTAAAAAGTGTACCTGTCAAGTTTCAGCTCTGTAGCATGTCCAGAACCCCTAAAAAACAGCATTTTTCTTATATTTTCAGGAATACGGCTTCTCTGCGGCTGGCTTTTTCTCTTGCAGGCATTTATCGGGCATTTTTTTAGGCAGGCATGTCATTTTTTGTATTTAGTGTCTGGGGGGTCACAAAAGTGTACCTGTCAAGTTTCAGCTTTGTAGCATGTCCAGAACCCCTAAAAAACAGCATTTTTCTTATATTTTCAGGAATACGGCTTCTCTGCGGCTGTCTTTTTCTCTTGCAGGCATTTATCGGGCATTTTTTTAGGCAGGCATGTCATTTTTTGTATTTAGTGTCTGGGGGGTCACAAAAGTGTACCTGTCAAGTTTCAGCTCTGTAGCATGTACAGAACCCCTAAAAAACAGCATTTTTCTTATATTTTCAGGAATACGGCTTCTCTGCGGCTGGCTTTTTCTCTTGCAGGCATTTATCGGGCATTTTTTTAGGCAGGCATGTCATTTTTTGTATTTAGTGTCTGGGGGGTCTAAAAAGTGTACCTGTCAAGTTTCAGCTCTGTAGCATGTCCAGAACCCCTAAAAAACAGCATTTTTCTTATATTTTCAGGAATACGGCTTCTCTGCGGCTGGCTTTTTCTCTTGCAGGCATTTATCGGGCATTTTTTTAGGCAGGCATGTCATTTTTTGTATTTAGTGTCTGGGGGGTCACAAAAGTGTACCTGTCAAGTTTCAGCTCTGTAGCATGTCCAGAACCCCTAAAAAACAGCATTTTTCTTATATTTTCAGGAATACGGCTTCTCTGCGGCTGTCTTTTTCTCTTGCAGGCATTTATCGGGCATTTTTTTAGGCAGGCATGTCATTTTTTGTATTTAGTGTCTGGGGGGTCACAAAAGTGTACCTGTCAAGTTTCAGATCTGTAGCATGTCCAGAACCCCTAAAAAACAGCATTTTTCTTATATTTTCAGGAATACGGCTTCTCTGCGGCTGTCTTTTTCTCTTGCAGGCATTTATCGGGCATTTTTTTAGGCAGGCATGTCATTTTTTGTATTTAGTGTCTGGGGGGTCACAAAAGTGTACCTGTCAAGTTTCAGATCTGTAGCATGTCCAGAACCCCTAAAAAACAGCATTTTTCTTATATTTTCAGGAATACGGCTTCTCTGCGGCTGTCTTTTTCTCTTGCAGGCATTTATCGGGCATTTTTTTAGGCAGGCATGTCATTTTTTGTATTTAGTGTCTGGGGGGTCTAAAAAGTGTACCTGTCAAGTTTCAGCTCTGTAGTATGTCCACAACCCAAAAAAAACAGCATTTTTCTTATGATTTTAGTAGAAAACTAATGCAGTGTCTTTCCAGCTGTCTTTTTTTCTTTCTGGCAAGCTGAAATATGATATGCCAAGGCAAACATGCCTATCAGTTGAGCTATGACACAGACAACACTGCACACATGGGGAAATATGTAAAACAAAAAACAGGAAAAGGAAATTAGGTGACGGTAACAAAAACATGATATTGTGATTGGCCAAATAAAAAGTCACCTCGCGATGAGGTCGCGCCAAAGTCGCGCTAAGTCGCGCCAAAGTCGCACTGGAAGCGACGCTACTTTAGTGGTAGCGGCAGTGTAAACCAGCACTAAAACATCCAGTGTGTGAATACGATCAGGTATGATGTTTTATCGGTCAAGTAGTGTAAGGGTTACGCCCGTTGCCCGCTTCACAGTGACAGACCAAACTCTGACAGACCAAACTCCCCGTTTAACAGTCAGTCAGTCCATTTGCACAACCGCAAACTCCCAATTTGCACAAGGTTGGATACCAAGCTAGCCATGTCCCGTTCCTTGTCCTCACTGACATCATTGAAGGTCTCTTCCTCCACCCAGCCACATACAACACCAAGGGTCCCCGAAAGGTGAGAACAAGCCCCCTGGGACGCCTGCTGTGGCTGGTATTCCACCTCCTCAAAGCCACCTTCCTCCTCTGACTTCTCTTCTTCAGACTCCTCTCTCTGCGTTGCCACAGGTCCAGCAATTGACAACGACAAGGCTGCTTCTGGTGGTGATGAGGACCACAACTCTTCCTCTTCATGCTCATCTACAGCCTGATCCAGTACTCTTCGCAGGGCACGCTCCAGAAAAAACGCATATGGGATGAGGTCGATGATGTTGCCTTGGGTTCGACTGACCACCAGGGTTGTCATCTCCGCAAAAGGACGCATGAGCCTACAGCCATTGTTCATGAGCATTCAGTAACGCGGCCAAAAAATACCCAGCTCCGCAGAAAGAATGAAAGAAAATGAATGTTTTTTTTTATGAAAAATTATCCTGCGGATCGCTTTTGGTCTGTACACAATGAAGCAACGACCTTATCATCTGGGGTGTGCCAACACAATCCTAGAGGTGATCGCTTCATTGTGATACGCAAGCCCCTTCACCACGACAAGGTAACGATCACGAAGGGGAATTGACACATGTATGTGCCTTTTTTTTTGTTTTTTGTTTTTTTGCAGCCACAGTGTAGCACCAGAGGCCAGAAAAATTAGGCATGTACACATGCATGAAAAAGTAGGTATTGGTGCAGCCGCTGCTGTAGCAGCGGCCTGAAAAATTGAGGTTTTAAGGCAGAAAGTGCACTAAAACATTGCTGCTTGAACCGTAGTTGGTGGCGGAGACGTCACGTAAGTCATCCGGCATGCAGAGAATGATTATATACAGCAGCGTGTGGACCATTTTTAGGCCAAGGCATCTCAGTCATCACCAGGCCTTTTTTAGTCAAATGCATCCCCCACTGTCAGTCCCTTCGGGATCCATGCCTCATTCATCTTAATAAACGTGAGGTAATCAAGACTTTTTTGACCTAGGCGACTTCTCTTCTCAGTGACAATACCTCCTGCTGCGCTGAAGGTCCTTTCTGACAGCACACTTGAAGCGGGGCAGGCCAGAAGTTCAATGGCAAACTGGGATAGCTCAGGCCACAGGTCAAGCCTGCACACCCAGTAGTCAAGGGGTTCATCGCTCCTCAGAGTGTCGATATCTGCAGTTAAGGCAAGGTAGTCTGCTACCTGTCGGTCGAGTCGTTCTCTGAGGGTGGACCCCGAAGGGCTGTGGCGATGCATAGGACTAAAAAAGCTCCGCATGTCCTCCATCAACAAGACGTCTGTAAAGCGTCCTGTCCTTGCCGGCGTGGTTGTGGTGGTAGGAGGAGGATTACTTTCACCTCTTCCCCTGTTGGATTCCCGTTGTGCTGTGACATCACCCTTATACGCTGTGTAGAGCATAGTTTTTAACTTATTTTGTAGCTGCTGCATCCTTTGCGACTGCCGGTAATTGGGTAACATGTCACAGACTTTCTGCTTATACCGGGGGTCTAGTAGCGTGGCCACCCAGTACAGGTCGTTCTCCTTCAGCCTTTTTATACGAGGGTCTCTCAACAGGCATGACAGCATGAAAGACCCCATTTGGACAAGGTTGGATGCCGAGCTACTCATGCCCAATTCCTCGTCCTCACTGATGTCATTGAAGGTGTGTTCTTCCCCCCAGCCACGTACAACACCACGGGTACCAGATAGGTGACAACGAGCACCCTGGGATGCCTGCTGTGGTTGGTGTTCCTCCTCCTCAAAGCCACATTCCTCCTCTGACTCCTCTTCCTCACACTCCTCTTCCAGTGTTGCCGCAGGTCCAGCAATCGATGGTAAGGCTGTTTCTGGTGGTGGTGATGGTGACCACAACTCTTCCTCTTCCTCTTCACGCTCATCTACAGCCTGATCCAGCACTCTTCGCAGGGCACGCTCCAGGAAAAAAACATATGGGATGATGTCGCTGATGGTGCCTTCAGTGCGACTCACTAGGTTTGTCACCTCCTCAAAAGGACGCATGAGCCTACAGGCATTGCGCATGAGCGTCCAGTAGCGTGGCAAAAAAATACCCAGCTCCGCAGAGGCTGTCCTAGCACCCCGGTCATACAAATACTCGTTGACCGCTTTTTCTTGTTGGAGCAGGCGGTCGAACATTAGCAGTGTTGAATTCCAACGTGTCGGGCTGTCGCAAATCAAGCGCCTCACTGGCATGTTGTTTCGCCGCTGAATATCTGCAAAGTGCGCCATGGCCGTGTAGGAACGCCTGAAATGGCCACACACCTTCCTGGCCTGCTTGAGGACGTCCTGTAAGCCTGGGTACTTCTGCACAAAACGTTGCACAATCAGATTCAACACATGTGCCATGCACGGCACATGTGTCAACTTGCCCAAATTCAATGCCGCCAACAAATTGCTCCCGTTGTCACACACCACTTTGCCGATCTCCAGTTGGTGCGGGGTCAGCCACTGATCCACCTGTGCATTCAGGGCGGACAGTAGTGCTGGTCCGGTGTGACTCTCTGCTTTCAGGCAAGTCAACCCCAAGACAGCGTGACACTGTCGTATCCGGCATGTGGAATAGCCCCTGGGGAGCTGGGGGGGTGCAGTTGGTGTGGAGCAAGACGCAACAGCAGAAGAGGACTCAGCCGAGGAGGTTAGCAAAGAGGATGGAGTAGGAGGAGTAGAGGAGGTGGCAGCAGGCCTGCCTGCAAGTCGTGGCGGTGTCACCAACTCCTCTGCAGCAGAGCCACGCATTCCATGCTTGGCAGCCGCCAGCAGGTTTACCCAATGCGCAGTGTACGTTATATACCTGCCCTGACCGTGCTTTGCAGACCAGCTATCAGTGGTCAGATGGACCCTTGCCCCAACACTGTGTGCCAGACGTGACATGATTTCCTTTTCCACAATAGAGTACAGGTTGGGGATTGCCTTTTGTGAAAAATAATTTCGGCCGGGTACCTTCCACTGCGGTGTCCCAATAGCGACAAATTTTTTGAAGGCCTCAGACTCCACCAGCTTGTATGGTAAAAGCTGGTGGGCTAAGAGTTCCGACAAGCCAGCTGTCAGACGCCGGGCAAGGGGGTGACTCTGCGAGATTGGCTTTTTGCGCTCAAACATTTCCTTCACAGACACCTGACTGTGGGCAGGTGACGAGCAGGAACTGCTGAAGGTGAGAGGCGGAGGGGCGGGTTGTTGATAGGGGGCATGGAGGACAGCAGTGGTTGACGTGGCTGAAGATGCTGGACCAGGAGGAGGATGGTGGCTTTCAGTTTGTGTGCTGCTTTTACTCATGTGTTGATCCCATAGGCGTTTGTGATGTGAGATCATGTGCCTTCGCAAAGCAGTTGTACCTAGGTGGGTGTTGGACTTCCCACGACTCAGTTTCTTTTGGCACAGGTTACAAATGGCATCGCTGATATCAGAGGCAGACACACAAAAAAAATGCCACACTGCTGAGCTTTGCAAGGACGGCATTCTGGTGGTGGCAACAGCTTGCGTTGATTGGCGTGCTGTCTGGCTGACCCCGGGTGCCGAATCTACATGCTGTCTGACTGCGCCACTAGCTCCTTGCGATGACCTCCTCCCCCTGCTTCCAACTCGTCTCCTCCTCCTCTCTGTCTCCCCATCTGAACTTTCCCCCTCTTCTTCTGCTCTTCGAGCAGGCACCCAGGTGACATCCACAGACACATCGTCATCATCAGCCGCTTCACTTGACAACTCAGCAAAGGCAGCAGCAGCAGGTACAACATCATCATCATCACAATGTACGTCCATGTGTATAATGCTGCCTGACTGAGACATATCCCCGTTATCTACATCCTCTGGCACTAATAGTTGCGCATCACTTATTTCTTCAAACTGATGTGAAAATAACTCCTCTGACGGATCAAGTGAAGCGGCTGTGGTGCTAGTGTTGGTGGTGGTGCCGGCGGGCTGGCGAGTGGTAAATTGAGAGGTGCCCGAAGCTGAGCTGGAGGAGGATGGTGCATTAAGGTTCCGAGCGGAAGCTGTAGACGATTGGGTGTCCTGTGTAAGCCAGTCAACTATGGCCTCAGAATTTTTTGAGTTCAGGGGCTGTGGTGGCCTCTGAACACTGGGCATTATTCTAGAGCCTAAGGAAATCACAGCACCACGACCACGACGGCCCTTGCGGGGTGGCCTGCCTCTGCCTGTCATTTTTTTTTTAATGTGTTGTTACTGTTGTACTATGAGTGCAAGCTGCTGTGCCACCTTATATATCAGTGGTGGGTGGGCAGTGGCACAGTACACTCTCTGTGGACCTGACAGCAGTCACTGGCACCCAGGCAACTGCAATTTAAAAAATATATATATTTTTTTTTACTTTGCAAGCTGCTGTGCCACCTTATATATCAGTGGTGGGTGGGCAGTGGCACAGTACACTCTCTGTGGACCTGACAGCAGTCACTGGCACCCAGACAACTGCAATTTAAAAAAAATATATATATTTTTTTACTTTGCAAGCTGCTGTGCCACCTTATATATCAGTGGTGGGTGGGCAGTGGCACAGTACACTCTCTGTGGACCTGACAGCAGTCACTGGCACCCAGGCAACTGCAATTTAAAAAAATATATATATATTTTTTACTTTGCAAGCTGCTGTGCCACCTTATATATCAGTGGTGGGTGGGTGGGCAGTGGCACAGTACACTCTCTGTGGACCTGACAGCAGTCACTGGCACCCAGGCAACTGCAATTTAAAAAAATATATATATTTTTTTTACTTTGCAAGCTGCTGTGCCACCTTATATATCAGTGGTGGGTGGGCAGTGGCACAGTACACTCTCTGTGGACCTGACAGCAGTCACTGGCACCCAGGCAACTGCAATTTAAAAAAATATATATTTTTTTTTTACTTTGCAAGCTGCTGTGCCACCTTATATATCAGTGGTGGGTGGGCACACAGTGGCACTGCAGTGGGCACAGTACACTCTGTGGACCTGACAGTCACTGGCAGCCCAGGCAACTGCAATAATAAAAAATATTTTTTTTTTCAATTTATTGCAACAAGATGCTGTGCCAACGTATATATATCAGTGGTGGGCAGTGCACTGCAGTGGGTACAGTGCACTCTGTGGACCTGACACAGCACTCACTGCAATTATGACAGAGAAAAAAAAAATATTTTTTAAAATGCCAGGTACTGTGCCTGTGCCACCCGAAATGAGTGTGGTGTGCACACAGTACAGTCTGTGGTAGGTCTGTGGCCTCTCACACACAGCGGGCAGGCAACTGCAGTGTACAATAGATATATATATATATATATAAATAAAGAAAAAAATCTATTACCTTACCAGCCCTTGAAAGGGCTTTTGGGGACACTATATATATATATATATGTATATATATAAAAATAAAAAAATCCTCAATTACCAGCCCTTAAAAGGGCTTTTGGGGACACTAGATAGATATAGATATATATATATATATGAAGAAACAACTCAATTACCAGCCCTTAAAAGGGCTTTTGGGGACGCTAGGTATATATATATATATATATATATACAGTGGGTACGGAAAGTATTCAGACCCCCTTAAATTTTTCACTCTTTGTTATATTGCAGCCATTTGCTAAAATCATTTAGGTTCATTCTTCTTCCTCATGAATGTACACATAGCACCCCATACTGACAGAAAAACACAGAATTGTTGACATTGTTGCAGATTTATTAAAAAAGAAAAACTGAAATATCACATGGTCCTAAGTATTCAGACCCTTTGCTCAGTATTTAGTAGAAGCCCCCTTTTGATCTAATACAGCCAGGAGTTTTTTTGGGAAAGATGCAACAAGTCTTTCACACCTGGATTTGGGGATCCTCTGCCATTCCTCCTTGCAGATCCTCTCCAGTTCTGTCAGGTTGGATGGTAAACGTTGGTGGACAGCCATTTTTAGGTCTCTCCAGAGATGCTCAATTGGGTTTAAGTCAGGGCTCTGGCTGGGCCATTCAAGAACAGTCACGGAGTTGTTGTGAAGCCACTCCTTCGTTATTTTAGCTGTGTGCTTAGGGTCATTGTCTTGTTGGAAGGTAAACCTTCGGCCCAGTCTGAGGTCCAGAGCACTCTGGAGAAGGTTTTTGTCCAGGATATCCCTGTACTTGGCCGCATTCATCTTTCCCTCGATTGCAACCAGTCGTCCTGTCCCTGCAGCTGAAAAACACCCCCACAGCATGATGCTGCCACCACCATGCTTCACTGTTGGGACTGTATTGGACAGGTGATGAGCAGTGCCTGGTTTTCTCCACACATACCGCTTAGAATTAAGGCCAAAAAGTTCTATTTTGGTCTCATCAGACCAGAGAATCTTATTTCTCACCATCTTGGAGTCCTTCAGGTGTTTTTTAGCAAACTCCATGCGGGCTTTCATGTGTCTTACACTGCGGAGAGGCTTCCGTCGGGCCACTCTGCCATAAAGCCCCGACTGGTGGAGGGCTGCAGTGATGGTTGAATTTCTACAACTTTCTCCCATCTCCTGACTGCATCTCTGGAGCTCAGCCACAGTGATCTTTGGGTTCTTCTTTACCTCTCTCACCAAGGCTCTTCTCCCCCGATAGCTCAGTTTGGCCGGACGGCCAGCTCTAGGAAGGGTTCTGGTCGTCCCAAACGTCTTCCATTTGAGGATTATGGAGGCCACTGTGCTCTTAGGAACCTTAAGTGCAGCAGAAATCTTTTTGTAACCTTGGTCAGATCTGTGCCTTGCCACAATTCTGTCTCTGAGCTCTTCAGGCAGTTCCTTTGACCTCATGATTCTCATTTGCTCTGACATGCATTGTGATCTGGAAGGTCTTATATAGACAGGTGTGTGGCTTTCCTAATCAAGTCCAATCAGTATAATCAAACACAGCTGGACTCAAATGAAGGTGTAGAACCATCTCAAGGATGATCAGAAGAAACGGAAAGCACCTGAGTTAAATATATGAGTGTCACAGCAAAGGGTCTGAATACTTAGGACCATGTGATATTTCAGTTTTTCTTTTTTAATAAATCTGCAACAATGTCAACAATTCTGTGTTTTTCCGTCAATATGTGGAGCTATGCGTACATTCATGAGGAAGAAGAATGAACTGAAATGATTTTAGCAAATGGCTGCAATATAACAAAGAGTGAAAAATTTAAGGGGGTCTGAATACTTTCCGTACCCACTGTATATAAAAAAAAAAAAAAACACAAATACCAGCCCTTAGAAGGGCTTTTTGGGGTGCTGATATTACAGCAGTAGTGGACCAAGAACACTGCAAGACCAGGAACACTGACTAACTGTCCCTAGCTTAACAGCAGCAGCAGCAGCAGCAGCTCTCTCCCTATTCTCACTACACACACTGCTTCAGAATGATCTAAGATGGATGCTGCCCTTGCTTATTTATAGGAGGTGGGAGGGTGTGGGAGGGAGGTACGCTGATTGGCTGGAAATGTGTCTGCTGACTGTAAAGTTCAGGGTCAAAGTTTGCCTCAATGATGTCTTATGGGGGGCGGACCGAACATCGCATATGTTCGCCGGCAGCGGCGAACGCGAACATGCTAAGTTCGCCGGGAACTGTTCGCCGGCGAACAGTTCTATACATCTCTATTCTACTTGGCCGTTAGACTGAGGATGGTAAGAAGAAGAGAAGTCCAATTTGATCCCGAGCTGAGCACATAGAACCCTCCAGAATTTGGAGACGAATTGTACCCCACGATCCGAGACAATATGTTTGGGAAGGCCATGGAGACGGAAGATGTGCTGGAAAAATTGTTTGGCCAACATGGGTGCAGAGGGTAGACCGGGCAGGGGTACAAAGTGAGCCATCTTGGAGAAGCGATCCACCACGACCCAAATAACGGACTTGCCATGGGAGGAGGGAAGATCTGTAATAAAGTCCATAGCGATGTGAGACCAGGGAACTTCAGGAACAGGTAAAGGCAAGAGGAGAACCGTTGGTTTCTGGCGAGGTGCTTTATCCCGGGTGCAAATCATACAGGCCTGGACGAAGTCCGAGACATCTTTCTCCAAAGAAGGCCACCAGTACCTTTGGGAGATTAGTTGGAGAGATTTTAGCACCCCCGGATGACCGGCAAAATGGGAGGCGTGGCCCCACTTGAGAATTCGCAACCGCTGTCGTGGAGGTACGTAGGATTTGCCAGGAGGAAGAAGGCGCAGGTCCACGGGAGCGACTGTAATAAGGCGTTCTGGAGGGATAATATATTGAGGTGTTAACTCGTCGCCCACCACATCAGAGGAGCGAGACAGAGCATCTGCCCTAATGTTCTTACAAGTCGGACGGAAATGGATCTCAAAATTAAAGCGAGCGGAGAACAGAGACCAACGGGCCTGACGGGGATTTAGTCTCTGAGCAGACTGGAGATAAGCCAGGTTCTTGTGGTCTGTGAAGATGTACACAGGATGTGTGGCGCCCTCGAGTAAATGTCTCCATTCCTCCAGTGCCAATTTAATAGCAAGCAGTTCTCTGTCCCCAATGGAGTAATTTCTCTCTGCGAGAGAGAATGTCTTTGAAAAGAAGCCACAAGTTGAAGTCTTGCCCCTGGAGGACTTCTGGGTGAGGACAGCTCCGGCTCCCACCGAGGAGGCATCCACTTCAAGAGAGAAAGGTTTGGTGGAATCTGGTCTAGAGAGAACGGGTGCAGAGGCAAAGGCGGATTTCAGGGACTGGAAGGCTTCCTCGGCTTGGGAAGGCCAGGATTTGGGGTTAGCTCCTTTTCTTGTGAGAGCCACGATAGGAGCTACCAGAGTGGAATAGTGAGGGATGAATTGCCTGTAGTAGTTTGCAAAGCCCAGAAATCTTTGTATGGCTCGGAGACCAGAGGGACGTGGCCAATCCAGAACCGCAGAGAGCTTGGCTGGGTCCATTTGAAGTCCTTGGGCTGAGATAATGTATCCCAGGAAAGGCAGGGAGGTCCGTTCAAAAATACATTTTTCAAGTTTAGCGTACAGGCGATTCCTCCTAAGACGAGTAAGGACTTGTCGCACATGGGCTCGGTGTTGGTCCAAATTGGAGGAGAAGATGAGGATATCATCCAGGTATACGACCACGCAGGTGTAAAGTAAGTCCCTGAAAATATCATTGACAAATTCCTGGAAGACAGCAGGTGCGTTGCAGAGGCCGAAGGGCATCACCAAATACTCAAAATGGCCGTCCCTTGTGTTAAAGGCGGTCTTCCATTCGTCTCCCTCACGGATACGGATCAGATTATAGGCCCCCCGAAGGTCCAATTTAGTGAAGATCTTTGCCCCTCGGAGACGATCAAATAACTCAGAGATTAAAGGCAGAGGGTAACGGTTCTTGATGGTAATTTTATTAAGACCTCTGTAGTCAATGCAGGGGCGGAGGGAGCCGTCTTTTTTTGTCACGAAGAAAAAACCGGCCCCAGCAAGAGAAGAAGATTTTCTTATGAATCCTCTCTGTATGTTCTCACGTATATAGTCAGACATGGCAAGAGTCTCAGGAGGTGAGAGAGGATAAATTCTGCCCCGAGGTGGAGTAGAACCGGGTATCAGGTCGATCGGGCAATCATAGGGTCGGTGAGGAGGAAGAACCTCAGCTTGTTTCTTGCAGAAGACATCTGCAAAGGAATGGTATGGCTTGGGCAGCCCTGGAGGTGGAGAAACTTGCGGGTCCTGTTTGACCAGAGCAGGCTTGAGACAGCGGTCAGAACAGGAGGAACCCCAACGCAGGATCTCACCGGTGGACCAATTCAGGACAGGACTATGACGTTGAAGCCACGGCAGACCCAGGAGGAGTTCGGAGGAACAGAAGGGAAGGACAAAAAACTCTAAAGTCTCGGTATTAAAAAAATATTCCGATGTCCATCTGCAGAGGCTGGGTACAGAACTGCACGGTGGCAGAGAGTCTCTCACCGTTAACAGTAGAGATGAAAAACGGCTTGGGTAGACGGATTACTGGAATACGGTACTTGTCAACCAAGGAGGCGTGAATGAAGTTGCCTGCTGAACCGGAATCCAAGAAGGCGGTTGCGGAGAAAGAGGACTTGGAAGAGATGATCAACTGCACAGGTATGATGAGACGTGGAGAGGAAGAATCCACACCTAGCAACGCCTCTCCCACGTTTACTAGGTGCGAGCGTTTCCCGAACGCGGTGGACGGAGAGGACAATCTCTAAGGAAGTGCTCAGTACTGGCACAGTACAGACACAGGTTCTCGTCTCTGCGGCGGCTTCGTTCTTGCGGAGTCAGGCGTGACCGATCCACCTGCATGGCCTCCATGGCGGGAGGCCCAGTAGCGGGTTGAGGTGGACGCCGAAAAACGGGAGCCAGACGAGGGTAACGTCTAGGACGAGCTTTTTCCTTTTCAAGGAGGAGTTCCTCTTGTCTTTCGGCGAAACGCTTGTCTATCCTAGTGGCCAGCAAGATGAGGTCACTAAGAGTGGAAGGAAGCTCACGTGCAGCCAGGACGTCCTTTATTTCGCTGTTAAGTCCCTTCTTGAAGGTGGCGCAAAGGGCTTCATTGTTCCAGTTCAGCTCAGAGGCCAGGGTGCGGAACTGAATGGCATAGTCACCCACGGAAGAATCTCCTTGGGTCAAGTTTAGTAAGGCAGTCTCTGCGGAGGTAACCCGGGCAGGCTCCTCAAAAATATTCCGGAACTCTAGGCAGAAGCTCTGGACGGAAGCGGTGGCAGGATCTGCGCGGTCCCATAGTGGTGTAGCCCAGGCCAGGGCCTTCCCGGACAGTAAACTGAGAATAAAGGCTACCTTGGCTCGCTCAGAAGGAAACTGGTCGGACAGTAGCTCGAGGTGGAGAGAGCACTGCGACAGGAACCCACGGCACTGCTTTGGATCTCTGTCATATTTGTCTGGTAGGGACAAACGGATTCTGGAACCGGTGGCAACTGCAGGCGGAGGTGCTGGCTGTTGCTGAGACGGCAGGAGCTGCTGCAACATAGCGGTCAACTGGGCCAGCTGTTGACCCTGCTGGGCCACAATGGTGGTGAGGTCCGCTAGGCTTGGCAGGGGAACATCAGCGGGATCCATGGCCGGATCTTACTGTCACGAACCGGCAGGACTGGTAGTGGATCCTCTGGACCAGAGAGGCGATGGCACGGGTTGTACTAGAGGACCGGTTCTAAGCAGTTACTGGTCTTCACCAGAGCCCGCCGCAAGGCGGGATGGATTTGCTGCGGCGGTAACTACCAGGTCGTGTCCCCTAGTAACAACTCGACCCCTCTGGCAGCTGATATGGCGTGGTACACAGGGGGTAGGCAAGAGCGTAGTCGGACGTAGCAGAGGTCAGGGCAGGCGGCAAAGGTTCAAAGGCGAGTAGTCGGTAGCAACGGGTTCGGCAACAGGCAAAGCAAACAAACACAGCAGGGAACGCTTTCTCAAAGGCACAAAGATCCGGCAGGAAGCTGTGGGAGGAGAAGGTATTTATGGGTAGTGCACAGGTGAAGCCTAATTAAGTCAGCACTACCTCTCACAAACCTTAACCCTTAATAACCACTTTAGGCCAGGCACCAATCACTGGTGCACTGGCCCTTTGAATCTAAGAGTCCCGGCGCGCGCGCGCCCTAGAGAGCAGGGACGCACACGCCGAGACGCTGGAGTGCTGCCTGGAGGCATACGCTGTGAGCGCTCCGAGGCTAGCAGGAGGCCCGGAGCGCTCAGCGTAACAAACCTCAATTGGGATATACGGTCCATGTCTACTAGATAATTACTATCTGTGAACTCTGGCTGGACTACGGGTCCGCATCATTTGGGAACACTAGCTGGTTCTCTGGTCTCTTAAGCCCTGAAGAAGCGAAGTCAAGCAAAACACGTTGGCTGTACAGGGACCATATCCATCTTTTTGACTGAGACTCCACCATCTGGTTACCTACCTTATGTTCCTTAATTTTTAATTATATGTGGTATATGTACAGTGGGTACGGAAAGTATTCAGACCCCCTTAAATTTTTCACTCTTTGTTATATTGCAGCCATTTGCTAAAATCATTTAAGTTCATTCTTCTTCCTCATGAATGTACACATAGCACCCCATACTGACAGAAAAACACAGAATTGTTGACATTGTTGCAGATTTATTAAAAAAGAAAAACTGAAATATCACATGGTCCTAAGTATTCAGACCCTTTGCTCAGTATTTAGTAGAAGCCCCCTTTTGATCTAATACAGCCAGGAGTCTTTTTGGGAAAGATGCAACAAGTCTTTCACACCTGGATTTGGGAATCCTCTGCCATTCCTCCTTGCAGATCCTCTCCAGTTCTGTTGGTGGACTTTGGTGGACAGCCATTTTTAGGTCTGGTGGACGTTGGTGGACAGCCATTTTTAGGTCTCTCCAGAGATGCTCAATTGGGTTTAAGTCAGGGCTCTGACTGGGCCATTCAAGAACAGTCACGGAGTTGTTGTGAGGCCACTCCTTCATTATTTTAGCTGTGTGCTTAGGGTCATTGTCTTGTTGGAAGGTAAACCTTCGGCCCAGTCTGAGGTCCAGAGCACTCTGGAGAAGGTTTTTGTCCAGGATATCCCTGTACTTGGCCGCATTCATCTTTCCCTCGATTGCAACCAGTCGTCCTGTCCCTGCAGCTGAAAAACACCCCCACAGCATGATGCTGCCACCACCATGCTTCACTGTTGGGACTGTATTGGACAGGTGATGAGCAGTGCCTGGATTTCTCCACACATACAGCTTAGAATTAAGGCCAAAAAGTTCTATTTTGGTCTCATCAGACCAGAGAATCTTATTTCTCACCATCTTGGAGTCCTTCAGGTGTTTTTTAGCAAACTCCATGCAGGCTTTCATGTGTCTTACACTGAGGAGAGGCTTCCGTCGGGCCACTCTGCCATAAAGCCCCGACTTGTGGAGGGCTGCAGTGATGGTTGACTTTCTACAACTTTCTCCCATCTCCTGACTGCATCTCTGGAGCTCAGCCACAGTGATCTTTGGGTTCTTCTTTACCTCTCTCACCAAGGCTCTTCTCCCCCGATAGCTCAGTTTGGCCGGACGGCCAGCTCTAGGAAGGGTTCTGGTCGTCCCAAACGTCTTCCATTTGAGGATTATGGAGGCCACTGTGCTCTTAGGAACCTTAAGTGCAGCAGAAATCTTTTTGTAACCTTGGCCAGATCTGTGCCTTGCCACAATTCTGTCTCTGAGCTCTTCAGGCAGTTCCTTTGACCTCATTATTCTCATTTGCTCTGACATGCATTGTGATCTGGAAGGTCTTATATAGACAGGTGTGTGGCTTTCCTAATCAAGTCCAATCAGTATAATCAAACACAGCTGGACTCAAATGAAGGTGTAGAACCATCTCAAGGATGATCAGAAAAAAATGGAAAGCACCTGAGTTAAATACATGAGTGTCACAGCAAAGGGTCTGAATACTTAGGACCATGTGATATTTCAGTTTTTCTTTATTAATAAATCTGCAACAATGTCAACAATTCTGTGTTTTTCTGTCAGTATGGGGTGCTATGTGTACATTCATGAGGAATAAGAATGAACTTAAATGATTTTAGCAAATGGCTGCAATATAACAAAGAGTGAAAAATTTAAGGGGGTCTGAATACTTTCCGTACCCACTGTATGTGTGTTTTTCAGGCATCATGTCTTCATGCCTTTTTATAACTACTAGTTAATAAAAATGTGTTTTAAACTTTACCATTGTGTGGCGTTGAATATTTGACCATCTCATTTGAGCCTTGAAAACCCCACTTTTGTCTATTTTTGGTTTTGTATCATTGCCAAACATTGGCCCATATTGAAGAGTGATCAGATTTTGGGCCCAGCCCTCCCTGTGCGGCCCAAATTTATTTACAGGAAAGCCCCTTCATTAAGAGATCATGTGGCACCAGGGGTAGTGGACTCACCAGTGGCTGTGGACAACAGGCTATTCCCTTTTCTAAAGGGCTTCTATGTGTGTGTCAAATGCGCAGCATGCAAGAATTCCTGATTAATTTAAAAAAGAGAAGGGAGTTCACTGCCACCGCCACTCAAGAGGTTCACCCGATTAAGGATTTTATAACCTGCACCACACAGGGTGTAGTTTACATGCTTGAGTGTAGGTGCGGGTTACAATATGTCGGGAGAACTACAAAGGCACTACATGTGGAAATTGGAAAGCACATAAGTAAGATTAGGCAAGGCAAGGTCAATTATAGTTTCCCAGACATTTAAAAAATTGTCATCAGCGCGATCCAACAGGATTAAAATTCTGGGGCTTGGAAAAAGTTGAGCACCACTGGAGGGGTGCCAACTTTGTACGCAAATTAAGTCGCAGAGAATCCTATTGGATCTATCGTACACATGTAATGACACCAGGGGGATTAAATGTTGATTTTGATTTAAATTGCTTTATTTCAAATAGGTTGTGCCATTTTATGTATTTTATGTAATATATTCACATGTATATTTATATTCTTTTCAGTTTATAATTATATTTATCCACTGGTTTATTTATTGTTTATCCTGTTTTTGTACATAAGGTATTCGGGTAGCCGCAGTGAACGTCATACTCTGATTAATTAACCTAGGTATTTGTATACGTGTTTTGTGTTTTAATGAGTGAATCACTTTTTTATGGCCAGTTGTTCTGCTTCTGGTAAGCAGAAGCCTCATATTAGGTATAAAGCCTTTTTTCCCCTTTTTATATTTGTAATTTTTTATGCATATTTTTATTGGTTAATCTGTGATGATACCTCAATTATACACTTCTAGCAGGCATCTTAATATTCTGGCTCCGGTGTCTGCAGGAAGTAGGATGAGTCCCTTAAATGAGGAAGAGCTGCGGCGCCGCCTCTCCTCTTCCTGTAGCTTGGATATGGCGTCCGATTGCCAGGATACGGTCTATTTAAAGAGCGGGGCACGATATGTCTCCTCACCCCGCTGACGAAATCACGCCCACTGACGTAACGCGTACGGGGGGGGAGGAGTCTGACGTCACCCGTGGCCGCCCCATGTCTACATGATGTTACCTGCCTGTTATGAGTCTGCTACAAGCACTGTGACAGTGCCAGCTTTATAGGTTTTATTCTTCTGCTTTTAACAATAAAAATGCTTGTAGATAGAGAGCATTAGATCTCCTTTCTTTATATTTTCCAGGATGAAACGTCAATACTAAGCCCATTCCAGTTCAAGATCTGCAAAGGAAGATAGGTGTCTTCAGTATCCTCAGTGATATTTCATGGCGCAGTGACCCCTAGTGGTCGATTGTTGGAGGTGAGATGCTTTGACACTCTGTGGTGGAGGGACTCACTGCATACAAGTGGTGTATATTGCTCACCTTTCCTGCACTGAAGGCTTCCTTTTTGTGGACTTTATGTACTTTACACAGTATAACTTGTGTTGTATTTAGTGTCATTTTGTCAATTATAGCTCTTTAAACAGCAGCCTGCAAAACCTTGCGGCCAAAGGAAGCATCCAAAGATGCCAACACATCTACTTTGAAGAATTTTGTAAATGTATGCACAGACGACCAAGTTGCCGTCTTACAGATTTGCAGCACTGATGCCTGATGGCGAAAAGCCCAAGAGGCACTCAGGGCTCTCATAGAATGCGCCTTAACTGGGAAAGGAGGAATCTGACTCTTCAGTGAATTAGCCTGAACTACTGTCTGCCTGATCCATCTGAATATGGTCGCCGCAGACGCAGCCAATCCCTTACGAGATCCTTCGGTAAGGATAAAAAGAGCATCTGATTTTCTAAAAGACTCAGTGGTCTCCAGATAGACCCTGATCACCCGAACCACATCCAAAGAGTGCAACGCAAATTCCTTAGAATGTTTGGGCTTAGGGCATAGTGAAGGCAACACAATGTCTTCATTCAGATGAAAATCAGTAACAACCTTAGGAAGAAACGACTGATTAGGTCGAAGTACCACTTTATCCCTGTGTATCACCAGATAAGGTGAGCGGCAGGACAACGCGGTCAGTTCAGATACTCTGCGAGTGGAAGTGAAAGCCACTAAGAAGGCAACCTTCTGGGACAACAAAAGCAGAGCAAGCTCCCGAATGTTCTCAAAAGGAGGCTTTTCGAAGAACAGATAATACTAGATTGAGGTCCCACGGAGGTAGCGGGGACCTTCTCGGAGGAGCCATATGGCGCACTCCCTGTATAAAGGTACGAATGAAAGCATGCGAAATTTATAGCAAAAGCCGATACTTGGCCTTTGATAGTGCCCAAAACCAACTGCTCTTCAACTCCTTTCTGCAGAAAAGCCAAGACCCTAGCTATTGAAAACAAGCAAGGGTGCACTTTCAGTGATTCACAGCATGAAATATACGATTTCCACGTACGATGATATATCTTCCTAGAAGTCGACTTCCTAGCCTTCAACAGCGTAGGAATCACAGAGTCAGAAAGACCTCTATCTCTCAACAACTGGCTTTCAACAGCTATGCCGTTAAAGCCAGCGACTGTAAAGCAGGATGAAAGATTGGACCTTGAGACAACAGATCGTCCCTAAGTGGAAGTCTCCAAGGAGCTTCGGCGACCAACCTTACTAGGCCTGCGTACCAAGACCGGCGAGGCCAGTCCGGAGCCACCAGAATGGCCAGAATCCCTTCCACCTCTATCCTGCTCAGAGGCCTCAGTAGGAGTTTCAAGGAAGGAAAGGCATAAATTAGCCAATACTGACCCAAAACAGCCATCAGAGCATCTGTGGCATTGGCTAGAGGATCTCAAGACCTGGCTACGAATCTCTGAACCTTCTTGTTGAGGCGAGAAGCAAACAGTTCTACCTCAGGAGCTGAGGCGAGACCAAAGGGTAACACCACAAATTGATAATGAATGCAAAGAGAAGAAACCGCTGGTGTCCAGCGTAAATAGGGATGTGTAGATATGCATCCTTGATATCTATGGAGGCTAAGAAGTCTCTCTGGTGCAGCGACGCCACCACTGTGCGGGTGGATTCCATCCGAAACTTCTGTACCCGCACAAAGCGGTTCAGGGCCTTGAGATTAAGGATGGGATGCTCCTTGCCTTCCTTCCTGGACACGGTGAAGAGGTTTGAATAAAACCCTTAAAAACATTCCTGAAAAGGAACCGGTACAATCACTCTTTGCTACAGCAAATCGTGTACCGCCCCTCGGAAGTCCCTTAACCAGACTGAGGATAATCGAAGATTGGACGGGAAGAACCTGTCTGACGGGCAACACTGGAATTCGATCTTGTACCCAGGTCAGATCAGTTCGTGAACCCATCTGTCCTGAATCAAGGAGGTCCAGGGTTCCAAAAAGAAATTAAGACGTCCCCCCACCCCAGAATTGGATGAGGGCGTCCCTTCATGTAGACGAGGACTTGTCTGCAGATCCAGATTGGCCAGTCTTTGGTTTTCCCGACCACGGCTTCTTGGAACCCCCAGAAGACCTGAATGATTTACCTTTTTCTTGCGACCCGGTGGCATGAAAAAGACATTTATGAGCATTAAAGGAAGGCCCACGCCTAGGACGTGGTACCTTGCCCTTAGAGGATTGGAGAAGATGAGTGTTCTTACCCCCCGTGAAACCTTTGATCAACTCGTCCAGAGAGGATCCAAACAGCCTCTCCCCTAAGAAGGGAAGACCAGTCAAGGCCTTTTTAGAAAGCTTTAGACCAGCTTTTCAGCCACACCACGCGCCTAATAGCAATCCCCACTGCCGATGCCCTAGCCATCAACGGGGCTGAATCCAGGGATGTATCACACATGAACACCAGGGCTTGAGCCAACTGGTCCAGTAGTTCCAACACCGCAGGGGGGAGCCATTCAGCTTCCAAGTTACTTTTAAAGAAGAAGCAAACTCCTCAAAATTGTTTTTCTTTTTTTCTTTCCTGCAAAGTAAATGCATAATGTGCTAGTATGCATCGCATACTAGCACATTATGCAACACTTACCTCCAACGAAGCCCGCAATGTCCCAGCTGCTGGCCGCATCCATGTTCACCCGTCTTCTTCCGGGTCTGCCTACTCCGGCAGTATTACTGGCCGGAGCCGCGTAACTTCATTACCGCGCATGTGCGCGGGAGCCCCCAGTCACGGCATAGGGCTCTGAAGAAACGGCACGGGCGGCCGTTTCTTCAGAACGCATGCGCCGATGACGTCATCGGCTGCATGCACTGCAAATATCTCCTAAACAGTGCAAGTTTAGGAGATGTGTATGGTGAACAAGATCGGCGCTAATTAAAAAAATAGAATCAAGTGTATATATAAATCCGTGTTAAATCAAACACAATATAACGATGATACGTCAAAACAATGATGCTGTGAATAAATCAAAACGTGCAACAATAAAAATAACTAGCAAAAATAGATAGAGAAAGAAAGGATGGGGCTTTGCGGGCCAGTGGGAGTAGAAGGATCAGACGCAAAACCAATTTATAAAACCAAATAACATTTTATTGGTATATAAGGTAAAAAGCATGGGCTACCATGCATATTTTGTGCAAATAGACTAACATACAAAATTGTTAAAATCAAGCAAAATGAGTCATTCACAACATAGAAATACATCCCATGAGGGAAACAAAACCAAAGAGCCTGTGTAGGATGGAGGGTAGGTCTCAAGATGGATAACGGTCAATGTAGGTCCCCAGCAAGCCGACGCGTTTCGCTCAAGGCTTCCTCAGGGCCCGAGAGACCGTGACAGACCGGTATTTCCTTATTGGTAATGACTCAGAGTAGATGACAAGGTTGTGGCGACACAAATACTGATTAGAGATCACTGCTTCCATATTCAAAATACAAACTCCATTTTAGCGTCATATATATTCTCATTACGCTGGATTCAAATATTTGGACCCTCGTATACCACAGAGACAAGGCTTATAGTCTCCACTAATAGTAGTCTCCTGGAAGGCTCGACTACCCGAACCCTCTCCCTGGTATATTCAAAGTTATGTATACTCAACGTTAGGTATAAAAGATCTATTATGGTGTAGGGGTAGCCTCAGGCGGACAGAGGGATGCACTTTTCATGCGACCAAAGAGGGCGACATATCCCGGACCTGAAAGTCCCAAGAGACAGCAATGAATAACCTATTTGTGGTGCAGGGATGGCTCCAGGCAGGAAAGAAGTACATATATGTATCGCTATTTCATGCTGATAGAAGGGACAATAAGTCCCAAGCTCCACAGGCCCTTAATAGCCGTGATACGCCAGCAACCTGCCTCAAGGCATTTATGCCGAAACATGTAAAGAGGACTTGGTCAGCCCAGCTGTTTTATACTTTATATGCCTGCCTTTCACGGATGTCTGTAAGTGTATCAGCTTTTTTAAAAATAAATTGGTTTTAGCAATATTACGCTATATGTCCCTCCATTTCTTTTCGGATTTACCACCCACCATGTTGAAGGGGATTCTCTGAGTGATTTCATCTGCTGGAGATTTACATGGTATCCATTGGAATCGGTGAAAATTGTGGGGACACTCCATCATTTCTAAGCCTGTTTGACTCCTATACTATAAGGTATTTGGGGTCCCATCCATTTGGTGAGCGCAACATATTTTCTACCTTCACTGGTGTTGGGATTTGCTGCACATATTTGATTTGCACCATTTATATATGTTGGACTTTTCTATTATCACTGTTATTTTTCATTCCTGCGGAATGTTTCCTGTGATTGGACAATTCAATTTGTTGGACATTATCTTTTTCTAGCGCTGCACATTTTTTATATATTTTTCATAGGTTTATCACTCTTTTAGTCTAGTGATTGGTGTCAGCTGCTTATACACTTTTTAAGTTAGCGCAGTAATTTTTTCTGTATTTTGGTATAATTATCAAGTGTCACTAATATTGGTACCATCTTCATTTTTGGATATTCATTGCCATCACTATAGACTTTATTTATGTTTGATGGACTTATGATCATTTTTGCCTCACTATATATATATATATATATATATATATATATATATATATATATATATATATATATATATATATATTTTTTTTTTTTTTTTTCTTTTTTTCTATTTATACACCATATATATTTTTTGTCTTGCACATAAGGTCTGTGTTTTGCACTAGTGTTTAGTTGAGCGCAATCCCATATTTAGCAATATCTATATATTTTTCCTATTTTTCACGTGCTGATTGCAGCTTCCAAAATTAGGAATATTACTACACTATTTACATATATCTATTCACATATTTGTTTATTTTTCACATCATTTTGCGCGGGTTTTGTTGGCACTACTACCACAAATTTTTCCTGACTTATTTTTAATGTTTTACATTGCAATACCTGCAAAAGGGGCAAGCCTCAGGTGATCTAGGACTTCATTTTCTTCATGACATAGGACTTCCACTTTACTCACTTGAGAATCGTCCCACGCAGATATAATGTGACAGAGCAGCCCTCCTGCGTGAACCATCGTACCTGTACTTTGGCTCGTACTCTGGGTCTGGGGCAAGCACGCGTGTCACTGGCGATCCACTCCTGCTGTGACTGGACACATCAGGTCCACCGATCGTTCAGAGGAGAGGCAGAACAGCAGTCTGCCTACGTAAACAAGGCAGACCACCGTTCTGTCACAGAGGAAAATTGAGATCTTGCTAAGCAGAAACACAGATTTCTGCCTTCCTCCAGTTAGGCCTCCCCCACACAGTTAGAAAACACTCCCTAGGAGCACACCTAACCCTTTGATTGCCCCTGAAGTTAACCCTTTCCCTGCCAGTGTCATTTATACAGTGACAGTGCATTTTTTAAGCACTGATCACTGTATTAGTGTCACTGGTCCCCAAAAAGTGTCACTTAATGTCAGATTTGTCCGCCGCAATGTTGCAGTCTCGCTAAAAATCGCTGATCGCCGCCATTACTAGTAAAAAAAAAAAAATTCCATAAATCTATCCCATAGTCTGTAGACGCTATAACTTTAACGCAAACCAATCAATATACGCTTACTGGGATTTTTTTTACCAAAAATATGTAGCAGAATACATATTGACCTAAACCAGGGGTGGGGAGCCTTTTTTCTGCCAAGGGCCATTTGGGTATTTATAAAATCATTCGGGGGCCGTACAAAATTATCAACTTAAAAATGTGCCTGTTATATTTGGTCAAACATTTAACTCACCCCTAATGTGATGGGTGCAACTGCTTCTCTTTGGTGAGGTGTGTGATGTTAGCTGGTATTGATGATGATGCTACTCGCAACTGGTTTTCCAGGTTTGCGTCGGTCAGTCTGGAGCACAGTCGACTCTTTGCAGTGGTAAGTTTTGAAAAGAACTGCTGGCGGGTACAGCTGGTGGGTACAGCTGGCTGGTACTGCTGGTGGGTACAGCTGGCTAGTACTGCTGGTGGGTACAGCTGGCTGGTACAGCTGGCTGGTACTGCTGTGGGTACTGCTGGCTCAGGCTGGTACTCCTGGCTTGTACTGTGCTGTGGGTACTGCTGGCTGATACTGCTGTGGGTACTACTGGCTCAGGCTGGTACTGCTGTGGGTACTGCTGACTCAGGCTGGTACTGTGCTGTAGGTACTGCTGGCTGGTACTGTGCTGTGGGTACTGCTGGCTGGTACTGCTGGCTCAGGCTGGTACTACTGGCTGGAACTGCTGGCTCTGGTTGGAACTGCTGGCTCTGGTTGGAACTGCTGGCTATGGTTGGAACTGCTGGCTCTGGATGGTACTCATGGCTCTGGCTGGTACTGCTGGCTCTGGCAGGTGCTGCTGGCTCTGGCTGGTGCTGCTGGCTCTGGCTGGTGCTGCTGGCTCTGGTTGGTGCTGCTGGCTCTGGCTAGTACTGCTGTGAGTACTGCTGGCTCTGGCTGGTGCTGCTGGCTCTGGCTGGTACTGCTGCTGGCAGAAAATGCTGGCTAGCAGCGGCTCTGCGCTGAAGGTCCTAAACTGATAAATAAATTTGATTTTATACATTTTTTACTGGGTATGTTTTATAACACAAGTAAAAAATATTGTTTATTTTTTTTCAAAACTGTCAGATTTTTTTGTTTATAGCACAAAAAATAAAAACCGTAGACGTGATCTAATACCACCAAAAGAAAGCTCTATTTGTTGGAAGAACATACTGTACATTTTAATCGGGTATAGCATCACGCGTCCGTATAATTGTCAGTTAAAGTAACCCAGTGCCGTATCCCAAAAAATGGCCTGTTCATTAAGGGGGGTAAAACGTTCTGGGGCTGAAGTGGTTGGGCAGATTTTGCCATAGTCATTCTTTTGTATTTGAATAATTGTTATTACTCCCGGATTTCTCTACCAACTCTAAGCCAAGGCTATTAATAAAGAACACATAAAAAGCAGGCTCCTGGTTTCTTTGAGAAATGTTCACACCCAGGATACCAGGAACACCCATTATCGGAATTATTATCCTTTTCGGCTAACCAAATTCTTCCGTCTTTGTGACCTGCTTTACTTTCTGTGAAATTACGTGAGAATGTCTCCTTGCTTGTTTGACAAACACATGAGTCTTTGTGAGAGGGTATATACAGCTATAACTGCAGGCACTCAATACATAACTACTAACCACTTTGTGTCGCCACATGATATTCAAAATCAGATTACATTGCTATTAACCCCTTAAGGAACGGTTCACACTAGATGCGGTGCGCATTTGCTGCAAATTTGCACCACATCTAAATCGCAACCTGTTCATGAGAACTGATTGCAGAGTGTATGTTTATTTAACGACACCCTGCAATCAGTTTGCAAAACGCAGCATTATTTGCAGAATCGGATTGCATGGGTGTGAACAACCATGCGATCTGATTCCGGTGTTTACAAAAATAGAGTCCTGCACGAGTTTGGTTCAAATGTGACCCAAATTCATCCATACAGTTTATATGCCTGAATTCACATCGCACAGACATTGCACGTGATCTGCACAGCAATGCGGTCCAAATTACATGCGATGTCTGGCATCACACTAGTGTGAACCGGCCCTTATGCCAACAGAAGACAAGGGACACGTGTATTCTGACTCAAGTCTTGGTGTGTTTTGTGCATTTCTTCCAGATCTGTGCAGTAATCCAGTGTTTAATAAAGGCCGCTCATTGCTGTTCTCTCTCCTTGTGCAAGTTGACTGGTCTTGTCTCTTCCCCTCCCGTTGTTGTTTTCTGCAGGCAGTCTGTAGTGGGTGGGGGTCAGCCGTATCCCTCCCATAGCTTTGCAGTCTGCATGGGCTATGTGCAGCATAGTAATGATGTCACTGCTACTTTTACAAGGTAATATCTAGGCTTGCACAGCCATGTGATGCACACAAAGAGGATTTATAATAAATTTTGGCTATTGAAAAATGTATTTGAAACAAAGTGTTTGTGCCTGGACTTCAACTTTCATGTTAGAGTGGATACACTACAGCTTTGCTAAAGTCTGAAAGCCACCTCCATTATCCAATTATCAAAGGTAAAAAAAAAAAGGGACTGCCTTTGCTAGCCTCTTTCCTGGTTGCCTTGATATATTTTTAATCCTCTTGCTTATGTTATTATATGATTATCATGTTATTGCTCCCTTTCACACATGATGCCCGATTGTCCGTTTTTCATTCATCCGTTGACGGATGAAAAACAGACATCAATGCATCTCTATGGAAAATGGATGTAAATTGATGATCGTCCATTTACATCTGTTTACATCCGCTTCCATCATCATCCGTTATTTTTAACTGATTAAGGGCTCTTTCACACAGGCGATCCGATCAGATCCGCCTGTAAGTTTTTTAGGCGGATCTGACCGGATCCTCCATGCAGCTCTATGGGGCAGCGGATGTCAGCGGAGACACCTCCGCTGACACCCGCTGCCATCCGTATCCAATCCTGTCCGTGAAATCCGGACGGATGGAAACCCTATTTTTCCATCCGTCCAGGGATCGGATCGGATCGGATCGGATGAGAGCGGACAGGCGGTCTGCTCTCATCCGATCCCCCATAGAGAGCAGCGGGAGCTGTGACACCTCCCTCTCCGCACTGCAAGCGGAGACGGAGCTGTCATCCGCCGGCTTGATCCGCCGATCCCCGCTGAGCAGTACGGATCCGCCTACGGAGCCCTAAAGCTCTATTTTTCTTCCGTTAAAAAAAAAAAAAACGGATTGGATGAAAAAAGGATGTAAACAGACAAATGGTCAGTTTTTCACCCGTTTTTGCATTAGTAGTAGATGTAAAAAAAACTGATGAATAACTGATGAAAAACTGATGAGCACTGATGAAAAATGGATGAAAAACTGATGACTACTAATGAAAAACTGATGAATACTTCATCCATTTTGACGTGACTGAACTGATGTCCACATGTGTGAAAATTAGATTTTTGACTTACCGTAAGATCCATTTCTCTGATGTTCATTGACAGACACAACTCTTCATCTTCATGACCGTAGGGTTATTCTGCCCCCTACAGGACTAGGACACTAGGCAGAGAAAAGCTTGAGCATGCCTATGGGGCAGTCCCTGGGGGTATACTCCCACTTCCTGCTATTCAGTTTTGTAACAAGCAGTGTTGGAAGTAAAAACAACCCAACTCCAAAGAGGGGCAGGTGCTGTGTCTGTCAATGAACATCAGAGAAATTGATTTTTTACGGTAAGTCACAAATCCCATTTTCTCTTTCATTCATTGACTAACATAGCTCTTCATCTTCATGACCGTAGGGATGTCCCAAAGCAGTGTCAAACAGGGGTAGGAACAGCAGAAAACAAACTTCCCAAAAGCTAAACATAGCCAACCAGGTAACATGGAGCTCAACTGAGAACAACTGGAGCTCACCTGAAAAAAACACCCTCAAGGAGGACAAGTCCTCTAAACAGCAGCCTGCAACACTTTGCGGCCAAAAGAAGCATCAGCAGATGCCAATACATCCACTTTATAAAACTTTGTGAATGTGTGCACAGATGACTAAGTGGCCGCTTTGCAAACTTGCACTACTGATGCCTGATGATCGAAGGCCCAGGAGGCACTAAGCGCCCCAGTAGAGTGCACCCTGACAAGGAAAGGAGGAACCTGACCCTTAAAAGAAAAAGCCTGAACCACAGTCTGCCTGATCCACCTGGAAATGGTTCGCAGCAGAAGCAGCCAACCCCTTGCGAGGTCCATTCATGAGGACAAATAGTGAGTCTGACTTCCTAAACGACTCCATATCTGCCAGATACACCCTGATTGCCCGTTCCACATCCAGGGAATGTAAAGCAGTTTCCTTTAGGGTGCTTAGATTTAGGACACAGGGAAGGCAGCACAATGTCTTCATTCAGATGAAAATTTGAAGACGACCTTTGGAAGGAACGACCGACATGTTTGAAGAACCACCTTATTCCTGTGAACCACTAGATAAGGTGAATGACAAGACAGCGCTGACAGCTCAGACACCCTGTGACCCGAAGTAATAGCCACCAAAAAGGCCACCTTCTGGGACAACGTAAGCTGAGGAATCTCCTGAATATTTTCAAAGGGAGGTTTCTGAAGAACTGACAACACCAAATTGAGGTCCCACGGGGGCAAAGGAGAACGCACCGGGGGAGCCAAGGCTGTCAAAACCAGCGACTGTAAAGCAGGATGAAAGATCGGTCCTTGAGATAGCAAATCTTCCCTGAGAGGAACATCGGTGACCAGCCGTACCAGATCGGCATACCAAGGCCAGGCGAAGCCAGTCTTGAAGGAAATATAGTAACCGCGCTAGTGCAAAATAAATCAAAAAGCAGCAACTTCAAATGTGACCACACCCAAAACAAAAATATATAAAAAAAGTTGCACTAAAAAATTCAATAATATGACAAATAAATGTCCATAAATAAGTCCAAAAGTAAATGGTGATGTGTGGAAACAGGAGGTAATCACTTCAAGGCTCCCAATGGTATTATGCTTACCGAAAAGCCAAAATAAATTGGCAGGAAATCAAGGGCAGAAATCTTGACGCCTTTAACCAATGGAAAAACACTTGTTGAACTCCCAGAAGATTCAGATGTATGGTGTTCATGAAATGAAAAAAAAGGAACGCCATAGCATAAAACCACACAACAAAATAAAATTACGAAATAAATAAAACGTCATCTGTGACGAAACGCGTAAGTTCACGGCGTGCTGACATCATTCCCTTAGCGTCCAGGAAGTGCAGGCGAGCATAGCCGACCGGCCGGCGGCTTATAATTTATGCAAGCTGTTTTTTCCTGCATGTGAGTGGTATTCTTTTTTATACAATAAAAGTCTCTTGGATTTTATGCTATGGCGCTCCCCTCTTTTGTTTTATATTGGTGATATTTACCTGGGATCAACATCCTGAGTGAGCTTGTGGAGCCAGCAGTATTTCCATAACATCTGAATATATGGTTTATGCGCTTATCCTCTTGTGATCTGGTAAGAGGCGCTAAGATTGGTGGTGAATAATTTAATGTTTACCTGTCAGCAATCCTTTGGCATTTATAAACACTTTACTCACATTTTGGTAAGGAGTACCTGTATGTGCCTGACTCACCTATCAGTGTCTATTCATTTGAAATTTACGTTTTACATCAGAATCTATTTTATGCACTATTATCTCTCTAATCTGGTAAGAAGCGCTAAGATTGGTGGTGGATTTCACAAGTCTGTTTGCCTGTCAGCAACCCTTTTGTTATTATTTGATGAGCACACTCCTTTTTATTTGGTAAGGAGTACCTGCATGAGTTTGATTCACATGTGGTGTCATTCATGTGGTGAAGACATTGTACTCTTTATGTGAATGCATCATATATTATTTATTTCCTCTTGTGTGGTTTTACGCTATGACGTTCCTTTTTTTCATTTTATGAACACCATACATCTGAATCTTCTGGGAGTTCAACAAGTGTTTCCATTGGTTAAAGGCGTCAAGATTTCTGCCCTTGATTTCCTGCCAATTTATTTTGGCTTTTCGGTAAGCATAATACCATTGGGAGCCTTGAAGTGATTACCTCCTGTTTCCACACATCACCATTTACTTTTGAAGCCAGTCTTGAGCCACTAGAAAGACCGGAATCCCTTCTGCCTCGATCCTGCGCATAATTTGCAGCAAAATCTTGAAAGGAGGAAAGGCGTATATCAGATGGTAATGACTCCAGGGAGCCACTAAGGCTTCTGTGGCATCGGCTAGAGGGTTCTGAGACCATGCCACAAACCTCTGAACTTTCCTGTTGAGGCGAGAGGCCAACAAATCCACCTCAGGAGTCCCCCACCGGAGACACATCTGACGGAACACCTCCGGTTGAAGTGACCATTCTCCTTGGTCTAACGCCTGTCGACTGAGATAGTCCACCTGGCAATTTTCCACTCCTGGAATGTGCACAGCAGAGAGGGCTGTAACGAACCGTTCTGCCCACCTTAGAATGCCGGCTACTTCCCGACCCGCCAGAACACTTCTTGTGCCCCCTTTGTGATTGACATAGGCTATGGCCATGGCATTGTCCGATTGAATCCGTACCTGACATCCCTGGAGATGATTTGTCTAATGATCCAGTCAAAGCCTGATCGCTCGGAGCTCCAGTACATTGATCGGTAGCCCGGACTCTTCCAGAGTCCATACCCCTTGCGCACAATCTGTGCCGAGGACGCCTACCCACCCGGATAGGCTGGTATCCGTGGTGACAACCGTCCAGTACAGGGGAAGAAAGGATTTTCCCTGAAGAAGTGCCAGACCAAACCAAAGACCCCCTCGTGCTCCGACTCAACACGATCAGACTGTCCAGAGACTGAGGATCCTTGTTCCATTTCACCAGAATCTCCTTTTGCAGAGATCTTGTGTGGAACTGTGCAAACTGAACCGCCTCCAATGTAGACACCATCAGACCCAGCCCCTGCATGCAAGTCCAAAGAGATGACCGACTGCAGAATCCAACCAAACCCCCTCAGTGTTTACAGATTGATCTCCAAGTTGGTCAACAGGGCAGTCAAAGACTCTGCACTAAAAAATAAATCATCCAGGTACCATATTATCGCGATCCCCCGTTGACACAGTAATGTTAGAACTGGGGCCAACACTTTTGTGAATACCCAAGGAGTGGAGGCGAGACCAAAGGGTAATGCCACAAATTGATAATGCTCTTCGCCCATGGCAAAGCGGAGGGAGCACTGATGGATGATACAAATGGGAATGTGAAGGTAAGCGTCCTTGATGTGGATGGATGCGAGAAAGTCCCCTTGATGTAGGGACGCCACCACTGTGCAAATAGATTCCATTCAGGAACTTCTGTACCCGTACAAAGCAGTTCAGTGCCTTGAGGTCCAGAATTTGACACACCTTGCCCTGCTTCCTGGGAACCATAAACAGGTTTGAATAGAAACCTTGAAAAAGTTCCGACATCGAAACCGGAACAATCACTCCTTGAAGTAACAAGTCTAGCACTGCCCCATAGAGATCAGTTAAGCGATCTGGGGATAAGTGCAGGTTGGAAAGGAAGAACCTTTTTTGGTGGATATGATCGAAACTAGATCTTGTAGCCGGATCCAATGACTTTGTGGACCCACTTTTCCTGAATCAGGAAGGTCCACGGATCCGGAAAACAGCGAAGACGCCCCCCCACCCCAGATATGGGTGAGGGTGCCCCTTCATGCATAGGAGCGGAGGAGTTTTGTCCACAGGCCTGGCAGACCCCGCTCTTGGTTTGCCCGACCAAGACTTCTTGGAACCCCCATTGGAGGCCCTGAAGGGTTTGAATCCCTTGTCTTGAGATCCTGAGGGACGAAAAGACAGTTGGTGAGCAGAAAAGGAAGGTCCCTGTCAGCGACGGGACTCCTTACCCTTGGAAGTCTGGGGAAGAAGAGTACTCTTTCCCCCTGTGAGGCCTTTGATGATGTCATCCAAGGAAGCTCCAAACAGGCGTTCCCCCACAAATGGTACATCAGACAAAGCCTTCTTTGAAGCCTGGTCCGCAGACCAGCACTTAAGCCAGATAATTTGCCGCAGGACCACCGCTGCAAAAGACAGTCTAGAAAGCAAGGGAGTGGCATCCAAAGAGGCGTCACAGACGAGCTGAAGCCCTTGAACCAACTGATCCACCAGCTCCACAAAGGCAGGAGGGAGCTGTTTCTCCTCCAGGTCCCAACGTAAAACTTTTGCCCATTCAGTCATAGCTTGTGACACCAGGATGATGGTAAACACCGGCCTTAGCGCCGACACAGCCACAGTGAACAAATGCCAGGTCAAGGCCTACGACCTCCTATCAGCCAGATCAGAGAAGACTGGGGACTCTTCAACTGGTATTGCAGTGGCTTTATTCAACCTGGAAACTGGGGAGTCCACTAAAGGAGGTACCGTTCATTTTTAACCACTTTACCACTAGAGCATTTTGCTGTCTTACGTCTGGGCCACTTTTTGCGATTCGGCGCTGTGCGACTTTAACTGACAATTGCGCGGTCGTGCGACGCCATACCCAAAAGAAATTTACGTCCTTTTTTCCCACAAACAGAGCTTTCTTTTGGTGGTATTTGATCACCTGTGCGATTTTTACTTTTTGCGCTATAAACAAAAAAAGAGCGTAAATTTCCAAAAAACAACAATATTTTTCACATTTTTTTTATATGAAATTCCCCCCAAAAAAATGTAAAAATCAAAATTTTTTTAAAATTTTTGGCCAATTTGTTTTCTGCTACCTATGTTTGGTAAAAAAAAATTCACAATAAGCGTATTTTGATTGGTTTGCGCAAAAGTTATTGCGTTTACTAACAAAGGGAAAGATTTCTGTCATTTTTGGTGTTTTTTTTTAACGCGTAATGGCGGCGATCTGCGATTTTTTTTGCGGGACTGCGACATTGCGGCGGACAGATCGGACCCTTGACTGACATTTTTGACACTTTTGGGGGTACCAGTGACATTACTGCAGTAATCAGTGCTATATATATGCACTGTTACTGTAAAAATGACACTGGCAGGGAAGGGGTTAATTTTATTGGAGAGGGAGGGGTTAATGTATGCCTGGTGCTTACTGACGTGTGGGGGGGGGAGGTGACTGAGTGACACAAGGACAGATCCAGGGTTCAGCTATGCTGAACCCTGCAATCTGACCCTGCCTGTCACTTGGGAGATCCGCCCGCTTGTGTTTACACACAGCGGGCGGATCTCCACACACTAGATCGCCGCTGCTCCTCCCCTGGCCCGACTCCCGCTGTGACTGAAAACAGCGGGAGCGAGCCTCCAGCGGCGCGCAAGCGCCGCCCACAAGCGCCGCCCACAAGGGGAGTGTCTGACGACGTAGTACTACGTCGTCAGACGATAACGAGCCACTTTGCCGCAGTAGTACTACGGTACTCAGCGGTAAAGTGGTTAAGGAGGGATTTCTCATAAGGGTACCGCATTGCAAAACGCTTAGGGATTGCAAAGGTGCGTTTTGAAGACCCCCACCATGGTTTTAAGACAATATCATCAAAGAAAGCGGGAAAGGGGAACACCCTTGCCGCTTTGGAGGACCTGTGGGTGCCAAAGATGACCCCCGCCTCCGATGCTGCGTTAGTCGCATATTCCATATGTAAGGTTTCCTGCACCGATACAATTAGTGCATCCACTAGCGCTTTTTCATGTGCGACTAGAGTAACAGAGGAGTCATCCTCTATCAGAGCACACAGGGTGCATAGCAGCAGATCTGAAGAGTAACTAGCATCCGCGGTGGCCGAATCAGATCCTGGATGTCAGGAGACAGAGAAAGCAGGTGAAGGCGGGGGACGCTTTTTGTCAGCCCGTTTACAATTTGCCCAGGACCAAATCCACTTTGCACACCAGGGACTCCAGGACTGCCGTCAGTGCAGCCAGCTGTGGGGCCTCTGAGAGGGGATCAGGTGGTGAAACATGACTGCAGTAATAGAGAGGGGGATCTGCACCACAAAGTGTAAAAAAAAAAAACACTGCAAGGGACACCTCACCAAGCTGTCTGCACCACAAAGGCCCAGCACAGCACTACCACTGTATAGCAGCAAGAGGGAGAGGAAACCCCACCAGCACACAGTAGGCTTATTGGCACACCACACAGCAATCAGAAAAGGACATGTCTGTTTATTAGCACTAGAGGCCGAGGACTTCCCACCACCGAATCACCGCCCATCCGAGCTCCAAAAACATGGCCGCCACTATTTTTGAATGGGAAACCATAGGAAAATGCCCACTGAGGCTACACAAACATGGCCACCGATCTGTACAGCACCCCATTTCACCTAACAAAGGTATGTCTGCCCCGGGTGGGAGGGTAGGGGGGGGGTGTGTGAGCAGATGGAAGGCACAGACTGCAATAGAGCTGGGGGGAGGGAAGACGCAAACTGGGAATGAGGGGAGCCCGGGGGTCCGACCATCCCAGGGAGGGGCCCACGTCCACCCCAAAACCCTCCAGGGGTGGGGGGGACAGCTACTTACCACACCAGGAACAGGGTGGGCACCGCTCTGGACAGACCACTGCTCCATTGTAATGTGGGTGCTGTCAACCAGGAGGAAATGCTGCGACTCAGGCCACATTCAGTTCGTATGCGCCCTCGCGAGATGTTTAACTCGCAGGCCAGCCCCTGTCCAGTGGGACTATGTCCCGGCTGACCTAGCACGGAGCTACAGTCTGCACGCACTCGCTGGCCGGACTGGGGGGACCCTAAGGATCTAGATTATCCAGTTCATCGCCCAGTCCGGCAGTTGCTCCCAGGAACAAAATAATAAAAGGAGGAAAAAAATCCATTTAAACAAACAAAAATTGATAGGACCAGAGATCCCAGCAAGGAACTAGGTCCTTACTCCTGACTAGGCAGAAAAAATCTGAATACCTACAGCAGGAAGTGGGAGTATACCCCCAGGGACTGCCCTAAAGGCATGCTGAAGCTTTTCTCTGCCTAGAGTCCTACTCCTGCAGGGGGCAGCATAACCCTAAGGTCATGAAGATGATGTCCGTCAATGAACGAAAGAGAAATCAAGCCAAAAAAATAAAGAGAAATCTGTCAAAGAGGGACTTAAAAAAAAAATATATATATATATATATATAAATTTAAAAAAAAATATTAGATTGGGAAAGGGTTAGAACCTCTGACAATGTTTTTATTGCTGTCTTTGCCTCCCTGTCCTGGTGTCAACTGAACCTTCCATTTCAGTGTCATAGGGACAGGAAGTGAAGGGAAATCTCCTCAGTGTGGTCACAGACAAAAAACTAAAAACAATAGGATTATCCACTTGCCAACCGCCCGCCCACAGTTTTTTTTTCTACTGCAGGCAAAGGCATGTGCAGGCAAAGCAATGTACCAGTACAAAAAATCCCTGCCCACTGCTTCAGAGTAGTACAATGCTACTATGGAAACATTGAACTACTCTGATGAAAATATTAAAAAAAAAAATAGTTTACAAATAAAAAATGATGTTAAAAAAAACTTAACATATTGAATAAAAAATATTTAAAAATGTTTTTTTTTAAGTGCGCATGCGCGCAGTGCCGGGACAGGTCATGGTCTGACTGAGCTCCGCACAACCCGCCGGCTTCGGAGCTTATAATCAGCATTTATAGCAGCGCTAACCGCCCAGGAAAGGTCACACACAGCGGGCGAGAGGAGGATGAATCGGAGGGCCACGGGAGCGGCAAAAAAAAAAGCACCAAACGCCGGCACGAGTCTCCTGCCCGCAGCGCCGGTTTCCTTCATACGGCGCACAGCAGACCAAGATGGCCGCGACCTGCAGCTCGGCTGCCCTCCCCCGGCTTCACTACTACCGGCCTCTCCGACCCTGAAGACAGTCTCTTCGCCCTCTCACGCCTCGAAACACCCCTCGCTGGCTTCTTCACAAATGGAGGAGGTAGGAGATCCCTTTTCATCGAAGTCACAGGGTGTCAGCACTCAATCCCCGCAGGCTGCATCCCACCACCTCTCCCCTTATCAGGCCTCGTTTGATGGGGACATGGAGGGGGCCTCTTCTCCAGCTTCATCCCTGGACAGACAAATGGCAGACCTCGCTGAACTTGCTCTAAGTCAGGGCAGCTCCATAGCCCCCCTCCCTCCTCCCCCCCAGGCTACATACTCGGGCGATTCAGTCCTCATTGCCCGGTTCTCGGCCCTGCTGCAACACTAATTATCCAAGGCCTGTGCTACCATCACTGCGGGTCTGAAGGGGGACTTTCAGGAAATAGGAGGACGATTGGACACCATTGAGTCCAAAATGGATGGCACTGTACACAGAGTAAACCAGAATCACAGACTGATAGTTTCCCTGCAGGAGCAGCTTGACAACACTAACTCTAAGATTGAGGATCTGGAAAACAGATCTCGCAGGTATAATTTCCGGATAAGGGGGCTCCCCTAGTCGATCACGGACCTGGAACCCGCTATCCATACTCTCATGTCCGACCTGATCCCGGGCATTTCTCCGCACCACCTGGAACTGGACCGTTTCCATAGGGCCCTAACAGCGCCACGTTCGGATGGCTTACCCAAGGACATCATCGTGAAGCCTCATTTTTACAGAATTAAGGAGCAGGTGATGGCAGCAGCTCGCTTCCGTAACAATGTCACCCTGCTGGGCAATCCTATTCAGCTGTTGCGGATATCTCTCAGACCACTATACAGAAGAGACACTCATTCAAATCATTGCTGACCCATCTTATTAACCGCCAAATTAAGTATCGCTGGTCTTATCCATTCAAGCTGTCTTTTACATTCAAAGGCAAATCCTATTCCTTTGCAAGCTTTCCTGAAGGAGAGGATGTCCTGCTGGGCCTAGGCATAATATCCAGGGATGCCCCCAGTCCAGTTCTCCCCAGGCATCCCCGGGGGGATCCTCCAGGCCACTATCGCCCCTGTGGTCGCAGTCTTCCAAGAGAGGTTCTTCCAAGACACATGCCCCGCCATGAACTGTGGACCGTCTACGTTCCTGATTTGGTTCCTGTTTCCAGCGAATACCCTGATCTGGAATTAGTCCGCTTGCCTGGCGGACGGTTTCACTCCTCATATTGCTAGCCTGATGGTTCCAGCCTCTGTTTGTTTGAGTTTCAGTGCTGGACCTGGACCTTGCTTCTGGAGGAGTGGATCATTGCTCTCAAGTGTCGTGGTGGTCTTCTGTTGCAGACCCCTGCTGAGAGCTCTTGCCTTTTGCCTCATACTCATGGCCCTTGATAGTTTCTATGAGGTTTTGTCTATGCTCATGTTTATGTTTTTTCTTTTTTATTTTTCCTCCTTCCTCCTTCGGTCGCTCTGATTTTTTGCGGTCAGCTGGGGGAGGAAGGCCGTTCAGAGACCCTCTGGCCGGGCGCTTGACCTGGCTCGGGTCCTGTGGGGGTGGTTACATGTTGCTCCTGACATCATTCTTGTCACAAAGTTTTTCTTTTCTCTTTTCGCCTGAATTGAAGCCTTTTGGGTTGTTCCCGCATGCCACTTTACGCGACCTTGCTCACGTCTACGGACGATGGGCAACCTTGCGCTATCCTACGGGGTGCTGGACCCCACAACCAGCCCAAACTATGCATTGCATGTATACTAGGAGCGTATTCCCTGCCCCCCCCCCCCCCTCTCCCCTTGTGGGTGCTGGGGGGGGGGGGGGCCGGCAATCTCTTCTTTTTTGTTGTTTTTTCTTTTTTTTTGTTTTCTAATCTTTTTCTTCTCTTCCCTCTCCTACCAGCAGTGTGTTGGCGTCCGGGTCCCATCCTCACCCTCCTTGGGAGTCATGAGCCCCAGGAACTGGGAAAGCAGGGGATATCGATTCTTCTGAGATACAGTGGAGTACAACCTACCGGACCACGATGACACATCCCACCACGAGTAATTTTAAAATCCTTACACACAATGTACAGGGCCTTAACGCCCCAGTTAAACGAGCGAAAGCCTTTCAATTCTATCACAAACAGGGTATAGATATCCTCCTCTTACAGGAAACTCATTTTTCCCGCACGTCCGCACCTAAAAGCCTCAGCGCCAAATATCCCACTTGCTATATGTCCAATAGCATCGACAAGAAAAAGGGGGTAGCGATTTGCATAGCCAAGAAGGTCTCTTTTACGCCTCTGGGAGTGATTAGGGATAAAGAGGGGCGCTACGTTATGGTGCACGGTAAAATACATGAACACGAATTTACTTTTGTCTCCTACTATGCCCCCAATGTGGGCCAGCTGCCCTTTCTCCAAGACATGCTGAATGTGATCATGCCGCACGCTACGGGCCATGTTGTGTTCGGGGGTGACAGCAATGTCCCCTTGGACCAGGTCATGGATAAGTCTGACTCCTTATGCGCATCTCTGAAACATGCTCCACGACAGGGCGTTCGATTGGCTCGTTTACTGCACTCCGCCGGCCTGGTGGATGTGTGGAGGACGACCATCCCACAATGCGAGACTTCACACATTACTCCCATGCTCACAAAACACATGCCCGCATAGACCATCTTTTCGCTTTGTCGGCCCTCCTCCCCTTTGTGCTGAAAGCTCAGATCCGTGGTCTGACCACTCTCCAGTGATGATGACCGTCTCCGACTTCTGGACCAAACCTAAACTGTCCTCCTGGAGGCTTAATGCTTCCCTACTCAATGACCCCTTAATTTTCAAGGAAGTGTCGGATTGTATACGACATTATTTTACTGATAACCCTGCCACGGACACTTCCCCGACGATTGTATGGGCGGCGCATAAAGCGACGATCAGGGGCAAACTTATCCAAATAGCTTCTCGGAAAAAGAGGGAACAGGACGGGGAGATATTGCGACAGGAGGCGGAATTGCGCGATCTTTTGCGGACACAAAAGAGGGCTCCGGAGGTAGACATTCGGCACAAGATTGATGCCGCGCGAGTGGCCCTCAACTTTAGCTTGACTACTAGAGCGGAGAAGTCCCTTCGCTGGTCGAAAAATCGCTATTATACCTTGGGAGATAAACCACACACACTTCTGGCCCGTAGGCTGACCCCTCAACCCTATTTTTCAGCGCTCCCGAAATTGAGACTCCGGGTGGGTCTTCGGACGCAAAACCCCCAATTGGTAGTCAATGAATTTTACAATTTTTACTCCAAATTCTACTCTGAGCCGCAACCGCTTCGCCAGTCCCTATTCGATGACTTTTTTCAGGATATCCCTTTACCTCGGCTATCCTCCCCCCCATGTGGATATTATGGAAAGGGAGTTCTCGGACTCTGAGGTATTGGCTGCTATTAAAACCATTAACCCTACTAAGGCGCCCGGTCCCGACGGGTTTTCTGGACACTTCTGTAAAAAGTTTAGTGAGTTCCTCGCCCACCATCTCTGTGCTTATTTCAACTCCATTTGGAAAGGGGTATCGATCCCTAAATATGAAAATAACGCATATATCCATGTTATCCCCAAACCGGGCAAAGACCACGGAGATTGTCTTAATTATAGGCCAATCTCGCTTATCAATGTAGATCTCAAAATTATGACGAAAGTGCTGGCGACTAGATTAAATTCCTTCTTGGCAGATTATATACACCCTGACCAAACTGGTCTTGTCCCTGGTAGGCAAGCGCCAGACCAAACTAGACGTGCAATCAATGTTATTTCAGCCCTTAACTCTAACTGGGATGGCATGGGACGTAGGAAAGGCATGTTGTTGTCCTTGGACTTACACAAGGCGTTTGACTCCCTGTCCTGGGATTACCTTTTGCAGACTTTGGAGCATTTTGGCTTCGGACGCAACTTCCTCACCCTTGTTCAAATGTTGTATGACGACCCTATAGCAAGGTTGTCTATAAAGGGCTAGGGATCTGACTTCCTGTCGATTCGCAGGGGCACGCGCCAGGGGTGCCCCTTGTCACCTCTCCTCTTCATTTTGGCCATAGAGCCGCTGGCCATCAAGATTCGTCTTAATCCAAATATCCGGGGCATACCGTGTGGAGGCATGGAGCACAAGTGTGCCCTTTTTGCAGACGACATCTTGATGTATATTTCGTCCCCGTTGATAACTATCCCTAACCTGCTTAGAGATTTGGAGGCGTTCGCATCTATCTCTGGTCTTAAGGTTAACCCCTCTAAGTCCCAGGCTTTAAACTTGACACTGGATGAAGCCATACGCTTAGCTCTCAAGGCTAACTTTCACTTCACCTGGCAGGAACGGTCGCTACCATATCTTGGGATTCACCTCACAACATCCATTGCTACACTCTACACACACAACTATCCACCTTTATACAAAAAACTGCGGGAGGACTTTGCTCGTTGAAATGGCTAATCCCCCGTCGTGGTTCGGTAGGTTGAATTCGGTCAAAATGAATGTATTGCCTAGACTGTTATATTTGTTTCGCACTTTACCTATAATGGTCAACATGTCGGATCTTAGGGATTTTCAGGGGGCGATTGTCCGCTTTGTGTGGGGGGACAAGAGGCCCAGGGTTAACAGACGCACCCTTTTTACCCCGAAGCTCAGAGGGGGCCTGGGGGTCCCGGATATGGGTAAATATTATTATGCAGCACAACTCGCCCACCTAGTCCGTTTTCACTCCCGAGATCATCCCCCCATTTGGATGCGATTGGAATCGGCCCATTTGCAGGCCCCGATACATCACGTGATGTGGCTACGGGCCAAGGACAGGCCGGGTATACTTTGTCCTACATTGTCCCTTTCCTTAGGTATATGGGATAGGCTTTCTAGACGCCACAATTTAAATCCCCCCACGCGCCATTGGCGCCCCTGCTGGGCAACCCATTGTTTCCCCCGGGCCTCTGTCCCTCTGCATTTGAATGGAGGACGAATAAGGGTTCTTCTCCGGCTGGCCGATTTGTGCGACCACCGTGGGTTGCTTACCAGACCCCAGCTGCAGGAGAAGTATTCCCTCCCCGACCGGGAGTATTACCGCTAGACCCAGATTTCTCATTTTGTAACCTCCCTCAAGCGCACGAGCGACATCACTACCTCCACAGAAATGGAGTTCCTCTGTGGTACGGTGGATAAGCAAAAGAGTTATATATCCACGATTTATAACGTACTGCATAGCGAAGATACTAAACTTCCATATATGCTCCGCTGGGAGGAGGACCTAAATGAGAACGCACTGAATGGAATTCCTTAGCACAATACAACTCTAAGTCTATACTCAATACCTCCCTGATAGAAGCTAACTACAAGGTGTTCCTCCGATGGTACATGGTCCCGGTCAGGTTGGCGGCGGCGGTTCCTACAGCGTCCCCCAGTTGTTTCAGGGGGTGCGGACAGGCGGGCACTGTAATCCACACCTGGTGGACCTGCCCAAAAGTAAGGCGTTTTTGGATTTGCACCTATAATTTTATATACTTCTTGACGCAGGTTAACTTGGTGAAATCTCCCCAACAAGCTTTTTTGGGAGGACAGATAGAGGGGGAGTCTAAACACACTAAACGCCTTATAGCTTTTATATTCACTGCCGCGAAAATTGCAATCGCTCGCTCCAGGCGCACTCCTGTCATACCACTTGAGCTGTTCAAAGCTAAACTGACCTGGATCATGCTAAATGAACGGATGGTGGCGCTGCTTAATGATAAGATGCGTATGTTTGATAAGACCTGGGACCCTTGGCTCCGATATCTGGCCGGCTCTCCACGACGGAGGAATGCCGCTGCCCATGTCGGGCGAAGGGGGTTGCTGGTGCCCCTGATGGGGGGAGGGGGGGACGGGCCTGGATGCTGACCCCTTTATATACGCCGCTACTGCTCTTTTTCCTTTTTCCTCTTTCCCTTTTTTCCTTCTTTTCCTTTTCCTTTCTTTTTATTTTATTTTTTCCTTTTTCTTCCCTTGTTCTTCCTTCAAAATTTCTACTACTCTTGACCGATGGCAAATGCCTCCCCCGGTTCAGTATGCGATGGTGGGATTGGGGGGTGGGGGCCGCCTCCTTCCCTGGGCGCAGTGTGTTCCTGTGAGGGGCGCTGGGGAGGGGGGGCGGGGCCCGGGCCCGCTGCCCACCGGTGTGGCGGATTGGAGGCAGTGTACCTATTCTGACTTGAGTTACCGTTCTATGGATTACTTTGGTTAATTGATATTTTTTATACTTTGCACTATACATATTTGTATTTCTCTAATCCATGTCCTGCAATTGCCAAGCTGTTTTCGCTATGTTTGCCCTGTGGGCACACTTTGCACTGTTGTAAATTTTGTTTACTTTCTCATGAAACCTTAATAAAAATTATTGGAAATTAAAAATGTTTTTTTTTTTTCCACATGCTGTTACCAGTTAGTGTGCTTGATCACCACCACACCAGTCATGACGCTGTACTGGACTGTAACGGTACATAAAAAAAAGAAAATTGTGAAAAAATGATTTATTTAATTTCTTAATTTTCCAAAAAATTGTGACAAAAAATCCCATTTTCTCTTTCGTTCATTAACGGACACAGCTTATGGTATTCTTAACCATTGGGACGTCCCAAGACCGTGTTAAACATTAGGGTTGGGAAACAGCAAAACATTCCCAAGGCTAAACATTAGCCAACCAGGCAACAGGGGCTCAACCAAACAACTGAAGCCCACCTGAAAAACACAATACATCCTCGGAGAGGATCAGGTCCTCTTAAACAGCAGCCTGCAAAATCTTGCGGCAAAGAGAAGCATCCGCAGATGCCAACACATCCACTTTAAAAAACTTTGTAAAAATGTTCACCGACGACCAGGTAGCCGCCTTGCAAACTGTCCTCACTGATGCCTGATGACAGAAGGCCCAGGAGGCACTAAGAGCCCTAGTAGAGTGTTCTTGGACAGGGAAATGGAATAGGCCTGAACCACTGTCTCTCTAAGCCTTTTTAAAATGGTTGCAGAGGAAGCGGATAACCCTTTACGAGGCTATCTGTGAGCACAAATAGAGAGTCTGACTTCCTGAAAGACTTTGTAGCTGCCAGGTACACCCTAATTGCCTGGACCACATCCAAGGCATGCAAGGCAATTTCCTTTCAATGTTTTGGTTTAGGACACAGGAAGGCAACACAATGTCTATATTCAAATTAAAATCAGAGACCACCTTAGGAAGGAATGACAGACAGGAACAAAGCCCTACCTTATCCCTGTGAATCACCAGAAAAGGTGAACGACAGGATAACGCTACCAGGTCCAACACCTTGCGTGCAAAGGTGAAAGCCACCAAAAAGGCCAATGTCTGGGACAGCGTAAGCAGAGAAAACTCCCGAAGATTCTCAAGGAGATTTCTGGAGAACCGAAAGTACTAAATTGAGGTCCCAAGGTGACAAAGAAGACCACACTGGAGGGACCAAGTGCCGAACACTTTGAAGAGAGGTACGCACCAGAGATATTGCCAAGGGTCGTTAGAAGAAAAAATGCCAAGGTCGACATCTGGCCCTTGATAGTACTCAAGGGCAACTTCTGTTCAACCCCCATTGAAGGAAGGTCAAGATCCGAGCCACCGCAAAGAAAGCTGGGAGGAACCCCAAGGCAATCACACCACGCAACATCTTCCACTTATGATGGTAAATCTTTCAAGAAGTAGATTTCCAGGCTTTTAACAGCGTAGGAATCACTGATTCAGACAATCCCCTATTTTTCAGCACCTGGCTTTTAACAGTCAAGCCATCAAAGCCAGTGACTGTAAAGCAGGCTGGAAGATTGGTCCTTTGGACAGCAGATCCTCCCTGAGAGGAAGCCTCCAGGGAAACATCGGCAACCAGCCGCACCAGATCAGCGTACCAGGCCCGGCGGGGCCAGTCCGGGACCACTAAAATTACTGAAATCCCTTCTGCCTCGAGCCTGTGGTCTTAGCAGAAGCTTGAGAAGAGTGAATATCAGATGATACTGACCCCACGGGGCCACCCGAGCATCTGTGGTGTCCGCCAGAGGATCCCGTGACCGAGCCACGAACCTGTTAACCTTACTGTTGAGCTGAGACGCCAACAGATCCACCTCGGGGATGCCACACCAGAGACACAACTGAGGAAACACTTCCGGATGAGGAGACCATTCCCTCTAGTATAAAGCCTGCAAACTGAGGTAATCCTCCTGCAAATGTTCCACTCCAGGACAGTGAATGGCAGGGAGTGTTGGAACAAAACGTTCTGCTCACATGAGAATGCCAGCTACCTTCAGAGCTGCCAGGACACTTCTTGTGCCCCCTTGGAGATTGACATAAGCCATGCCCGTGGCATTGTCTGATTGAATGCGCACTGCACAGCATTGTAGACGATCCATCCAATGTTCCCGGCACAGCCTGATTGCACAATTCTTCCAGGGTCCAGACCCCCTGAGCAGAACTTCTGCCCAGGATGCCTCCTCACTCGGACAGGCTGGCATTCATGCTGACCACTGTCCAATACAAGGGTAGAAAGGATTTTACGCTGCTGAAGCGCCAGGAAATGAAGCCACCAATCAGGTACTCTCTCTCGTTCCCCGGCTTAGCTGGATTTGGTTGTTCAGAGACTGCAGATTCTCGACCCATATGATGAAAATTTCCCATTGCAGGGACCCCGCATGGAATTGGGCAAACCGGACCGCCAGTAACAATGCCAGTACCAGGGCCAACACTGTAGTGAAGACCCGGGGAGTGAAGGTGAGACCAAATGGTAACGCCCCAAACTGATAATGTTCCTCTCCCACTGGAAAGCGGGGGAAGCGTTGGTGACTGACACATATTGGAATGTGAAGGTAGACATCTTTGATGTCTATAGAACAGTGGTTCTTAACCTGGGTTCGATCGAACCCCAGGGGTTCGGTGAGTCAGTCTCGTGGGTTCGGCGGAGGACTCATATGATTCGTGATGACACGCACACCCTCCGCTAGTACCACTTCACTGTCAGGTACTATTTCTCCAATTTCGGGCGTGTCCTTCCGCTCCCGCTCCTCGCCGTCGTCATGGAAACACACAACATCCCCACAGTACAGAGCCCGGACCTGGCGGAGTGATTCACATGTCATGTGACACTGACACACTGTGAGTCAGTGCACTGACGGCGAGGACAAGGACAGACTGAGCGGAGTGAGAGCAGGGACTAGGAGACTAGAGGGGAGAGAGGTCCAACTCCTAGGCCTAGGAGGAGGCTTAGTGAGTGGTGGCTCACTCAAGTGACTCACTGAGTGAGTCTGACACCAGTCTGGCACCAGACCCAGGCCAGAGCAGGCCGCCCACAGGCTATGCACTACTAGGCCAGCGCAGCAGCCAGCCCAGAATCAGGAGGACTAAGGTAGGTAGATGTGGTGGTGTGGTGTTCTCTGCAGAGAAGTTTTTTACTAAAAAGGCGCCCACCCACTGTGTATAACAGTTATAAACAGTGAGTGAGTATGCAGTATTGGTATGGCATTTTTTTTTTTTTTTAGGTTAGGAGAGCCTTTTTTTTTTTGGTTAGTTGGTTGGTAATGCAAATGGTCAGTGCTCAGTATTAAAGGAAATGGTCAGTGCTCAGTATTAATGTAAATGGTCAGTGCTCAGTATTAAAGGAAATGGTCAGTGCTCAGTATTAAAGGAAATGGTCAGTGCTCAGTATTAAAGCAAATGGTCAGTGCTCAGTATTAAAGCAAATGGTCAGTGCTCAGTATTAATGCAAATGGTCAGCGGCCAATGTTAATGCAAATGGTCAGTGCTCAGTATTAATGTAAATTGTCAGCGGTCAGTGTTAATGCAAATGGTCAGCGGTCAGTGTTAATGCAAATGGTCAGCGGTCAGTATTAATGAAAATGGTCAGCGGTCAGTATTAATGCAATGGTTTTGTTCTTTAATGGTTTTGTTCATTTTGTGCACCTATGTATAAATATATACCGTCCTAAATATATACCTATGTTTTGAATTTGACAAAAATCATATTTTATTTTTCCAAATAAGAAGGGTTCGGTGAATGCGCATATGAAACTGGTGGGGTTCAGTACCTCCAACAAGGTTAAGAACCACTGCTATAGAAGCAAGAAAATCCAACTGATGTAGGGAAGCCACCACTGTGCAAATGACTCCATTCTGAACTGGTGAATGGTTAGCAGTAATTCACAGGACTTGCCGCTATGGCTAACAGAGGGTGAAATCAGGGAAAGGCTGGATAAAATTAACACAAATAAATCACCAGGCCCGGATGGCATACATCCGAGATTACTCAAAGAACTTAGTAAAACTATATCTAGACCACTGTTCCTGATCTTTGCTGACAGTATTATGACAGGAAATGTACCAGGGGATTGGAGGAAAGCCAACGTGATACCGATATTCAAAAAAGGGCAGAGGCATGTCCCGGGAAATTTTAGGCCAGTCAGCCTGACATTGATAGTATGTAAGCTTCTGGAGGGGATGATAAGGGACTATATCGTAGAGTTTGCTAAAGACAACAACATCATCAGCAGTAATCAGCACAGGTTTACAAATGGGCGTTCTTGTCAAACCAATCTGGTAACATTCTACGAGGAGGTGAGCTGTGAGCTAGATAGGGGGAGACCAGTCTATGTGGTGTCCCTGGATTTCGCTAAGGCGTTTGATACAGTTCCCCACAAGCGCTTAATTTATAAAATAAGGTCTGCAGGCATCGACCACAAGGTTTGCTCTTGGATACGGAACTGGCTAAAAGGGCGTGTCCAAAGGGTGGTAATAAATAGCGTATACTCAGACTTGTCTGGGGTGGTAAGTGGGGTCCCCCAAGGCTCAGTCCTGGGACCAACCTTGTTCAATTTATTCATAAACAGCATTGAGGACGGGATCATTAGTTCTATATCAGTTTTTGCAGAGGACACAAAATTGAGCAGGGCAATAACTGCACAGCATGAGGCAGATATCTTACAGAATGACCTGAACAAAATAACAGAGTGGGCAACGACATGGCAAATGAGGTTTAATGAGGAAAAGGGTAAGGTTTTGCACATGGGGACTAAAAATTTAAAAGCACAATACACTTTAGGGGGGGAACCTTTGGGGGAATCAAAAATGGAGAAAGATCTGGGAGTCTTGGTAGAAGATAGACTAGGCAATAGCATGCAATGTCAAGCAGCAGCTGCCAAAGCCAGCAGAATATTAGCATGCATAAAGAAAGGGATGTATTCCAGAGATAAAACTATAATCCTACCACTTTATAAAACTCTGGTCCGACCGCATCTGGAGTATTCTGTCCAGTTCTGGTCGCCAGTCCTCAGGAGGGATGTGTTGGAGCTGGAGAGAGTCCAGAGAAGGGCAACTAAACTTATTAGGGGATTGGAGGACGTCTACAATCGCTTAATTTATTCTCCCTGGAGAAGAGACACCTGAGAGGGGACATGATAGCAATTTACAAATACCTCAATGGTTATCTCAGCATAGAAAAAAAGCTATTCAGTCGCAAGTATTGCATGAGGACTCGAGGACATACAATGCGATTAGAGGAGAAGCGTTTTAACCTCAGGCAAAACAGGGGGTTCTTTACTGTTAGGGCTACAAGATTGTGGAATTCTCTACCACAAGAGGTAGTTTCTGCGGGAAGTATGGCTACTTTCAAAAGACTCTTACATCTCAAGGATTGGGACATTAAGGGGTATGAGAGATGATTACAGCCACACACACCTACACAGGTTGAACTGGGTGGACTATTGTCTTTATTCAACCTCAACTACTATGTAACTATGAACTTCTGCACCTGCTCAAAGCAGTTCAGTGCCTTGAGGTCCAGGATTGGACGCACCTTGCTCTCCTTCCTGGGAACTGTAAACAGGTTTAGTAAAAACCCCTGAAAAACGTTCCGCAATCGGAACCAGGACAATCATCCCTTTAAGCAAAGATCTTGCACCACCCCAAAGAGGGCCTGTAAGCGGACTTGGGACAGTGGCATGTTGGAAGGAAAGAACCTTTCTGGAGGGGGAGCATGAAACTCGATCTTGTATCCAGATCGTATGACTTGTCATGTACCTGGGAAGTCCACAAGTCCGGGAACCAACAAAGAAGTCCCCCCATCCTAGATACGGGTGAGGGTGCACCTTCATGCTGAAGGAGCCTTGTCTTCAGGTCTGGAGAAGTCCGCTCTGGACTTGCCAGACCAAGTTCACTTGGATCCATCAGAAAAAGGAGGGCCCACGTTTTAGACGAGGTTCCTTGCCCTTAGAAGCCTGTGGAAGAAAGGTACTCTTCCCCCCTGTGAGACCCTTAATGATGTCATCCAGGGTAGCTCCAAACAGGCAATCTCCTTGAATAGGAAGAACAGCCAGGGCTTTTTTTTTTTTTTTCTAGATGTCTGATCCACAGACCAGCATTTTAGCCAAGGATCACTGCCGAAACAGAGAGCCGAGCCACTAGGGGAGCCGCCTCCAAAAGATGCAGCACAGATAAACTGCAGATCCCGGACCAGCTGAGCAAAGGTAGGTGGCAGGTGTTCTCCCTCCAGGTCACGGTGCAAAAAGCTTAGCCCACTCAGTGAGAGTTTGCAACACCAGGGCAATGGTGAACACCAGCCTCAATGCCGGGCCAGCCAGAGTGAACATATTGTGGGCAACAGCCTCCGCCTTTTTAGTCAGGCAGGTCCTTAAAGGCCGGAGACTATTCAACCGGAATAATGATTGCTTTATTTAACCTGGAAACAGACCACTTTTTGAAAAGGGACTCTTCATAGGAGTATTGCCTAGCAAACCGCTTAGGGACCCCAAGGGGACGCTTCGGTCGTCCTCATTCTTTTGCGACAATTCTGTCAAAATAGGCAGGGAAAGGGAAATACCGTTTGCAGCTCTGCGTAGTCTGTGAGTGCCAAGGGAACCTGCACCCCTGTCGCAGTCACAGCTGCGTCCCTCATTTTTAGAGGCTCATGCACAAATGCAATCAGTGTGTCCACCAGCGCCTCTTTGTGTGTGGTTGCAGATGTGGGGGAATCATCCTCACAATCTGAGTATTCAGGGCACATGGTTGCAGACCCATCAGGGTGACCCAAATCAGCAACAGGCCGAATCAAATTCAGGATCTAATGAGACAGACAAGACAGGGGAAGGCGGAGGGGGGCTTTTTGTTAGTCCGTCGCCCGAAAGCCACCTCCACCCGGGATACAAGGGACTCCAGGACCGCCGTCGGTGCATGGATTGATGGTTGGGATCCAGAGGGCTCCGCAGCCTCAGAGAGGGGATCAGATGGGGAGATGTGCTACAAAGACTCCATTAGCCACCAGGGGGACCCACAGAATAAGTGTAAACACACTACTAAGGGACACCCACACCGTGCTGGTAGCACTACCCAGTCACCAGCTACAAGCACCAATCGACCCTCAGCAGAGAGGGAGAGGACCCCACCAGACTCACCGGCCACAGAACCAGACACCTCTAGTCACCAGGAAAATGTGCACTGCACTTATGCAATCAGGAAGTGAAAAATATCCAGCAGTCAGCACTAGGGGATGAGGAGGGGCTCCCACTGCCCATCGCTAGCATGGTGCCTGTCCCCACCCCAGGGGGTGTTCAAACCACCCATACAGACCCTGCAATAGTGGAGGGGGTGGGGGGTACAGGTAAGGGGGGGGGTGCCAGGAAGAAGGAGAACCATCTAAAACAATTTTGAGTGGCTATAGCAGAGAGAGGGAGAATACCCCCTGGGACTGCCCATGGGTGTAGCTAGAATTATTTTCTGTATAGTGTCCTACTCCTGTAGGGGCAATATAACCCATTGGTTAAAAATACCAGAAGCTGTGACCGTCAATGAACGAAAGAGAAATTACAATTTTAAAAATCTTGCCATGTCTCTTACTAAATGCCTCAGAATGTCTACTTTCCTAAAAGGGGTAATTTGGGGGGCATTTGTACTGTCCTGACATTTTAAGGGCTTCAAGGAATGATTGATCAATTTTCAAATATATATATATACCATAGTTTGTGGACACTATATCTTTCCTACAGACTAAATAATATACACTTATTGTGATTTTTTTTTTTACCACCAAAGACATGTAGCATAAATCATTCCGGTGTTCTATCAGAAAACCCTACCCCATCAGATTTCCCTACCTACGTCATTTCCGGTGCAGGTTCGTCATGCACCAGCTGTAGCCGCGTCACACGTCCTACTGCGCATGCGCTGAATAGGTAGGGAATTTTGAAACAACGTAAGGGGGTGAGGCAAAAGTCCTACTGCGCATGCGCACCAATGGATCGGGTAGCGGCATCTCTTATAACAAACATCCATCCGATCTCCATGGCATACACTGCGCCAAGCCGACAATGGGACAATCCTATTCCCAACCCACACGTGCAAGCCCACTGTCTCATTGTCGGGTCGGCGCAGTGTGGGGAATGGAGATCGGATTGTCGGGTCGCTGCAGTGTTGGCTCTGCGCAGTGTCGGGTGAGCGCAGTGTGGGCCATGGAGATCGGATGGATGTTTGTTATCAGAGATCCCGCTGCCCGACCCGTTGGTGCGCATGCGCTGGCGCATGCACACTAGGACTTTTGCCTGACCCCTTACGATGTTATCAAAATGCCCTACCTATTCTGCGCATGCGCAGTAGGACTTGTGACGCGGCTACAGCTGATTCAAGACGAAGCCACAGCTGATCCACACCTGGAAATGATGGAGGTATGGATTTCTGATAGGGTATGGTATTCTGACAGAACACCGGCTAAAATGTATTTTTCAGTTTGGATTTTATTGCCAAATATTTTTGATTTTTTTTTTTTTTTTACCAAAGACATGTAGCAGAAATCATTCTTACCTTAATTTATGACAAATTTAGATTTTATTGGATATGTTCTATGACAGAAAGCAGCAAATTTTTTTAGTCTTTTTTCACTTATATATCGTAAAAAATAAAAAATCCAGTGGTGATCAAATACCACCAAAAGAAAGCTCTATTTGTGTGACAAAGTGATAAAAATGTAATTTGCGTTCAGGGTTGCATACTCGAGCAATTGCCAATTAAATTAGCACAGTGCTGAATAGCAAAAAATGCCCTGGTCATGAAGGGGGTAAAACCTACCGGAGCTTATGTGGTTATGTTAACCACTTTCTGACCGTGCTATAGCTGAATGACACCTACAGCATGGTCGTTTAGTTCTAGGAGGTCATTATATGATAGCCTCCCATGATCAGGCCCGCTGCTGGGCTCTATGTTTGCAGTGTCCTCCAGACACTACCGAATACAGATTGAAGTAAAGAGCCAATCAGCAGCTCTTTACCACGTGATCAGCTGTGTCCAATCACAGCTAATCACAATGTCAACAGAAGTCGGTTACCGGCTCTCTTCATCGCTCCTTCTCACGCTGTTAGCGTGTGGAGAAGAGATAAAAGAGCTGATAATTGGCTTCTGCAAAAGTGCTGCTAAACTGTGTCCACCAGTGCTGCCAATCAGTGCCCACCATTGCTGCTAATTAGTGTCCACTACTGCTGCCAATTAGTGCCCACCACTGCTGCCAATAAGGGCCACCACTGCTGTCAATCAATGCCCACCAGTGCCACATATCAGTGCCCATCAGTAATGCCCCATCAGTGCCTCTTCCTCACTGCCACCTCATCAGTGCCCATCAGTGCAGCCTATTAGTGAACATCAATGTCACCTCATCAGGATAACCCTTTACGAGGCCATCCGTGAGCACAAATAAGAGAGTCTGACTTCCTTAAAGTCTTCGTAGCTGCCAGGTACACCCTATATGCCTGGACCACATCCATGGCATGCAAGGCAATTTCCTTTCAATGTTTTGGTCTAGGACACAGGGAAGGCAACACAATGTCTATATTCAAATTAAAATCAGAGACCACCTTAGGAAGAAATGACGGACAGGAGCAAGCCCCATCTTATCCCTGTGAATCACAGGTAAATGACAGGTTTACGCCGCCAGGTCCGACACCCTGCGCAGAGGTGACAGCCACCAAAAAGGCCACCCACTGAGACAGTGTAAGCAGGGAAAATTCGCAAAGATTCTAAAGGAGACTTTTGGAGAGCCGAAAGTACCAACCGAGATCGAAAGGCGGCAAAGGAGACACACCAGAGGGACCAAGTGCCGAATACCCTGAAGAGAGGTACGCACCAGAGATGTAGCCAAGGGTTGTTAGAAGAAAAAATGCCAAGGCCGAAACCTGGCCCTTGATAGTACTCAAGGGCAACTTCTGTTCAACCCACCGTTGAAGGAAGGTCAAGATCCGAGCCAATGAAAAAAAGGGAGGAAGAAGCTCAAAGGATTCACATCACGCAATGAACCTCTTCCATGTACGATGGTAGATCTTCCAAGAAGTAGATTTCCTGGCTTTTAACAGAGTAGAATGCGCCTTAACAGGGAAAGGAGGAACCTGACTGGATGGAATAGACCTGAACTAGTCTGTCTGTTCCATCTGGAAATGGTCGCAGAGGAAACAGACAACCCTTTCCGAGGCCCATCAGTGAGCACAAATAGTGAGTCTGGCTTCCTAAAAGACTCCGAAGCTGGCAAGTACACCCTTATAGCCTGGTTCACATCCAAGGCATGCAAAGCAATTTCCTTTGGATGTGTTGGCCTGGGACACCGGAAAGGCAATACAATGGCTTCATTTAAATGAAAATCAGAGACAACCTGAGGAAGGAACGACGGACAGGGAGGAAGAACCACCAGTAAAGTGAACGACAGGATATCGCCGCCAATTCAGACACCCTGCACGCAGAGGTGAACGCCACCAAGAAGGCCACCTTCTGGGACAGCGTAAGCAGGGGAATCTCTTGAAGATTCTCAAAAAGAGGCTTCCGGAGGACTGAGAGCACCAAATCGAGATCCTAAGGCGGCAACAGAGACCGCACTGGAGGTGTCAAGTGCCTAACTCCCTAAAGAAAAGTACGCACCAGGGAGTATGTGGCCGTTACCCTTGTTAGTACTCAAGTCCAGTTTCTGCTCAACCCCCTGTTGAAGGAAGGTCAAGATCCGAGCCACCGAACAGGAGCTTTCTACCCTGGGAATGTGTACGGCAGACTGTTGACTGACATAAGCCACGACCGTGACATTGTCCGATTGACTACGCACTGGACAACCCTATAGATGATCTGTCCAATGTTCCAGGCACAGTCTGATCACTCGCAGTTCCAAGACAATGATCAGTAGTCTGGCCTCTTCTTGTGTCCAGATCCCCTGAGCAGAATATTTCCATAGTGACCACTGTCCAATTCAAGGGGAGGAAGCAGAGACTGCAGATTTTTGTCCTATTAGGCCAGAATCTCCCTTGCAGGGATCTCGTATGGAACTGTGCAAATGGAACCGCCTCGAAGGTAGACACCCATCAGGCACAACACCCTGACAGCAGCCTGCAATTTCTGGAGTTTGTCCAGATGAAGGAGCACTCTGGCTAAGGCAGAGTCCAGACTCAGACCCAGATAGTCCAGTTTGTGGACGAAACCAGAGCAGACTTCTGAAAATTCAGAATTCAGCCAAATTCCGTCAAGCTCGTATGGTGATTTCAAGGCTTTCCACCAATGCAGTGGGAGGCTCTACTCGCAGAAGGAGGATGTCCAAGTAGCCCAGTACAGCTATCCCCCATTGGCACAAAAATGCTGGCACCGGGGCCAACACTTTCGTGAAGACCCGAGGAGCAGAGACGACACCAAAATGTAACGCCACAAACTGATAATCCTCCTCTTCCACAGCAAAGCGGAGGAAGCGCTGGAGACCTACAAATATTGGACTGTGAAGGTAAGCGTCCTTGATGTCGATGGAGGCAAGAAAATCCCTCTGATGCAGGGAAGCCATCACCATGTGAATGGACTCCATTTTGAACTTCTTCACCAGCACAAAGCAGTTCAGAGCCTTGAGGTCCAGAATTGGACGCACCTTGCCTTCCTTCCTGGGGACTATACACAGGTTTGAGTAAAACCCCTGTAAACATTCCTAAGTTACAACTGGCACCATCACCCATGAAGTAAAAGGTCTAGCACCACCCCAAAAAGAGCCTGTAAATGGACCAGGGACAATAGCACATCGGAAGGAAGAACCATACTGGAGAGTAAAAATCTTCTAGCTGGACCAAATTACCTCATGGACCCACTTGTTCTTGTACCAGGGGAGTCCACGGGTCTGGGAACCAGCAAAGACGTCCCTCCACCCCAGATATGGGTGAGGGCGCACCTTCCTGCTGAAGGAGCCTTGTCTGCGGGTCTGGAGAAGCCTGCACTTGACTTGCCAGACCAAGTTCGCTTGAATCCTCCAGAGGAGGCCCCGAAGGGCTTCGATCCCCTGTCAGTCAACCCTGAGGGACGAAACAACTTCTCATGAGCCAAGAAGGAGGGCCCACATCTATGAGGGCCCTCGTCCTTAGTAGCCTGCGGAAGAAAGGTACTCTTCCCCAATGTGAGACCTTTAATGATGTCATCCAGGGTAGCTCCAAACAGGCAATCTCCTTAAAAGGGGAAATCAGTCAAGCCTTTTTCGAAGTCTGGTCCGCAGATCAGCGTTTGGGCTAAAAGGACCACTGCCGAAACAGATATCCGAGCCACTAGGGGAGCCTCATCCAAAGAGGAATCACAGATAAACAACAGCCCCTGGACCAGCTGGTCAACTAGCTTAGCAAAGGCAGGGGGGAACTGTTCTCCTTCCAGGTCACGGCATTAAAGCTTAGCCCACTCAGTCAGAGTTTGCGTAACCAGGGCAATGGTGAATACTGGCCTCAGTGCCGAACCACCTAGAGCATATATATTGCTGGCCACAGTCTTCGCCTTCCTGTCAGCTGGATCCTTAAAGGTCTGTGATTCTTCAACCGGAATCATGGTTGCCTTGTTCAATCCGGAAACCGTAGGGTCCCCCAACGGTGGAACAGTCCGCTTTTTTAGAAGGGGCTCCTCATAGGGATTTCGCCTATATAATCGCTTAGGAAACCCAAGGGGACGCTTTGGTTGTTCCCACTCTTTAGCAACAATTCTGTCAAAATAGACAGGGAAAGGAAACACTTTTGCCGCTCTGGATGGTTTGTGGGTGCCAAAGGGAACCTGCGCCTATGTCGCAGCTGCAGCTGCATCCTCCACCTTTAAGTTCTCACGCACAGATACAATCGGTGCTTCAACAGCGCCTTTTCGTGCGCAGTTGCAGATGTGGAAGAATCATCCTCACTATCTGAGGATGCTGAGCATGTGGTCGCAGACCCAACAGGGTGACCCACGTCCGCGGCGGACACCAGGACCGCTGTTAGTGCATCGATGAATGGTTGGGACCCGGAGGGCCCCGCAGCCTCAGAGAGGGGATCAGGTGGGGAGATCCCATGAGTCATGGGCCATGAGTCACCAGGGGGACCCCACAAAAAGTGCAAAACACTGCAAAGGGACAATCCCCACCGCGCTGGCAGCACCACCCGGTCGCAGGCACAAAGCACCAAGCGATCGTCAGCAGAGAGGGAGAGAACCCCACCAGACTCCCCACCCAGCAGAAACAGGCACCTGCAGCCACCAGGAAAATCTGCACTCCACCCGCGGCGATGAAGAAGTGAAAAGATCCATGAGTCAGCACCAGGGGATAAGGAGGGGCCCCCACTGCCAAAATTACCACTCACCGGGCTCCACTGTCATGGCTGCCGCTTTTTTCAATGGCAAACCACAGCAAAATGGCCCTTGAACTACACAAACATGGCCGCCGTGCATTGAGCACACAGGTTACAAGCAAATGGCGGCCCCAAGCGGCACAACAAGGCTCCCAGGGACCCAGGAATGATCCCTAGGCCTCAAGGACAGGCCCAAGCAGGACGGGGGCCCTGGCAGGAGGCATCAGGTACAACCCCCCCCCCTACACAGCCGATCTTCCAGTCGCCGGTGGCGCACCCCTCCCCCGCTGCATCTCTAGCATAGCGCCCTGTCTCCACCCCAGAAGGTGGACCAGACCACCCACACAGCCCCAGTGGGGGGTAGGATGGGGGGACAGATGAAGGGGGGTGCCTGATGGGAAGGAGGGGAACCCTTGGGTCCAACCATCCCAAGTAGGGGCTTATGTCCACCCCAAAACCCTCCGCGGGGAGGGGAAGGACAGCTACACACCATACCAGGGTGCACCGATCCAGACAGAACCTCCTCTCTATCAAAATGGGGGGCTGTTGGCCAGGAGGAAGGCTGTGACTCGGGCCGAACCCAGTCGTTTGCGACCACGCAAGGCATTTAACTCGCAGGCCAGCCCCTGAGAAAATTGCCAGGATCAGAGATTCCAGCAAGGAATCTGACTAGGCAGAAAAAAAATGAAGTATCTCTAGCAGAGAGAGGGAGTATACCCCCTGGGACAGCCCATAGGCTTAGCCAGACTTTTTTTCTGCCTAGTGTCCTACTCCTGTAGGGGGCAGTATAACCCAATGGTTAAGAAGTTCAGGAGCTGTGTCCGTCAATGAACGAAAGAGAAAACTATTGCTTTCGCATTGTACATTCTCTCTTCTGTCTGAGATGAATTAGGGTTATGGTCCAAGTTATGGCTCATTTGTTCTGAAAAAAAAGTAAAGTTCCTTTTCTGAAACTCAGTTCAAGGGGGATAGGTAGCTGGTGCAGGATCCATTAGATTGTAACCTGTGGTAAGCTGCCTACAGTTATTAAAGTGTAACTGGCTGTCCATGTACAGCCTAGCCGCCAGACAGTCTTTCTACAAACACGCAACGTTGCATCTGGAATTCTTGCATGTTTGTGTCTGTGGAATTCGGTTATCTTGAAGGAAACAATGGCCATCGACCAGGAAAATCTATCCCACACAAGGCTCAGCTGGGAAATAGTGACCAGTATCAGAGAAGCAAACATAAATATGAACGCACCTGATCTGATCATGAAATGGCAGGATAAGGCTAATGTTCTAAATTGTCAGTAGGCTGTTTTATACATCAGAAAACATCCTGTAGTGGTACACTGTTAGAAATACACTGCTCCAAAAAATTCAAAGGAACACTTTAAAAACACATCAGATCTCAATGAGGAAAAATATCATGCTGGATATCTATACTCATATGGACTGGGTAATGTGTTAGGAATGAAAAGATGCCACATCGTTTGATGGAAATTAAAATTATCATCCTACAGAGGGCTAAATTCAAAGACATCCCGAAAAAAGAAAAAATTATGCATCAGGCTAGTCCATTTTACTGAAATTTCATTGAAGCAACTCAAAATAGTACTCATCCCCCCTGCTTGTATGCATGCCTGACAACGTCGGGGCATGCTTCTAATGAGATGATGGATGGTGTCCTGGGGTATTTCCTCCTAAATCTTGACCAAGGCATCACGGAGCTCCTGAACAGACTGAGGTGCACCCTGGAGGCGTTGGATGAACCAAAACACAATGTCCCAGAGGTGTTCTATTGGATTTAGGTCAGGCGAGCATGGGGGCCATTGAGTGGTATCAATTCCTTCATCCTTCAGGAACTGGCTGCATACTCTTGCCACATGAGGCTGGGCATTGTCATGCACCAGGACCCAGGAGGAACCCAGGAACCACTGCACCAGCAAGGTCTGACAATGGGTCTGAGGATTTCATCCCGATTCCTAATGGCAGTCAGGGTGCCATTGTCTAGCCTGAAGAGGTCTCTGCGTTCCTCCATGGATTTGGCTCCCCAGACCATCACTGAACCACCACAAAACCGGTCATGCTGAACAATGTTACAGGCAGCATAATGTTCTCCATGGTTTCTCCCGACCCTTTCACGTATGTCACATGTGCTCAGGGTGAAAAAGCACAGGGCGCCAGTGGCAGACGTGCCAATTCTGGTGTTCAATGGCAAATACCAATCGAGCTCCACGGTGGCGGGCAGTGAGCACAGGGCCCAATAGAGGTTGTCGGGCCCTCAGGCCATCCTCATTAAATTTGTTTCTGATTGTTTGGTCAGAGACATTCAGACCAGTGGCCTGCTGGAGGTAATTTTGTAGTTCTCTGGCAGTGCTCATCCTGCTCCTTCTTGCACAAAGAAGCAAATACCGGTCCTGCTGATGGGTTAAGGACCTTCTATGGCACTGTCCAGATCTCCTAAAGTAACTGCCTGTCTGTCTCTTGGAATCTCCTCCATGCTCTTGATACTGTGCTGGGAGACACAGCAAACCTTCTGGCAATGGAACGTATTGATGTGCCATCCTGGAGGAGTTGGACTGCCTGTGCAACCTCTATAGGGTCCAGGTATCGCCTCATCCTACCAGTAGTGACACTGACCCTAGCCAAATGCAAAACTAGTGAAAAACAGTCAGAATAGATGAGTAGGGGGGAAAAAAGTCAGTGGCCTCCACCTGTAAAACCACTCCTGTTTTGGGGGTCATCTCATTGTTGCCAATCTAGTGCACCTATTGGTAATTTAATTAACACCAATGCAGCTGAAATTGATTAACAACCCCCTCTGCTACTTAACTGACCAGATCAATATACCAGGAGTTTAATTGGCTATACACTGATCAAAAAGTGTCCCTTTAATTTTTTTTGAGCAGTGTATTTTCACACACCGATTTATTTTACCCCAATCCAGCCAATGTTTTTATATGATGCTGTTGCTGCTGGTATTGTGATCATTACTCTCCACTCATTAATACTGGTTACACTTTGTGAGTATGTTACCTTGGTCTTAAACTGCCTATAGAGTTAAAGGTGAACTCCAGGAAAGGGGCCACAAAAGTTTTGTTTGGCATTTCACTTTAAAAATATACTGCGCTTTTTTAGTCTGCTTTTTAACAAAGAAAAATTCTGATGTAAAAATTCTCAGGTAGAAGCTGTTATTTTCAGGCCATGTATTAGACCATGGGTGTTCAACACGACTGTGATTGATATCACTGCCCTCCAAAATCCTGCATGAATCTCGGGAGTCGCAAAATAGCCGCCTTTGCCTGAGGCTTCTTCCTTAAGGCTGCATTCACACCTGAGTGTAGTGCACTTTTTTGTGCGCCACTTGCACATTTTTTTCACAGCGTTTGAGCTTTGGCCTTTTTTTTTAAGCCACTAGAGAAAACTATCATCTGTTGCATAATTCGTTGCTAGGCTTCTTTAGATTTTCCTTTAGCATTTCTTTCTTTTTTTTATTAATATTATTCATTTTTATATAATCTTTTTTTGTTAGGGTAAGGGGTTAGAGTTAAGATTAGGTTAGGATTAGGGATATTTATTTATTTTTTGTTAAGGTTAAGCCACTACTACTACTACTACTACTAATAATAATAATAACATTAATAAAAACATGTAAAATAAATACAAATAATCATAAATAAATAATAAATAAAATCAATAATTGAATACTATGTAATAATTAATAAATCATTTTATTTGGGTTTGAGTGTTTATTTATAATAATAATAGTAATCATAATCGATTTAATTTTTTTAAGGTTAGGGGTTAATTATTATTTATTTATGTGTTATTACATATCATTAATTTATATTATTTATGATGATTTTTAGTTATTTGTTTTTTTATTTGACCTATTATTTTTTCATATATTACAACTTTATTTTCTGTATTTTTCCATTTGAGCAAAAAATCACGAAAAAAATTGCGGAAAAACATGCAATTAATTTCCATGTGGATAAAAACGCGCCAAAAATCTGCCTGATTCGAGCTACAAAAAAAGCTTCAGAACTTTTCTGGGCTTCGGGCCTTTGGCTTCAGGCGAATTGGGGTGGAGATGTGAACCATTTCCATAGAGAATAATTGATTTTGTTTCTCCTCCAGCTTTAGGCTACAAAAAAAATTTGTGATGCATAGAACCTTGCTCCTGCACTCAGAACCAGAGCCCCCGACCACTCCTTTCACAGAACTCCCACTTGGCATCCCCAAGCTACAAAATGCTGAGGTGTGAATGGAGCCTGAGTTTTGCCTTGTAGCAAGTTCTCTTTAGAAATGGCACAGCGATCTTATATTACCACATTTATTGTAATATTTCCAACATGGAGGGAGAGTTCATTGCGTGCTAAGGTCTCACCATACAATGAGATTGTGTTATCAGGCCAGTTAGCAGTTGGTGGCCCCACTAGGAGTCTGAAACATGAAAGAAGCTGATAAAACTCACACAGATTAACCAAGACTTAATTCACAAAGCAAACAGAAATAATCATTCACACTCTGAATTCCTGTGTTATCCTGTACAGAAACTGCCCTGCTCTAACTTTAAAGGGAAACAGCTTGTCTTAATTGACTGTTTCCACATTATTGTTTTGTTTTTGAAATGGGAACAAAATATATATCACATGCTGCATTTTAAATATGTTTTACTGATAGATATTATCAATTTTAAAAAAATGTTCAGACCCCAAAATATTCAAAATGAAAGCAGCACAGTAGGAAAAAATATTACTCAAAGCAAAACTGACCCACTGGCAGCTGACATGGAACAATAGTTTACACAGCATTAACATAAATGCATATTCACATACAACTAACATAAGTAGGTGAGAGCTAACACAAGTGTATATTGACACAAAGAAATGCACAACAGCACTAAATATTTTCCCTCTTTTTGACTCCATGAATGGGCACACTTAGAAGGCCTATAGAAAGGTAGATCCTGCACTTCAAATCCAATCATTGTTCAAATCCTGACACCTTCACCTCTGTGACTTTTCAAACAAAGAAAAAAGTTGGGACTTTAAATGAGGCATCGCCTGATTAGGCCTCCATCCCTATTCATGAAGAATTTGGGGGAAAGGGGAGTAAAAATGAAATGTAATAGGGTTATCGGCATACTATGTAAAATATAATAAAATAAATAACGTGTGAGCATTCCACAACATAGTAATAACGTGTGAGCATTCCACAACATAGTATTACAATACAGAAAACCGAAGCCCTAGCATCCCTAATAGGGGAGAAGGATAAAAAAGCGGGGGCAGTTGGGACTTTATATGAAGTGCACACAAATGGTTGGGATATATACCATGGCTATATTGAATATAAAATTGGGTCTTGGATTATTGCCCATTACTCTTTATTAATTAATTTTTATACTTTGGATGTTTGGCCAGCCCTCTGGATGGCTTTTGGTTTGCTCCCCGGGAGCTGCGATGTGTGCTGTGCGTCCTCCCTCTCTCCCTCTGCTCCTCAGCGCCGATGCGTGACGTCAATTGGCGCCATTGCGCCGGCGGTGTTTGATCCATCAGTGTATATAAGCCTGCCCACGGGACGGTAATGCCTCTGGCTTCTGCCTTTCCCGTGGTGCATCAGGCTGCACACTATCGTGACGCTGGGCTCACCATGCGAGGCGGTCTTTCGGTTGACACGTACTATCTCACTCGGTAATTGGGTCTCTATTTGTGCACTTTATTTTGCTTAATACCCACCCACTCTCTCTCACTCCCCTCCCCTCCACCTCTGTGACTTTATCAAAATACGACCCGCATCACAAAGGTGCTAATTCCCTTTCCTTGATATCGCTTGCCTAAACTATTACAGTTCCCTCCTCATTGTCCTAAATCTACGCAGACCTCTTCAGTCCATTATGAATGCTGCTGGCAGACTCATCCACTTTACCAATCACTTTGCATACACAGGCGCTCTCTGCCATCCTTCCCCTGGCTTCCAACTGTCCAATAAATAAAATTCAAAATCCTAACAATTTACAAAGCCACCCACAACTCTGTCCCAAAGGACACCGCCAACCTCATCTTAAAATATTATCCAAACTTTCCTCTTTGCGCCTCCCAAGATCTCTCTAGATCCTTTGTCACCTCTTCCCATGCTTGCCTCCAGGACTTCTCAAGAGCCTCTCTAATCTTCTGGATCTCCTTACCTCAGTTTGTATGGCTACACCGAACTCTGCCCACCTTTAGGTGATCTCTGAAAATGCATCTCTAAACTGGCCATACATGTGTAGACTTCTGTTTAGTCTGTCTGATAAATCTAACACATTACTTCATTAATGCTATCAGCACAGATAAACATTTCCCCCATGCCGGGCTATTGTAATTTGACAGCTAGTGCCGCCACTGTCCAGTGCCTGTATCTGCATCAACAATTCTCAAACTGGCTTCTACAACAAAAGTCTATCGAACAATGGGTTTCTGAAAAAAATGGAGCGGTGCCAGCAGGACCATACATTGCTCACATTTTGGTCCACCCACGTCTACCCAACAGATGAACTTTCAATTTCTCTATCAATCAACCTTTACCCAGTTGTTAATTTGTATAATTTGCTGCCCTTTCATGATTAAAGAGGTTGTAAACTCGTATAAATTTTTTATTTTTTTTTTACACCCTGCAAAAGAAAGACATAATGAGCTAGTATGCATCGCATATTAGCTCATTATGCAATACTTACCTCAGAACGAGCCCCCGCCGTGCCGCTCACTCACCTCTATGACGGGCGACATGTCTAGTCGCCCGTCTTCCGGGATCGCGGGATCCGGCATCTGATTGGCCGGAGCCGCGGTGACGTCACTCCCGCGCACGCGCGCGGGAGCCGACAGTCACGGCACGGGCTCTGAAGGAACGGCACGATCGGCCGTTCCTTCAGAGCGCATGCGCCAGTGACGTCACTGGCGACATGTAAGGTAAATATCTCCTAAACGGTACATGTTTAGGAGATATTTACAGTACCTATAGGTAAGCCTTATCATAGGCTTGCCTATAGGTACAAGTTGTAGAGGAGGGTTTACTTCCTCTTTAATGCTGTTATAAGCAGGACCCCCCCCCAATCCTCTTGTTTTGAACTGTATTGTAACTGTACTGTCCCCCTCCATGCAAACAGTTAGTGCTACAAAAATCCTGTATAACAATAATTTCATACAGTTAGGTAACTTTGACATGTGGTTTGTCTGTGAACAGAAAGTTGAACTGCTTTACTATCCCTGACCAGTGACCATCCTTAAAGTGGAACTTCACACAAAAGGGGAAGTTACGCTTTACCCCCCCCCTCCTTCTTTACATTTTTTTGGGGGGAGGGGAGAACAGGTACCAAATCTTGACAGGTACCTGCTCCCCCACTTCCAGTCAGATTGCCAGGGGTATCTGAGAGGAAGTTGGGCCCCCCCCCCTCCGTCCCCCGCAGACTTCTGGAACACATCACAGGTCCCAGAAAACGGTGGGACCATTAACAATGTGTAGTGCGGCTCAGGCATGCGCATTTAGAAGCTGGATGTGAAGCTGCAATTCTTTACTGCCGGTTTACCTTAGTGAAAATGCCAGCGCCTGCACCCAAAGCCAATTAAAGAATCAGCTTAGTTGAGGACAGTAATGGATCAAAGGGCAGGTAATTGTCCTTACATTAAAAGTCAGCAGCTACAGGATTTGTAGCTGTTGATTTTTATTTTTTTCCGGGGAGTTTGGAGCTCCTCATTACTGCTTGCTGACCGTATACTGTACATATACGGCGGCGGCGACTTGCTCCCACTGTGATTGGACACAGTGGCAGCCAATCAATGGGTTCAACAGCAGTGGCGGCCTGTGCATAGCGGGCGCCAGGGCGCCGCCCCCCTACCCCTAAAAAAAAGAAAAAAAAAATGACAAAGCGAACAAATAAAGTTTTACAAAAAAAAAAATTGGGTTCGCCGGCCTTTGTAATGGAAGTGGTGGCTAGGGGGGGGTGGGGTTACATCCCAGAAGAGGCACCGATCGGCAGCCTTCTGGGGGCGTAACCCGATCGCAAGTCCTTGCGATTGGACACCCCCACTTTCGGATATCCTGGCTGTGATTGGTCCAGTCTCCAGCCTGGACCAATCATCATCCAGGACATCCGATCCCTGACGTCACAATGGGGGCGGTGCCGGTGCGTGAGTCAGTCACTCACCGTCATCGCCGCTCGGAGGAGGGAGAAGCCGCTCTCCTTCCCGCCGCCGCCGCCGCAGAGAGGACGGACTGGATCGAGGAGGGAAGAACCCGCCGCCGCCGCCGCCAGGTAAGTGCATTAAATTGAAGGGAGCACGCACGCTGCACTCTGCATTGATTGGGGGACAATGCTGTGGGCACTCTGCATTTATTGGGGTACATTGCTGTGGCACTCTGCATTTATTGGGGTACAATTCTGTGGCACTCTGCAATCATTGGGGTACAATTCTGTGGCGCTCTGCATTTATTGGGGTACAATGCTGAGGCGCTCTGTATTTATTGGGGTACAATGCTGTGGCGCTCTGCATTTATTGGGGGACAATGCTGTGGGCACTCTGCATTTATTGGGGTACAATGCTGTGGGCACTCTGCAATCATTGGGGTACAATGCTGTGGCACTCTGCAATCATTGGGGTACAATTCTGTGGCACTCTGCAATCATTGGGGTACAATTCTGTGGCACTCTGCAATCATTGGGGTACAATTCTGTGGCACTCTGCAATCATTGGGGTACAATTCTGTGGCACTCTGCAATCATTGGGGTACAATGCTGTGGCACTCTGCAATCATTGGGGGACAATGCTGTGGGCACTCTGCAATCATTGGGGACAATGCTGTGGCGCTCTGCAGTGATTGGGGACAATGCTGTGGCGCTCTGAATTGAAAGGGGCATGCACGCTGAACTCTGCATTGTGGGGGCACAGCACAGTGTTCATTGCATTGAAGGGGGCACAGCACAGTGTTCATTGCATTGAAGGGGGCACAGCACAGTGTTCATTGCATTGAAGGGGGCACAGCTTCAAAGTCACGCAATTTTGTTACTGCGTTTTTTGGCGCGAAGCAATACCTATTACATTTTTCTTTTTGCGCCCCCTCAAAAATTTTGAGCACCAGCCGCCACTGTTCAACAGACTCGATATTCCTCGGGACCAGCAAATCATTCGGGACAGAAGCAGAACGGCGGTCTGCCTATGTAAACAAGGCAGACTGTTATTCTGTCAGTAGGGAGGTTAGTGATCCTGTGTTTATGCAAAGCAAGAACATGGATCTCTGCCTTCCCATAGTAGAAGCACATCCCCCACAGTGAGTAAGAGGATTTTAGGCACACATTTAACCCTTTGATCGCCCCTGATGTTTAACCCCGATCCCTACCAGTGTCATTAGTACAGTGACAGTGCATATTTTTAGCACTGAACACTGTATTAGTGTCACTGGTTCTTAGAAAAGAGTCAAATGTGTCACCTAGTGTCTGATTTGTAAACCGCAATGTCGCTGTCCTGCTATAAGTCACTGATTACCACCATAGTAAATAAATAAATAAAATACAAATTCCATATATATATCCCATAGCTTGTAGACACTATAGCTTTTTCACAAACCAATCAATAAACGCTTTTTGGGACTTTTCTTACCAAAAATATGTAGCAGAATACATATTGGGCTAAACTGATGAAGAAAATGGTATTTTTGACTTACCATAAAATCCATTTCTCTGATGTTCATTGACGGACACAGCTCTTAACTAGTGGGTTTTACTACCCCCTACAGGAGAAAAAAAAGTCTGGCTACGGATATGGGCAGTCCCAGGGGATATACTCTCTCTGCTATAGGTACTCAGTTTTGTTACAAGCAGTGTCAGAAGAATTACAACTCCACAGAGGGGTGGGTGCTGTGTCTGTCCATGATCAGAGAAATGGACTTTATGGTATGTCAAAAATCCCATTTTCTCTTTCCTTCATTGACAAACACAGCTCCCGATCTTCTTAACCATTGGGACATCCCAAAGCAGTGTTAAACATGAGGCAGGGGCGTAACTACAGGGGTTGCAGGGGTTGCAATCGCTACCGGGCCCCATGCTCCAGGGGGCCCAGTAGCAAACCAGTGGGTGAACTTCCAGGATCGCAAAGGTCACACTTGCGACCGGACCCTGGCATTGCACCACTGTGGGGAGGCCCCAAGATTGCAGGAAGTGGGCCCACAAGATTGCAGGAAGGGGGCCCACTGCAGAACTTGTGAAAGAATCCTGCTGCGGGACCGTAATAAAAGGCCATTCAAACGAGTGTAAAGAGCCCCAGGATTAGTGGGAAGAGCCCTGGGCTTGAAGGTAAGGGCCCCGGCCAGGGGTCTGGGGGGCCCTTCATGGTTTCTTGCATCAGGGCCCTGAAGGTTCTAGTTACGCCTCTGACATGAGGGGTGGGAAAAGTGGGAATTAAATTCTCAAGGCTACTATAGCCAACCAGGTAAACAGAAGCTCAACCAAAACAACTGGAGCTCACCTGAAAAAAACAATACACCCTCAAAGAGGACCAGGTTCTCTAAACAGCAGCCTGCATAACCATTGAAGCCAAAGGAAGCATCCGCAGATGTCAACACATCCACTTTATAGAACTTGTGAAAGTGTGCACCGACAACCAGGAGGCCACCTTGCAAACCTGCGTCACTCACGCCTGATGACGGAAGGCCCAGGAGGCACTGAGCACCCGAGTAGAGTGCGCCGTGACAGGGAAAGGAGGAACCTTACCCTTGATAGAATAGGCCTGAATCACCGTCTGTCTGATCCATCTGGAAATGGTCACAGAGGAAGCGGACAACCCTTTCTGAGGCCCATCCGTGAGCACAAATAGTGAGTCTGACTTCCTAAAAGACTCAGTAGCTGCCAGGTACACCCTAATTGCCTGGACCACATCCAAGGCATGCAAAGAAATTTCCCTCAGATGTTCTGGCCTGGGAAGGCATCACAATGTCTTAATTTCAATGAAAAATTAGAGACAACCTTTGGGAGGAACAACAGACAGGGACGAAGCACCACCTTATCTCTGTGAACCACCAAGTAAGGGGAACGACAGGCTAACGCCGCTAATTCCGACACCCTGCGCGCAGAAGTTATAGCCACCAAGAAGGCCATCTTCTGGGACAGTGTAAGCAGGGGAATCTCCTGAAGATTTTTAAAAGGAGGCTTCTGAAGGACTGAGAGCACCAAATTGAGATCCCAAGATGGCAAAGGAGATCGCACTGGAGGGGCCTGAAGAAAAGTACGCACCAGGGAAATAGGATCGCTAAGGCCGGTTTCTGCTCAACCCCCCCTCTGTTGAAGGAAGGTCAAGATCTGAGCCACCGAAAAAGAGTGAGGATGAACCCCAAGAGACTCACACCACGCAATGTACAACTTCCACTTACGATGGTAGATCTTCCCAGAAGTAGATTTCCTAGCTTTTAACAGCGTTGGAATCACCGACGCAGACAAACCTCTATCCATCAGCATCTGGCATTCAACAGCCAAGCCATCAAAGCCAGCGACTGTAAAGCAGCATGGAAGATTGGTCCTCGGGACAGCAGATCCTCTCAGAGAGGAAGCTTTAAGGAACTTTGACGACCAACCGCACCAGATCAGCGTACCAAGCCCGGCGAGGCCAGTCTGGAGCCAGTAAGATGACCGGAATCCCTTCTGCCTTGATCCTTCATAGAAGTCTTGGCAGAAGCTTGAGAGGAGGGAAGGCGTAAATCAAACAAAAATGACCCCACTGGGCCACCAAGTCCGGAGGGATGACTATCTGCTGGAAAACAGGAGATGAATTGCAGCCTGCAATTTCTGGAGCTTGTCCAGAGGAAGGAGCACTCTGGCTAAGGCCGAGTCCAGAGTAAGACCAAGATAGTCCAGCTTTGTGGACGGATCCAGAGCTGACTTCTGAAAATTCAGAATCCAGCCAAACTCCCTCAGAGTTCCTATGGTGATTTCCAGGTTTTCCACTAGAGCAGTGGGAGGATCTGCTCGCAGAAGGAGGTCATCCAAGTAGCCCAGTACCGTGATGCCCCATTGCTAGCACCGGGGCTAACACTTTTGTGAAGACCCGAGGAGCAGGACGAGACCAAAGGGTAACGCCACAAACTGAAAATGCTCCTCTCCCATGGCAAAGCAGAGGAAGCGCTGGTGACCGACACATATTGGAATGTGAAGGTAAGCATCCTTGATGTTGAGACAAGAAAATTCCCCTGATGCAGGGAAGCCACCACCGTGCAAATGGACTCCATTCTGAACTTCTGCACTCGCACAAAGCAGTTCAGTGCCTTGAGGTCCAGGATTGGACTCACCTTGTCTTCCTTCCTGGGAACTGTAAACAGGTTTGAGTAAAAACCCTGAAAATGTTCTGAAGTTTAATCACCCCTTGAAGTAACAGGTCTTGTACCGCTCTAAACTGACCCTGCAAGTGGTCCGGAGACAGGCGCAAGTTGCAAGGAAAGAACTGAGCGAAACTCGATCTTGTAGCTGGACTGAATGACATTGTGGACCCACTTGTCTTGTACCAGGGAAGTCCACGGGTCTGGAAACCAGCAAAGACATCCACCCACCCCTGATACGGGTGAGGGCACACCTTCATGCTGAAGGAGCCTTGTCCGGAAGTCTGGAGAAACCCGCGCTCGGCTTGCCAGACTAGGTTCGTTTGGATCCTCCAGAGGAGGCCCTGAAAGGCTTTGAGCCCTTGCCCTTAGTAGCCTGTGGAAGAAAGGTACTTTTACCCCCTGTGAGACCTTTAATGATGTCATCAATGGTAGCTCCAAACAGGCAATCTCCTTGAAAGGGGAGATCAGTCAAGGCCTTTTATCGAAGTCTGGTCCGCAGAAAAGTATTAACAAAAAGACGCTGAAGGACCACTGCCGAAACAGAGAACCCGAGCCACTAGGGGAGCCGCATCCAAAGAGGAATCACAGATAAACTGCAGCCCCTGGACCAGCTGGTCCGCCAGCTCATCAAGGCAGGGGGGAGCGGTTCTCCCTCCAGGTCACAGCGTAAAAGCTAAGCCCACTCAGTCAGAGTTTGCGACACCAAGGCAATGGTGAATAGCGGCCTCAGTGCCAAACCAGCCACAGTGTACATATTGCGGCCACAGCCTTCGCCTTCCTGTCAGCCAGATCATTAAAGGTTGGTGATTCTTCAACCGGAATCATGGTTGCCTTGTTCAATCTGGAAACCGCAGGGTCCACCGGTGGAACAGTCCACATCTTAAGAAGGGACTCCTCATAGGGGTATCGCCAAGCAAATTGCTTAGTGATACCATTGGACGCTTTGGTCATCCCCACTTCTTAGCAAACAATTCTGTCAAAATAGGCGGGGAAAGCAAACACCTTTGCCGCTCTGGATGGCTTGTGAGTGCCAAAGGAAACCTGCAGCTGCCTTCTCCATCTTTAAGGTCTCATGCACAGATACAATCAGTGCTTCCACCAGCGCGTTTTCGGGCGCAGTTGCAGATGTGGAGGAATCGTCCTCACTATCTGAGGATTCCGGGTGTGTGGTCGTAAACCCAGCAGGGAGACCCACGTCCACGCCGGCCAAATCAGATTCAGGATCTGATGAGACAAATGAGGCAGGGGAAGGCGGGGGGGGCGCGCTTTTTGCTAGCCCGAAAATCACCTCCACCCGGGACACAAAAGGACTCAAGGACTGCCGTCAGTGCATAAATGGATGGTTGGGACCCTGAGGGGTTAGTACCACCAAGTCGCAAGGCACAAAGCACCAAGCGATTCTCAGCAAAGAGGGAGAGGATCCCACCAGACTCACCACCCAGTAGAAAAAGGCACTCGCAGTCACCAGGATAATCTGAACTCCACGTGCGGCGATCAGGAAGTGAAAAGATCCAAGAGTCAGCACCAGGGGATGAGGAGAGGTTCCCACCACCAAAATCGCCACCCACAGGGCTCCGCAGTCATGGCCGCCACTATTTTCAATGGCAAACCTCCGAAAAATGCCCATACTACACAAACATGGGCGTCATGCATAGAGCACACAGGCTACAACAAAATGGTGGCCCTGCATGGAACCACAAGGCTCCCAGGGACCGAAGAGGGATCCCTAGGTCTCAAGGAAAGGCCCAGGCAGGATGGGTGGCCCTGGTAGGAGCCCCCACCAGGTACACAAACGCCCCCCCCCCACACACACAGCCGATTGTCTGGTCGCTGGCGGCGCACCCCCCCCCCCAATTGCCAGCATAGCACCCTGTCCCCACACCAGTAGATGGACCAGACCACCCACACAGCCCCAGTGGAGGGGGGTAGGATGGGGGGGGGGGGACAGATGAAGGAGGATGCCTGACGGGAAGGAGGGGAACCCCGGGGTCCGACCGTATCAAGGAGGGGCCCACATCCACCCCAAAACCTTCTAGAGGGGGGAAGGGGGACAGCTACTCACTATACCTGGAACCAGGCAGGCACTGCTCCAGACAGAACCCCTCGCCATCGAAATTGGGTGTTGTCGGCCAGGAGCCGGAGGCCGGGACCCGATCCTATGTGACCTCGCGAGGCGTTTAACTCACAAGGCCAGCCCCGTCCAGTGGGGCTATGTCGCGGCCGACCTAGCGCGAAGCTGTGATCTGCGCACATTTGCTGGCCAGACTGGGGTGACCACTGGATCTAGATTACCCAGCCCGTCAGTTAATTGTAGATCTTACAGGAAAAAAAACGGGAGAAAAATTTCTTAATAAAAAGAAAAAATTCCCAGGACCAGAGATCCCAGCAAGGAACTAGGTCCTTACTCCTAACTAGGCAGTACCTATGGCAGAAAGAGGGAGTATATCTCCTGGGACAGCCTATAGGCATAACCAGACTTTTTTTCTGCCTAGTGTCCTACTTCTGTAGCGGGCAGTGTAACCCAATGGTTAAGAAGATCAGGAGCTGTGTCCGTCAATGAACGAAAGAGAAATTACATTTTTTTGCATTTTTTATTGAATGTGTTTTATAGCAGAAAAATAAAAAATATTGTTGTCTGTCTTTTTTTGTTTATAACACAAAGAATAAAAACAGCAGAGGTGATCAAATACCACCAAAAGAAAGCTCTATTTGTGCGAATAAAAGGACATACATTTTTTTTGGGTATAGCGTCGCAAGACAGCGCAATCGTCAGTTAAAGCAGCGCAGTACCATATAGCAAAAAAGGGCCAGGTCATGAAAGGGGGTAAATCTTCTGGAGCTGAAGTGGTTAAAGTTGAACCCCAGGCTGACATGTATTTTTTAATGTATCTAGTATAAGTAACTGAATCTATTTTGATATAAGCATCTTATAACTCCCTGTACTACTGCACTAATACTGGGGATGGGTGCGGCAGTTCTTTGAGCCTACCAGGCTCTACTGCATACATATGTGCTGACAGAGAAGAAGCTGACAGAAAGAGAGCGAAGACTTAAAGCATTATAAGTGTACTGTTGCACCTTCATGCTTCAGTGACAGGCTGACAAAGGTATACTGCTTGACTGCAGTTCACCAACCTGGCACTGATCTCTCACAGGGCCTCAATATAAACCTCAATATCAGCTGGACAAATGTACAAATCATATGAGATGTAACACAGCTCCCATACATGCATTTTAGGTGTTTTTTTAGCTTTTATATTTTTATATGAAAGTGACAAGATTAAATACATATAAAGCTTGTATTATTTGTGTTAGTGAAAGGCCAAGGTAAAAAGCTTTTTCCAATCTGCATTCATTGGGCTGGCCTTGTTGTGTGACAGATTTGATAAATTACCCCCAGTGGGTATTCTTGTACAGTTAATTCAATGCATAACTGCTCTGAATCTTTTCAGTTTGTGCAACACTTTATTTGAATGGATACCTGGGAAGTGTGGGCAAATATCACTTTTGGAGAAAAAGACACCAATAAAAACTTAAGAGTCTCTAAACCTTCCTCACTATATTCTAAATTAAAAAAGGTTGTTGCTGGAGTTGAGATTTATTATGTTGTCAATAAAAGGTGTTCATAGTACAACCCCCAGAAAGCTGGAGAGCTATGATACTGTGTCTACCGAAATCCAAGGTCTACAATATTATACAGAACACAGGTAATCAATTTTAATATTTTTCCACTAGATGGCAACATAAGAAAACTAATAGAAGTGCTTGCTTTGTAAACTGAAAATTAGATTATTTTTTTATATTGAAAGCCAATTTCCTTTTATGTTTATTGCTAAACTCTGCAATAAAAAAAGGATACACTTACACTGGGTTTCCCTTCACACTGCAAAGATTAAAGTGGTTCTAAAGTCAGGACATTTTTTACCTTTACTTGTCAATCAAATTCAATGACAAGGGAGTTTGGGGTGGAGCTGAGCTGCCCTATCTGTGTTAATAAACACAGACAAGGCAGCTCAGGAGAGAGCCCGCGAGAGTGCCCCCATAGGAACCAGTTTCCTGTGAGGGGACTCCCCTAGGGAGGAGGAGCCAGGACCACTGTAGGGGGACCCCAGAAGATGATTAAAATTATTGCAGAGAGCAAGTAAGAATGATATATTTGTGCTTCCCTCCCCCATGTGGCTTGCTATATTTCCCATCAGCGCACCTGGGACCTGCATGGCGGGTGCCTCCGAGTAGAAGGGAAGGAGATCAGCGAACGTCTGTTCATTGATCTTCCCTTCCTGGTAATGACCTGGAAGGGACATGTAAAACGTAATTTCTGGGTCATAATGTCACTGTCCACAGAGTGGCTGGGGCATAAGCCAGTGTAGTGTAATCCGCACTCCATTAGCTTCATTGGAGGGCAGGTGAGACATCAGGGATCTTTAACGCTCTGATGTCTCATTAAAGAGGACCTATCCCAAATTCCTGTCAGGAATGTTGTATGGAGCCCTGTGAATTTTAACAGCAGCCCTGGATGCAGCCAATCCTTTACGAGATCCTTCGGAAAGGACAAATAGAGCATATGATTTTCTGAATGACTCCGTAGCCACCAGGTAGACTCTAATTGCTCGCACCACATCCAAAGAATGCAATGCAGTTTCCTTGGAATGCTTGGGCTTGGGACAAAGTAAAGGCAGCACAATGTCTTCATTCAAATGAAAATCACAAACCACCTTAGGAAGAAAGGACTGATTAGGTCAGAATACCACTTCATCTCTGTGGACCACCAGATAGGGTGAGCGGCAGGACAACGCCGCCAACTCAGATACTCTGCAGGCAAAAGTAGCCACTATAAAGGCAACCTTCTGAGACAAGGTAAGCAGAGAAATCTCCCTAATGTTCTCAAACGTTGAACAGATAGCACTAAATTCAGATCCCACGGAGGAAACGGGGGTCACCTCGGGGGAGCCATGTGGCGAACCCCCTGAATAAAAGTGCGAATCAAGGCATGCATAGCTAAAAGGTGTTGGAAAAACACATCCAAGGCTAACACTTGTCCTTTGATAGTGCGCAAGGCCAACCGCTGTTCAACACCTTTTTGAAGAAAAGCCAAAACCTTAGCCACCAAGAACAAGCGCGGGTGCACCTTCAAAGATTCACACGATGAAATGTACGATTTCCACATACGATGATAGATCTTCCTGGAAGAAGACTTCCTGGCCTTCAGCAGTGTAAGAATCATTGAATCAGAAAGACCTCTATACTTCAATACCTGGCTTTCACTAGCCACGCCGTTAAAGCCAGCGACTGTAAAGCAAGATGGAAGATCGGTCCTTGAGACAGCAGATCTTCCCTGAGAGGGAGTCGCCAGGGAGCATCAGCGACCAACCTTATCAGGTCTGCGTACCAATATCAGCGAGGCCAGTCTGGGGCCACCAGAATGACCAGAATCCCTTCCACTTCTACCCTGCGAAGATGCCTTAGTAGAAGTTTGAGCGGAGGGAATGCATAAATCAGCTGATACTGACTCCAAGGAGCCACCAGCGCGTCTGTGGCGTCAGCTATAGGATCCCGAGACCTGGCTACGAACCTCTGAACCTTCTTGTTGAGTCGAGAAGCAAACAGGTCGACGTCGGGTGTCCCCCCCACTGGACACACAGGAGATGAAACACCTCTGGGTGTAGGGACCACTCCCCCTGATCCAACACCTGACGACTCAGGTAATCCGCCTGCCAGTTCTCCACACCTGGGACACCTGAAACAAACTTTTCCGCCCAATCCAGGATGTCGGCCACCTCTCGGCCGCCAAGACACTTTTTGCCCTGGCGTAGTGCTAACGAACGAAGCCACCATAGTCTTCGTGTTGTGACTCAACCAAATCAAAATGTCCAAAGACTTTGGATCTTTGTTCCATTTGACGAGAATCTCCCTTTATAAGGGTCTCGTGTGGAACTGAGCAAATGGAATCGCCTCGAAGGTTGACACCACCAGACCCAAGGCCCGCATGCAAGTCTTCTGAGAGGACGATTTGTTTGCCAACAGCAAACTAATCGCCCCCTGCAATTTCTGCAGCTTGTATGGAGGAAGAAAGACCCTCGCCAAGGTGGAATCCAGAGTCAGGCCCAGATAATCCAGTCTTAATGCAGGTGTTAGGGTAGATTTTTTTTAAATTGATGTGCCAACCGAACTCATGCAGTGTTTGGACAGTGATCGTCAAGTCACCCAAAATAGCTGAATGAGAGTCCGCCATCAATAGGAGGTCGTCCAGGTACCCCAGTACCAAAATCCCTTGTTGGCGCAGTAATGCCAACACTGGAGCCAGCATCTTGGTAAAGACCCTGTGGCGGAGGCGAGACCAAAGGGTAACGCTGCAAATTGATAATGCTCCTCTCCTATAGCGAAACGAAGAAAACGCTGGTGTCCAGCATAGATAGGGATGTGTAGATATGCGTCCTTGATATCTATGGAGGCCAAAAAGTATTCCTGGTGTAGGGACGCCACTACCGTTCGCATGGATTCCATTGGAAACTTCTGTAGCTGCACAAAGCGGTTCAGAGCCTTGAGGTCCATGATTGAAAGCCATTTCCTTCCTTCCTGGACACCGTAAACAGGTTTGAATAAAACCCCCTGAAAGCGTTCCTGAGAGGGAACCGGCACAATCAGCCCTTGCAACAGCAGATCTTGTACTGTATCTCGTAGATCCCTTAACTGGTCTGGAGATAGGCGCGGATTGGACGGAAAGAACCTATCCAACGGTCGAGACCGGAATTCGATCTTGTACCCTGATCGGATCAGTTTGTGAACCCATTTGTCCTGAAACAAGGAAGTCCATGTTTCCGGAAAGAAGCGAAGACGCCGCCCCACCCCAGAAATGGGTGAGGGCCCCCCCCTTCATGCAGACGAGGATTTGTCTGCTGATCCAGACTGGCCTGTCTTCGGTTTACCTGACCATGTCTTCTTGAAACCCCCAGAAGACCCGAATGGCTTTTCTTTTTTCTGCGACCAGGAGGTACGAAAGGGCCACCTATAAGCAGTAAAAGAAGGCCCCCGTCTAGCATGTGGTGCCTTGCCCTTAGAGGATTGAGGGAGAAGAGTACGCTTCCCACCCGTAAGGCCTTTGATCAACGCATCCAGGGAGGATCCAAACAGCCTCTCCCCCGTAAAGGGAAGGTCAGAAAGAGCCTTTTTGGAAGCCTGGTCCGCAGACCAGCTCTTTAACCACACCATGCGTCTAATAGCAATCCCCACCGCAGACAGTCTGGCCACCAGGGAAGCCGCATCCAGCGACGCATCACATATATACAGCAGGGCTTGAGCCATTTGGTCCATGAGCTCAATCAGCCCTGGAGATAGCTGTTCCATTTCCAAGTCACCTTTAAGTAACTTCACCTATTCTGTGATGGTCTGTGACACCAGGGTGGTCACAAATATTGGTTTCAATATTGAGCCCGCTAACACATGTAAATGGCGAGACAGAGACTCAATCCGTCTATCTACAGGGTCCATAAAGGCCGGGATTCTTCCACGCGAACCACAATAGACTTATTCAGTGTGGAAACCGGATGATCTACCTTTGGTGGCACGGTCCACCGAGTGGAAACCGCATCCGCGAAGGGATAGCGTTGTTTAAAGCGCTTGGGCACCAATAACATGTGCTTGATGTGCCCCCACTGTTCATTGACAGTATTGTCAAAAAGTTCCGGGAAGGGAAACACCTTGCCTGATTTCTGGGATTTGCGGGTGCCAAAAGATACCTGCGTTCCTGATGCTGTAGACTCATCCGCCATTTTTAAAGTTACTCACACTGAAACTATAAGTGTACCCCATACCCATTCACATAGGGAGGGGGTCCGAGATCTGGGGGGCTCCCTATGGGAGCCTATTGATTTGAATGGAAGTCGTACCGCAAGTCGGATCCAACTTGCGGCGCGACCTGCACTGTGAGAATCTTGAGGGGGAACTCCACGCCAAAAATGGGAAAAAAAACTGCGTGGGGGTCCCCCCCCAGGTTCCAAACCAGGCCCTTTGGGTCCGGTATGGAATTTGAGGGTAGCCCCACGCCGAAAAAACGGCGTGGGGTCCCCCTCAAAATCCATACCAGACCCTTATCCGAGCATGCAGCCCGGCAGGCCAGGAAAAGGGAGGGGACGAGCGAGCGGCCCCACACCCCCTGGACCACACCAGGCCACATGCCCTCAACATGGGGGGGTGTTGGTGCTTTGGGGCAGGGGGAGCTCTGCACTCCCCACCTCAAAGCACCTTGCCCCCATGTTGATGAGGACAAGGGCCTCATCCCCACAACCCTGGCCGGTGGTTGTGGGGGTCTGCGGGCAGGGGGCTCATCGGAATCTGGAAGCCCCCTTTAACAAGGGGGCCCCCCAGATCCCGGACCCCCTCCCTATGTGAATGGGTATGGGGTACACTGTACCCCTACTCATTCACCACATAAAAGGCAGTGTATGGAAATAACGACAGGAGACGTTTTGGAAAGTTTATTAAAAATCTTCATCCAGCTCTTTGGGGTCTTCTCCTCTCCGGGTCTTCTGCTCTTTTGCTCTCCGGGGTCTTCTGCTGTCCTCTCTTCTTTTCTTCTCCTCTCCGGTCTTCTGCTCTTTTGCTGTCGGCTCTTCTTCTTCCTCCGGTCCTCAGACGACGACGTCTCCGGTAATTATGTTGGTCTCCGGTCTCTGCAGCTTATTATATAGCCATTAAGGGCGTGTCCCCGATGACGTCATGGGGAGGCCCCGCCCCTCGTGTCACAGATGACGTCACAGAGCTGTCATCCGCCTGCTCAGTGGGGATTGGCGGATCGATCCCCCAGCTGAGCAAAGTGGGCTCCGTTCCCTATGAAAGGACCCTTACAGCAAAAGCCATGGTCTGCAGAGAGCTTCCAAAGCATCAGAGGGACCTCATTGTTAAAAGGTATCAGTCAGGAAAAGAGTACAAAAGCATTTCCAAGGCATTAGGTATACCATGGAACACAGTGAAGACACAGTGAAGAACAATTGAAAATCTGTGGGGTGATCTGAAGAGGGCTGTGCACAGGAGATGCCCTCGCAATCTGATTTGGAGTGTTTTGCAAAGAAGAGTGGGCAAATATTGCCAAGATGTGCCATGCTGATAGACTCATACCCAAAAGTGCCGTAATAAAATCAAAGGAGCTTTAACAAAATATTAGTATAAGGGTGTGCACACTTATGCAACCATATTATTTTAGTTATTTTTTTTACTTCCCTTCACGTAAGAGATTTCAATTTGTTGTTCAACTGAGTTGTACAGTTTATAGGTCACATTAAAGGTGGGAAAAGATCTATTCGATTATTTATCTTTGTCTCATTTTTTTTACATCACAGAAACCTGACATTTTTACAGGTGTGTAGGCTTTTTATATCCGCTGTACATAGCTATTAAGTTGTAGGCACACGAGTGCCAAGTCACCCTGACATGCCAGGAGATGCCTTGCTACTATTTAAGAGAAATAACAGACAAAATGAAAATTTTTAGGGCACTGCTTAGGCACAATTAACATTTCTAGATGTTCCCTATGAAAAAGCAAATCTTCACTTTTTGCGTTCAGATTACTTAAACATAATGTAAAGATAACATACAGCACTCAATACACTTACAGGAAGGCTCTGCAATAAAGAGGAAATGTAGCTACATACATTTCATGTCAAATTGTCATCTTCTTAAAAGAAATAAAAATGATACCAAAAAAGAAGCAGAATTTGAAAAATATTTTGGTGTCTTGTCATGCAATACAGCTCATCTGCCCTAGAGGGAGCAGAATTATTTTCTTTTGACATTTCATGGCTCGAGTTGAGACATCCCAAGCATTTTCACTGGAGTGAACTTCAGGGTAGTAACTACAGTAAATGTCAGAAAGTGCAGCACTAATATATATCAGTCCGTAAAATATCAATACATTTTCAAAGCTGTTGCTAATAACTGATGTAAAGGGTAAAAGGAGTGTCCATAAGAAGCCATCACCAAAACCCATTCACACTGCCTCTTACCCCTTAATGAAGACCCCCAACAAAGAAGGTCAATCGAGCACTGTCAGAATATTCCTGGAATGATACTGATGGATCCAATAACCAACTTCTCCCAGATGTAATCATGAACCGCTGCCCAAAGCGTCTTCTCCAATCTCATTCAATGTGAAAGTACAAGAGGGGGCATATCATAGTGTAGTATGTTTATTATTATTTAGATAGTTTATTGATAGAAATATTGCGCTCACTTGTATGTATAAAAATTCAAGCATTGGAACCGAATGTTTCCAACCAAAAAGATGGCCACCATGACAGTAAAGATCAATTACCGAGAACAAAGTTCCAGTGACATGCTAAATAGAGGGCTAACTTTTAAAGAATTGTTTCAGACAGTTTTAAACCAGCATACAATCTCTTTGTGCAGCATGAACGTCCAGGAGAAATCTGATTGTTTGCCAAGAAGTAGCACAGACAGTTGGAGACAGTTGTTTTGCTAACAACCACAATGTTTCAAATCACTAATACTTATGACTTCCCACCAGAAGTGCATACATTACTGCAGATATGGAAGATATACAAAATTAAGTCACAAACCCAGACAACAAATGAAATCAAACATTTAACTGCTGATGCTGGTCAGGAACCTTATGCAGCATGTTTTCACCTTTGACTAGGCAAGGCTGGGCGGCACAGTGGATTAGTGGTTAGAACAAATGTTTTGCAGCACTGGGGTCCTTAGGTTGAAACTTGACCTGCTGGTTATCTGCATACCGTTCATTCACAAACTGAGGAGGGGCATCAGGGGCGGCATGTACAAGAACCGATCCATCTCCATTTTTCTTCTGCAGCCGCAAAAAGGATGCAGGAAGAAAATGGAGGGGATCAGTTTCTCTATATGCCGCCACTGCTGCCCATCCAATCCAGGTGTACAGGGGGCCACACGGGCCCCCTGGAGCAAGGGGCTGAGTCGACACCTGTACATACGCCACTGGCAGGCACAGTATAGCTACCTGTAATAATAATATATACATACATACAGTATATTAGGAGAAACTACAACCTCTTTCCACATTAGTGTGGTCTCACCCAGCTTTTCTTTTTGTGTCTGAAAAAAGTTTAGAACCCCTGACCTGCACATTAGCAATTTCATTACAGGGTGTTCCCACAACACCAAAATACTGGCAACAGCTGTACCTGGATAAATTACCGATGTCCCACACAGGAAGGCCCCATCTTCTGTATGTGTTACCAGGTTTTCAAATTTGACTGTCATGTAGCTTTAAAATATGAATTTTAAGATTTTCAAATACACAAAAAAGGCTGAGGGAAATTTAGACATACAGTATATCTAATAGCATGAGCAGTTAAAAAAATGTATATTAAAAATGTATAAGGCTCGGTACACACTGGGGTGGCTTCAAAGTTGCACGACTCTGAAACTGCCCCGTACAGCGTGACTTGCAAACAACGTCTTAAATAGAAGTCAATGCAAACCGCTCTGAAGTCATCCCCAAGTAGTGCAGGGACCTTTCTCTAAGTTGGATCGACAAGAGTCGCTCCGATTAGAACGGTTCCATTGCAGTGAATGGAGCGCGACTTGTCAGAGTGTGAACGGAGCCTAAAATTACATGTTGACCCGTCCCTTGTAAAACCCATTCAGTTTAAAATAGAAACAAAAGGCAAAACATTTGTGTTTGTGTGTGTGTGTGTGTGTGTGTGTATATATATATATATATATATATATACACAATATATACAGTACACCGGACAGTATTCCAACATGATAATGACCCCAAACACCAAGACGACCACTGCCTTGCTAAAGAAGTTGAGGGTAAAGGTGATGAACTGGCCAAGCATGTCTCCAGACCTAAACCCTATTGAGCATCTGTGGGGCATCCTCAAGTGGAACGTTGAGGAGCGCAAGGTCTCTAACATCCACCAGCTCTGTGATGTCGTCATGGAGGAGTGGAAGAGGACTCCAGTGGCAACCTGTGAAGCTCTGGGGAACTCCATGCCCAAAGGGGTTAAGGCAATGCTGGAAAATAATGGTGGCCACACAAAATATTGACACTTTGGGCCCAATTTGGACATTATCACTTAGGGGTGTTGTTGCCAGCAGTTTAGACATTAATGGCTGTGTGTTGAGTTATTTTGAGGGGACAGCAAATGTACACTGTTATACAAGCTGTACACTTACTACTTTACATTGTAGCAAAGTGTCATTTCTTCAGTGTTGTCACATGAAAAGATATAATAAAATGTTTACAAAAATGTGAGGGATGTACTCACTTTTGTGAGATAATACTGCATATATATATATATATATATATATATATATATATATATATATAGCGGCACTTACGGGTCTTGAAAGGTGATAACGGTTTTATTTTGATGTTTCGATGAGGCACATGCTCGTCTTCGAAGGAAGACGAGCTTGTGCCTGGTCCCTTTTGGTTTATATGCACTACAGTTTTTGCTGTGCACCCGGGCCCATTTTTTATTCCTGATTTGTGTGTGGTGGTAACAATTGGATATCATATATAAGTATAATATATACAGTATCTCACAAAAGTGAGTACACCCCTCACATTTTTGTAAATATTTTATTATATCTTTTCATGTGACAACAATGAAGAAGAAATTACACTTTGCTACAATGTAAAGTAGTGAGTGTACAGCTTGTATAACAGTGTAAATATGATGCCCCCCTCAAAAAAACTCAGCACACAGCCATTAATGTCTAAACCGCTGGCAACAAACGTGAGTACACTCCTAAGTGAAAATGTCCAAATTGGGCCCAATTAGCCATTTTTCCTCCCCGGTGTCATGTGATTCATTAGTGTTACAAGGTCTCAGGTGTGAATGATAAGCAGGAGTGTTAAATTTGGTGTTATCACTCTCCCTCTCTCATACTGGTCACTGGAAGTTCAACATGGCACCTCATGGCAAAGAACTCTCTAAAGATCTGAAAAAAAAGAATTGTTGCTCTACAAAACGATGGCCTAGGCTATAAGAAGATTTCCAAGACCCTGAAACTGAGCTGCAGCACAGTGGCCAAGACACTACAGCGGTTTAACAGGACAGGTTCCACTCAGAACAGACCTCGTCATGTTCGACCAAAAAGGCTGAGTGCACGTGCTCAGTGTCATTGAGGTTGTCTTTGGGAAATAGACATATGAATGCTGCCAGCATTGCTGCAAAGGTTGAAGGGCTGGGGGGGGGTCAGCCTGTCAGTGCTCAGACCATACGCCACACACTGCATCAAATTGGTTTGCATGGCTGTCATCTCAGAAGGAAGCTTCTTCTAAAGATGATGCACAAGAATGCCTGCAAACTGTTTTCTGAAGACAAGCAGACTAAGGACATGGATAACTGGAACCATGTCCTGTGGTCTGATGAGACCAAGATAAACTTATTTGGTTCAGTTGGTGTCAAGCGTGTGTGGCAGCAAACAGGTGAGTACAAAGATAAATGTGTGTTTTGCGTACAGTCAAGCATTGTGGTGGGAGTGTCATGGTCTGGGGCTGCATGAGTGCTGTCAACAATGGGGAGCTACAGTTCATTGAGGGAGCCATGAATGCAAACATGTAATGTGACATACTGAAGCAGTGCATGATCCCCTCCCTTCAGAGACTGGGCCGTAGGGCAGTATTCCAACATAATAACGACCCCAAACACACCTGCAAGACGATAACTGCCTTGCTGTCAGGGTGCCAGCAAACCCGACCACACGGGGATGCAGGTAAAATAAAGCAGTTTATTGGAGAAAACAACAATAAACACACAGCAAGAGTCAGGAAGTGGGAGCAGGAACAAGCCGGGGTCAAGTCCAGAAGTAGGTAGTCATCCAAGGCAGGGTGGAGTCCATAAGCGGGTAGTCTGCCAATGCCGGGTCATCTGCCAATACCAGGTCGCAAGCCAGGAGAGTCATTAGCCAAGCCAGGTCATGCACGGAGAAACACTGAGAACAGAAGACTGCTAGCAGACATGCACCTTGGAGCACAAACATAAGGGCAAGGACTGCAACCCATCCGGTGAAAGCTATAGTCAGGTGTGCAGCATCATCACTGTGCGACGCCCAGGCAGCAGGCAAGTGATGATGCAATCAGAGTCTATAAGAGGCAGCAGTCTGCACATGTCCAAGATGGCTGTCAACAGGAGGGCAAGGTGAGACCTTGACAGTATCCTCCCCTCAATGGCCCCTCCTCCGCGGAGAAAAAAATGGTTTCTGAGGAAAGCGAGTATAGAAAGCGTGGAGAAGGGCGGGAGCATGAACATCAGCGGAGGGATATCAGGAGAATCCAACATGCTGCTAGCCTCATACTCCTCACAATTGCCTACAGGAATGGGACGAGGATGAGGAAGTGAAGAAGTATAGCGATTGCAAACCAGTGGCTTTAAAAGTGACACGTGAAAGACATTGGAGATACGCAAGCCAGGGGGAAGACAAAAAGCATAGGCCATCGGGTTCACCTTACGGAGGATACCAAAAGGCCCAACATAACAGGGTGCAAGTTTTGGAGTGGGCACCCTGAGGTTGAGATTACGGGTCGAACACCACACCCTCTCCCCGACCCGGTACTAAGGAGTAGATAAACGTCTCCAGTCTGCTTTGAGCTTCTGATGCTGTGCAGAGACCTGTACAGACTCTTGAATCTGCACCCAAGAGGAACTGAGGGCATGAAGATGATCCTCCACAGCCGGGATGTCCTGTGCCGAGAACAACTTGGGTAACACAGTGGGTTGAAACCCGAGACGAGTTGATGGCAGAGTTCCTGGTAAACTACGACCAGGGTAGCTGTCGACCAGTTCTTCAAAATGTGTTCCATTTAAACGGCTGCCTATCGCTCAGGAGCTTGACTTGATGTTTGCCAGGGAGGTTTATCATTTACACGGGTTGCCTAAGGAGATTGTCTCGGACCGTAGGAGCCAGTTTATCTCCAGGTTCTGGCGTGCCTTTTGCTCCCAGTTGGGTATTCGACTCTCCTTCTTCTCGGCCTACCATCCACAGTCCAATGGTGCCTCTGAGCGTTCAATCCAAGCTCTGGAGCAATTTTTCTGCTGCTATATCTCTAATCATCATGACAATTGGGTTGATCTGCTAGGTGACACTGAATCTGAGGAGGTACAAAGTACCTTAAAAGGCCCATGGATACAAACAGCGCCACACTGTGGAGACCAACCGATTGCCAATAAAAGGTCGGATTGTGTTTCTGAAACCAAGGGCACCCCTAAACAACGTAGTCCAGACGAAGCTACACATTCGTTTTGCTAAACACATTGACGTCACTCACGGCCGTGATGCCGCCCCAAAAATCTCCACAGGGTGGTGATCTGGGAAACGGCAGCGGGAGGAGGACATTCATACGGACCATCCAGCCCGAGTGAGGGTACCTGCCGGCTTAAAAGGGTTAAACAGCGACTCACACTGGCATAGACCAGCACCGACAGTGAGAACAGTACATACACCTGTAGGGCGAACAGCACAGCATGAACGGAGTGATCAGCAGGGTAAAGTACTTCATAACACAGCTCTGACAGTACTTCCACTTTCCTGTCACTGACGCAAACTGACTGCATTATTCACTGCTTCCTAAGCACAGTCCCTCTGTAGCAGTTTGTGTCCCCTGGTGTTACCACTCTGGATGGTTTATCCTTTATGGGAGTTCAGGAGAGAATCAAGCTGAAATATATATCCCATTACAGAAGGCTAGAGACTTACATGCAACATATGTTGTATTAGTTACACAGTAGCTTGAATTCTCCATACGATCTCCCATTCTGGCAATGGGTAGACATAATTCCTTACAAGCCACAGTGATGGGGCAGGACCCACTGTCTCTCCTTTCCATCTTGTGAGCTCGAGCTCCCAGGGGCTTACACATAGAGGGATCCCTAGTGCATTACACTCAGTTAGTAGTTTTATACGACACCAGCTGTGGGAATCTGTCTATGTGCAAGGGGTACCTGTCGTCCAGCCGGCAGTGTATCTGTGTTGTTTTGTGTCTTGTCTCCTGTTCAATGTAACTTGTCACCTATTCGTCCGTACAATTTGTGCCATAGACTTGCAACCTGGTGCCATTCTCCCTTGCGGCAGAGTTTATCCTCTCTCGGTTGCGGAGAATAAGGCCATCGGCAGGGTAAAGTACTTCATGACACAGCTCTGACGGGACTTCCACTTTCCTCTCACTGACGCAAACTGACTGCATTATTCACTGCATTCCTAAGCGCAGTTTGTGTCCCCTGGTGTTAATACTCTGGATGGTTTATCTTTTATGGGAGTTTAGGAGAGAATCAAGCTAAAATATATATCCCATTACAGAAGGCTAGAGACTTACATGCAACATATGTTGTATTAGTTACACAGTAGCTTGAATTCTCCATACGATCTCCAATTCTGGCAATGGGTGGACATAATTCCTTACAAGCCACAGTGATGGTTAGGGTCATTGTGATGCCAAGATTCATACGAGCAGACAATCAAGCACAAACCCTTTCCCATCCAGCGAGGATTGTTTTCTCTTTCCCCTTTCCCCTGCCATTGGGCAGGACCCACTGTCTCTCCTTTCCATCTCGCGAGCTTGAGCTCCCAGGGGCTTGCACATAGAGGGATCCCTAGTGCATTACACTCAGTTAGTACAGTTTTATATGGCACCAGCTGTGGGAATCTGTCTATGTGCAAGGGGTACCTGGCGTCCAGCCGGCAGTGTATGTATCTATGTTGTTTTGTGTCTTGTCTCTGTTCAATGTAACTTGTCACTTATTGTACATGCCAAGTAGAGTCGGTTGAGATATTTTAAACCGGGCTATTATGTAGTATTTATTTATTAGATAATAAAGCATTTTGTATTCCTTAAACACATCCCACAGCCCATTATTTTGTCAGCTTTATAGCTTCTTGCTTCCTGTGTCTATACAAGCTATATTTTGTTTGTATGATTAAGCTATGTTGACGAACACCAACAGGTGGGTGCTATCGTTGGGATAATCATTCAAGTAATTGGCCTGATTGGTTTATATATTTTTTATGTTATTTATTTTTTTTAGTGTGGGGATAACCTGGAAACAGGTCGACTCCCTGTGAACAGCCCCTATCACCATATCAACCGGAACAGTCTCGTGGGTAACCTGTTGCAGAGGTTTGTCATCATTCGCCTCAATAACTAGCGGAGAAACACGAGGCTGCAAGGGTATGGAATTCGCAGTAGCAAACGTACTGGCAATAAAATAACCGCCAGCATCAGAGTCTAGCAACGCCTGAGTAACTACCGAACCAGCTGCCGAGGAGAGGACAACTATGATTAGCAGTTTATTTTTACGGGAAACCGGGGACGAGGAACTTCCACCTAAGATCTGCCCCTTTCAAGACCTTAGGTGCGAGCTTTCCCCCGGACGGGTCGGATAAGATTTCAGGAATTGCCCACCAAGACCGCAATACAAGCACTTGCCCTTCTCCTCCTAAGGGCCCGCTCAGCCTTGGAAAGGCGAGTGAACCCCAGCTGCACAGATTCACAGCCAGACGCACCATCCCCAGGAGGCGTGGGAGGTGAGGGAGGAATGGGTGGGAAAGAAAACGTAGAAGCCAATCTGGTAGGAGACCTCCGCAGGCGCTCCTTAAACAATGGTCTCTCCCTGAGCCTGGTATCAATCAAAATCAGAAAGGAAATGAGAGCCTCAAGCTCATCTGGGAGATCCTTGGCCGCAATCTCGTCCTTCAAAGCATCGGAGAGACCATGATAGAAGACAGCCACCAGTGCCAAATTATTCCATCCCACCCCTGCTGCCAGGGTACAAAATTCGATGGCATACTCGGCAACAGTTTGCATACCCTGTTGAATGGACAGGAGCAGCTTAGCAGCAGAGGCAGAGCGATCAGGCACATCGAATACCCTATGAAAGGAGGCAAGAAAACTCGGGTAACTCAGTATTATCATTTTCCCATAAGAGATTCGTCCGAGATTAGGAAGCCCACCTTGGACCTGTCAGAGGGAAACGCCTGAGGAACCATCTCATGATAAATGCCCACTTGGTTTAGGAAGCCACAACACTGACTCAGTTCACCCCCATAGCCCTGCAGGAGGGGGATTGAACCAGTCATCCCTCTGGTCACAGCGACTCCAGCTGCAACTTATCAAGGTCTTACCTTGCCTTCCTGTTGGCAGCCATCTTGGATATGTGCAGACTGCAGTCTTTTATAAACTCTGTTTGCATCATCACTTGCCTGCTGCCTGGGCATCGCTCAGTGATGATGTTGCACACATGACTATATACATCACCTGTTTGCAGTCCTTTGCCCTTGTGTTTGTGCTCCAAGGTGCATCACTGCTAGCAGTCTTCTGTTCTCTGTGCATGGGCTTGGCTGACGACTTTCCTGGTTCTCGATTCCGCATCAGTAGGCGACCCGGCATCGGCAGACAACCCAGCATCGGCAGACTACCCGCCTCTGGACTCGACCCCGGCTTGGATGACTACTCGCTTCTAGACTCGATCCCAGCTTGGATGACTACCCGCTCTGGACTTGACCCCGACTGTTCCTGATTTCACGCCTCACTCTTGCTGTGCATTTATTGTTGTTGCTCTAATAAAATGCTTTATTTTTCTTGCATCTCTTGTGGTCTGGTTTCCTGGCACCCTGACAGCACACCAGGGCCATGAATCCTGACAATGCAGGTGCTCCTACACTCCCCATGCTGGTTTCCAGGCTCGATCAACAAGATCACCTTTTGGGTCGCTTTGCTCAAGCATTGCAGACATTGCTTGAACACACAGCACACCTTGCTCCTGGTGCTGCTAGGCCGGTGGTTCATCCTGTTGCTGCTCCTGCAGCTGGAATCGCTGTTGCCAGAAGGATGACTGGTTCAGTCCCCCTCCCGTAGCGCTATCGGGGTGAACTGAGTCAGTGTAGTGGCTTCCAAAACCAAGTGGGCATTTATTTTGAAATGGTTCCTCAGGCGTTTCCCTCTGACAGGTCCAAGGTGGGCTTCCTAATCTCGTTGCTCTCGGATAAGGCCTTGGCCTGGGCAAATCCCTTATGGGAGAACGATAATCCTGTGATACTCAATTACCCACATTTTGTTGCCTTCTTCCGTAGGGTATTCGATGTGCCTGCTCGCTCTGCCTCTGCTGTTAGCTGCTCTTGTCCATTCAACAGGGTATACAAACCGTTGCCGAGTATACCACCGAATTTCATATACTGGCAGCAGGGGTGGGCTGGAATGATTAGGCTCTGGTGGCTGTCTTCTCTCATGGTCTCTCCGATGCATTGAAGGACAAGATTGCAGCCAAGGATCTCCCCGATGAGCTTGAGGCTCTCATTTCTTTCCTGATTTTGATCGATACCAGGCTCCTACCAGATTGGCTTCTACGCTTTCTTTCCCACCCATTCTTCCCTCACCTCCCACGCCTCCTGGGGATGGTGTGTCTGGCTGTGAACCCATGCAGCTGGGGTTCACTCGCCTTTCTGAGGCTGAGCGGGCCTTTAGTAGGAGGGAGGGCCGGTGTCTGTCTTTCGGCCTTGGTGGGCATTTCCTGAAATCTTGTCCTACCCCTCTGGGAAACGCTCACAGCTAAGGTCCTGTCGGGGTCAGATCTTAGGTGGAATTTCCTCATCCCCGGTTCCCCGTCCTCTCCTGGGCAGCAGGTTCGGTGGTGACTCAGGCGTTGGTAGACTCCGGTGCTGGAGGTTACTTTATTAACAGTACATTTGCTGCTGCAAATTCCATACCCTTGCAGCCCTGAGTTTCTCTACTACTCATCGAGGCGATTGATGGCAGACCCCTACAACCGGAACAGGTTACCCACAAGACTGTTCTGGTTGATGTCACAGGGAGTCAACCTGTTTCTAGGTTATATCGTCCTCACGCTATTCTGTTGTTTTGTTGTTTTGGGGTACCCTTGGCTTCAGAATCACAATCAGACCTTTGATTGGCAGTAGGTCGAGATCCTCTCTTGGTCACCACAGTGTGGCACTGTTTGTATCCATGGGCCTGTTAAGGTAATTTGTACCTCCTCGGAGTTCAGTGTTGCCTACTGAATAGCATGAGTATCAAGATGTATTTGGTACTCTTATCCCTCATTGTCCGTACGATTGTGCCATAGACTTGCAACCTGGTGCTATTCCCCCTCATGGCAGGGTTTATCCTCTCTTGGTTGCAGAGAATAAGGCCATGGAGGAATACGTGGTGGATGCGCTTGCCCGGAGACACATTCGAAAATCCACTTCTCCAGAGGGTGCCATTTTTTTTCTTCATAAAGAAGGGGGGTGAGTTGAGACCTTGCATTGATTATAGGGCCTCAATCGCATCACGGCCAAGAATACATACTCAATTCCATTGATTACTGAATTATTTGAGCGCCTCAAGGGAGCAACGGCTTGACCTAAGGGCCATGTATAACCTCGTAAGGATCAAGGAGGGTGAGGAATGGAAGATCGCGTTTAATACCAGAACTGGTCATTATGAATATCTAGTGATGCCCCTTGGCCTGTGCAATGCACCCACTGTCTTCCAGGAGTTCATCAATGATGTCTTTCGTGATATATTACAGCAATGCGTGTTGGTCTATTTGGATGACATCTTGATTTACTCGGACTACGTTGAATCACACTACCTGGATGTCAGATGGGTGCTGCAACAGTTACGTGAGAATGGGCTTTTCTGTAAGCTTGAGAAATGTGAATTTCACCTGTCTCAGGTTGCCTTCTTGGGCTACATAATTTCTGCTGAAGTGTTCTCCATGGACCCTCAGAAGGTTTCGGCTGTTCTACAATTGCCTCGCCCTAGTGGTCTCCGTTCCATTCAGCGTTTCCTTGGGTTTGCCAACTACTATCGGAAATTTATCAGGAACTTTTTCTCTTTGGCCAAACCTATCTCAGATCTGACTAAGAAGGGCAGCGATCCAAACAATTGGACGCCTGCTGCCATCCAAGCTTTCGAGGTCCTCAAGTCTGCTTTCCCTTTGGCTCCCATTCTGTCTCATCACAATCCTGGTTTGCCGTTTGTCCTAGACGTGGATGCGTCTGAGACGGGAGTAGGCACCCTCCTGTCTCACCGTCAGACACATGATAGACCCTTAGTTCCTTGTGGGTTCTACTCCAAGAAGCTGTCTCTAGCTGAATGCAATTTACGAGATTGGAGAGCTCTCCGCCATTATCCAGGCTCTCAAGGAGTGGAGACACTTGCTTTAAGGTTCTGTGGTTCCAGTTCTTATTCTCACCGAACATAAGAATCTGACGTATCTCTTGGAGGTAAAAAGGCTGACACCCTTTTAGGCCAGATGGACCCTATTCTCATTTCGTTTTAACTATGTGGTCTCCTATTTGCCCGTCTCCAAGAATGTTAAAGGTGAGAGCGTATCTCCGATGTCTTTCACGTGTCACTTTTGAAGCCACTGGTTTGCAATCTCTATACTTCTTCTCTTCCTCGCCCTTGTCCCATTCCTGTGGGAAATCATGAGGAGTATGAGGTTAACAGCATCTTGGATTTTAGTTTGTTCCAAGGTCAGGTTCAATACCTGGTGCACTGGAATGGTTATAGTCCTGAGGAGCGTTCCTGGGTTCCCTCCATTGATGTTCATGCTCCCGCCCTCCTCCACGTTTTACATGCTCGCTTTCCTCAGAAACCGAGGGGCTGTTAAGGGGAGGGTACTGTCAAGGTCTTACCTTTCCCTGATTCCTGTTGGCAGCCATCTTGGACATGTGCAGACTGCTGACTTTTTAATACTCTGATTGCATCATCATTTGCCTGTCATATAGTCAGGTGTGCAACATCATCACTGAGCGATGCCCAGGCAGCAGGCAAGATATAATATAATATTTACAAAAAAGTGAGGGATATACTCACTTTTGAGAAACTGTATATATATTTATATATATATATATATATGTATATATATATATATATATATATATATACACACACAGTATCTCACTTTTTTAAATCTTCATTTTTGTAAATCTTTTATTATATCTTTTCATGTGACAACACTGAAGAAATTACACTTTGCTACAATGTAAAGTAGTGAGTGTACAGCTTGTATAACAGTGTATATTTGCTGTCCCCTCAAAATAACTCAAAACACAGCCATTATTGTCTAAACCGCTGACAAGTGGATACACCCCTAAGTGAAAATGTCCAAATTGTGCCCAATTAGTCATTTTCTCTCCCCGGTGTCATGTGACTCAGTGTTACAAGGTCACAGGTGTGAATGGGGAGCAGGTGTGTTAAATGTCATGTTATCGCTCTCAAGGCACCTCATGGCAAAGAACTCTGTGAGGATCTGAAAAAAAGAACTGTTGCTCTACATAAAGATGGCCTAGGCTATAAGAAGATTGCCAAGACCCTGAAACTGAGCTGCAGCATGGTGGCCAAGACCATACAGCGGTTTAACAGTACAGGTTCCACTCAGAACAGGCCTTGCCATGTTCGACCAAAGAAGTTGAGTGCACGTGCTCAGCGTCATATCCAGAGGTTGTCTTTGGGAAATAGATGTATGAATGCTGCCAGCATTGCTGCAGACATTGAAAAAATGGGGGGGTCAGCCTGTCAGTGCTCAGACCATAAGACCATACATCCACACACCGCATTAAAGTGGTCTGCATGGCTGTCATCCTAGAAGTAAGCCTTCTAAAGATGATGCACAAGAAAGCCCGCATACAGTTTGCTGAAGACAAGCAGACTAAAGGTGTGGATTACTGGAACCATGTCCTGTGGTCTGATGTGACAGAGATAAACTTATTTGGTTAGGATGGTGTAAAGCGTGTGTCGCGGCAACCAGATGAGAAGTACAAAGACAAGTGTGTCTTGCTTACAGTCAAGCATGGTGGTGGGAGTGTCATGGTCTGGGGCTGCATGAGTGCTGCCGACACTGGGGAGCTACAGTTCATGGAGGGAACCATGAATGCCAACGTGTACTGTGACATACTGAAGTAGAGCATGATCCCCTCCCTTCGGAGACTGGGCCGCAGGGCAGTATTCCAACATGATAACGACCCCAAACAGACCTCCAAGACGACCACTGCCTTGCTAAAGAAGCTGAGGGTAAAGGCGACTGGCCAAGCATGTCTCCAGACCTAAACCCTATTGAGCATCTGTGGGGCATCCTCAAACGGAAGGTGGAAGAGCGCAAGGTCTCTAACATCCACAAGCTCCGTGATGTCGTCATGAAGGAGTGGAAGAGGACTCAAGTGGTAACCTGTAAAGCTCTGGTGAACTCCATGCCCAAGAGGGTTAAGGCAGTGCTGGAAATTAATGGTGGCTACACAAAATATTGACACTTTGGCCCCAGTTTGGAAATTTTCACTTAGGGGTGTACACACTTTTGTTGCCAGCGGTGTAGACATTAATGGCTGTGTGTTGAGTTGTTTTGAGGGGACAGAAAATTGACACTGTTATACAAGCTGTACACTCACTACTTAACATTGTAGTAAAGTATCCTTCAGTGTTGTCACATGAAAAGATATAATAAAATATTTACAAAAATGTGAGGGATGTGCTCACTTTTGTTAGATACTGTGTGTGTGTGCATATATATATATATATATTGTGAGGGATTAGCTCGGTGGTAGGCGTGGATGACCCCTTTGGGGGTGCGTTTTCACAGAGAGATAGCCGATTAGAGGTTGAAAACAAGACTGATTTATTCATGCAATTTACTTAACACAATTGCAAGCATCAAAACAGCCAAAATAAAATAAAAGACAAAATAAATCCTTGCCTCTGTGGGCGGCTACCTTCTCACGCTGGAACCTACCTAAGAAGTCTTTCCAACCTACTGTTGGGCCGACACTGCTGATCCTACAGCAGACACTCAAATGTCCATTTGTTTGCTTTTCACACAGCACAAACATTGTCCATTGAACATGTCCCTTTGTTTTCTTTCACACAGCACATGTTCATTTATAACAGGATCCTTTACTCTTCACACTCTTCACATGGAACACTTTGTCTTCTCACCTTTGAGACGTCTTCACTCGTGGTTACCCTCCTTAGCTTCACATCGCTGTAGGGGGTCTTCTCCCATGCTCACCAGCTTGTCGGGAGGCACACATCCGACTGTCCCCCTCTCCCAGCCCACACGGCGACAGGCGGCAGCAGTCCTTCTCCCATGCCCACACGGCGTCGGGAGGTACACGTATGTCTGTCCTCCTCTTCCCAGCTCACACAGCGACAGGAGGCAGCACTCAATAGATTTTCTCTGGACAAATTATAGAGTCCTTGATCTCCTCATTCTGAACAGCTGAATGGTTTTCAACTTCCTGCTGGCTCTCTCTGCAGCCAACACTCTATAGTATCAGTGAACTTTCAAAGCAGGTGGGAATGTGTCTCCTCTCAGTGACTACATTCCCAGATTTACCTGACTTCCTGTCACATACCCCCCCCTCTTGTTTCAACCCTAGGGTTGGGACACATATTTCCAGGCACGCATGTGTCAGGCACTGCTGACTCACTGATAAGCCTCCTATTATCCTCAAGCTTCCGGATGAAACTGTTTTGTCATCTTCATTGACAGATTTCTCATAACTGCCACACAGTTTGTCTCTCATCTCATATACACATTCTTCAACTGCATTTTTGGCATCATTTTGCTCCTTCTCGTTTCTGTCATCTTCATTGACAGCTTTCTCATAAATGTCAGACAGCTTGTCCCTCATAACCGTCTGTCCAATCCACCATGGAGGACCGTGATCCATAGGCAACTCAATTGGGCTAGTCTTAATGTCTTCAACATTCTTAAGACGCCTCTCTCTGCAATCCATAAATGTTTTCCACAAAACTTTGAGAACCTTTGCTTCACTAAGCTTTGTTCCAAGTAGGGACTCTTGACATCCCTCTGTGACTTGAGTTGCCTCTCCATACATCTGTACACAATCATTGACTTTTTGTTGTAAAAGGGAATGATCTTCCTTCTTGAGCTTTGCTTGCTCGAAGATGCTGTGCAGAGGATTTTCCAATTGAGACAACAGGCTGTCACACATTTCTTCAAAGTGACCCCTGTTCCTTTTCCCAGAGATATCAATATCATTCACCAAACATTTCATATTCATAGGCAGATCGGAAGCATTTGCACTCATCAACTTCTTAAACTTTTCGCCCTCCTGAGCGAGTCGCAGTAAAGGCCTACTATTTGATTTGATATTCAGTTTATATTTCTTGCCAAACTCTTCACAGAAGTAGTCAACCAGAACATCATCAACTTTCCTTACACCAACATAGGGGTTAAAGGCAACAACACAGTTGAACCCAGCGATCTGGGTGGTATCCATTATAGACCTCCTCTCTGCATCAGTGAAGAAGCATGGAACTGCAACACATTCTTTTACAGGTTTCTTCAATGCACTTTCTGCTGAACTATTTGACCGCTCAAGGTCACCTAGTTCTTTTTCTCTATCTGAATTCCGCATGGAATGCATCTCAAGATCACGATCAAACTTCTGCCACCCGTCTTTCACCAGTTCCATTTTGGAAACACTCCCTGAAAGGCACTTATTCATTTGCTTCACGTTTTCACCAACAGCCTTAGTTTTCCCCACTAGGTTTTCAGCCTGAACTGAGAAATCATCACATTTCTTACTCAGCTCCTTTGTTTGCTGAAGCTCTAATGATACATTTTCCAATGCTTGAAGTTTTTGAAGGAACGGTTTATTCCAAAGGGGTGATTCAAGCCACATGTCATCACATTTCTGAGGCTCACTCAGGACAGACCCCAAAACACTGATCCTTTTAAAAACTGCATCAGGCACACTATCCCCTCTTTGGGACAGATCCTCTGTTGCCTGGAATTCCTCTTCCAGTTCCTGCAACGGAATCTTCATCTCTTCTACTTGCTGTTCTAAGGCTCGCTTAGACTTTTCTAGCTCCTGAACTCTTTTCACAACATCATCCTTGGAGCTGACCAATTCTTCCATTTCTGTACGCAGCTGTTTGTTAACACTTTCTAGTTCAGCCTTACACTCTAGAGCTTCCTCCAAAGAGCGAGCCAAGAACAGGGCTTTGCTCTCGTTATCACGCACCTCCGTTTCTGCACGGGCGCGTTCTTCTGCATATTTTGCAGACACAGTCTTCTCTTCACCAAGCATCTGATCAAACTTCTTTTTCACATCTTCAACACACTGTAATGAACCAACGCTTTCTTCCATGCGTTTTTTCATATCCGCTATCTGAGCTTGCAATGTTGCGACTTGCTCTGATAGGTTTTTCTTTGCTTCCGCCTCCTCTTTTAATTGTTCCAGGAAGCCATTTTTCTCATCTTCCATTTGTTTGAGCTTTGTGCTAAAACTCAGCCTTTGACACCTCTCTTCCTGTAAGAGTTCCTGCGTGTCTTGCAGCTGCGATTCCAAGATAGAAAAATCTTCCGCAATTTCTCTAGATTTGCTGTCTGCTTGAGAAAGCTGATTTGTAACATTGTCCAACTCAACCTGCAGTCGGTTTGCCTTCTCTGACAGCTTAGCACACAATCGGTCACCTTCTGACACCTTGACTTGCGATTCCAGAAGCTGTGCCTCTACTTTTTCCCTCTTATGTTCACAATCTCCTTTTCCCTGCATAAGAGCCTTCACCTCATTGGCTAGCATCTGGGAATAAGAATGTAATTCTGCCACACAGGCTTCTTTCTCCTTTAACTGCTGCTGGACACGTTGGGCTTCCCCTTTCCAACTTTCACAGTCCGCACGCCATTCATTTACCACATTGCTCAAAGTAGTGAGCTCATACACAGTACTCAGTAATTTAGCCTCTCTTTCACTTTTCTCGTTGTCGCTGAGAGACAATGTCGTTTTCAGAGCGATATTCTGTTCCTGCGACTCCTGCAGGTCTATTTTTGTAGCTCCCAAAGACTGAAGACTTTTTTCCAGCTGATTACGCAACTCCAACATATCAGCCATACTTTGCTTCTGCAAAGTCTGAATTTCACTTTCCTTTTCCATGAGGATGGTATCTTTCTCCATTATAGTCTCTCTGCGTTTTTGCAACTCGACCAAAAGAAGAGCAGTGGATTCTTCCCACTGTAACACATGAGACTTGAGTAGTTCATTCATTTCCTGCAAGTTTCTATGCTCCATTTTAAGCAATTCCAAGGCTTGTTCCTTTTCTTCCATTTTCCGTTGCAAGGCATCCAACTCAGCCCTGCACACATACTCGGTTTCCTCCAAACCGATGGCCTCCATTGGCTGCTGGCGTCTCTGTTTCCAGCCTGCCATGCTCTCTTGATGAGCCTTTTGTTGAGCTGCAAAGCTCTGCTGAAAATCCGCATTTGCCTGCTGTTGAGCTGCATTTGCTTGCTGTTGAGCTGCATTTGATATAATCAGATGTTTCAACATCTCCTCCATTTTGAGTTTACTTTTCATCTGAGCACACTGCGTCTCCATAGCAGTTTCATCAGTGTTGCTAGGGACAACAACCTTCCTCTTTAGTAGACTCTCTTTAGGCATGGATGGGGCTGGTTCAGACGGCAACATCCCCTCCATCCATAGAATCCGGTCTCTCATTTCATCTATCTTTGCATTCTTCAGGCGTTTTGAACGCCCCATCTTCAATAACTCCACAAACAAATTTTTCACAGTCCAGCAAAAATTTTTCAGACCACTGTCTCTTTAACACATGTAGTTTTTCTCTCTCTCTTGCAAGATCTCTTTTCCTGCACACACAGTTTGTGCAGTCACTTGCACCAGACACAACAAGGTTCATCAAATAATTTTGAGACCGCTGTCTCTTTAAAACACTTTTTTTTTTTTTTTGTCAGGATCTTCTCTCCTGCACACATAGATTGTGCAATCTCATGCACCAGATAAAGTTCATCAAACATTTGCACTTCCTTGCAGGGATCTCTGCTTATGCCCACTGCATACCTCCACCATATGTGAGGGATTAGCTCGGTGGTAGGCGTGGATGACCCCTTTGGGGGTGCGTTTTCACAGAGAGATAGCCGATTAGAGGTTGAAAACAAGACTGATTTATTCATGCAATTTACTTAACACAATTGCAAGCATCAAAACAGCCAAAATAAAATAAAAGACAAAATAAATCCTTGCCTCTGTGGGCGGCTACCTTCTCACGCTGGAACCTACCTAAGAAGTCTTTCCAACCTACTGTTGGGCCGACACTGCTGATCCTACAGCAGACACTCAAATGTCCATTTGTTTGCTTTTCACACAGCACAAACATTGTCCATTGAACATGTCCCTTTGTTTTCTTTCACACAGCACATGTTCATTTATAACAGGATCCTTTACTCTTCACACTCTTCACATGGAACACTTTGTCTTCTCACCTTTGAGACGTCTTCACTCGTGGTTACCCTCCTTAGCTTCACATCGCTGTAGGGGGTCTTCTCCCATGCTCACCAGCTTGTCGGGAGGCACACATCCGACTGTCCCCCTCTCCCAGCCCACACGGCGACAGGCGGCAGCAGTCCTTCTCCCATGCCCACACGGCGTCGGGAGGTACACGTATGTCTGTCCTCCTCTTCCCAGCTCACACAGCGACAGGAGGCAGCACTCAATAGATTTTCTCTGGACAAATTATAGAGTCCTTGATCTCCTCATTCTGAACAGCTGAATGGTTTTCAACTTCCTGCTGGCTCTCTCTGCAGCCAACACCCTATAGTATCAGTGAACTTTCAAAGCAGGTGGGAATGTGTCTCCTCTCAGTGACTACATTCCCAGATTTACCTGACTTCCTGTCACAATATATATATATATATATATATATATATATATATATATATATATATATATATATATATATATATATATATATATATATATATATATATATATGTATAAATACCTTTTTTTTATTTTTTTGAAAGTGATCACATAACCTCTGTTCTCAGCATATGCATAAGGCGTTTAGGCCTCATTCATACTTGGCAATTTGGGATCATGGGCAGAATCACCGCAATTCCAAATAACGTGGAAATCGCTGCAAAACCCGCGACACGAACTATGGTGCCATTCACCCTAAATGCCACCCCAAATATGACTTTAAAAATCACGTGAAGCATATCACCCAAAAAGGAGCAGGAGCTTCTTTTGAGCGACAAACGTGCATAGGACAGTCAATTGAAGTAAATGGGCTGCCCTATATGCGACACACGGAATTGCGTGAAAGTTGTCCACGCTAAATTGTGAGCAGGATACCGAGTTCCTGCTACGCAAAGTGTGAATAGGACTTGAGAGCTGGGGGTGGAGAAAAAGAAGCACACGGCTCTTCCCAGTGAAGAGTGGTGCAAGGAGGCATGTCAGCACAAGTCTGACCATTGGAGGACAGTTAAGCTGTGCCAAAGCCAGAAAACTGACCACACTGGTAAGGATGTGCTTCTATGCCTAGTGTGGTCAGTTTAAAATAGGAAAGCATGAGAACTGGCAGGATTACTAGGTATTTGACACAAAGGAAGCAATACAAAGATAACGGGATACTTTTTAACACAAATACATAGTACAACAGACACATATCAGGAATATGAAATGTTGGGGTAACATATTCTTGTTTTTTTAAAAAGTTAGAGAATTGCTTTTAAGATTGAGAATGGCCAAGGTAAACGAGAGAATGAAATGATGAACAACAGGCTTGTGACAAGCACTTTTGTCTAAAGACCCATGATGCTCCTCTAAGTGTTCTGCTTCCCATCTATCAGGAGCTGTTGAGAAGAGGCCTCTGGGAATCAATCCACCTTTCTCTCGATCACTAATCTTTAATGTTCATTTACCGACCTCTTAGAAGGTCCCCAGATGCCGCAAACATCCAGCTACAATGTAACCATCGGACAAAAAGCATCGAGACCAACAATTCAGCATATGACATGAGAAGCATTATGGAAACACACTCATCTACAACAGGTCTCTAGAGCCTCATTATTGATGTCTTCTGTCAGTCTCTCATTCTTGTACATTAACTGCAACAAAGGATCTTACCGACAGTCCAAAAAGCTGAATGTGGCTTCAGAAGGAAAACTATCAAAATAAATAGAAGAAAATACCTAAAACTGCCCTAAGTTCTAATAGCAATGATTATGGTACTAGATAAAAGGGAATATGGTAGGCTCACTCATACAGAAAAAAAAATATTTTTGAAAATACCAATAACCAATTTTCTTGCATAAAACTGTCACAAAATCAGAGGATTAGTTTTTATTCCATGTGTGTGCATTCTGATTGTTGTGTGTACCAGTTTAGGGATAGGCAACCTCAGAACTCCAACTGTTGAGGAACTACAAATTCCCTGAGGCATTGCAAGACTGACAGCCACACAGGCATGACTTCCAGAGGCATGATAGAATTTGTAGTTTCAACACAGCTGGCGTAATGGGGTTGTCTGCCCTCAGACTAGACCAGTGGTAGCGAACACCCCAAATGTTTGGAACTACATTTCCCATGATGCTCAACTACACTGCAGAGTGCATGAGAATCATGGGAAATATAGTTCTAAAACATCTGGGGTGCTAAGGTTCGCAATCACCGGACTAGACTTTTCACTTTTATGGTACAGACCAGAAAATGGTTTGCAAAGCATTAGGGTTCTTTGACATGGGTGGTCTGCTCGGCGGATTCTGCTTTGCTCAGCGGGAGATCTTTCCACTGATCCCCACTGAGCAGGCGGATGACAGGTCTGTCTCCGCTCACTGTGCACAGCAGAGACGGACAGAGTCCTGCTCTCCCACCTGTCCCTTTTCACCCGATCTTATCTCATCCGATCCTCCAGACGGATGGAAAATAGGACCACCATCTGTCTGGATTTGACGGACAGCATCAGATAGCGGCAGGTGTCTGTGGAAATGTTACTGCTGACATCCGCTGCTCCATAGAGGTAAATAGAGGGTCAGATCGGGTCTGCCTGAAAACCTGACAGGCGGACCTGATCGGACCATCCGTGTGAAAGGACCCTTAGGCACAGAGTCCACCAGCACACCAACAAAGTCCACCAGCACAACCTAACTTTGGGAAACAGCTGCTGCCAGAGCAAGTTATCTGATGCCCACCCGGGATTGTTGGCACCTACCTGCCTCCACAGACAGACACTAACAATAAAAAGCAGAAGTGGTGGCTATGCACTCATATCTATGGGCTGCTTAGGGATGTGATTAGGATGTTAGATAGTGGACTCCTTAAAGTGTATGTATAGCCAACATTTTTTTATTTTTTTATTTTTAGTTATGGATAGAGTAGAGAAGGGTTAAAACTAGGGATAGACCAATATGTTTTTTTCAGGGCCGATACCGATATTTTGGTCACAACATATCCGTATCGGCCAATATTTTGTATATTTAAAGTTTTGAAAAATAAAGACAATTTTTGACATAAATCTGGTACTGAACATGTTAATTTTTGTTTATTGCTTAATGGCTGGCTGTCTGGCACCCTGTGGTGGCTGGCTGGCACCCTGTGGTGGGTGGGTGGCTGGCACTCTGTGGTTGATGGCTGGCTGGCTGGCACCCTGTGGTGGGTGGCTGGCTAGCACCATGTGGTGGGTCTGTGACTGACACCATGTGGTGGGTGGGTAACTGGCACAGGGCCTGTGGGTGGGTAACTGGCACAGGGCCTGTGGGTGGCTGACTGGTACAGGGCCTGTGGGTGGCTGACTGGTACAGGGCTAGTGGGCGGCTGGCTGGTACAGGGCCTGTGGGTGGCTGTCTGGCACCCTGTTTGTGGGTGGCTTGCTAGCACCCTGTGGTGGGTGGGTGGCTGGCACAGGGGCTGTGGGTGGCTGGCTGGTACAGGGCCTGTGGCTGGCTGGCTGGTCCAGTGCCTGTGGCTGGCTGGCTGGCTGGTACAGTGCCTGTGGGCAGCTGGCTGGTACAGGGCCTGTGGCTGGCTGGCTGGTCCAGTGCCTGTGGCTGGCTGGTACAGTGCCTGTGGGCAGCTGGCTGGTACAGGGCCTGTGGATGTGGGTGGCTGGCTGGCACTGGGCTGCTGTGGGTGGGTGTATGACTGTGATACACTCCCGTGAGAATAGTCCCTACTCCAGACGAGGCTGTCCAAGGCGAGGGAGGCGGCCTAAAAAGGCAGAATGACGTCACAAAAATATCGGCAATATCGGCCAGTTCCAGGGCTGATACCAATATATCGGTGAAAATGCATATCGGCCACCGATATATCGGCCTTGCCGATAATTGGTCTATCCCTAGTTAAAACCCCTGGCAGTTTATGATTGTGCTGTCTGTGCACCATCGAAGTAATTTCCTTTTTCATTTCCTGTGCCACAGAGGTTAGAGGAAATTTCCCAAATTGAGATCTACCCTCAGTTATCCCCGAAACAGATGTCCCCATTAAAATATTTCTCCTCACCTCTTGTTCTGGAAACTGTTCTAAAATATCGAATTTTCCCTCATTTTCTGTCTTGGCGACAATGGTCACCAGTACACATGGGTTTTACATGTGTGCCTGTGTACACATGAATTATTCAGTCAGCAACCACTTAAGCTACAGAAGGCTTTACCCCCTTTCATGACCAGGCCATTTTTTACCTGGTAATTAAGCGTTCATGCAAAGCTGTATGCAAACAAAATGTATCTAATTTTGTCCCCACAAATAGAGCTTTCTTTTGGCAGTATTTGATCACCACTGGGTTTTTTTTTTTTGCACTATAAATGAAAAATAAGCATACATTTTTAAGCGTTCATTGACAGACACAGCTCTTCATTTTCTTGACCGTAGGGTTATACTGCCCCCTACAGGAGTAGGACACTAGGCAGAGAAAAAGATTGAACACGCCTATAGGGCAGTCCCTTCCTTCTGTAGGTATTCCGTTTTTTTCTGCCTAGTCAGAAGTAAGGACCTAGTTCCTTGCTGGAATCTCTGGTCCTGGCAATTTTTTTTACATGGAATTTTTTCTTCTTTTTATAATTTTGTTCCTATGAGAGCTACAATCAATACTGGACTGGGCGACACACTGGATACTATAGATCCTTAGGGTCCCCCCAGTCCGTTCAGCGAGCGCGTGCAGACCGCAGCTTCACACTAGGTCAGCCATGACATAGCCCCACTGGACGGGGGCTGGCCTGCAAGTTAAATGGTTCGTGAGGGCACATACGGCCTGAATTCCAGCGTTTTCTCCTGGTTGACAGCATCCACGTTACGATAGAGTGGTGTCCTGTCTGGAGCGGTGCCCACCCTGTTCCTGGTATGGTAAGTAGATCCCCCCCCCCTACCCCTAGAGGGTTTTGGAGTGGACGTGGGTCCCTCCCTGAGATGGTCGGACCCCCGGGTCCCCTCTTTCCTCCCAGCCCCTCTAAAATTTCGGTCACTGTGGGTCTTTGGGCAACCAACACCCCCCTCCCCTCCCTGGTGAGGTTATGAGCTGACTGTTGTCACATGCTCTTAAGGGGGACTGGTTGAAGTTGATGCTGACCGGGCTGCTGACTGGGTTTTCCTGGGGTGCAACGGGATGTTGAGCAGTTCCCTGCCACCCTGGGGGTTGTTGACTAGGGCAGGGATGTCCTCTGGGCTCCCTGTGGCGGTTGGTGGGCTGGGGGAGCAGATGTTTTAACATCCACAGGTATGCGCCTCACGCAGCTGGATCCGGCCAAAAATTTGGACTACGGCTTTGTGGCCTACTTGCTGGAAACTATGCGAGCCAGCCCTTGTGAGGGTGGCTGATGCCACTCCCTCCCATTTGGGCATCCGCCTTCCCCTCCGCTGCCCCTGGGTGGTTGGCTCCACTGGGGCTCGAGTCCTGGCAGTGGGAATCTTCAAAAATGTAGGCCGCGGCTTGCAGCCTACTAGTTGGGCGCTGCCGTTGGGGGGCAGCCTCATTGTGTGTAGCTGAAGCCCCCATTCTTCCATTGGGCACCTGTCAGGCTGAGGATCCGTGCAAATGTGGCTGGGTTTCCACAAAAATGTAGGCCGTGGCTTGTGGCCTGCTAGGCCATGTGGCCAGCTTGGCACATCCTTTGGAAGGGGTAGTGTTGTGGGGGGGGGGGCGCTTAATTTTTTTAATGAACGCCTTGCCGCCATAATTGAGTGGGACACTTGCCCTGTTTTAGTGAGAGTACCCTGCATGGCTTCTTTTAAGGTTCCCATGTCCTATTATGTCCTCTATGGAGGGTTCAGAGGGCAACCCTACTGGGCCTTCATCCACGCACCCTGAGTGCTCAGATAATGAGGATGATTCCTCTGCTCCTCTAGCAGCGCTTAAATAGACGCTGGTGGATGCACTGTTTGTGTCAGTGTGTGAAACTTTAAAAATGGAGGTTGCGGCTCATGCCGCATCAGGGGCACCGGTTCCTTTTGACACCCACAGGCCCTGCAAAGCGGCAAGGGTGTTCCTTTTCCGCTTACCTTGACAATGTTGTCACAAAACAGTGGGGTTGTCCAAAACGCAGTGGTTGCTAAGCGTTTTTGCTTGCGGTATCCTTATGAGGATTAACGGTTCCATCTGTAGTGGACTCACCAGTTTCCAGGTCAAATTGAGCTACCTTCATTCTGGTTGAGGAGTCCCCGGCCTTTACAGGTCCAGCTAATAAGAGGGCGGAGGCTCTGGCCTGCCATATGTGGCTGTGACTGGTTCGGCAATTAGGCCGGTAATTACTATTGCCCTGGTGTCGCAAACTCTGACCGAGTTGGCTAAGCTTTTATGTCGGGACCTGGAGGCGAAGAAGCTCTCCCCTGCCTTGGTGGGGCTGGTGGATCACTTGGACCAAGGGCTACAGTTTGTCTATGACGCCTCTTTGGAAGCCGCTTCCTTGCTTTCTGGACTGTCTGTCTTAGCAGTGGTCCTGCGGCACATTACCTGGCTGAAATGCAAGTCTGCGGACCAGGCCTCTAAGAAGGCCTTGTCTGATTTTCCATTCGTGGGGGATCGCCTGTTTGAAGCTTCCTTGAATGACATCATCAAGGGCCTCACAGGGGGAAAAAGAGTACTCTTCTTCCTCAGGCTTCCAGGGATAAAGAGTCCCATTACAGACGGAGACCCCTTCTTTTCGGTTCACAAGCAACTTTTTCGTCCCTCAGGGTCTCAAGACAAGAGCCCCAAGCTCTTTCGGGCCTCCTCTGGGGGTTCCAAAAAGTCTTGGTCGGGCAAACCACGAGCAGGTGCTGGCAGACCTGCGGACAAAAATTCCTCAGGATGAAGGGGCGCCCTCATCCTTATCTGGGGTGGGCGGACATCTTCGCTACTTTCTAGATCTTTGGACCTCCCTGATCCAGGACAAGTGTGTCCACAAAGTAATTCGCTCCGGCTAACAAGATCGAGTTTCGATCACATCCTCCAGAAAAGTTCTTCCCTTCCAACCTGGTTAAAATCGCTTAACCACTTTACCACCAAGCCTATTTTTGACACTTTTTGTTTACAAGTTTAAATCAGTTTTTTGCTAGAAAACTACTTAAAACCCCAAACATTATATATAATTTTTAGCAAAGACTCTGGAGAATAAAATGGTGGTCATTGCAATATTTTTTGTCACGCGGTGGGATGGGAGACCCGGGCAAAGCCGCGGAAGGAGGCGGGAGGGAGGGGGACGTCCCCTCCCGCTCGCCGGGGTAGCAATCGAGCGGCTCCCGAGCCGCATCGGTCATTACCGCCGGAAAGCCGACCACCGGCTCTAAACAACGGTACCAGGGTGATGCCTCTAGCTAGAAAATCTACTTCTAGGAAGATTTACCATTGTACGTGGAAGACGTACATTGCGTGGTGTGAATCCCTCCGGGTTCACCCTTATTCCATTTCGGTGGCTTGGATCTTGGCTTTCCTCCAAGGGGATGTGCAGCGCCTAGCCTTGAGTACCATCAAGGGCCAAGTCTCGGCCTTGGCGGTTTTCTTTCAACGCCCGTTGGATACACATTGGTGCGTACTTTTCTCCGGGGCGTGAGACATTTGGTTCCTCCAGTGTGGTCTCCACTGCCGGCGTGGGACCTCAATTTGGTGTTGTCCATTCTCCAGAAGCCTCCCTTTAAAAATATTTAGGAGATTCCCCTGCTTACCTTGTCTCAGAAGGTGGCCTTTTTGGTGGCCATTACTTCAGTGCGCAGGGTGTCTGAACTGGCGGCGTCTTGTTGCTTACCTTACCTGATGGTTCACAGGGATAAGATGGTTCTGCATCCATGTCCACTGTTCCTTCTGAAGGTCATCTCTGATTTTCATCTGAATGAAGACATTGTGTTGCCCTCCATATGTCCCAAACCTAAGCATCCTAAGGAAGTTGCCTTGCACTCCCTGGATGTGGTTCAGGCAATAAGGGTGTATCTGGCAGCTACGGAGTCTTTTAGGAAATCAGACTCACTATTTGCCCTCGTGGATAGACCTCGCAAGGGGCTGGCTGTGAGGGTGCCAGGAAACCAGACCACACGGGAATGCAGGTAAAATAAAGCAGTTTATTGGAGGAAACAGCAATAATAATAATTGCACAGCAACAATGAGGAAATGAGAGCAGGTCAAGTCCATGAGCGGGTAGTAATCCAAGCCGGGGTCGGATCCAGAAGTGGGTAGTCTGCCGAAGCTGGGTCGTCTGCCAAAGCCGGGCCGTAAGCCGATGCCGGGTAGAGAGCCAGGAGAGTCTCTCAGCCAAGCCAGGTCATGCACCGTGGAACAAAGAGAACAAAAGACTGCTAGTAGAGATGCACCTTAGAGCACAAACACAAGGGCAATTATAGCAACCCAGCAGGTGATAGATATGGTCTGGTGTGTGACGCCCAGGTAGCAGGAAGTGATGATGCATTCAAAGTCTATAAGAGGCAGCAGTCTGCACATGTCAAAGAGGGGGGGGGGTAAGACCTTAACAGTACCCTCCCCTCAGCGGCCCCCTCCTCCACAGAGCAAAAAATGGTTTCTGAGGAAAACAAGCATGAAAAGCACGGGGAAGGGCGGGAGCATGAAAATCAGTAGAGGGAACCCAGAAACGCTCCTCAGGACCATAACCCTTCCAGTGCACCAGGTATTGAACCTGACCTCGGAACAGATGAGAATCCAAGATGCTGCAAACCTCATACTCCTCATGATTGCCCACATGAATGGGATGAGGACAGGAAAGTGAAGAAGTATAGTGATTGAAAACCAGTGACTTTAAAAGTGACACGTGAAAGACATTGGAGATAAGAATGCCAGTGGGAGGATCAAGGGCATAGGCCACCGGGTTCACCTTATGGAGGATGCGAAAAGGCCCAACAAAACAGGATGGTAGTTTTGGAGTAGGCACCCCGAGTTTGAGATTACAGGTCAACAACCACACCCTCTCCTGACCTGGTATGAAGGAGCAGATAAACGTTTCCGGTCAGCTGAGTTTCTGACGCTGTGCAGAGAACCGTAAAGACTTTTAAGTCTGCATCTAAGATGAATGGAGAGCACCAAAATGATCCTCCACAGCCGGGATGTCCTGTGCCGAGAACGACTCAGGCAACACAGCAGGTTGAAACCCATAATTGGCAATGAACCAAGACATTCCAGAAGACGAGTTGATGGCAGAGTTCCTGGCAAACTCTGCCCAGGGTGGTAGATCAACCAAATTGTAACACCATTGGACTGCAGATGGTAGGCCGAGGAGAAGGAGAGTCGAATACCCAACTGGGAGCAAAAGGCGCGCCAGAACCTGGAGACAAATTGGTCTGAGACAATCTCCTTAGGCAACCCGTATAAACAGAAGACCTCCCTGGCAAACACAGAGGCAACCTCCTGGGCAGTAGGCAGCTGCTTAAACGGAACACAGTGGCACATCTTGGAGAACCGGTAAACAACCATGAGGATAACTGTGTAACCTCAACATCAGTGCGGAGAGATGGCCACCAGAACTGACAAGAAATAGCCCAGGACATCTGGTTCTTACCAGGATGACCGGCAGTCTTGGAATTGCGCAACAGTCTGATGCGCAACCCCTCAGGTACAAAACATTTGTCAGCAGGTTTCTCTGTGGGAGCATCAGGTTGGGCAGCCAAGATCTGTTCCCTGTTAAGTTGGTACGGAAGGTATGAACTAGTGATCGACCGATATCGTTTTTTCGTTGCCGATACCGATATTTTGGTCAATGCATATTGGTCTAAAAAGCCCCAAAAACCACAAACCCCTCCACCGTCGACTGAGGTAAGCCACCAGCCAATTTTCCACTCCTAGAATGTGAACAGTGGAGGGAGCTGGAACAAAGCGTTCAGCCCAATGAAGGATGCCCACCACTTCCAAGGCCACAAGGGCACTTTTGGTGTCCCCTTGGTGATTGACATAAGTCACGGGCATGGCATTGTCCGATTGAATGCGCACTTGACAACCCTGCAGAAACTCGGTCCAGTGGACTAAGCAAGGCCGGATCGCTCTCAGCTCCAGAACATTGATCGGTAACCTGGATTCTTCCAGGGACAAGACTCCTTGATCAGACAACCTGCCGAGAACCCCCCCCCCCCATCCGGACGGACTTGCATCCGTGCTGACAATTGTTCAATATATAGGGAGGAAGGATTTCCCTTGCTTAAGCATTGGGGACCGAAGCCACCTGATAAAAAACTCCTTGGCCCCCTGGCTCAGCTGGATCTGAATGTCCTGGGAATTTGGGTTCTTGTTCCAATTGAGGAGGATTTCCTTCTGGAGGATCCTCATGTGAAATTGAGCGAAGGGGACCGCCTGGAAAGACGAAACCATCAGTCCCAGAACTCTCATGTAGGTCCCAAGGGAAGACCATTTGCTGGTCAGCAAAAAACTGAACCACAGTCTGGAGTTCTTGGAGTTTTGCCTGAGGAAGGAGCACCCTGGCTGAGTCCAAAGTCGGGCCCAGGTAATCAAGTCTCATTGAAGGGACCAAAGACAACTTCTGAAGGTTCAGAATCCACCCGAACTCCTCCAGATTTCTTATGGTGATTGCCAAATTTGTTTCCAGCACCGTAGGAGACTCCGCACGGAGAAGCAGATCGTCCAGGTAACCAAGGACTGGTATCCACCATTTCCGCAACATCGCCAGGATCGGGAACCAACACCTTGTGAAGACCCGAGGAGCAGAGGCGAGACCAAAGGGCAACCCCCACAAACTGATAGTGATCCTCTCCCACGGCAAAATGGAGAAACCATCCTGCACAGATTGGCATGTGAAGGTAGGCATCTTTGATGTCTATGGTGGCCAGGAAATCCCCCTGATGTAGGGAGGCCACCACCGTGCGAACCGATTCCCTCTTGAACTTTTGAACTAGCACAAAGCAATTTAGTGCTTTCAGATCCAGGATTGGACGCACCTTGTCTTCCTTCCTGGGAAACGTGAACAGGTTTGAATAAAACCCCTGAAAACATTCCACACATGGAACCGTAACTATTACCCCCCATTGCACCAGGTCCTGAACACCCCAGAGAGCACCAGCAAGCGATCTGGGGACAGTCGCACATTGTAAGGGAAAAACCTTACCGGAGGGGCTGATCGAAACTCGATCTTGCAACCGGACCGTATGACTTCTTGAACCCATTTGTCTGGTATCCAGGATAGCCACAGGCCAGGAACCGGCAAAGACATCTCCCACCCCAGATACGTGAGGGCGCAACCTCAAGACGAGGAGGTTTTGTCCGCAGGTCTGGAGAAACTGAACTTTTGTTAGTCATACCAGGGTCGCTTGGACCCACCCGAGGGAGCCTAGAAGGGCTTTGCCTTATTGACTGACCCTGAGGAACAAAAAACTTTTTGTGTGCAGAGAAGGAGAGACCCCGTCTGCGACAAGGGTCCTTACCCTTGTTAGCCTGTGGTAGAAAGTTACTCTTCCCTCTTGTAAGACCATTAATGATGTCATCCAGGGTAGCTCCAAACAGGCGATCTCCTTGAAAAGCTAGATCAGTCAAGGCCTTCTTTGAAGTCTGATCCACACACCAGCACTTCAGCCAAAGTATACACGGAAGGACTACTGCCGAAACCGACAATCGGTCCAATATGGGAGCAGTGTCCAGCGCGGCATCGCAAACAATTTGCAGCCCCTGCACCAGCTGGTCCAACAGCTCCTCGAAGTCAGAGGGAACATGTTTCCCCTCCAGGTCAGGGCCCATTCAGTCAACGTGTGCGTGACAAGGACAACCGTAAACACCGCTCTCAGTGCATACCCCGCCAGGGAGTACATATTGCTCTGCCTTCCTATACTCCGGAAAGGATGGGGAATCCTCCACTGGGATAATGGTAGCTTTATTCAGTCTTGAGACCGGAGGGTCCACCGTAGGTGGCACAGTGCACTTCTTTATAAGGGACTCCTCAAAAGGATAGCATTCCACTTAGGCACCCCAGGGGAACGCTTTGGGCGGTCCCATTCTTCTTTGAGCATGTTGTCAAAATACGCGGGGAAGGAAAAAACCTTTGCCGCTCTGGATGGCTTGTGAGTGCCAAATGTAACCTGCGCCCCAGTCGCAGCCGCAGCTGCGTCCTCCATTTTCAGGGTCTCACGCACATAAACAACTAGTGCATCTACCAGTGCCTTATCTTGCACGGCAGCGGAGGTAGAAATGTCATCCTCACTGTCAGAGGAGACAGGGCGCGAGGTAGGGGACCTGGCAGGGAGACTCGCATCTGCTGTGGCTGAGTCAGACTCAGAACCTGAGGCATCAAATGAGGCAGGGGTAGACAGAGGGCCCCACTACCCCACCCCCCATCACATCTGTTGCTTTTTTGAAATGTTATATTGTTTGATTGATGCAACGTATAGACAACGTTTTTCAGTTTTCATGCTTTAGGGTTATTGCGGCGTCATGCATTATGTGATGGCACGGGGTATCCTTACTCCGCACAACACGTCAGGCATCATACCGCAGAATGAATGTATTTGATTGAATGTATTTATCTGTATGACCGGAAATGTATTGTAATGTAGTGTATTTATGCGCTGCGTCGCAGTATAGGGGAGATTGTACCCCGACAAAGTATTGTTTTTTGTATATCTTTTATGCAAATAAAGATTACATTTTCAACAAAAAGGGGTAGGCGGAGGGCGTTTCTTAGCACCTCGCCCTTTAAAGACCACCTCCACCCGGGACACAAACACTTCCAGGATCTGAAGCATTGGTAGACAGCTGGGATCCGGAGGGCCCTGCGGCCTCTCCGAGAGGGTCAGGTAGGGACGCATGATCTGTAGGGTCCATGTTGCACTATGAAAAATCTGAAAAAAGTAACAGAAAAAAAGCATGTCTGCACATGTCAGTAGCAAGCTTGATCCAAAAGGAAATGAGCTGAGAAAATGCCCAGGGTATAGGGAGGGGCTCCACCCACAGAACAAGGCCTCCAGGAACTCCCATACAGATTCCTAGCAGAAAAATCCCCCGCAAAATGGCCGTGCCGGGTGTACCAAGATGGCCGCCGATCTCAGCACATGCGGCTACAAGAAAATTGCAGCCCCACGCTGCCTGCAGAGCAAACGAGGACCCTCAGGGGGAGCCCCCCAGACTCCACAGCGGGATCAATCAGCAGGTTGGCCCTGGAAGTACAGACCGAGAACCCCCGCACGATCGTTCGCACCCCCCGACCCCCTTTTCGGCCCGGAAACGCGGCCTCAGCCCCAGGGAGCAGGCCCAACAGCCCCCAGCATGGGGTTAGGGGGTGTGGGGGGGGCAGGTAACAGAGGGGGTGTGTGACAGGACAGAGGGGAACCCAGGATTGTGAGGGCGACATCCCAGGGAGGGGCCAGCGTACACCCAGAAATCCGCCAGGGGAAGAGGGGGGAATATTTACTCACCATACCAAAAACACAAGTGGGCGCCATCTCCTGACAGGACCCCTCTCCGCCGAAGTGGGGGGGGGCTGTCAGCCAAATAGGACCGCTGCGACTCGGGCCTAGACCAGACCATATGCAACCTTTAACTCACAGGGCCAGTCCCCGTTCAGTGGGAGTATGTTGTGGCCGACCCAGCACGGAGCTAAGGCCTGCGTGCGCTCGTTGGCCGGCTGGGGTGACCACTGGATCTATAATCCAGCCCGTCACCCAGATCCGGCATAGTTTCTTGTAGATATCACAGGAAAAAATCTGGAGAGAAGCTAACTAAAAAAAATGAACTAAAAAAAACTTTGCCAGGACCAGAGATCCCAGCAGGGAACTAGGTCCTTACTCCTGACTAGACAGATTAAAACTGACATCCTATGTAGGAAAAGAGAGGGTGTACCCTCTGGGACTGCCCACAGGCATAGCCAGAACTTTTTTTTTTCTGTCTAGTGTCCTTCTCCTGTAGGGAGCAGTATAACCCTACTGATATGCATCAGGAACTGCGTCCGTCAATGAACGATAGAGAAAATGTATTATATATACACCAACGATTGGGTACAATTCCTCCCAATGACACCAAAGATAGGGCACAAATCCTTTCAATGACACCAACAATGGGATGCTATTCCTCCCACCGACACCAAAGATGGGGCATTGTTTATTCCCACTGACGTCAGGACCTTTTCAACTCCCAATGGTCACACTCTGGCTTCCCTTAAGTCTGAAGGGCAGTAAACTAGCCCTTTGTTTAGAACGTTTGGAGACCCCTGCTCTAGGGTATTTGCCTTCAGAAAATATATAATATTTTGGAGGTTTATGTAATGTTCAGGCCTGTAATTCATTAAATATAATTTTTAAACTTATGTGGGGAAAAAAAAGCAAAAACAGCTCTGGCAGTGAAAGGCTTAACCCCCTCCAACCACTGACCCACCTTGCCACAATCACATGCATCGCACTGGGTGCGGCAAGTGTACAGCTATGAGAGGCAGCATTTCTGCGCTTACATGGGCAGTCAGAAGGCAAGTAAAACTGTGGCCCAGCTGCCTGCTTTTCCTGCTACCCGTATGAACCACCCCTAAATTGGAGCTTCTCCTACTTCTATAATATTACTCCACCCCCATCCTACTCTCAGAATCGCAGATAAGTATTGTTATCATGCCGGCCCCATACTTCATGGTTGCTCATCTAGATGATAAGGATGAAGCTCCCAGCTATCTGCAGTCTTCTGGGATAGTCACCTCATGCATCCCAGGAGGCTTTGGGGCAATCCACGGGACTTGTGCATGTGCAATGGCACTTCATTAGGGAACCGACCGACTGCAACTGCCTGAAAGAGACAGCCAGTTCCCAATGAATAAAACATAGGACATGGTGGCACCGGAACCGGAGTGCAGCAGCAAAACAGTAGATTACAGCAGACAATGCTGAACCCAGACAACAAAGTAAGAGGGGACTGAAAAAAGAATGAGGATAAAGGAGGTGAGGTGAATGGGCTCCTCAATGCACCAAACAGTTGTCAGCACTATTATCTGTGGTGAGGCGTACCTACTATAATCATATATAAAATCATTTACCACAGTATATGAGGTAAATATACAATCACTACTTTATATGGAGTCAGTATACAGTCAGTCAGTATATGAGGTAATATACAATCAGTGCTGTATATGGAGTCAGAAGAATACAGTCACAGCAGTGACGTAACTATAGTAGTCGCAAGGGTCTTGATAGCGACCCGGCCCTGTGCTGCAGGGGGCCCGTGCAGGTCCCGTCACGTTTGTCTACACCTGTGCCTGAGTCGTCGGCGGAGCTGGGAGGCGGTCCTAGGTATGCATGGATAACTGCTTGTCACTTGTTCACACTGTGGAAACAGCTGGAACTAGTGTGTATAGTGTGTATAGGCAGGCAGGAAGGGCGGCATATAGGAGAACCAATCTCCTCCATTCTCCTCCTGGCTCCTGCAGGGCTTTCAGTGGCTGCAGGGGCAGGATCAGTTCTACTATCTGCTGCCCCCCCCCCCTGACCTCCTATCCAGCCTGGTACTAGCTGTATTCACGATTTTAACAAGTGACAAGAAGTCATCTGTACCTAGGACCGCCTCCCAGCACCCCCCCCCCCCCCGACTCCGGCTTCTTGTCTAAGGCTGGGAAAGGTAGGAGAAATGCTCCCTGACCCGAGGCTGCTCCCGCCTAAGTAGATGCAAACAATCTCTGCCACAGCAGAGTGTAAGGAAATACACTGCCCAGTAAGTATAGTGTTTCAGGTGTCCTATTGTCACACTGCTCCCCCCCTGCCCCATTTTGCTCCCCTTCCATCATGCTGTCCCCCCATACTGCCCTCCACTGCCCCCCTCCCATCAAGCTGTCCCCCTCCCAGACTGCCCCCTGTTGGAACACTGTCCCCCCATACTGCCCTCCACTGCCCCCCACCCATTACGCTGTCCCCCTCCCATCATGCTGCCCTCCCATACTTCCTCCTGCTGGAACACTGTCCTCCTATACTTCCCTCCACTGCCCCCCTCCCATCATGCTGTCCCCCTCCCATCATGCTCCCCACCCATACTTCCCCCTCCTGGCACACTGTCCCACTATACTGCCCTCCACTGCCCCCTCCCATCATGCTGTCCCCTCCCATCATGCTGCCCACCCATACTTCCCCCTCCTGGCACACTGTCCCACTATACTGCCCTCCACTGGCCCCCTCCCATCATGCTGCCCCCCATACTGCCCCCTCCTGGCACATGGTCTCCCTATACTGCCCTCCACTGCCCCCTCCCATCATGCTGTCCCCCTCGCATCATGCTGCCCTCCCATACTGCCCCCTCCTGGCACACTGTCCCCCTATACTGCCCTCCACTGCACCCCTCCAATCATGCTGTCCCCCATACTGCCCTCCACTGCCCCCCTTCCTTCATGCTGTCCCCCCATACTGCCCCTTCCTGTCACACTGCCCCTTTATACAGCCCTCCACTGTCCCCTCCCATCACACTGCCCCCTCCCATCACACTGCCCCCCTCCCATCACATTGCTCCCCTCCCATCACACTGCCCCACCCTCCAGCCACACTGGCCTCTCCCATCACCCTGACCTCCTCCAATAACACTGCCCCCCATATTGTCCTCCTCCACTGCCCCTCCCCCCATCACACTGCTCCCCTCCTGTAACACTGCCAAGGTACCCTTCTTAGATGGGGTGACTACATTAGTTTTCTTGTTTAGACTTTCTTTTATTTTCATCTGGTGATCTGGCCAGCGAGTCTGTTATTTTTCAACAGAACAAGCTCTTCTGCAGAGGTAGCAGTTATAGGGATATGACAAACCATCTCCCACTGACAGGGGTGCTTACAATGATCAGCATTTAAATATATATATATATATATATATATATATATATATATATATATATATATATATATATATATATATACACACAGTAAACCCCCCTCCATTGCGGGGGGTTACGTTCCGGACCAAGCCGCGAAAAGTGAAAATCCGCGAAATAGAAAAACCCTATTAAAATGCATTGTAGGCATGTTTTTTTACTGTCACTGTACGTGTAAAAGCATTTTGAGGTCTTTAAACACACTTTTAAAACAATAGAAACTCATTTAAACACATAAAAGATACTAAGAGACATAGCAAGAGCTATGGAAAGCACAAAAATATTTCATTTTTAATGATTTATATAGTAAAATAACATTACAAAAAAAAACGCAATATACCGGGACCGCAAAAACTGAACCGCGATGGAGCGGGGGTTTACTGTATATATATATATATATATATATATATATAATATTTTTTTTTTTATTATGTATGTAAAACCTTTATCCTTAAAGGATAAACTGAATACAAAGTAGGGCTGGGCGATAAAACGATACCGATAGGTATCGCGATAGTCCCGTGCTCGATAGCAATAGGAAAACTTGAACGATAAATCGAAAAGTCCGCTCCGACGGGTTTAAACTTTTAAAAATGGCTCCGCCCGGCGCCAACACGTCATTGCGCACGCGCCGCCGCCGCTCGGGAGAGGCCGGGAATAGCCGAAATTACACAAGCGGAGGTGGTGGGTGCGCAATGACGTATCGGCGCCGGGCGGCGCCATTTTTAAAACGAAGGCGCCTCTGGAACAGGTAAGTGAAACAGCTTCACTACCTGCCGTTATGCAGGGCTGCGGGCACACTACAAGGGATGCAGTGCTGCGGGCATGTTCTACCTGTACCATGCCCACAGCACTGCATCTCATGTAGTATGCCCACAACCCCGGATCCTCTTGTACCATGCCAGTCACCCTGCATTCTCCTGCACCATGCCAGTCACCCTGCATTCTCCTGCACCATGCCAGCCACCCTGCATTCTCCTGCACCATGCCAGCCACCCTGCATTCTCCTGCACCATGCCAGTCACCCTGCATTCTCCTGCACCATGCCAGCCACCCTGCATTCTCCTGCACCATGCCAATCACCCTGCATTCTCCTGCAACATGCCAGTCACCCTGCATTCTCCTGCAACATGCCAGTCATCCTGCATTCTCCTGCACCATGCCAGTCACCCTGCATTCTCCTGCACCATGCCAGTCACCCTGCATTCTCCTGCACCATGCCAGTCACCCTGCATTCTCCTGCACCATGCCAGTGCCCTGCATTCTCCTGCACCATGCCAGTGCCCTGCATTCTCCTGCACCATGCCAGTACCCTGCATTCTCCTGCACCATGCCAGCCACCCTGCATTCTCACCCTAGGGTCCTTATTTTAAATGGGTAATAAAAAATATCAATATATATCGATATCGACCGATATGAAACACTGATATCGTGATACAGTTTTCAGCCATATCGCCCAGCCCTAATACAAAGTGTTTGCTGGAGTTTGGCTTCAGTTTGTCAGTCAGGGGCGTAACTACAGGGGTTGCAGGGGTTGCAATTGCAACCGGGCCCCATGCTCCAGGGGGCCCGTGTGGCTCCCCTGTACACCTGCATAGGAGGGGCTGCGGGGCAGCATGTAGAAAAATCACTGTCCTCCTTTTTCCTCCTGTAGCTGCAGGAGGAAAATGGAGGAGATTGGTTCCTCTGTATGCTGCCCCCGCCACTCCTCCTATCCAGTTCACTTGTGTTCTGCTGTCTCTGGGTCCCTGTGTGCTCCCCCCACTGTGGTCCCTCCCCTCTCCTGCCGGCTGCTGCAGGGGATGTGTCACAATAGAGAACCAGGAAGGGGTCGGTAAATATGTAATTTACCAGCTCCTTCCTTTTCTGAATGGACAGAGTCATAGTCAGTGACATTGTATAAAAATAAAATAAAATGATAAAAAATAATACAATTAAAATACAAAAAAAAAAGCTACTGACACCAGTGGGTGAACTTCCAGGATCGCAAAGGTCACACTTGTGACCAAGCCCAGGCATTCCACCACCGTGAGGAGGCCCCAAGATGGGAGGAAGGGGGCCCACTGCAGAACTTGTGAAAGGGTCCCACTGCGGGACCATAATAAAGGGCCCCAGGATCAGTGGGAAGAGCCCTAGGCTTGAAGGGAAGGGCCCCGGCCAGGGGTCCGGGGGGGGCCTTCATGGGTTCTTGCACCGGGGCCCTGAAGGTTCTAGTTACGCCTCTGTTGTCAGTGTAATTAAATCTGCTACTAACTTTAACCCCCCCCCCCTTCTGAAGGTTCCCCCTGTGCTCCCTCATCCAGATTGAGGCACTTCCCTCCACTGCCCCCCTCCCATCATGCTGTCCCCCTCCCATCATGCTCCCCACCCATACTTCCCCCTCCTGGCACACTGTCCCACTATACTGCCCTCCACTGCCCCCTCCCATCATGCTGTCCCCTCCCATCATGCTGCCCACCCATACTTCCCCCTCCTGGCACACTGTCCCACTATACTGCCCTCCACTGGCCCCCTCCCATCATGCTGCCCCCCATACTGCCCCCTCCTGGCACATGGTCTCCCTATACTGCCCTCTACTGCCCCCTCCCATCATGCTGTCCCCCTCGCATCATGCTGCCCTCCCATACTGCCCCCTCCTGGCACACTGTCCCCCTATACTGCCCTCCACTGCACCCCTCCAATCATGCTGTCCTCCATACTGCCCTCCACTGCCCCCCTTCCTTCATGCTGTCCCCCCATACTGCCCCTTCCTGTCACACTGCCCCTTTATACAGCCCTCCACTGTCCCCTCCCATCACACTGCCCCCTCCCATCACACTGCCCCCCTCCCATCACATTGCTCCCCTCCCATCACACTGCCCCACCCTCCAGCCACACTGGCCTCTCCCATCACCCTGACCTCCTCCAATAACACTGCCCCCCATATTGTCCTCCTCCACTGCCCCTCCCCCCATCACACTGCTCCCCTCCTGTAACACTGCCAAGGTACCCTTCTTAGATGGGGTGACTACATTAGTTTTCTTGTTTAGACTTTCTTTTATTTTCATCTGGTGATCTGGCCAGCGAGTCTGTTATTTTTCAACAGAACAAGCTCTTCTGCAGAGGTAGCAGTTATAGGGATATGACAAACCATCTCCCACTGACAGGGGTGCTTACAATGATCAGCATTTATATATATATATATATATACAGTAAACCCCCCTCCATTGCGGGGGGTTACGTTCCGGACCAAGCCGCGAAAAGTGAAAATCCGCGAAATAGAAAAACCCTATTAAAATGCATTGTAGGCATGTTTTTTTACTGTCACTGTACGTGTAAAAGCATTTTGAGGTCTTTAAACACACTTTTAAAACAATAGAAACTCATTTAAACACATAAAAGATACTAAGAGACATAGCAAGAGCTATGGAAAGCACAAAAATATTTCATTATTAATGATTTATATAGTAAAATAACATTACAAAAAAAAAACGCAATATACCGGGACCGCAAAAACTGAACCGCGATGGAGCGGGGGTTTACTGTATATATATATATATATATATATATATATATATATATATATATATATAATATTTTTTTTTTTATTATGTATGTAAAACCTTTATCCTTAAAGGATAAACTGAATACAAAGTAGGGCTGGGCGATAAAACGATACCGATAGGTATCGCGATAGTCCCGTGCTCGATAGCAATAGGAAAACTTGAACGATAAATCGAAAAGTCCGCTCCGACGGGTTTAAACTTTTAAAAATGGCTCCGCCCGGCGCCAACACGTCATTGCGCACGCGCCGCCGCCGCTCGGGAGAGGCCGGGAATAGCCGAAATTACACAAGCGGAGGTGGCGCGTGCGCAATGACGTATCGGCGCCGGGCGGCGCCATTTTTAAAACGAAGGCGCCTCTGGAACAGGTAAGTGAAACAGCTTCACTACCTGCCGTTATGCAGGGCTGCGGGCACACTACAAGGGATGCAGTGCTGCGGGCATGTTCTACCTGTACCATGCCCACAGCACTGCATCTCCTGTAGTATGCCCACAACCCCGGATCCTCTTGTACCATGCCAGTCACCCTGCATTCTCCTGCACCATGCCAGTCACCCTGCATTCTCCTGCACCATGCCAGCCACCCTGTATTCTCCTGCACCATGCCAGTCACCCTGCATTCTCCTGCACCATGCCAGCCACCCTGCATTCTCCTGCACCATGCCAATCACCCTGCATTCTCCTGCAACATGCCAGTCACCCTGCATTCTCCTGCAACATGCCAGTCATCCTGCATTCTCCTGCACCATGCCAGTCACCCTGCATTCTCCTGCACCATGCCAGTCACCCTGCATTCTCCTGCACCATGCCAGTCACCCTGCATTCTCCTGCACCATGCCAGTGCCCTGCATTCTCCTGCACCATGCCAGTGCCCTGCATTCTCCTGCACCATGCCAGTACCCTGCATTCTCCTGCACCATGCCAGCCACCCTGCATTCTCACCCTAGGGTCCTTATTTTAAATGGGTAATAAAAAATATCAATATATATCGATATCGACCGATATGAAACACTGATATCGTGATACAGTTTTCAGCCATATCGCCCAGCCCTAATACAAAGTGTTTGCTGGAGTTTGGCTTCAGTTTGTCAGTCAGGGGCGTAACTACAGGGGTTGCAGGGGTTGCAATTGCAACCGGGCCCCATGCTCCAGGGGGCCCGTGTGGCTCCCCTGTACACCTGCATAGGAGGGGCTGCGGGGCAGCATGTAGAAAAATCACTGTCCTCCTTTTTCCTCCTGTAGCTGCAGGAGGAAAATGGAGGAGATTGGTTCCTCTGTATGCTGCCCCCGCCACTCCTCCTATCCAGTTCACTTGTGTTCTGCTGTCTCTGGGTCCCTGTGTGCTCCCCCCACTGTGGTCCCTCCCCTCTCCTGCCGGCTGCTGCAGGGGATGTGTCACAATAGAGAACCAGGAAGGGGTCGGTAAATATGTAATTTACCAGCTCCTTCCTTTTCTGAATGGACAGAGTCATAGTCAGTGACATTGTATAAAAATAAAATAAAATGATAAAAAATAATACAATTAAAATACAAAAAAAAAAGCTACTGACACCAGTGGGTGAACTTCCAGGATCGCAAAGGTCACACTTGTGACCAAGCCCAGGCATTCCACCACCGTGAGGAGGCCCCAAGATGGGAGGAAGGGGGCCCACTGCAGAACTTGTGAAAGGGTCCCACTGCGGGACCATAATAAAGGGCCCCAGGATCAGTGGGAAGAGCCCTAGGCTTGAAGGGAAGGGCCCCGGCCAGGGGTCCGGGGGGGGCCTTCATGGGTTCTTGCACCGGGGCCCTGAAGGTTCTAGTTACGCCTCTGTTGTCAGTGTAATTAAATCTGCTACTAACTTTAACCCCCCCCCTTCTGAAGGTTCTGAACCCTGTGCTTCCTCATCCAGATTGAGGCATTCTAATACAGAAGGTGTTACTGTGTGTGGCAGGTTTGGCGGGAGGATGGTGGTGGAGAACTGGGAGCTGCAAAATGCATCTTCGCCTTTGTAGACAAAAATCTTTGCACTGACCCTGTATCCAGGTTACTTGTTTCCTGTGTGTTCCCTGGTCCCCCCTCCCCCACAGCGCTATGCACTGGCATCTCCTCTCCCCCTGATATCTCAGCAACGCCCCCAATGGGGCTCCTAAAAAATGGTAAAAACAATAAAAAATATAATTTTAAAAACAGTACAAAAATAAAATCCACTGTGAAACCATAAAGGGTCCTGGGAACAGTGGGAAGGGCTCTGGGCTTGAGGGGGAGGGCCGAGGCCTGAGTTCGGGGGCCCTTCATGGTTTCTTGCACCAGGGCCCTGAAGGTTCTAGTTACACCTCTGAGTCACAGTATATGAGGTAATATACAATCAGTAATGTATATGGAGTCAGTATACAGTCACAGTATATGAGGTAAATATACAATCAGTGCTGTATATGGAGTCAGTATACAGTCACAGTATATGAGGTAATATACAATCAGTGCTGTATATATGGAGTCAGTATACAGTCACAGTATATGAGGTAATATACAATCAGTACTGTATATGGAGTCAGTATACAGTCACAGTATATGAGGTAATATACAATCAGTACTGTATATGGAGTCAGTATACAGTCACAGTATATGAAGTAAATATACAATCAGTACTGTATATGGAGTCAGTATACAGTCACAGTATATGAGGTAATATACAATCAGTACTGTATGTACGGAGTCAGTATACAGTCACAGTATATGAGGTAATATACAATCAGTGCTGTATATGGAGTCAGTATACAGTCACAGTATATGAAGTAAATATACAATCAGTACAGTATATGGAGTCAGTATACAGTCACAGTATATGAGGTAATATACAATTAGTGCTGTATATGGAGTCAGTATACAGTCACAGTATATGAAGTAAATATACAATCAGTACTGTGTATGGAGTCAGTATACAGTCACAGTATATGAGGTAATATACAATCAGTACTGTATATATGGAGACAGTATATGAGGTAATATACAATCAGTACTGTATATGGAGTCAGTATACAGTCACAGTATATGAGGTAATATACAATCAGTACTGTATATGGAGTCAGTATACAGTCACAGTATATGAGGTAATATACAATCAGTACTGTATATATGGAGTCAGTATACAGTCACAGTATATGAGGTAACATACAATCAGTGCTGTATATGGAGTCAGTATACAGTCACAGTATATGACGTAACATACAATCAGTGCTGTATATGGAGTCAGTATACAGTCACAGTATATGAAGTAAATATACAATCAGTGCTGTATATGGAGTCAGTATACAGTCACAGTATATGAGGTAATATACAATCAGTACTGTATATATGGAGTCAGTATACAGTCACAGTATATGAGGTAATATACAATCAGTACTGTATATGGAGTCAGTATACAGTCACAGTATATGAGGTAATATACAATCAGTACTGTATATATGGAGTCAGTATACAGTCACAGTATATGAGGTAATATACAATCAGTGCTGTATATATGGAGTCAGTATACAGTCACAGTATATGAGGTAATATACAATCAGTACTGTATATATGGAGTCAGTATACAGTCACAGTATATGAGGTAATATACAATCAGTACTGTATATATGGAGTCCGTATACAGTCACAGTATATGAGGTAACATACAATCAGTGCTGTATATGGAGTCAGTATACAGTCACAGTATATGAAGTAAATATACAATCAGTACTGTATATATGGAGTCAGTATACAGTCACAGTATATGAGGTAATATACAATCAGTACTGTATATATGGAGTCCGTATACAGTCACAGTATATGAGGTAACATACAATCAGTGCTGTATATGGAGTCAGTATACAGTCACAGTATATGAAGTAAATATACAATCAGTACTGTATATATGGAGTCAGTATACAGTCACAGTATATGAGGTAATATACAATCAGTACTGTATATATGGAGTCAGTATACAGTCACAGTATATGAGGTAATATACAATCAGTACTGTATATATGGAGTCAGTATACAGTAGCAGTATATAAAGGTAAATATACAATCAGTACTGTATATGGAGTCAGTATACAGTCACAGTATATGAGGTAAATATACAATCAGTACTGTATATATGGAGTCAGTATACAGTCACAGTATATGAGGTAAATATACAATCAGTACTGTATATATGGAGTCAGTATACAGTCACAGTATATGAGGTAAATATACAATCAGTACTGTATATGGAGTCAGTATACAGTCACAGTATATGAGGTAATATACAATCAGTACTGTATATATGGAGTCAGTATACAGTAGCAGTATATGAGGCAATATACAATCAGTGCTGTATATGGAGTCAGTATACAGTCACAGTATATGAGGTAACATACAATCAGTGCTGTATATGGAGTCAGTATACAGTCACAGTATATGAGGTAACATACAATCAGTGCTGTATATGGAGTCAGTATACAGTCACAGTATATGAGGTAACATACAATCAGTGCTGTATATGGAGTCAGTATACAGTCACAGTATATGAAGTAAATATACAATCAGTGCTGTATATGGAGTCAGCATACAGTCACAGTATATGAGGTAATATACAATCAGTACTGTATATATGGAGTCAGTATACAGTCACAGTATATGAGGTAATATACAATCAGTACTGTATATATGGAGTCAGTATACAGTCACAGTATATGAGGTAATATACAATCAGTGCTGTATATATGGAGTCAGTATACAGTCACAGTATATGAGGTAATATACAATCAGTACTGTATATATGGAGTCAGTATACAGTCACAGTATATGAGGTAATATACAATCAGTACTGTATATATGGAGTCCGTATACAGTCACAGTATATGAGGTAACATACAATCAGTGCTGTATATGGAGTCAGTATACAGTCACAGTATATGAAGTAAATATACAATCAGTACTGTATATATGGAGTCAGTATACAGTCACAGTATATGAGGTAATATACAATCAGTACTGTATATATGGAGTCCGTATACAGTCACAGTATATGAGGTAACATACAATCAGTGCTGTATATGGAGTCAGTATACAGTCACAGTATATGAAGTAAATATACAATCAGTACTGTATATATGGAGTCAGTATACAGTCACAGTATATGAGGTAATATACAATCAGTACTGTATATATGGAGTCAGTATACAGTCACAGTATATGAGGTAATATACAATCAGTACTGTATATATGGAGTCAGTATACAGTAGCAGTATATAAAGGTAAATATACAATCAGTACTGTATATGGAGTCAGTATACAGTCACAGTATATGAGGTAAATATACAATCAGTACTGTATATATGGAGTCAGTATACAGTCACAGTATATGAGGTAAATATACAATCAGTACTGTATATATGGAGTCAGTATACAGTCACAGTATATGAGGTAAATATACAATCAGTACTGTATATGGAGTCAGTATACAGTCACAGTATATGAGGTAATATACAATCAGTACTGTATATATGGAGTCAGTATACAGTAGCAGTATATGAGGCAATATACAATCAGTGCTGTATATGGAGTCAGTATACAGTCACAGTATATGAGGTAACATACAATCAGTGCTGTATATGGAGTCAGTATACAGTCACAGTATATGAGGTAACATACAATCAGTGCTGTATATGGAGTCAGTATACAGTCACAGTATATGAGGTAACATACAATCAGTGCTGTATATGGAGTCAGTATACAGTCACAGTATATGAAGTAAATATACAATCAGTGCTGTATATGGAGTCAGCATACAGTCACAGTATATGAGGTAATATACAATCAGTACTGTATATATGGAGTCAGTATACAGTCACAGTATATGAGGTAATATACAATCAGTACTGTATATGGAGTCAGTATACAGTAGCAGTATATGAGGTAATATACAATCAGTGCTGTATATGGAGTCAGTATACAGTCACAGTATATGAGGTAAATATACAATCAGTACTGTATATGGAGTCAGTATACAGTAGCAGTATATGAGGTAATATACAATCAGTACTGTATATGGAGTCAGTATACAGTCACAGTATATGAGGTAATATACAATCAGTGCTGTATATGGAGTCAGTATACAGTCACAGTATATGAGGTAATATACAATCAGTGCTGTATATGGAGTCAGTATACAGTCACAGTATATGAGGTAAATATACAATCAGTACTGTATATGGAGTCAGTATACAGTCACAGTATATGAGGTAATATACAATCAGTACTGTATATATGGAGTCAGTATACAGTAGCAGTATATGAGGTAATATACAATCAGTACTGTATATGGAGTCAGTATACAGTCACAGTATATGAGGTAATATACAATCAGTGCTGTATATGGAGTCAGTATACAGTCACAAGGAGTAGTAATTGAGGTAACTGGCTCCTCCCCTCAGCTCACCTTCTCCTCACAGCTCTTCCTGCTCTTCACACAGCTGGTCACTTTCCCGCCCAATCCTGAGCGCGGTGCATTGTGGGCGGCGCTGTGTGAGAGGGGTGAGCGCGGGGGAGGATCGATGAGAGTGGGAGGAGCCAGATAGGAGGAGGAGGAGGAAAGGAAGGTGGGGTATACCGAGCTTTGCATTGTTTCTGTCGGTGTTAAAGGGGCCACGGGGGTTCCCAGCCACCCATAAGCTGTGCTGTGAGAAACTCCAACCCTTTATGATATATCTTAGTCCTAGGGGACCTCCAATCACCATATTACCTGCCAGTGTTCGGGGGAGGGGGGGGCTCTGCACCCCAGAATATTTGTCAGTGGAGGGGAACGACTCTGCATCCCATAATATCTGTCAGTGGAGGGGGGCTCTGCGCCCCATAATATCTGTCAGTGGAGGGGGGCTCTGCACACCATCTGTCAGTGGAGGGGGGCTCTGCACCCCATTTCTCAGTGGAGGGGGGCTCTGCACACCATAATATCTGTCAGTGGAGGGGGGCTCTGCACCCCATAATATCTGTCAGTAGTGGGGGGACTCTGCACCCCATAATATCTGTCAGTGGAGGGGGGCTCTGCGCCCCATAATATCTGTCAATGGAGGGGAACGACTCTGCACCCCATAATATCTGTCAGTAGTGGGGGGACTCTGCACCCCATAATATCTGTCAATGGAGGGGAACGACTCTGCACCCCATAATATCTGTCAGTAGTGGGGGGACTCTGCACCCCATAATATCTGTCAGTGGAGGGGGGCTCTGCGCCCCATAATATCTGTCAATGGAGGGGAACGACTCTGCACCCCATAATATCTGTCAATGGAGGGGAACGACTCTGCACCCCATAATATCTGTCAATGGAGGGGAACGACTCTGCACCCCATAATATCTGTCAGTGCTGGGGGGAAGGGGAGCCCTGCAGCTGCCAGTGTTGTTTTTTTCTTTTGGGGGGGGGGGCAGTGCAGCTACTGAAGCACCCCTATAGTTGCAGTAAACAGACCTGTGTGTTGGGTTGGGGGAAGTGTTCACATTCATTACATTCCCAACAATAAACTCTCTCTTCCTATTCTCCAGGGACAGGAGAGAGAACACTGGCTGCCTCCTGACTCAGTGCTGCCACCTGCCCCTGGGAGCTGACACACTTATCACAAGCCCCGCCCACAAAATGGCCAACTCCACAGTCCAATGGGAAGCTCACATTTGTGTGGCATGTAAACAGTCTGAGGTCAGCTGCACTGATCCTCCTCATCAAGACTGTGCATGTGTGGCTGTGTCAGGTAAAGTGTGATAGGGATGTCCTTATTCTACTGATACATGTAATGTGTGAAGAGTTGTCAAATGTCCCTGAATTAGTGTCAGTCCCAGGAAAGCCTCTGTTCATATAGAACTGACCAATGAAAGATACAATTATATACTGGAGAGCTGTATTTCTTATAAATTCATGTTGTATAATTAGATGTGACTTGTTACATTGTTTTATTTACTTTACAATTTCAACATGAGATTAGATGAGACTAGCTCTGCTCTGAGCATTTGTCCTGATCTTCCTGCTACATTTGTATCCTTCTGTTTTAAAATAAGCTTTAAATTCCTGGATTTGATACTTTGTCATAGTCAGTCAGGATTTCTTATATTGTTTGTGTCCAGTGTTGTGTGTTAGATATTTACACCCCATTCACACTGGGGCGACCCGACTTTTCCGGGCGACCTGTAAAGTCGCGGTGCGCAGCTCGGAGCAGCCGGCACAGACTTCATATCATTGAAGTCAATGCAGGTCGCTCCAGGTCGCCCCAAAGAGGCTCTGGACCCTTTTTCTAAGTCGGAGCGACTTGTGTCGCTCCTATTAGAACGGGTCCTGTGCTGCTCTATGGCAGGCGACCCACGGCGACTTGTCAGGTCGCCCCAGTGTGAACAGGGTAGTAAGAGAAACCACAAATACAAACTGCCATGGATTACATGTTCATTATGGCGCTGGCCAAACATTATACAGTTTTCTTGTACAACTTTTCCTTTAGATTTACCAAAACCATACAACGAGGTCAATCCAAAACACTTTCAAATTGTATGCAACCGGGAAGGCCCTTGCACTAAATAGTTGAAGGTATATCTAAAAATTGAATAGGACAATTGTATAGTGTGTGGCCAGTTTATCTTTCATACAGAACTGCACCTGTGATCTCACTCAGTGATTGTTGGATGATAAAATGCAGGTGGTTATAATAGTCCAGTGTGACAGTTCTATATCAGTATGCACTCAACTCCAGGATTCAATTCCCATCCAGATATCCAAAGGCCTATTCACACCAGAAATAGCACATAACTGCGTTTTTGACTGCATGTTTTGCATGCATTTTGCTCTGCGTTTGCAGTTCCTTTTTTTTTTTTTTTTAAATATGTTTTTGGGCTTGCCTTAAAGCAAATAAAACAAAGTGAATGCTGCTGCGCTCCACACTGCTGTACTAGTATTAGGTACTAAATAATCATAATAACTGATTACTTAAACCATAAGCAATAACTGAGTAGTGTATATTACACCTCAAAGTGATTCTATGTGCCACAAAGTGTAAAAACCGAAACTCCATAAATCCGAAACTGTGGACACCCAGGAATCAATAACCAGTTGTCCTGAGTATTGCCAGGTGAAAAATATTTAGAAATCTGAAAAATTATCAGGAAATGCCAATTTTAAGATAATATATCTCAAATTTGTTCCTGATGGGCACTAAACCTTGTAATCACCCAATGCTATTGTTTTTTTTCTGAATTTTAGGTGCAAAGATCAGATGTTCTCTTTGACTAAGTTTGACTTTATGGTGGGCTTTCTTTAATATCTTTTTACTATATCCCCGAACCAAAAGCCGATTCCGTAGAGCTTTCGCTCCCTATTCAAAGTCCTCTTCCCTGGCACAGTTCCTCCATATGTTAGGTGGAAATTCACTCGCGCCACTGGTGAGTTTTCTAATATCGGTAAGCTGCACGTTAAAATAACTTTAAAATCATTATTAAAAGAGAATAAGAGGAAATAACTGCGCTAACCCTTAAAGTGCGTATATGTTCAAAGAATGTTAAATATGCATTAAAACCGGCTATTAAATTATGCTAATACACAGTTAAAATACCATCAGCTTAAAACATTACTATAGCAGTGCAAAAAGGCAATATAAAAATGTCTTCTGTGATTAAATATTCATTAAATTATACAGAGGGAGGAAAAAGTGCAATAGTGCAGAAAAGTCTCTTCAGTGCAAATATCGTGCTGAAATGGCGATACTGTGTCCCTTCACTGGTCTCCTCGGGTGCTAAGTGGTAAGAAGACTCACTTACCAGATGTAGTGGATTCCTGATGGCGTACGCCAACAAGGAATCAAAAACACTTTGTCTTTTGCCTCCAGGCTCCTATGTATGTCTAGGGTCCACTGGATATGGCTTGTGCTCCCAGGTGTTAACGGACAGGGGACTCCTCCTCCACGAATGTTTGGTGATTCAAGATATAAAATATAGAAAGCAAGGAACTCCTCCTCGTGTAGAGTGTTAAAAACTCATTTATTTTATGCTTTTCACGCACATCAATGTCATTAAAACACTCCCAAGTTCCATTAAAAACACTCACAAAAAACACAAAAAACGTGCACTCTTGTGTTTAAAAATTCCACTTCAAGACGTGGGCAAATATACAAAACTATATACAGTCTTTGTAAACGAAGATATTGAATGCTCCTGCCCTTATTCTGATGCTTACCAGCCTCGCGGCTGAGGTTTTGCCGTGTGTATCGGTAACTCCGCCGTACCCCGAAGTGGGATCTCAGCGTGCGGTCCTCCAGCGGGCTCAGAGCGAGGCAGCATGCGTACCAACTTGATGCGTTTCCTCAGAGAACTTCCGAAGACCTCAAGTTGGTACGCACGCTGCCTCGCTCTGAGCCCGCTGGTGGAACACACGCTGAGATCCCACTTCCGGGTACGGCGGAGTTACCGATACACACGGCAAAAAAATTGTGAAAAAAGCATATAAATGGTATATATGCCTGAGAATCAACATACAGATGGCTAGTGTGGCTGCAGGCAAGTTACTATAGGGGTTTGCTGGTCACCTCTCGACCATATTACTACACAGAAAAAATGCCATATTGACCATGATATGGTCTTCATTCCTGGTCAAAGTTGTCCATACAGATTGATCAAAACGACATACCTCTTGTCTGTACAAAGGGAGCTCATGCAGTCTGGTGTTGCATTGCTATCAACAAATCTGCTAGTCAATGCCATCTCAGTCTGGCAGTCAATTCCCGACACTATTGGATGGCCAGGGAGTTTTTCTAAACATTTGTGCACCTTAGGAAGGGCATAGAAGGTGGGTGTTACAGGCCATTTCACATCCAAATATTTAAAAAGATCCCTGCCAATTATATGTGAATAATTTGCATCACATATCAGGGATTTAAACTGCATTCCCAAATCCTTAATTAGGTCTTGCAATACTACACTATACCATTTGGAATTTGATAAAATTCTTAAGCACATATCTTCATATTGGTTCCTATCCATTACTGTCACCTTGCCCCCCTTATCGGAGGGCTTAATAACAATTCAGTTGTTTCAGACAAGGTCATCCAAGGCCCTAGGTTGAGAGTGTGTGAGGTTGGGGGTGGGATCAGCTCTTAGAGATAGATTTTCAGTTTCCTTAAAGCCCCGTACACACGTACCGATCGTCGGCCGAAAAGCTTCGGCCGACGACCGATCTGCCGATTGTAGGCTTGTTAGTATGATGCCTCCGACAGCCGACAGCGCACATTCGGCCGAAAAGAATCTGTCATGCAAGCATTAAAATTTTTGTATGCCGGCACCAGAGCGGCCGATTGTTCGCCAGGCAGTACAGATTTCGGCCGACAGACCGCAGATTTGCAAGACTGGGCATGCTCAGAAAAGGAAAAACACAGGGAAAGTTAACCATCACATGGCATCACTTCTGCAGTCGGCGGACAAAATTCTTGTGCAGTCTTTTGCACTTCGACACCGACAGCCCTGGTCAAAAGCCGGCCGATCGTTCGCCGACGATCGGTACGTGTGTACGGGGCTTTACTGTTGGTTTGAGAAAAGCCCATACTGCTGGGCATGTTTGAAGTTTAGGGAATTTCTGGGATTTATCCCTAAATTTAGGGGAACTTGATGGGGAGTCAGAGTCCTCATCACTGGAGGAGGAGCTCCCCGACTCCCAACGAACCCCGGCCTGCTCATTTTCATCCAAAATTTGGATTAATATTTATAATGTGCGAAAATCCTGAGCCTTAAAAATCTTTCTATATATGTCCTCATCACGGGTTTCAGCTGTGGTCACCGCATGCCAGTGGTTAAAGGACCACAGGCTACCCCTCCACGTACCTTTTATTTTCAAGCTCCTTCATGATTAGGACTGCGATGCTGTCCCCAGGGCGAGCTGCGATATGAAGACACTAAGCTACTGATTTTCCCTGATTACTCTATTGAGACTCAGAGTCAAAGGAAATTATTTGATTATGTTCATGCTAAGCTGAGAGAGAAAGGCCTAAAATACAGCATGCTATTTCCCGCCAAGCTAAGGGTTCAAGATGGCGACCGCGTGCAGTACTTCACCTCTCCGAAGGATGCAGCTTCATGGTTGGAATCCTATCGCAGATGATTTCTCCAATTTTATTTCAGGTCAAGTTTTGAATGCAGCCCGCTGTTCTTCCGTATTGTATTTGTGATGGTCCTTTGACTGATGGTGGAAACCCCAGAGGAATCCTATATTGTTTGCACAACTCACCTTGGTGGGCTCATCCTCCCTTCACTTTTAGATATCTGGGTCTCCCCCTTATGAACCATATGCAGTATAGCGCGGCTGCAGTTTAACTGTGCTACTTTCAAGAATATACCCCCAGAATACTGGGTGCTATCCATCATTTTATTTTAACCAAAATACCTACTCTGACTGTGGACAACTCTTGTTGGTGGAGGTAGTTGTGCTTCTTGTTCGTTGGCCTTCGAGCATTCTATTTGGGATGAAAACCCTCCTCAATTTTGTGGGGGTGGGTGGGATTCAGATTTTGCTGGTGTAAGTTTATCTGTTCTCTTTTTAGGTTCTCTGCGCAGCCTGTGGTCAAGATGTACATATAGTTTGTCTTGATGCGGAATTGCACTTTGTTGTATCTTCCATCCCGGCCCATACATACTGCTTAAATTTTTTGGTGGTCTCTACGCTGTATTATTTGACTGTACATATTAATGTCTACCCTTAATATACTATCTTGGAACACCAGGGGTTTGAACTCTCCTATTAAGAGATCCCTGGTGTTTCAATTTATTAAGGCACATGCCCCTCATATATGTGTGCTCCAAGAAGTTCGCCTGGTGGATAGCAGGACACTTGCCCTGAAGAAACCATGGATAGGCCACCACTACCACTCTACTTACTCGAATTTTGCAAGGGGAGTAATGCCTCGTACACACGTACCGATTGTCGGCCGTAAATATTCGGCCAATGACCGATCGGCCGATTGTAGGCTTGTTAGTATGATGCTTCCGACAGCCGACAGCGCACTTTCTGCCGAAAAGAATTTGTCGTGCAGGCATTAAAATTTTTGTACGCAGACAACAGAACGGCCGATTGTGCGTCAGTCAGTACAGATTTCGGCCGACAGACAGCAGGTTAGCAAGACTGGGCATGCTTAGAAAAGAAAAAAGACAAGGAAAGTTAACCATCACATGACATCACTTCTGCAGTCGGCTGTTGTTGGCCGACAAAATTCGTGTGCAGTCTTTTGCAGTTTTCAACAGACACGACAGCCCTGGACAAAAGACGGCCGATCGTTCGGCCGACAATCGGTACGTGTGCACGGGGCATAAGTGTAATGATTCATAAATCTCTTCCCTTTAAACTTTTGGATCTCAGCTTGGACCTGGATGGAAGATATAATACTTCACATGCAGATCGAATCTCTGACTTTGGTGCTTGCGGGCTTGTACCTACCTCCCCTGGCCTCTGTTAAACTGTTACATAAACTCACAACTAATGCCCCATACACACGTGCAGATTATCTGCAGACTTTTGTCTGCAGACTTACCAAAACCATATAATATGAGGTCAAACCTAAACACTTTCAATTTGTATGCAATCCGGCAGGCCCTTGCACTACATAGAAAAGGTAAGTCTGCAGACAAAAGTCTGCAGATAATCTGCACGTGTGTACGGGGCATAAGATTGCCGTTGTCTCTACTGACAACGTGATCATTCTGGGTGATTTTAATATGGTCCCTGACCCGGGAGTGTACAGACTGTCGGCCGATATATCTTCCTGGTCGGACCTTGCTACCTGGGCAGAGACATACGGTTTGATAAATGTCTGGGGATAGAAACACCCTGATCTCTGCACATACACATACACCTGTCATACACCTGTCACTCTGCCTCCTATCTGACCTTTTCCCATATAGACTTGGTCTATGCGGGGGATCCTATCCTTTGGAAGCTCTCTGCGGACCATGGCTTTTGCTGTAGGATGCGACTAAGAAAAATCTACTAGAACAGCTGAACTTTATTTGGGGTTAATCAGAGGCACTTTAAATGATGGCAGATGTGTACTGACTCCTATTTAACATGAGTTTGAATGTGATTGCTTAATTCTGAACACAGCTACATCCCCAGTTCTAAGAAAGTGTGCACACTTATGCAACCCCATTATTTTAGCTTTTTAGTTTTACTTCCCCCCCCCCCCCCAAAAAGATTTCAGTTTGTTTCTACAGTTTATGAGTCACATTAAAGGTGAAAAAAGTTCTTAAATAAGTTCTTATCTTTGTCTAATTTTTTTACGTCACAGAAACCTGACATTTTACCAGGGGTGTGTAGAGTTTTTATATCCACTGTATTTTAGTCATCTGAATTGCTTTAGTCATATTTTAGTCAACTAAAATAGTGTTAATTTTTTTTTAACTAAAATGACCAATACATCCAGGTCCATCTTTACTGACCTGGTCAGATGTGGGCAGATATAGACAGATGCACATCCACTTACATCTGGCTACCCATAGGAATTACATGGGTCCCTTTTTGATTTCTTTACAAGAGGAGGGACAATTCAAAATTGACACAGATGTGATAAAATGATGTGAATCGGCAGGGGATCAGTTCAGGGTGCCCAGCTGAGGGAAAGCAGAGTGCCTGCGTGAAAGTGGCCTTCGCTATCCCCAGATTCCATAGAGGGGGTGATTTACCCAAGTGTGGACACAAACGACAATGTAAAACCTGTCACAGGCTCTAACCTTCCTTACTTTATCCAGATTAGTTAGCTAGGGGCTCATACACATAGCGAATATCAGAATGTTCAAAGATAACACTTCAAGCTCTTAACGCTCAAATGTTGATTGATGTGTTCACAAGATAGCTTTGAAAGTTTGGGGTTCTCAGGATCATAAGCACCACAGCACAGGAAATGCGAAAGTGCAATTAGGTGGCAAAACATGTGGGTCTGATAGAATCCTAACACTCACATAAGGCTCTATTTACTATGCTTTTAAAAATCACTGTTTGCCACAATTGGGATTTTCAGCACTGACAGCCAATTGTATCTTTTTTTTAAACAGATAGAAAGCCAATGGTATTTTTTTTAAAGAGATAGAAAGCCAATGGTATTTGAATATACCAGTCATGTGGCTAAAAGTAACAACACTTACAGCACTTTTTCTAAAAAGCGTGTATGGTGTAATAATGCCTGTTTGTTTTTTTTGGCCTAGCAAGCAGTTGGATGAGTGAGTGTAAAGGTATTATTTATCTTTAAGGCCTGGTTCACACCTATGCATTTTTTAATGCTTTTTGCTGTTTTTAATACTGCAGAACATTCCATTTCACCATACAGTCAACAATTTAACCCAGTCTGCTTCGCAGTCAAGAGACGTAAGTTGGCTATAATAGAATAAAATAATCATCGCAAGCCCTAATAAACTGATACAAAATAATGTGCACAAAGCTGCAAGCAATCAGTGCCAAACACAAAAACACCAATGATAACTGAATAAATAATATTGCTGCGCTAAGTGAATGAAAACAATCGCTATGTGATAAATAAATATATTAATTAAATATATTAATATATTAACCACTTGCCTACTGTGCACTTAAACCCCCTTCCCATCCAGGCCAATTTTCAGCTTTCAGCGCTCTCACACTTTGAATGACAATTGCGCGGTCATGCTACACTGTACCCATATGAAATTTTTATCATTTTTTTCACACAAATAGAGCTTTCTTTTGGTGGTATGTAATCACCTCTGGGTTTTTTATTTTTTACAAAAAAAAGAATAAAGACAGAAAATTTTGAAAAAAAAAAAGTTTTTCCTATTTTCTGCGAGTAAATTTTGAAAATAAATTTTTCCCCTTCACTGATGTGCGCTGATGAGGTGGCACTGATGGGCACTGATAGGCTGCACTGATGGGCACTGATGAGGTGGCACTTATGGGCACTGATAGGCGGCACTGATGAGCACTGATAGGCGGCACTGCTGGGCACTGAGAGGTGGCACTGCTGGGCCGCACTGATAGGCGGCACTGATGGGCACTGGCGGATGGCACTGATGGACACTGACGGGTGGCACTGATGAGCACTGATGGGCGGCACTGATGAGCACTGATGGGCAGCACCATCAGTGCCCACACTCGGTGCCCATAGTGCTGCCAGTCAGTGCTCATCAGTGCCTAGATGAGCAGGCACAGATGGGCACTGACTGGCAGCACTATGGGCACTGATTGTGGGCATTGATGGGGGGCACTGATGGCGGGCACTGATGGGGGGCAATTTGTGTATGTTTTTTACCTTTAGTAATCAGGGCACTGGTGATCGGTGCCCTGATTACATTCCTGTGTGTCCCCGGCGGCTGACGGCTCTCCTCCTTCCTCACACTGCAGACTCTGTGTGAGGAAGGAGCGCCGGCGATGAGAGATGATCTCATATGTTTACATATGAGATCATCTCTCATTGGACGGTCCGATCACGTGGTGAATGGCCGCTGTGATTGGCCATTCACCACGATCTGTGATCGGCCGTGTCCAAGGGACACGGCCGACACAGATTTTCCCCGATGCGCGCCCACGGGAGCGCGCGGGGAGCGTGTTACTGGGAGGCCGTATAAAGAAGGCCTCCCGAAAATGTGAGTACGTGCTGCAGCCGTATATAGGCTGTAGCGCGGATGGGAACAAGTTAATAAAGTGACCAGATCTTCTCCAAACAAAGAAATAATATTAAATCAAAGAGTGAACCGTGATAATAAAAAGTCCCAATGCACAGTGAAAATAAAGTTACACAGTAATAACTGAAATCTTCATCTGTGAGTGTGATCAAAGGTGCTGCATGCTTTCATATAAAATACTCCATGGACTCAACATGCCTCTCAGCAAATAGCTTTAGGTGTCTATTTTCCAAAAAGGGGTAATTTGGGGGTTGTTTGAACTGTCCTGGCATTTTATGCTCAATCATAGCCACACATCACCCACTCTTCTAACCACTTGAAGACCAAGCCTTTTCTGTGACTTTGTGTTTACACGAAAAAAGATTTTTATTTAATAGAAAACGACTTTAAACCCCCAAACATTACAGTAAACCCCCCTCTATCGCGGGGGTTACGTTCCGAACCCACCCGCGAAAAGTGAAAATCCGCAAAATAGAAAAACCCTATTAAAATACACTGTAGGCATGTTTTTTTTTACTGTCACTGTACTTTTAAAAGCATTTTAAAGTCTTTAAACACACTTTTAAAACAATAGAAACTAATTTAAACACATAAAAGATACTGAGAGACAGAGCAAAAGCTATGGAAAACACAAAAATATTTAATTTTCAATGATTTAATTAGTAAAATAACATTACAGAAAAAAACGCAATATACCGGGACCGCAAAAACTGAACCGCGATGGAGCGGGGGTTTACTGTATATATTTTTTTTTAACCACTTTACCTCTGCTCACAGTAATATTACTGCGGCAGAGTGGCTCGTTATCGTCTGACGACGTAGTACTACGTCGTCAGGCACTCCCCCTTCTGGGCGGCGCTTGCGCGCCGCCGGAGGCTCGCTCCCGCTGTTTTCATTCACAGCGGGAGTCGGGCCAGGGGAGGAGCAGCGGCAATCGCCGCTGCTCTTACCCGATCGTCGGGGATCGAGTCTGGAGATCCGCCCGCTGTGTGTAAACACAGCGGGCGGATCTCCATAGTGACAGGGAGTGACAGATCGGACTGTTCAGCATAGCTGGACATCCGATCTGTCCATGACTCACTCAGTCACCTCCCCCCCTACACGTCAGTAAGCACCAGGCATACATTAACCCCTCCCTCTCCAATAAAATTAACCCCTTCCCTGCCAGTGTCATTTTTACAGTAACAGTGCATATAAATAGCACTGATTACTGCAGTAATGTCACTGGTACCCCCAAAAGTGTCAAAAATGTCAGTCAAGGGTCCGATCTGTCCGCCGCAATGTCGCAGTCCCGCAAAAAAAATCGCAGATCGCCGCCATTACGCGTTAAAAAAAAAAACACCAAAAATGACAGAAATCTTTCCCTTTGTTAGTAAACGCAATAACTTTTGCGCAAACCAATCAAAATACGCTTATTGCGATTTTTTTTTTACCAAACATATGTAGCATAAAACAAATTGGCCAAAAATTTTTTAAAAAATTGGTTTTTACATCTTTTTTGGGGGGAATTTCATATAAAAAAATGTTAAAAATATTGTTATTTTTTCAAAATAAACGCTCTTTTTTTGTTTATAGCGCAAAAAGTAAAAATTGCACAGGTGATCAAATACCACCAAAAGAAAGCTCTGTTTGTGGGAAAAAAAGGACGTAAATTTCGTTTGGGTACGGCGTCGTACGATTGCGCAATTGTCAGTTGAAGTCGCACAGCGCCGAATCGCAAAAAGTGGCCTGGACGGAAGACAGCAAAATCCTCCGGTGGTAAAGTGGTTAAAGCAGAGGCCCTACAGAACAAAATGGTGGATGTTGCAATTTTTTTTTGTCACTGTGTTTACACAGATTTTTCAAACGCAATTTGTGTGAAAAATTCTTTTTTTTTTTAATTTAATGCACAAATACACTATATATTTCCTAATTGTTTGGTAATATTTAAAAGATGATCTTATGCCAAGTACATAGATACCAAACATGACATGCTTTAAAATTACGTACATTTTTAAAAAACTTTAAATGTCTTTACAGGTTACCACTTTAGACTTACAGAGGAGGTCTACTGCAAGAATTACTGCCCTCGACCTGGCGTTCGCGGCGATACCTCACATGCATGCTGCAATTGCGGTTTACATATGACACCAGACCAACGCTTCCGTACGCCTTTGCATGCAAGCACGGGAGCTCAGGGGTGTTTGAAATTTTTTATTTTTTTTATTTTGCTTTTTTATGTTATTTTGACACCTTCCCTTTCATTTTTTTTTTTATTCATTTTTATTGTTATCACAGTGAATTTAAATATTCCCTATGATAACAATCTGTAGTAATAGGTACTCTTTTTTTTTTAAAAAAACGGGGGTTTATTAGACTCTAGATCTCTCCTCTGCCCTTAAAGCATCTGACCACACCAAGATTGGTGTGATAAGATGCTTTCCCAATTTCCCAATGGCGCTGTTTATTTCTGGCGAAAGCCATTCTCATCTCCAATCAGCTCTATGGTCAGACAATGGAACCACCGACTGCACTCTTGGGTTACCTGGTGGGACAGGAGAGCCTGAGAAAACCGCGGGAGGGGGGATGTCCCTTCCCACTGCTTGTAAAAGCAGTCTAGTGGCTAATTATCCGCTAGGATCACTTATACATGTAAGCCGACCGCTGGCTGTAAAAAACAATACCAAGATGATGCCTAAATCTGTAGGCATCATCCTGGTATAAGCACTCAAAGTCCAGCAACGTACCAGGTACATTGCTGGTCTTTGTTCTGCGTATATTGTAGGGTTTTTTTTTTCATGCAGCCAAAAGAGAACCGATGTGGATGAAAAAATCTCCAATAGAAAATGTGTAGTATACCCATCATTAGACCGCCCAATGTCATCCAACTTCTCTAATGATGGACATACATGATGAAAGCCATGTATGCCTCTTTTTTTTGTTTTTTTTTTGTTTAACTGGGGTGGTGAAATCCCCTCCTACAGCGCTGCCATCGTAGATTTCCATATATGCTGAGCACAAACGCTGTTGCTGCCAGAATATATAAATCAGTGTGGCAGCTGATGGGCGTACCTGCAAGGCAAACAATGTTTAACAATAAAACTGTAAAAATAAAACATTACATTGGTATCTGAAAAGTAAAAAATGGTTACCAATGAAAAACAGTAACAATAAAGTAAGTAAAAGTAGAAAGAGTAGAAGTAGAAGAGCAGAGTAAGTAACTCAATAAAACGACAACTATTTTTGGCTTTTTTATTTTATTTTTTATTTTTTTTGTAACTTTTTATTTTTTTTGTAACTTTTTTTTTTTTGTAACTTTTTTTTTTCTGTAACTTTAAAACATTCCAGGTTAGGGTCTCTCAAAATGCAATGGCCATCGAACATCTTTTGAGACCCTGTGTAAGTGTGCCCTAGACTGTGCCATACTGTACCCAACACTAATACTCCACTAGTGTGTGGTAGCGATGGAAACATTCCCCGATGCAGAGACCAGGTTGGCCAGGACAGGAGGGACAATAAGTACGGGTGTCATGCCTAAATCCACGTTTCCTACAGACACAACATCTTCTTTGGGGGTATCTTTGGGTAGGGGTAATCGGGAGGGCATACGGAAAATGCCTCTCATGCAGTCTGTTCACTGAATCTGGTAAAGGAAGTTGGGGCGTAGAACCTCTGGGATACAGGAGGGCTCTGATCTCTTCCTGGAATTGTAGGAAGGATCCACTTCGTCCTGACTCTTTGTACAGTAATCCCCCGCTACATCGCGGTTCAGTTTTTGCGGTCCCGGTAATTCGCGGTTTTTTTTGTAATGTTATTTTACTATATAAATCATTAAAAATGAAATATTTTTGTGTTTTCCATAGCTCTTGCTATGTCTCTTAGTATCTTTTATGTGTTTAAATGAGTTTCTATTGTTTTAAAAGTGTGTTTAAAGACCTTAAAATGCTTCTACACGTACAGTGACAGTAAAAAAACATGCCTACAATGCATTTTAATAGGGTTTTCCTATTTCGCGGAATTTCACTTTTCGCGGCTGGGTCCGGAACGTAACCCCCGCAATGGAGGGGGGTTTACTGTATAGCACATAAGCGTTCAGCAAAGCCAATTGAAATAAATGAACAGACACTTTTTTGTACCAGCGTCTGGCCTTACGGGCAACTAAGTACAGCGCCATCATCTGGTAGTTGAGGTCCACCCCTCCCATATTAAGGTTGTAGTCATGGACACAGAGGGGCTTCTCCAAAACACCAGTTGCCGTAGAAATTTGGACTGCCGTGTCTGCGTAAATGGAGGACAGAACGAAAACATTCTGTGTATCCCTCTACTTCACTGCAAGCAATTTGTTTTCAAGCAGGCTCTCTCCTCCCGACTAAGTCGGATATCTGCAAGCCGTTGGGGGAAGCCCTAGTGAACAGGTCGCACGGTGTCACATGCGCCAATTTGAAATTCAAGCAGGTAACTAAAAAGTGGCACACTTGTATAAAAGTTGTCCACATACAAATGGTACCCCTTTCCGAATAAGGGTGACAACAAGTCCCACACATTCTTCCTGCTGCTCCCTATGTAGTCTGGGCAGTTGGGGGAGCTCCACAGTGCTATCTTTGCCCTCGTAAACACGGAAACTAAATGTATAGCCTGTGGCCCTGTGACAGAGCTTATACATCTTGACCCCGTATCTGGCACGCTTGCTGGGGATAAACTGCTTGAAAGCAAGGCAGCCAGAAAACTTAATCAGGGACTCACCAATGCAGACAACTTGTTGGGGGATAAACAAGGCTGCAAATCGTTGATTGAAATGGTTTACGAGGGGCCGAATTTTGTGGAGCCAGTCATATCCAATATTTATTGTCACTGAAGTGCAGGAACCACAGGATTTGCTCGTATCTTGTCCTGGCCATGGAAGCAGAGAACGCGCACATATGGTGAATTGGGTCAGTGGACCAATATGACGGCAGCTCACTCATTTTAGTAACGTCCACGCCCAGAAATGTCTTAAACTTGGAAACCGTTTGGGTTTGCGGCGAGGACTTGATCAGCATATAAATTGCTTTGGTCCACAATAGATATGTAGATATCTTCCCTGAAAAACAGCTTGTAAAAATCCAAGGGGAGTAAAATTGTCTCTTTTCACCTGAATTCCAGGTTGGCCTTTGAATGGGGGGAAGTATGGGCGCTACAGAATCTGTGGGCTGCCAATCAGAATTTGCCAGTGCATCAGGAAGGACATTATGGGCTCTACTGGCCTCTCTTTGAATTCTCGGTGGCTGCGGGCCACTACTTGTGCTAGCCACCGCACCAGCTTGAACTGCACTTATGGAACTCGCCACGTCACTAAGTGATACTGCAGTGCTGGTTTGTCTACGACCAGGATGTACTAGGCCACTGGTGCTTGCCAGTTCACCAGAAGGTTGAGCAGCACTAATACCAACACTCTGCTCCATACGAGAACCCTGCGATTGTTGCACCTCAGCAACTCTAGAACTGGGTCGGGTACGCCTGACCTTAGCAGGGACCACTCTGTCATCAGAGCTATCTGTCAGGGTGCCGCTGCTCTCTACAGGTTCGTATACTGACCCTGATTCTGCCAGTGAGGCTTCCCCATCGCTCTCATCTGACATGGTCAGTATCCTGTAGGTCTCTTCACTAGTGTACATCCGTTTGAACATTTTGGCCAATAAATTTATAGGTACCTAGTGTGACTCACACAGGTAAAAAAGCACCTAGTTGTCGAGGACTGTTTGAACCGCTGCAAAAAAAACTGCTAGTGCTAGCAGAGATCAGGCCTGACTCTGCTAACACTGCGGTTTTGCGTGTTGTGTTTTTGGAAGTGACAGTAATCTATTGATTACTGCACTTGCTTGGGTGGGGTGGACTGGGCGGAGGGGCTAAACGCAGGTGCTGGCAGGTGGTGTGGCTGATCCTGCTAATGCTGCGTTTTGGGAACCCTAAACTATTGGGGACGCTAATATAGTTCTGATCAGATCAAAGATATTGATCCGTTCAGACACTATACTAGGAGGTGTTTAGTGTGTGTAGGTGTGTGTCACTGGCAATCAAAGGGTTAAAATATATTTCCAAATATGGATCTGATGCTGAATTACCCTTACGGTGCAGGGGAAGAGGTGGAAATGGACAACTTTGTGTAAAGTGCTACTTGGATGTTAGGCCTCTGTATGTGGCTAGGCTGTGTAAAAGTTTTACACATGTGGTATCGCCATACTCAGGAGGAATAGCAGAATGTATTTTTGGGTGCAATTTTTGCTATGTACATGCTATGTGTTGAAAATATTTCATAAATGGACAACTTTGTGTAAAAAAAAAAAATGCATTTTCATTTTCTTTCCACAGTTTCCAAAAACGTGTGGAAAAAAATTACATGTTCAAAAGACTCATTATGCCTCAAAAATTATACGTTGGGGCGTTTGCTTTCCAAAATGGGGTCATTTTATGGGGGTTTCCATTGTCCTGGTGCTCCAGGGCCTTCAAAAGTGCGATAGGTTGTCAGGAAATTATATGTGTAATGTATGCTCCTAGAATGCCGGACGGTGCTACTTGGATGTTAGGCCTCTGTATGTGGCCAGGCTGTGAAAAATTCTCACACATGTGGTATCGCCATACTCAGGAGGAGTAGTAGAATGTGTTTTGGGGTGTAGTTGCAAGTATATATATGCTGTGTGAGAGAAATAACCTGTTAATATGTCAATTTGTAAAAAAAAAAAAAAATCTTCATTTTGCAAAGAATTGTGGGAAAAAATAACAACTTCAAAAAACTCACATGCCCCTTATTAAATACATTGGAATGTATTCTTTCCAAAAAGGGGTCATTTGGGGGGTATTTGTACTTTCCTGACTTTTTAGTGTCTCAAGAAATGAGATAGGCCTTCAGTACATCAGGTGTGATCAAGTAAGGTCAATTTTCAATGATTAGTGCCATAACTTGTGAACTCTAGAACTTTCACAAAGACCAAATAATATACACTTATTTGGGTTTTTTTTACCAAAGATAAGTAGCAGTATAAATTTTGGCCAAAATTTGTGAAGAAAAATGACTAATTTGCAAAATTTTATGACAGAAACAAAGAAAAATGCGTTTTTTTCACAATATTTTCAGTATTTTTTTATTTATAGCACAAAAAATAAAAAACCCAGTAGTGATTAAATACCATCAAAAGAAAGCTCTATTTGTGTGAAGAAAAGGACACAAATTTTTTATGGGTACAGTGTTGCATGACTGAGTAATCGTCATTCAAATTGTGAGAGCGCTGAAAGCTGAAAATCGGTCTGGGCAGGAAGGGGGTGAAAGTGCACTGTAGGCAAGTGGTTAATAAACAGTTGCACAAATATCATGTGAAACACAAATTTGCAACTATCATCTTTTGATTCTTCGGGGGCCTCTTCTTTCAGAAAATATATAATGTTCTGGGGTTTTAAGTAATTTTATTGCCAGAAATTAGGATTTTTTACATGTATGCGACAAATAAAAAAAATTGCTCAGGAGCTGCACTGGTTAAAAGCAAAACGGTGCATTTTTGGTTCAATGAAAAAGCTGCAGAAAAGCATGTAGTGCATTTTTAATCATGATGTTGCCGCAATTTTACTGTGGTTTGTGTTTAAAACCACACGATAACAAATTGGCCAAAAAAAAAAAAGCATAAAACATGCTCAAAAATGCATCAAAAAGCACTGCAGAAATGGATCAAAAGCAAACTGCATAGCTGGGAACTGAGCCTGATTGACTGGCATTCCGATCTGGAACTTGAGCTTTCATGCCAGAGCTGAGTTTGCTTATGACTATGGCTAACTTGAGTCTCTTGACTGGGAAGCACACTGGGTTAAATTGTTGACTGTATGGTGAAATGGAATGTTCTGCAGTATTAAATATAAATTATTTACTGTAAGGAAGCTTTTTCCCATCACTGTGACAGTAGAGCTGTGTCCTGAATAAAAGGTAATCATTAGTGAAATTCCCAGGTACGTTGAGTCATGAAAATCACGGTGCCAAGAACTGGAGACAATGCACATAGTAACCAGTCAGATTTATATTTAACCACTGTAATTTACAACAGGACAGAGTAAATCCCAGGCATTAGGTGGGCAGTATGCCTGAACAAAATTACATCTGTTCTTAAAGTAGTGTAAACTCTTGCTGAATGACATTTAGGAGGAGATGTACTAAAACTGATGCACACAGAATTTGGTGCAGCTCTGCATAATACCCAGTCACCTACTAGGATTTATTGTCAATGCCTAATTTAAAAACAAGCTGAAGGTAGAAGCCGATTGGTTACCATGCACAGCTGCACCAGATTCTGTGTGCCCCAGGTTTAGTAAATCTCCCCCTTAGTTTGCTAAAGCACTGTGTATTTGGAACAATTGGCATGTTTTTTTTTTTTGGAATATCCCCATTTTTTTTCTTTTGTGATACTATGAACACATAGTACTGCATAAAGCTACAATTATATTTGTGCATGTTGGGAATGTGCCCAAAATCGTGAGTTTTCCTGATGCGCACAGAAATGCGCTGCCGTTTAGCAGACGTGTGCCGGTGCCGTTAATTCTTAATGCTGACCATACATGGTTCAGTTTTTCTTTTTTTTCTTTGTTCACCCAGAGGGCTTGTAAAAGTGTCTTGATTTCCTCATCTGCACACTTTTTCTGAGTTGTTGAAAGTACTGAAACTGGAGTCATTCAGCTGCCAGGCAATTAGCATTTTTAGAAGGAAGTCAGCAATAGTAGCATAGCAAGAAAAGCTGCACTGCAGCATGACAAAGTTTTATGAATCTCTATTAATCCGAGCTGATGGTGTTCTCCTCCACCAGACACGGCTCCTCTTTTAGCTCAAACACAGAACATGACAAGAGTTCAGGTGCTGCTTGTTGCTACTACATAGCTTGTAAAAATAGATTCAGCCCACATTCAATCTGGTCCAATTTGACATGCGATTTGATCTGCCTTTGCGGCGTCGCACCGATTCCCAAAAGTAGTTTCTGTACTACTTTTGGCGACTTCAGGGGGGGGGGGGGGCGATTTCCATAGACATCTATGCAGGAACCCGCACAGATGTCTGTAAAAACGCCCCCGAAATCGGACTGAAATGCCTGCTTAAAATTGTGCGAGTTCAACTGAACTCGCACGATTTCACAACGGTCTCAGTGTGAACCTGGGAGCATGCTGAGAGTTCAAGCTACACAGCTGTCCTCGGATGCCGTCTATACTTTAATTTCCTGTGCACACGATCCAAAAATCGGACAACAGATCGTCCGACTATTGTTACTTGCTAGTTGCAATTTGAAACTGAATAGGTTACTAAAGCTACGAAAATTCTCGTACGTCCAAATAAGAAATGATGTAATGTATTGAATTTTCGGACGACAACTCTAGTGATTAAACTAAAATCATACGAGAAAAAATTTCATGCTTGCTTGATCGAATGATATCGGATGAACTGTTGTGATTGGCTCTCCAAAGCTCTGTACTAACGCTCAGATTACCCTACGATCGCTTTGAAAGCGATATTTTTCGTACGATCTTTGGATCGTCTGTACAGACAATAAGTCCTGAAAAAAGTTTTTTTGCTATTTTTTGATTTTGCACAGATCCATCTGTTAATCCCCCCCCCCCCCCCTCCCCGTTTTTATTTGCTGTTACTACATACTACAGTACAGCAGCAATCGTGACAGTTTAACTGTGATGGGACAAATATAAATCTTTCATAAGAAAACCTGCACAGTTTTTTAGGATTGGCAATCAGATTCTAGCAAAAAGTCCAATTGTGACGGCCTCTGCAAAAGTAAATATGATTTTGTCCATACAGCAATACCCTACGTAGATTATTTATAAAATTGTTTTCCTGACAATCTGTGAAGCATCTCACATTAATACAATGCAGTGTCATCATATCAAGCCTCCTGTTGGCTCACTTGGAGCATTGCACACTTTTCCACTTGTACGTTGTGCAATAAAATGCTCCCATTACTCCACCTGTCATCATCCGATGATGAGAAGGACTTGAGTTTCCTTTCCATTTTAAAATTTGCTGTATCTAGTAGCTTGTCAATTATATACAGACATCTCAATGCTGATCATCGGCAGTTTTTTGTTCTGCTGATTACATTTATCCAGGGTCTGTTATTACAGCTATACAGACATCTGGAGCCAGGGAAGGAATGTTCACTTAAAGCTTTTTCCAATGCTGTATATCAAAATATTAAATCTTATACCCACTAGCATGTTTTACTCAATAACTAAAGGCGAGAGTGCCCAAGAATGCAGACAGACCCAGGATAAACAGTAAGTTCATTGCGGATGGTCTCAACAACAGATAGGTAGAAGACATATTTTTCCGGCTTCTACTCTAGTCACCCAGTTGACAGTCTGGCTTTTGCGGTTCCCATAACTGAACCAAGTAAAAATGCCAACTACTTTAACTTGGTGTTTAACAGCAGAGTATCAGGAAATTAAAAGTCATAAACATTGCACAAAATGTTCTTTTTGAAGAAATTAAACTATTTAGACATAGTTAGTTATATAGTAGTTGAGGTTGAATAAAGACAATAGTCCATCCAGTTCAACCTGTTTAGGTGGGTGTGGCCATAATCATCTCTCATACCCCTTAATGTTCTGATCCTTGAGATGTACGTCCAAGAGTCTTTTGAAAGTAGCCATACTTCCCGCAGTAACTACCTTTTGTGGTAGAGAATTCCACAATCTTGTAGCCCTAACAGTAAAGAACCCCCTGCGTAGCCGGAGGTTAAACGCTTCTACTCTAATCGCATTGTATGGCCTTGTGTCCTCATGGAATCCTTGCAACTGAATAGCTTTTTTTCTATGCTGTGATCACCATTGAGGTATTTGTAAATTGCTATCATGTCCCCTCTCAGGCATCTCTTCTCCAGGGAGAATAAATCAAGCGCTTGTAAACGCTCTTCATAATTAAGGTCCTCCAATCCCCTAATCAATTTAGTTGCCCTTCTCTGGACTCTCTCCAGCTCCAACACATTCCTTCTGAGGACCGGCGACCAGAACTGGACAGAATACTCCAGATGTGGTCAGACCAGAGTTTTATAAAGTGGTAGGATTATAGTTTTATCTCTGAAATACATCCCCTTCCTTATGCATGCCAATATCCTGCCTGCCTTGGCAGCTGCAGCTTGACATTGCATACTATTGCCAAGTCTATCCTCTACCAAGACTCCCAGATCTTTCTCCATTTTTGATTCCCCCAAAGGTTCCCCCCCCCTAAAGTGTATTGTGCTTTTATGTTTTTAGTCCCCAAGTTCAAAACCTTACACTTCTCCACATTAAACCTCATTTGCCATGTAGTTGCCCACTCTGTTATTTTGTTCAGGTCATTCTGTAAGATATCTGCCTCATGTTGTGAAGTTATTGCCCTGCCTAATTTTGTGTCATCTGCAAAAACTGAAATCGAGCTACTGATCCCATCCTCGATGCTATTTATGAATAGACTGAACAAGGTTGGTCCCAGGACTGAGCCTCGGGGAACCCCACTTAACACCCCAGACCAGTCTGAGTATGCATTATTTATTACTACTCTTTGGATACGCCCTTTTAACCATTTCTTTATCCAAGAGCACACCTTGTGTTTGATTACTGCAGACCTTATTTTATAAATTAAGTGCAAATTAGACGCAGGAATAACAAAACATCCCAGGCTGATTTTTTTTAATTTTTTTTTATCTAGCGTCCATGTTTAAAGCTCAATATCATCTTGCCCCTGAAAACTCTGCAGTGTGTACGATGATGGTAATTTAAAGTCTACTAGGGGCGTGTCCGACTTCCGGGATGTGAGGAGCGTTTCTAGAGAGCTCCGCTGCCACTGACTAATCCTTTCAGCAATCCTGCTCCATCCGCTGATATACTTACCTGGATCGGCCTCTCTTCTACTCCTGGAACCACCCGGACCTGTGCAGAGATGGTAAAATACGGCAGGGATGTGCCCCCGTCCCCGGCAGGCTGCAGCTCGGACCGTCCGGAGCAGGCCCAAGATGGCGGCCACCCGCGGTCGCCGGGCCTGGAGGCCTCTAATAGCCCACTCCTGCTGTGGTCGGATGAGGGGGGTGAGTGGCCGGCACTGCCGCCTTCCCCTGGCCTTCCGGGGGGGGCGAGTGGCAAGTCATCTGGACGGTCGGTAGAGCCCACGTTGCGCCAGATCATGGACGCTATTAAGGGGTGCCAGGCCTCCCTGACGTCTCAGATAGACACCCTCCGTGTGGACTTCTCGCTCCTTAAGGAAGACGTGAGTAAAATTAGGCAGAGGGTGACGACTGCGGAGCAGAGGATTAGCGCTGTGGAGGATGATGTCTTCCCCCTCCCCGCTGCCATCCGGGATCTACAGCATGAGCAGAGGGCGCAGGCTGCAAAGCTGGGTGATATGGAGGACCGCCTGCGCCGTAACAACCTCCGCTTTTTAGGATTCCCTGAGGGGGCTGAGGGGGGACAGGCAGTGGATTTCCTGATGGACTGGCTGCGTAGGTCCCTGGGTCCTGACACTTTCTCCCCGCTCTTTGCAATCGAAAGGGCACACCGGGTCCCCTCCAGGGCCCCTGTCCCCGGGGCTAGGCCCAGACCGTTACTGGCACGTATCCTGCACTTCAGGGATAGAGACGCGGCCCTGCGCAGAGCCAGGGACCTTCCTGATCTGAGATTCAACAACAGTATTATTACCATATTCCCTGACTTCTCTGCTTCTACGCAAAAACAGCGTGCGGCCTTTATGGGAGTGAAGAAAAGGCTCCGGGACCGTCATCTCCCCTATAGTATGCTTTATCCTGCGAAGCTAAGAGTGGTGCACGGAGGCAAAGTGCATTTTTTCCTGGATCCTGCTGATGCTGACCAATGGATGGATTCGCTGGGTAGAGCCTAATCCCTTGCTGAATGTCATGCGATACCTACTGTGCTGTGCTTCCTCCCTTGCCGGGAGGCTTTACTGCTTCGGGAGATTTCTTGCCCAGGTTCCTTTTCCACAGTCTTGTTGTTTTTGGGACATTAATGAGCACTGATCTTTGTATTATTATTATTTTTTTTCGGCTGCTGGAACCAGTGGACTCCTGTGTTTGAGGCTTCTATACTCCTGCAAGCTGGATGCTACATATCCGTGAACTTCGTTGTGGCCCCGGAGGTCCACTTGATCTATGAGTATTCGTGTACTTTTCCTACGGTTCTACCTTTGGTTTGGTTTGGGGTGTAGGTTTGTGACAGTTGGGGTCATGAACAGGGTGGGGGGAGGGAGGGGTTTGTTCTTTTTTGGGGACTGTTATCCGACCTATGTACTTTTGTGCTATACCAGTATGCTTTTTTTTTTTCTTCTTCTCTGTCTGGCTGACTTCCCGGAGGCCTTTATGGAGAACTCCTACTATGGTCCCCGTGGGGGCGCTGCCTTCCCTGGCGGGGGTTGTTGTTGTCTCATCTGCTCGGATGGCTGAGGAGACGCTGACACTCCTGTCCTGGAATGTCAGGGGACTGAATGACCGTGTTAAGAGGGCTTTGGTATTTACTTATATTCAGAAATACAAACCGCATATAATTTTTTTGCAAGAGACTCATTTGACTGGCTCCAAGACTATGGCTCTTAAACGGGCCTTTGTGGCGTACACCTTTCATGCTACGTTTTCTACTCATGCTAGGGGAGTGTCTGTCTTGGTTGCTCGCTCCTTGGGTTGCTCGGTTAAACATGTGGTCACTGATGTTTATGGTCGATATGTAATTTTGCTGTTACTCATTAATGGGGTGGTGTATACCTTTGTATCTGTCTATGTCCCCCCTCCGTTTACCATGGGTTTCTGGGACGCCTTGATGTCCCAGCTCCTCCAGGTGGCGGAGGGGCCAGTGATAGTGGCTGGGGACCTCAACTCTGTACTGTCTCCTGGGTTAGACAGGTGTCCTGGAGAGGATGGTCCTCCTTCATCGTTAGCAGCTTCTCTAGCCAGGTATAACCTGGTGGACTGCTGGCGTTGGAAGAATCCACTTGGGAAAGAATATTCCTGTTACTCTGCCACCCATAAAACTCTGTCTAGGATTGATATGTGTTTGCTGTCTCCGGATTTGCTCCCCAGACTCGTGGCTGTCTCCTATCTGCCTAGGGCCATTTCGGACCATTCTCCTGTGTTGCTACGATTTGGTCTTTCTGTGACACGTGGCCTCCAAACATGGCGGCTCAGCCCCTTGTGGCTAACGGAGGAGGTCTTTTTTAATGCTACGGCTAAGGAGATTGCCCGCTTCTGGCGGGTTAATCCGGGGACGGCTGCTGGGGACATTGTCTGGGATGCCTTTAAGGCTTCTATGAGGGGTACGGTTGCAGGGATTATCCATCAGTTGAGAGAGGATAGGGCCTGGCGGGTGGAGTCTCTGCAGGGGGAAGTGACGGCTGCGGAACTAGAATATGTTCGGAACCCTTCCTCCTCTAATTACTCCCTCTGGCGAGACAGTGCGAGACAACTAGACCTGGTACTCCTTGAAAAAACTCAGAAAAAACTTCTCTATCAAAAACAACGTGTATTTGAATATGGGGATAAAAATAGTAAAATTTTGGCTTATCTTTCCCGCTCTGAACACCCTGTTACGGCCATATCTGCTGTGTATGATGCGGAGTCTCACTTGTGCACATCTAGGGAGGATATCAAGACGGCTTTTGTGGCCTTCTTCGAGTCCTTGTATACCTCTCAGGTTTCCTATACCACGGCGGAGCTGGACGAATATTTGCTGCAGGTACAACTGCCTGAATTGGAAGCGGAGGACAGGTTGGCACTGGATGCTCCGATTTCTGCTGAAGAGATTGGGGCCGCGGTTGCCTCTTTTGCTGCCAATAAAACTCCGGGCCTTGATGGATTTCCGGTTGAGTGGTACCGCGCTTATTCGGAACTCCTCACTCCGCGTCTGTTGAACATGTATAGGGAGGCTTTCGAGGCGGTTGAGCTCCCTCCCTCTCTCCGGGAGGCCCTTATTGTCTTGATTCCAAAGCCGGGCAAGGATCCCACACACTGTGAGTCATATCGTCCTATTTCATTGATTAATGTGGATGTTAAGATCCTAGCCAAGGTGCTGTCCCGTAGAGTGAACTCGGTTATTTCTAAACTTATCCACCCGGACCAAACCGGCTTCATTCCCGGGCGCTCTACAGCGATAAATTTGCGCAGACTCTTCACGAATCTCCAGATGCCTTCGGAGGCCGTGGACACTAGGGTGGTGGTGTCCTTGGATACTCATAAGGCGTTTGATTCAGTGGAATGGGCTTACCTGTTTGCGGTCCTTGCTCGGATGGGCTTTGGCCCTACATTTATAGGATGGGTTAAGATATTATATGGCTCACCAGTGGCGCGGATTCGGGTTAATAATGTTGTTTCTGACTCGTTTTCCGTGGGCCGTGGCACTAGGCAGGGGTGCCCTTTGTCTCCCCTGCTGTTTGCCATGGCCATTGAACCTTTGGCGGCCCTACTGAGGGGGGATGGGAGGATAAAGGGTTGTAGGATAGGGGATCTGGTTGAAAAAACTTCCCTTTATGCTGATGATATGCTGCTCTATCTGGCAGATTGTACTGATTCACTGACAGCTGCGTTACAGGTGATAAATGATTTTGGCCGATACTCCGGGTTCAGGGTCAACTGGACCAAATCAGTGATTTTTCCATTTGATCCTACCATTGTCCCTACGATCCACACTCCGCATCCGCTTAAGGTAGTCTCCTCATTTAAATATCTGGGGGTGACGGTTCAACAGCCGGTCAGCTCCTACGTGGACCATAATATTACTCCGCTGATTCAAAGACTTAAGTTGACGCTGTCCACGTGGACCAAGTTGCCCCTGAATTTGATGGGGAGGGTCAATATTTTTAAAATGGTATACTTACCCCGCTTTCTGTATCTATTTTGGCAGGCTCCGGTGTACCTACCCAAGTCTCTTTTTAGGGTTATAGAGTCTCTATTACTAACGTTTATTTGGGGGGGGAAGCCGGCGAGGATATCACTCCGGACTCTGCAGCTCCCTGCTACTGCTGGCGGGCTGGCGGTCCCTGACCTTCAGGCGTACTATCTGGCGGCCCAATTGACCCATGTACATGCCTGGTTCTTCCCGGACCTCCCCAATGCTGCGGTTACGACCGCGGCAGCGGTGATGGGTTCCTATGAGGCCCTTCTCAACTCCTTATACCGGAGGGGTCCCTATCCGTCGGGGGGTGCGGAGATTCTGAAGCTTTCATATAAAATTACAATGATCTGCAACAAACGTATTGGGGGTTCCTCCTTTAATAATTCGCCTAATGCTCCGCTGTGGTATAACCCTGGTCTCCCTGAATTGTACAAGCTATCTGATCCCCGAAGGTGGGCGTCCTTTGATCTGAAGTATGCTCATCAACTGTTCGAAGGCCATGAGTTCAAGTCGTTCCCAATCTTGAGGCTGGAGCTGGGGGTTCCCTCTTCTTGCTGGTTCCTGTACCAGCAACTTAGGCATGCAGTGGCGGTACAATTTGGTCTTAGAGGGGTGCACCTGGCCGTGGCCCGTCTGGAGAAGGAGCTCTTGGCTGACGATCACTGTAAGCTTATTTCCAGATATTATGCTCTGATCAGTCTGGATAGAGACGGTAGGATGGCCAAAATTAGGGAAAGGTGGGGCAGGGACTTGCCACAGTTGGAGGAGGAGGCGTGGGATGAACTACTGGAATCCCAGTTTGAAGGGATTATTGCGGCAGGTGATAGGGTGATTCAGCTTAATTATTTGCACAGGATTTATTACACTCCGCATAGACTACACTGTATGGGTAGGCTCCCTTCTGCTGCATGTTCCAGATGTCAGGCCCCTAGGGGGGACTTTTTTCATATGGTGTGGACCTGCCCTATGATTCAGGTCTTTTGGAAAGGGGTCTGTCGTCTAATGGAGGAGAAATTGGCTCTTCCGAATATTTGTTCTCCGGATAGGTGCCTCCTGGGCAACTTGTCAGAGGAGAGCCTTGGCCAGTCTCAGAGGGTACTGACTAGAATTTTGTTCTTTTATGCCAAAAAATTGATTGCGCTACGGTGGAAGAGTCCTGACCCTCCCTCTGTGGAGGCTTGGGTCTCTATTGTCAATGGCGCTCTACCTCTTTATAAACTTACCTATCTAGCTAGGGGTTGCCCCAAAAAATTTAACAAGCTTTGGTTGGTATGGGTGGACTCGGTCTCAGGCTCCTTGGAGGTGTAGTTGGGCGGTCCCCATGGAGAGCCTATGTTACGGGGGTTGGCCAGGCATTGGCCTAGTCCTGTGCGATGTGCTATTATGCTGGTACTACTGTTAGATTCTGGTTCTATATGGTCGGATGGTTGGGTAGGGAGGGAGGGGGGGGGCGGGTTTGGGTTGGTTATTTTTCTGTTGATTCCATTCCTTGCTGTTTTATTGTGATGGCTGTTTGGATGGTATGTACTCCTGGTTTGTATCTGCTATCGTTTATTATTTGATGTACCTGTTATTCGTTGTCATTGGTTTGGAATTACTGTTTGTGTTTTTTTTTTTTTTTTATTTTATGCAAATACCAATAAAATACCTTTAAAAAAAAATTTAAAGTCTACTTACCTTTTGTTAATGTTTTCTGGCCGGTCACATAATACGCTTGGTCCACTTCCTCTCCTGATCTTCTGTAGCAGTGGGCATTCCTCAAGGGTTGCAAAGAGGGGCACTGATGTGATGATGTATACACTACCTTCTTAATCAGCCTTTCTCAACCTTTTTAACACAGAGGAACCTTTGAAATAACTTTCCGGTCTCAATGAACTCCTGCTAAAAATTACTATATTTACAACTTGCAGTTCATTAGTATGATGGTCAGTGGGAAGAATGTTCCTGACACTTGTGGTCATTGTGAAGAACTACCCCTTTATAGATAGTGAAAAAGGTCAATAATATCAGTAGAAACTTATCGAAGAAGCAGAAATTTCTCATTGCCCAAGGAACCACTAGCAACCTCTTGGGGAACCCTAGTTCAGAAACTCTGCTCTAAAATCAATACACTGTCAATAAAGGGCACCATGGTGATTCTCCTTCGATTTATCATGACACTCTGCATTCATAGTATGTCCTGGGCGTCATTCAACCCAGAAGAATGAGAACCTCTAGTGGCAAGAAAGAAGTACTGAAGGGGACAGTATTTGCAGCCTGAGCTGCTTTTTTGTACACTGTCTAGGAACCCATATTGCATATTTTCTAAAACATTACCTGGTGTTGAGCTTTAAATTACACATACCTACCATAAAGGTGAGTATAAAGCTTTTTCTTTTAGAGGGTTGCTCTTTTTAAATGATTTCAATGTAGGGAAAAGGTTGTATGTAAAGTGAGTCAGTAGTGAGATAGGCTCTCATTGCTTGTCTCTCTTTCTGAAAGTTCTGGTTTCTTGGCTGTTATGCTCATCCAATGACTTTTGTGCTTTCTAAGGCACTGACCTGGGAAGAGGATGCAGATCAGGAATGCTGGCTTTTCTGATCTGCATGTTTGTTCCAATATAGTTGAAGCCACATGCAGTCAGGCTATTGGCATTTCCAGATAAAGATGCAGCCATTGTATTACAGGTACAGTTCCTTTGCGAAAGTATTCGGCCCCCTTGAACTTTGTGACCTTTTGCCACATTTCAGGCTTCAAACATAAAGATATAAAACTGTAATTTTTTGTGAAGAATCAACAACAAGTGGGACACAATCATGAAGTGGAATGAAATTTATTGGATATTTCAAACTTTGTTAACAAATAAAAAACTGAAAATTTGGGCGTGAAAATTATTCAGCCCCTTTACTTTCAGTGCAGCATACTCTCTCCAGAAGTTCAGTGAGGATCTCTGAATGATCCAATGTTGACCTAAATGACTAATGACGATAAATAGAATCCACCTGTGTGTAATCGAGTCTCCGTATAAATGCACCTGCACTGTGATAGTCTCAGAGGTCCGTTTACAGAGAGCATCTTGAAGAACAAGGAACACACCAAGCAGGTCTGAGATACTGTTGTGGAGAAGTTTAAAGCGGGATTTGGATACAAAAAGATTTCCCAAGCTTTAAACATCCCAAGGAGCACTGTGCAAGCAATAATATTGAAATGGAAGGAGTATCAGACCACTGCAAATCTACGAAGTCCTGGCCGTCCCTCTAAACTTTCAGCTCATACAAGGAGAAGACTGCAGCAGGGACAGGCAAGATGGTTAAAATTGATGGGAAGATGTATGGAGCCAAATACAGGACCATTCTGGAAGAAAACCTGATGGAGTCTGCAAAAGACCTGAGACCTGAGACTGGGACGGAGATTTGTCTTCCAACAAGACAATGATCCGAAACATAAAGCAAAATCTACAATGGAATGGTTCACAAATAAACATATCCAGGTGTTAGAATGGCCAAGTCAAAGTCCAGACCTGAATCCAATCGAGAATCTGTGGAAAGAACTGAAAACTGCTGTTCACAAACGCTCTCCATCCAACCTCACTGGGCTCGAGCTGTTTTGCAAGGAGGAATGGGCAAAAATTTCAGTCTCTCGATGTGCAAAACTTATAGAGACATACCCCAAGCGACTTACAGCTGTAATCGCAGCAAAAGGTGGTGCTACAAAGTATTAACTTAAGGGGGCTGAATAATTTTGCACGCCCAATTTTTCAGTTTTTTATTTGTTAAAAAAGTTTAAAAATATCCAATAAATTTCGTTCCACTTCATGATTGTGTCCCACTTGTTGTTGATTCTTCACAAAAAATTACAGTTTTATATCTTTGTTTGAAGCCTGAAATGTGGCAAAAGGTCAAAAAGTTCAAGGGGGCCGAATACTTTCGCAAAGCACTGTATTACCAAGAGCTGGACGTCCTTTCAAGATTGATGAAAATACGAGAAGAAAACTGGTCAGGGAGGCTGCCAAGAGGCCTACAGCAACATTAAATGAGCTGCAGGATATCTGGCAAGTACTGGCTGTGTGGTACATGTGACAACAATCTTCTCATATATCTGGGCTATGGGGTAGAGTGCCAAGACCAGAAGCCTTTTCTTACGAAGAAAAACATCCAAGTCCGGCTAAATTTTGCTGTTTTTCTTCAGCTGGAACAGGGGCCTTAGACAAGGTAGAGGGAACTATGAACAGTTCCAAATACCAGTCAATATTGGGTCAAAACCTTCAGGCTTCTGCTAGAAAACCAAACATGAAGAGGAACTTCATCTTTCAGCATGACAACGACCCAAAGGATACATCCAAATCAACAAAGTAATGGCTTCACCAGAAGAAGATTAAAGTTTTGGAATGGCCCAGCCAGAGCCCAGACCTGAATCTGATTGAAAATCTGTGGGGTGATCTGAAGAGGGATGTGCACAGGAGATGCCCTCGCAATCTGACAGATTTGCAAAGAAGAGTGGGCAAATATTGCCAAGTCAAGATGTGCCATGCTGATAGACATATAAGAAAAAAGACAGAGTGCTGTAATAAATCAAAAGGTGCTTCAACAAATTATTAGTTTAAGGGTGTGCACAATTATGCAACCATATTATTTTAATTTTACTTCCATCTAAAATATTTTAGTTTTTTTATGTTCAACTGAGTTGTAAAGTTCTGAAATTATTTATCTTTGCCTCATTTTTTTGCATCACAGAAACCTAACATTTTAACAGGGGTGTGTAGACATTTTATATCCACTGTATATTTAAAAGACAGCAGTAAAGACCTGGCAAAAGTCCAATAAACACATTGAACAAGAAAAACGTGGCAAAGGTTCTAGTCCTTCCCTACTACTTTTCAAAAACAAAAAGTTGTAGCAAAAGATCTAATTTTTTTTGTATTTGGAGAAAGTGTCATTTTCAGAAATGAGCATTCTACAAATAACACTTAGAGGTAATCCACAACACATGTGCGGCTGAATTATATCTATAACCATTCTCACTGTCTGTGCTTTATTATTTAAAGGTTATTTAAAAGCATTCTGAGGTCAGGGCAAGCATTGGCAGAATTCAAAGTACCTCCTCTCCCTGTCCAGTTGGCAGAATACTGCAGTTAAGCCTAGTCTTCCATTCTCTTTGCAGATGGTCCGAAGAATGCCTGGAACTGTATCTCCTATGTGCTTTTAAAAGCAGCAACAAAAACCCAGGTATGAATGTTCTATATATTTTATGCTTGTAAGGTGTTTTTCATTTCTCCGGTGCTATTGAAGGAAGAGACAATGGAGACTTGGTGTTCTGTAGCAACCGGATTCCCGATGATATTTGCAGGTGAGTATCTGAATGTAAGTATCTGAATAGTTATGTGATGAGCCTGAGATTCCACACGCAGTCTTTGCTGGAAATGTCCATCCAGGCCTTGCAGGCCTTGCAGCACGATGAGCTGAAATTGGCTTTTCAGCTGGGCTACCTGTGTGACTGGCCTAGTGGAGTTTTTAGTATATGCCCAATAATCATATCTTTGAGTGAATTCTCCCCAGGAGGTTGTTGATCCTGGACAGCAGTCCTAGTGTCCTATTGGGGATTCATAGTGAAAGTGCTTGCCACAATAGATATATGTATTTTTGCGTGGAGTTGCTCTCTAGCATTTTGTTTAGGTTCCGAGTATGAGCAGGATGCCCATTTTGTCTAACTTTTCTACACAGTGGCTATGAAAAAGGGTACAGGCTCTCCTCACTTAGTTTGTTAAACAAATTGGTTGGTAAACAAGGAGCCACAAGTAATCAATATTTTAAGCATTCCTAACTACTGTACTGTATTCTGGAAATAAAGGTCTAAACACAAAACTCCAGCACAATAACATTGTTTTAATTTGGATAAGTACAGAAAACAAAAATATAAACAACAAAAATCCTGTACTATACAATACAATGATGTACAGTGCCCAAAAAGCTGATCGTAAGTAAACGAGGGGTGTCTGTAATTTATATGCTTTACCTTTTTGGTCAAGGGGAGCTGCAATGAAGGGCCCACATTTTGGTTGTAAGCAGAATATACACCTTTTACTACCTAAAGCTTATCTATTGTGCTTATTCAGTAACACAATACAACGAGGAAGAGTAAAGTACAGTAGTCCATAGCAACTAGTCAGCATTTAACGTGGTATTAACCCCAAAAGCAAACACTTATTATATTCCAGCTTACCAATCCCTAGATGTGATGGCTCTTTCCTCTTCTTTTTTAGGCTTTCTTTCCTTTATTTTCATTTTGAGATCCAGCCAGTAAGTCTGTTATTTTTCAAAAGGACAAGCTCTCCTACAAGTGTAGCAGTCAGCCTGTTGAGATAAACCACAAGGGGTGGGCAGAAATGGAGGCTTCCCTGGGCGCAGTGTGCATTCTAGGGATTGGGGCACCGCACGTTCCTTATACTATAAGGCTGAAGGGAGTAGTTACAGCGGCATCACTACTCCAGTCAGCCCAGCACTGAAAGAGGCAAGGAAAAGCAAAGGGAGCCATGAGGAGGTGCGGGATGTGCTCTCTCTCCCTCTCCTCCTCATAAGCTCACATATAATGAAGTTGGGAGAGGGGGGGCATTTTGACATCTTTGCCCTGGGCACTGGATGATTTTGTCCCGGCATTGCTTACAATTACCAGCTTTTATTTATTTATGTAAAACCCTTATCCCAAAAATAAAAAAAATTGCTGTAACTGCTGTGTGAGACAGAGTTTGGCTTCAGCTTTTTAGTGTATCTAAATCTGAGAGTCCATCTAACACTCCTCTCCCCTCAGACTGACAATGCTGATGTCTTAATGTGCCGCCTGTGCCTAATCATCCAGAGTGGGGGCACTCTAATACAGGAGGTATGGTACTGCCAAGGCCACTAGTTTAAAACTGAGGGGGAAAAGCCTAGAAAAGGAAAAACAAAACAAAAACGAATGCAACCAAAATATCTAATGATTGGTAAGCTGCAAGATCTTACATTTTTGATTTGGGGTTTAATACTGCTTTATTTGCTGAATTTAAATCAGTAGGAGATAAAAGTTTGCGTTAGGTTTCTGAACTTTCTCCTTCACTATTTATCGAAAGAGCGCAACCCTAGTTTCTAACCTCCTGAACTCCAAAATGTTTAATGAAAAGTGGAAATAAATATCTAAACAGTTTTACCTGCCAAAGGAGTTTTAAACACTTGGCATCCAGTCGTATATACTGTACATAGCCAGGCGTGTGCCCTCTAGAGCATGCAGCTCGGATTGCAGCTACCGCAGTACAGTGTCACCAGGCCAGTGCAGCCAGCAACAATGTTCCTGATCACCACCACACCAGTGTTACCAAACCAGTTTAAGCCAGCAACAGTGTTCTTTATTGCTGCCACACCAGTCTCATTTTTTTCCCAAAAACTTGTAAAATGAAATCTTCATCCCTGGGGTGTTTGCTTTCCAAAATGTACTAATTTTGTAGGTATTTCTACTCTCCTGGTGCTCCAGGGCCTCCAAAAATGTGATAGATAGTCAGGAAATTAGATGTGTAATTTATGCCCCTAGAACGCCTGAAGGTGCTCCTTGGATTTTGGGCTCCTCTATGCAACAAGGCCTGCGAAAAAGTCTCACATGTGGTATGCCCAAACATAGGAGGAATTTTATTTACTTTATCTTTTAAAAACATTTCAGCAAACAAATTACAACTCCAAAAAATCATGCTTCTTACTAGGGACACACCAATACCTGTTCCACTTGAGTACCAGGCATTTTCTGGCACTTCTTGTTTACATGTGAAAATTTTTTTTTTTTTTGCTAGAAAATTACTTAAAACCCCAAAAATTATTTATATATATATATATATATATATATATATAGTTTTAAAAACTTTATTTTTCTCAAATATTACACTTGAAAAATCCCTGCGTAAATATTGTGTGACATAAAAAAAATTGCAAAACCCACAAATTTATACTCTAGGGCCTCTGCTTAAAAAAAAAAAAAAAAAAAAAAAATATATATATATATCTCCCTTTGTGTATATATATATATATATATATATATATGAGAGAGAGAGATATAAATATATATAGATTTTTTTAAGCAGAGGCCCTAGAGAATTAATTTGTGGGTTTTGCAATTTTTTTATGTCACACGATATTTATGCAGGGCTTTTTCAAATGTAATATTTGAGAAAAATAAAGTTTTTAAAATTTGAATGCAAAAAAGCACAATACATAACCCAATGTTTATGTGAAACGTAAAAGATAATGTCACGCCGAGTAACATACCAAACATGTCACGGATTTAAATTGCGCACGCCTGCGCAACAGCGACAATCGACATACATTTTACTATCCATAGGCAACACTTTACAGGTTATCACTTTATATCTACAGAGGAGGTGTAGTGCTAGAAATACTGCTCATAATCTGAAGTTTGTGACGATACCTTTCATGTGTGGGATAAAAGCTGTTTGCGTGTGTGCAGAACCGACACATGTGTTCTCCTTTGCACAGGGGAACGGGCGTTTATTTATTTTATTTGATATTTATTTTGTTTTGTTTTTTTACACTGTTGCTAAACAATCTTTGATCACTTTAAGGCTCCGTTCACATCTAGGCGTTTTGGGGCGTTTTTGGGGCGTTTTTCTGCTCTAGGATCAGCTCTCAAAACGCCCAACAAGACAAATCCTATTCATTTCAATGGCCCCTGTTCACATCTGAGCGTTTTGACGCTGTATACAAAACGCCCAACGCTCAAAAAAGTACATGAGCTTCTTTTTGGGCAGATTACAGGCGTTTTCCATTGATCTCTATTCAATCTAAAAACGCCTGCACAAAAATCGCGGTAAAAATCGCGGTAAAATCGCGGTAAAAAACGCCGCAAAAATCGCGGTAAAATCGCGGTAAAAAACGCGCGAAAAACGCTACGCTCAGGTGTGATTGTAGCCTTAGGCTCCGTTCACATCTCAGCGTTTTGGGGCGTTTTTGGGGCGTTTTTCTGCTCTAGGATCAGCTCTCAAAACGCCCAACAAGACAAATCCTATTCATTTCAATGGCCCCTGTTCACATCTGAGCGTTTTGACGCTGTGAGCAAAACGCCCAACGCTCAAAAAAGTACATGAGCTTCTTTTTGGGCAGATTACAGGCGTTTTCCATTGGTTTCTATTCAATCTAAAAACGCCTGCACAAAAAACGCCTGTAAAAACGCCTGTAAATCGCGGTAAAATCGCGGTAAAAAACGCGGTAGAAAACGCTACGCTCAGGTGTGAATGTAGCCTAAGGCTACTTTCACATCTTGGCGTTGCTAATTACAGGCGTTTTTTAAGGCGTTTTTATGGGCGTTTTTGCAGGCGTTTTACAGGCGTTTTTACAGGCGTTTTTGTGCAGGCGTTTTTAGATTGAATAGAGACCAATGGAAAACGCCTGTAATCTGCCCAAAAAGAAGCTCATGTACTTTTTTGAGCGTTGGGCGTTTTGCTCACTGCGTCAAAACGCTCAGATGTGAACAGGGGCCATTGAAATGAAAAGGATTTGTTTTGTTGGGCGTTTTGAGAGCTGATCCTAGAGCAGAAAAACTCCCCAAAAACGCCCCAAAACACCTACATGTGAACGGAGCCTTATTGCTGTCACAAGGAATGCAAACATCCTTGTGAGTTGTGACAGCAATGACCATGTGACCGGGACTCTTTATGTAGGGATCTGGGGTCAATAAAACCCCAAATAACTCATTTGCACTTGCAAGCATTCAAAACACCAAGATCAGCGTGTTTGAATACATTACATTTTCAAAAAAATGGTGCCTTTGACATCCAGATAAACCGGAAGTGATGTAATGCCATCGCTTCCGGATTGCCATAGCGGAGTCGGTCTCTGCCTAGCTAGCAGACGTGCTGGCTAGTAGCTCCGGTCTCCCTGGGGGGCTCTGAGAGAGCCAAGGAAGGAGGCAGGAGGGGGAGGATGTCCCCTCCCATTGCTTGTAAAAGCAACTGAGTGGCTAGTTAGCCCCTCTGATTGCTATTACAAGAGAGCCGACTGTCGGCTCAAAAAAAAAACAACGGTACTGGTGTGATTCTTGCAGCGGTACAACCACTTGAAGTCAAATGACATACCAGATACGTGATTTGGTGGCAAAAGGTTAAGAGCGAGTACGAGTACCGATACTTGTGCTCAAGTACTTGACAATACCAATTACCGTCACCGTGCTGTGCGATTTGAGCCCATAGAAAATTAATGTCTTAAAACGCACTGTAAAGAACGTGATTTGAACAGGAATGCAGTTCGATTCCTATCCAGATCACACGAGGTTGCCCTCACCAATCCTGTGGGAGCCTAGGCTAAATTCACTATGACAAGCCTGGGTTCACACAGGAGCTGTACAGGAAATCGCATGTGATTCGTACAGGAATCAAAACACGTTCCTGTTCAAATCACAAGTGATTGTTTGCAGTGCGACTTGAGACCATTAATTTTGTATGGGCTCAAATCGCACTGCAAAGGTATCAGTTCTAGGTAATGGAGCATTTGCACAAGTACAAGTACTCATGAGCACGATATGGCCATATGGTGGGACTAAACCCCCATTTTTATTTATGGATTGTCTCCATATTTAATAGTCATTTCTTTTGCATGGTTGCGCTATTCTTTTTTAATATACATGTTGCTTGGTCCATAGCTGCACCGTCTTTAGATATACATGTTCAGGGTTTGCTCCCCCAATTTTTTGCTAGTTTACAAGTACTCATGCAAATGGTAGTATCAGCACCGATATCGGTGCAAACCTACTTTTTACTAAATACTTTGGACTGTCTGCTTTGCAAATATTGGGCAATTTGGGGATGTTTGTACTGTCCTGGCATTTTAGGGCCTAAATGTGAAAAAATTAAATTATATATATATATATATATATATATATATATATATATATATATATATATATATATATATATATATATATATATATATATATATATAGTATCTCACAAAAGTGAGTACACTCCTCACATTTTTTTAAATACTTTATTATATCTTTTCATGTGACACAACTAAAGAAATTACACTTTGCTACAATGTAAAGTAGTGAGTGTACAGCTTGTATAACAGTGTAAATTTGCTGTCCCTTCAAAATAATTCAACACACAGCCATTAATGTCGAAACCGCTGGCAACAAAAGTGAGTACACCCCTAACTGAAAATGTCCTAATTGGGCCCAATTAGCCATTTTCCCTCCCTGGTATCATGTGACTCATTAGTGTTACAAGGTCTCAGGTGTGAATGGGGAGCACGTGTGTTAAATTTGGTGTTATCGCTCTCACTCTCTCATACTGGTCACTGGAAGTTCAACATGGCACCTCATGGCAAAGAACTCTGAGGATCTGAAAAAAATAATTGTTGCTCTACATAAAGATGGCCTAGGCTATAAGAAGATTGCCAAGACTCTGAAACTGTATGCTGCAGCATACAGCTGTTTAACAGGACAGGTTCCACTCAGAATAGGCCTTGCCATGGTCGACCAAAGTAGTTGAGTGCACGTGCTCAGTGTCATATCCAGAGGATGTCTTTGGGAAACAGACATATGAGTGCTGCCAGCATTGCTGCAGAGGTTGGGGGGTCAGCCTGTCGATGCTCAGACCATACGCCGCACACTGCATCAAGTTGGTCTGCAGGGCTGTCGTCCCAGAAGGAAACCTCTTCTAAAGATGATGCTCAAGAAAGTCTGCAAACAGTTTGCTGAAGACAAGCAGACTAAGGACATGGATTACTGGAACCATGTCCTGTGGTCTGATGAGACCAAGATAAACGTATTTGGTTCAGATGGTATCAAGCGTGTGTGGCGGCAACCAGGTGAGGAGTACAAAGACAAGTGTGTCTTGCCTACAGACAAGCATGGTGGTGGGTGTGTCATATTCTGGGGCTGCGTAAGTGCTGCCGGCACTGGGGAGCTCCAGTTCATTGAGCCATGATTGCCAACATGTACTGTGACATACATTCAGAGACTGGGCCACCAATATATATTAGTTTGTAGACTAACTTTCACACACATTCATATTTTTTTTGCTGAATACATTTTGGACTAAAAATGAAGAAAGATTATTTAAACGGGTTTACTCACAATGTTTTAATACTTTTTAAAGTAAAAAAAAAAACCATTGTTTATTTAATGCCACCAAAAGGAAGTTCTATCTGTTATCTAAAAACTATATAAATTAATTTTGTACAGTGTTACATGACTGAGTAACTGTCAGTCAAAGTACCACAGTGCTGAAAGCTTCAAAATGACCTGGACAGGAAGGGGATGCCGGTCTTCATGTAGTTCATTCTGTCTATCCATTTGTGTCCGAATAGTGAGCTGATAACATTGAATGCATGTTATTATCATACCCTTGTGAGTTTGGAAACAGAGAGCACATTTTTGTTTATGTCCTGTCATACTGATGACCGAGGATCAGGGAAAGCGGGGCATTAGCATTACTCCAAGATGGGAGTAGGAGGTGTGTTGCTGAACCTTCCATAGTTGTAGTTGATCAAAGGCTAACATAACTGTAGTGGGGTCAGATACTGGAGGTGAGCAGACACTTTATCAGGAAGTGGTGGGCACTGGACACAGTGGGAAGTTATATTAACTGTCACTGATCTACTACACAGTGGTGGAGTTCAGTGGGGAAAATAATTATTTGATCCCCTGCAGATTTTGTAAGTTTTCCCACTTACAAAGAAATTAAGGGTCTATCATTTTTATCATAGGTGTATTTTATATGATAGAGACAGAATATCAACCAAAAATCCAGAAAAAACACATAAAACAAATGTTATAATTAAGTTGCAGTTCAGTGAGTAAAATAAGTATTTGATCCCCGAACAAAACATGACTTAGTACTTGGTGGAGAAACCCTTGTTGGCAAGCACAGAGGTAAGATGTTTCTTGTAGTTGTTTACCAGGTTTGCACACATCTCAGGAGGGGTTTTTGTCCACGCCTATTTACAGATCCTCTCTAAATCCTTAAGATTTCTTGGCTGTCTCTTGGCAACTCAAATTTTCAGCTCCCCCCATACATTTTCTATAGGATTAAGGTCTGGAAGCTAACTAGGCCACTCCATGACGTTAATGTGCTTCTTCTTGAGCCACTCCTTTGTTGCCATGGTGGTATGTTTTGGGTCTTTGTCATGCTGGAAGACCCATCCCCTACCCATTTTCAGTGTTCTGGCTGAGGGAAGAAGGTTCTCATCCAAGATTTTTACAATATATGGCCTTGTCCATTGGCCCCTCAATGTCAACACAAATATCCTCAAAACATAGTGCTAGGGGATGTGGGTCTGTACAGCCAAAATAAACAGATGATCTTGCTGGCTGATGCTAATAGTCCTACAGAAATGGATGAATCCACAGATTGGTAATAAAAGTGTACAAACTTTAATAGACAGGTAGTCCTAAAACAAAATAATTAAAAAAAGACTGATAATGGCGTATGTCAATAATGAATTCCATTGTCCGATTATGAACAGCACAAAGGGCTTCACATACCATGCAGGAACCAGTGCCGAGAAGGAGCAGAGAAATGGTCTGCCCCAGTAAGGACACCCTATCTCCAAGGTGGTAACTCAACCAATTCCAGGTTAAATGGTACTGTTTGTAGCCCTGCTGTATGGTCACCGTGAGCGGTGGAATTGCCGGTGTGAGGGCAGCCAAGGAGTCACTGATTCCTGCATGGTATGTGAAGCTCTTTGTGCTGTTCATATTAGAATGATGGAATTCATGACCCTAAGAACACCACCCCCACAGTCAAGCACAGAAATGGAAACATTATGCTTTGGGGCTGTTTCTCTGCTAAAGTTACCGACCGTGTAAAATCTTGGATGAGAACCTTCTTCCCTCAGCCAGAACACTGAAGATGGGTCATGGATGGGTCTTTTAGCATGACAATAACATAAAACATACTGCCAAGACAACAAAGGAGTGGCTCAAGAAGAAATACATTAAGGTCATGGAGTGGCCTAGCCAGTCTCCAGACCCTAATCCTATAGAAAATTTATGGAGGGAGTTGAAACTTCGAGTTGCCAAGCGACAGCCAAGATACCTAAAAACATTTGTTTTATGTGTTTTTTTCTGGATTTTTGGTTGATATTCTGTCTCTATCATTGACAATACACCTGTGATAAAATTATAGACCCTTCATTTCTTTGTAAGTGGGCAAACCTACAAAATCTGTAGGGAATCAAATAGTTATTTTCCCCACTGTATATGGGACTTTTCATTGAATCCTATTGATTTTGTTTATATTTTGAGATTGAGTATTTGGTTTAACCACTTGCGGCAAAGTGGTTTGTTATCGTCCAGCGACGTAGTACTATGTCGCTGGACTCCTCCCCCTGTAGGCGGCGCTCGCACGCCGCCGGAGCCGCGCTCCCGCTGTTTTCATTCACAGCGGAGTCGGGCCAGGGGAGGAGCGGCGGCGATCGCCGCTGCTCTTCCCCGATCGTCGGGGAATCTAGTTTGGAGATCCGCCCGCCTGTGTAAACAGAGCGGGCGGATCTCCATAGTGACAGGGAGTGACAGATCGGAGTGTTCAGCATAGCTGAACATCCGATCTGTCCCTGACTCACTCAGTCACCTCCCCCCACACACGTCAGTAAGCACCAGGCATACATTAACCCCTCCCTCTCCAATAAAATTAACCCCTTCCCTGCCAGTGTCATTTTTACAGTAACAGTGCATATATATAGCACTGATTACTGCAGTAATGTCACTGGTAACCCCAAAAGTGTCAAAAATGTCAGTCAAGGGTCCGATCTGTCCGCCGCAATGTCGCAGTACCGCAAAAAAATCGCAGATCGCCGTCATTACTCGTTAAAAAAAACCCACCAAAAATGACAGAAATCTTTCCCTTAGTTAGTAAACACAATAACTTTTGCGCAAACCAATCAAAATACGCTTATTGTGATTTTTTTTTTACCAAACATATGTAGCAGAAAACAAATTGGCCAAAAATTAAAAAAAATTTTGATTTTTAAATTTTTTTGGGGGGGGAATTTCATATAAGAAAATGTTAAAAATATTGTTATTTTTTTCAAAATAAACGCTCTTTTTTTGTTTATAGCGCAAAAAGTAAAAATCGCACAGGTGATCAAATATCGCCAAAAGAAAGCTCTGCTTGTGGGGAAAAAAGGACGTAAATTTAGTTTGGGTACGGCGTCGCACGACCGCGCAATTGTCAGTTAAAATCACACAGCGCCGAATCGCAAAAAGTGGCCTGGACGTAAGACAGCAAAATCCTCCGGTGGTAAAGTGGTTAAGGAGAGTGTATAGTTTATATTCATACCTGAATGCGCTACACTTTTTTCATGCACTGTATTCTGTCCAGCCAGTCCTGGGATCTGCAGCAGCCTAGCCATTTCCTTGACATTTTTCAAGAATAATAATCTATATAATCTTTGCAGAATACACTGCATTTAACCAGTATAAGCAGTTCCAGCTCCTGCAGGTTCACAGTGTAATGCTGATCATCCATTTAAAAATAAGCAATCATAGATTCAATCTTTTCAAACAATCTTTGGCTTGAAAGCAAATACAAGATTTATTAATCATATTTTACATAGAAAATCAGCACTTTATGTAGGGAAAAAACAAAACAAAGAAGCAGCTAGATGATGTGAATAAGCAATACTAAACCAAATAAAAAAACAAAAACAAATGTAAAGCGCTACAAAATACAAATAATTATGTGAACCCATATCCAGCATACACAAAAGATATTTCTCTATCTTCCATTTACAGACGCAGCTTCTATACTTCTTATCCATTTGGGTTATGCTGCCCCCTGCAGGAATAGTTCTAGGCAGGAAAAAAGTAATTTTCCACGCCCATGGGGCTGTCCCCACAGGCATAACCCCACACCCTCTGCTCCAGCAGACCAGTTATTTTCTGCCTAGAGAAGGAGTAGGACCTAGGTTTCCTGCTGGGACTTCAGTCTCAGTTTTTTATTCTTTTCATAATATTTTGTTTTTATTTCTCTTTACTCACTTGGCTAGTTAGTGTTCAGGGGGATCCTCCTGGTGATCTGCAAGCAAGGCTGGCTGGGGTTTTGCACTGGATAATCTAGATCCTTAAGGTCTCCCCAGCCTGGCCTACGAGCATGAGCAGGTTATAGTCCCGCACTAGGCCTCGCCACAACGGAGCCCCGTTCTGTTGGGGACGAGCCTGCGAATGGATGTCTCGCTGGGACGCGATTGCAAGGAACATCCTGAGTTTCAGCATACCCCTCGGCTGGCAGCACCCCCACTCCGGGTGGGAGGTGGTTCTGCCCGGAGTGGAGCCCACCCGGTCCATGGTATGGTAAGTATATGTAGCCCCCCTTGCCCCTTGATGGCCTTGGGGGGATGTGGGCCCTCTCCTGGGGGTAATAGGACCTGGACTTCCTAAAAGATCCCTATGGCCTATCCGGTTGCCCGGCTTGGTGCCTTGTCCCCCTTTCCCTCCCCCTGGGGGGTGCTGCTGGCTGGGACGCCTGGCGTCCTGGGGGGGGTGGCAATAGTACCTTTTTTTTCTTGCTGGGTCTGGTGGTAGATCCTTGAGGCCTTCATATTGGGGGTCCCTGACCGCATGGCACGCTGTGGACGCAGCCATCTTTAGTATGGGCAATGTAAAATATTTTTCCCATTGACTTGTATGGGGCAGCCATTTTCCCTTTGTTTACTATTGAATTGCATTGGCAGCCATTTTTGTGTAACCCTATGGAGCTAACACAGGCAGCGTGACCTTTCACACACCAGGCTCATGTAATTTCCTGTGACTCTTCCTGCTGCACAGTCCGATTCAGGAGGTTTCCTCTGAAGGTGGTACAGTACTGGGGTCTTTGTGGGCATATCCCTGCACATTCTGCTGTCTGTATATATTTAAAAGGGACTCCACAGACCGCTGCGATCGGCGGTAGGAACCGCAATCAGCGTTTTTAAAGTGACAGTACTCCTTTTTTCAGTTGCTTTGAATATGAAGTCCCAGGCAGTAAATTTACCCTCAGACCCACTTAGTGCGATGCCCGGACTGTCCGGATCGCAGTCGATGTCCACAATTTCAGCAGCCCTGGAAAGCCTGGCCCCGGTGTTGGCCTTGTTACGTCAGAGAGGAATTGCGATTTTGGGATATCTGGACGATCTCCTGTTGCGAGCATACTCTCATTCAGATCTGTTGGGCAACATCTCAATTACGTTTCAGACCCTTCCGGAATTCGGGTGGACAATCGATTTAAAAAAATCTGCTCTGACGCCATCCGTATGGATCACTTATCTGGGGCTGACTCTCGACTCTGCTCTGGCGAGGGTCTTTCTTCCATTGGAAAAGCTTCAGAAGTTGCAAAGGGCGATCAGGTTGCTGATGGAAACCGATCGGTCTTCCCTATGGACTTGCATGAGGGCCCTGTGTCTGATGTTATCGATCTTCGAGGCAGTCCAGTTTGCTCAGTCTCACTTGAGGTCTCTGCAAAAAGAGATTCTTGCAAAATGGAACAGGAACCCTCGGCCTTTGGATCAGAAGATTAGTTTGAGCCATCGCACAAGATCGGCTCTCTCCTAGTGGATCAAGTCGCCAGCTTTATGTCAGGGCAAGTCCTTCCTGCCGCTGTTCTGGACGGTGGTCATACACGGACGCCAGCCTGTCGGGCTGGGGCGGTGAGCTGGGGAAGCTCTGTGCCCAGCGAACTTGGTCAACGGAAGAGTCTTCCTTGCCGATCAATATTCTGGACTCGGAGCTCAGAGCGATCAAGCTTTGCCTGTTCCACAGGACGAGTCAGCTACGCGGGTCTCCGGTTTGGATACAGTTGGACAATGCCACAGCCGTTGCTTATATCAATCATCAAGGGGGCACCAAGATTGCCCTGGCGGCCACAGAGGTGGCCGAGATTCTGGTTTGGGCGGAAGCCAATGTTCCGGCTCTTTCCGCTGCCTCAGGGACCAATCTTCCATCCTGCTTTACGGTCGCTGGCTTTAACGGCTTGGCTGTGGAAAGCAAGGTGTTGAGGGATAGAGGCCTTTCTGATTCAGTGATTCCTACACTTTTGAAGACCAGGAAATCGTCATCCAGGAAGATCTATCATCGTACCGAATTCAGGTGCTTATAATTTGCTCTACTTCTCCATTGTGGTGCAACACCTGCGCCAAATTCAAAATAAAATACTGATAGTTTGCATCCTCTAAAATTTAAGCTTATTAAGATTAACTTTTTTTTGGCATATAGAGAGATGTTTTGTGATGTATCGTGCACATTTACTAAAAGTGGCGCAGCATGTGCCAAATTCAAGTACAAGTTCTAGAAGGGTACATGAATTTGACAAACCTGCACCAATTTTAGACCGCATGCAAGATACTTTTGAAAAATCTACTGGAACTATGGCAGTCTTTATGAATTCCAGAAAGACAGAATATTTTTGTATTGAATACATTACTGGATGAAGTGGTGGTGACACTTTTTATTTTTATATATATATTTATTTATTTTTTTGTGTTGTGAGATAGGTTTGCCATTTGATTGAGGGTGTAGTGTACTGAAAGATGAAATAAAAGTGCAGAGAGAGAACAGAGGCCAGTGTGCAGCAAGCTTATCTTTGCTATAGCTTCTTGCCTTTACATTACTCCCTCCTAGTGGTCAAAATTAGCTACACCATTTTTATGTGTTTTTTTTTTTTTGCATTACACTTGTGTAATAACTTGAAGCTTGAAGAATTTTGAATAATAAAAAAATGTTCAAATCTAACACTGAATAATGTTTAGCCCAGGTTCACACTAGTTCTGCTGCATAACCAAGTGGCTTTCAGTGGGTTTTTGTGGCTTGTTTATACATGTTTCTATGTGATTTTCATGCTTCATTTGTTTGTTTTTGCAATGATTTGTGATATCATTGTTGCTAGGAGGAAGAGATTGGATTTTAGGCAAAACAAGAGCCAAAAACACATGTACATGTTTTTATCTTCATCCTATTGGGGTCGATAAGAACAAAAACACACTGTATAAGACTAAGGCTCTGTTAACATACTGACGTATCGGATCACGGGCAGAATCACAGTGATCCTGCCCGCTATCCCGAATCATTGCAAATCATGGGAGGCCCATGTGATATGCGTGACTTTTAATGGCACACAAAACGTGGCACAATTTTGCCGCAATTGTCGCCCGACGAATCTCGGTAAAATCGCACAAACAGAATCGCGGGACACCTGTTGCTCTAAAAAAGTACTTCTTTTGGGCGACAGGCGTCCCGCGATTCTGTTTGCACGATTTTAGCATGATTTGTAAGGAGACAATCGCGGCAAAATCGCGCCACGTTTGGGGTACCATTGCAAGTCACGGGACTCGCACAGTTGTCCTGCGATTTGCAATGACTCAGGATCGCAGGCAGAATCACCAGGGGTTTGAGGAGGATCAATACTTCTTTAATCTTTTTACACTTTTTTTTCTGTATATGGTATGATCCAATGCATTTAATTGAAGAAACTGACCCCCAAAAATTATAATGTGAATATGCATTTAAATTCCTAGAGTATGACCTTCTATTTATTTCTTTATGCATGTATTACTTTTTAATTTATATTCAATTGATTCTAAATTTTGCTTTTCTTTTATCCAGAGGACTTTTCTAGCATTTGCGAGAATGATGACCCAATCCAGGTGTGGTAGTAGCTGAATGATAGTCAATGCTGAATGGAGACTATCTGTAATTGCAGGCAGGTGGGGCAATATGAAATTTGGCTTCACTGCAGGACCCTGGTGCTGCACAGACCTTTGACATTTCCAGATAATTGTAATAATGTCAAATCACCCTGCAATAAGTAGAAGATACTTGGTTCTCCCACTGAAAGTGACCTTTCCTGTAACTGTAAACAATGCCCCTACTAACTTCATTAGACTCCTAAGTTGTGTCTATTAAAGTTTTTTTTTTTTTTTTATAGGAGTCTATAAAAGAATGTCTATCCCAAATATAGAACTGTGCAATGCTACATTAAACATAAAACTTTGTGTACCTGTTCTGGATCTTAAGATACTTATTACTGTCATTGCTGTAATCTTGTTAAACTATTTAAACCTAGCCAGTACTCAGGATGAGTGCTGCTTTGTCTTTCAGCCTTCCCTGCATCCTGTGTTCCTGTTACTCTGTATTCTGATTCCAGTTGCTGATTTGGCTTGTCTGACCACTCTCTGAACTCCATCTGCATCGACCCAGGCTTATCCTTTACCTCCGCTTCTGTTTCTGTCTGCTCCATTGGCTCCTATTGCACTGGTTGGCTCCTGACCCGGCTTGTATCCAGACCACGTCTTTGCCTGCTCCTTTGTACCTGATCTGTCCTGCCAGTATACTACCTGGCTTGCCTGACCCTGCTTCCTGACACATCCTGCTGTGCCTGCGGTTCTACAATCTGCTACCAGTGCATGTCTCACCTGCTCGCTGTCATCACTACCAGCCCGCTTCAGTCTGCTGTCCTTCAGCTGTCTACCACCCTGTCTGCTGCGCTAAAGTCTACCGACAACCTCTCCTGTCTGGTGCAGATACCCACTGTGCTTCTGGAGGTGTAAGAGAGGCCTTCCTCATCATTTCAGGCTCTTCTGCACCTGTACTTTGGCACCCAGACTCTGCTCTACCATACGTCCTAGAAGTAGACAGCAGTAGTGGCAGAACTGTCCCAACGTCAAGGAGCCACTGTTGTGTTCTTCTCACGCAAACTATCCCCTACAGAAAAAAATAGGATGTTGGAGACCGTGAACTCTTGGCAATCAAGGCAGCTCTGGAGGAGTGGAGGTACCTCTTAGAAGGGGTGGCTCATCCAATTCTGGTATACACAGACCAAAAAATCTGGAATGCTTGCAAGCTGCAAAATGTCTGAAGCCAGATGGGCACTCTTTTTCTCCAGATTTACTTTTCATATTACCTACAGACCCGGGTCAAAAAACACAAAGCCAGACGCACTCTCTCACATGTTCTGTGATGCAAAAGAATCTGCGATCCCTGATATGTTTTTGTCTTCTGGAAACTTCCTGCTGTTGCAAGAAGACATGTTACCTCAAACTAAGCAGGCATCTGTGGGAATTCCATCACCCTCTGGGGTAACCCCTGCAAGCAAGGGATGGACTTTTGTGGCATAAGAATAAAATCCTCGTACCTGAAAATTTGCGGGTCACTGATCTTGGTTTCTGCCATGACCATGCCCTTCATAAGAATACCAAACTGTTACAGCATACCTTTTGGTGACCCAATCTAGAAAAGGACTGCATAAGAGATGTTGAAGCCTGTGTTACATGCATCTGGACAAGAGGAGCAGAACCAAGTCTTGGGGTCTACTTAAACCTCCTTTTACAGACAGGCTGTGGAAAATTATATTGATGGACTTTATTGTGGAACTTGCCCCTTCCAAAGGCTACACTGCCATCTTTGTGGTTGTGGACTGCCTATCCAAGATGGCACATTTTGTACCCATGAAGGGCACAGCATCAGCTGTGGATATGGCACGAATATTCATTAAGAAAAAATTATAAGACTGCATGGAGTTCCTGCCAATATAGTGTCTGATCGCGGGGTTCAATTTATCCCTAAATTTTGAAAAGCCTTATGTGTAACTTTGAAAACCGAGTTGTCCTTTTCTTCAGCATATCTTCCACAAACCAGTGGTCAAACAGAGAGGACCAATCAGACATTGGAGCAATACCTATAATGCTTCTCATCCTTTTTGCAAGATGACTGGGTATCGCTGTTGCCATTGGCCGAGTTTGCATACAACAATTTGGAACATTCTGCTACTAAACAATCTCTGTTTTTGGCAATTATGGGTACCATCCTTCTTTTCTGATCACTGTAATTCCTGAATGTCCTGTTCCTGCTGTTCAAGATACAGTAAACTTTTTGTGTCCAATAACAAGTTGCTGCAAGAAACGATGGCTAAAACACAGGAGGCCAATAAGAAGTCCTTTGATAAGAAAAGAAGGTGAGAATTGATCTTGGAAACTGGTATTCAGGTATGATTGGTCACAACAAATCTAAAATTAACCTGCCCGTCAAGGAAATTGGGGCCTAAATATGTGGTATCCTTTCCAGTAAAGAAGATCAATGATGTTTCCTACAAATTTAGCGTTACCAGATTCCTTTAAGATCCACCCTGTTTTTTATGTAACATTGCTGAAACCTGCACTGCTGGAGCCATTCCCTGAGAGGTCCTCCTGAGCCAGTAATGATTGATGGAGAAGAGAAATTTGAAGCAGAAGCAATTGTAGATTGCAGGAAAAGACAAAATCAAATTCAGTACTTGATAAAGTGGAAGGGGTACGGGCCCAAAGAGAATTTGTGGGAACCAGAGAGCGATATCCATGCTGAGACTCATCCGAGCGTTCAAGCGTAATCATCCAGTAAGACTGGCCCGGTTGGGCATCCAGAGGCTGCCCATTGGGAGGGGGCAATGTAAGGAAAAGCTTTCTGTGCACAGGCTAAAACATGTTCCTGTTAATGCTCACAAGAATTGGGCACTGGCTAATACAAATGATCCGTTTCATGCTCGCAAGAATTGTGCACTGGCTAAAACATATGCGCATTGCGCATGTGTGTACACAATCCATCACACATTCATGTATACCTGTGACAGATGTTGGCGCCAAACAGGCTATTTTAAACCCAGCCAGTGCTTAGGATCATTGCTGCTTTGTCTTTTAGCCTTCCCTGCATCCTGTGTACTTTTTATCCTGTATCCTGATTCCAGTTCCTGACCCAGCTTGTCTGACCACTCTCTGAACTCCGCTTCTGTCTGCTCCATTGGCTTCTATTGCACTGATTGGCTCCTGACCCGGCTTGTATCCAGACCACGCTCCTCTGTACCTGATCTGTCCTGCCAATATATGACCCGGCTTGCCTGACACTGCTTTCTGACACATCCTGCTGTGCCTGCTATTCTACAGTCTGGTACCACAGTCTGGTACCAGTGCATGTCTCACCTGCCCGCTGTCGCCAGTATCAGCCTGCTTCAGTCTGCTGTCCTTCAGCTGCCTACCAGCCTGTCTGCTACGCTGAAGTCTACTGTCCATCTCTCCCATCTGGTGTGGATACCCGCTCTGCTTCTGGCAAGACCTTCAGGTACTTGTGCCACTCTGCACTCCTGTGCCTTCTGTTTACACTACCAGGGACTCTGAGTCAGAGGTGTAAGAGAGACCTTCCTCATCATTTCAGGCTCTGCTACCATGTACGTGATAGTGACAGAGCAGCTCAGTTTACAGCTATACATTTAAAAAAAACTGCCTACTTGGGACAGCTGGAATTTCTCTTTAGTACAGAATGGTGCCTGCATTGTTTCAGAAATCAGCAGCAGAGATGGCCAAATCTACTTAGCTACACTCAGAAAACTGGGACCAGATCATATACAGTATATATACGGTAGTTAAAGTAAGATTATTATTATTATTATTAATTATTCCAAACACCAGCAAATATATATATATATATATATATACATATATATATATGAACCCAGTGACACAATACAGAACAAATTAACCTAACAGAATAACAGCAGGGGAAAACTGGAGGTGCATGGAACATATACGAAGGGGGAATCAAACTGGGATCAGGAACAAGGGGGAGTAGGAACAAGGCAGCAGGGCCAAGAGTAGGAACAGGATAAATGGCTTGTAGAATGTGACAGCAAAGCAAAACACTTGGGCAAGGTGTAACAGCAGAGGAGGGAGTAAATATTCTCACAACAGCCAGCACCTGATGGAGCTGATTACTGGCATCTGCTGGGAGACACCTGATGGTGAACACTGGAATTACAAACTTTCTGTCTGGGAAGCACAGTGCCAATAGCAGGTGAATCGGGTCCTGACATTTTTAATCTGTGGCCTTTTTAACAACATTATGGTACTGACAAGTGTAGTTATCTGCCACTTTAATAGTATAACTGCCACCTCAGATTGCAGAAGTGTATTACTGGCAGGATTACCAGGGGAAAATAAAGAAAATTAAACCAGGAAAAAAAACAAACACAGACAGCAAAGCATAAGGACTGTTAAGCTTCAATATATTACATATTTGTACATGCAATTAGATACACTTTAAATCAACTCCTTAACTCTCTGTTATTTTCTGGGGTAAGTGAAAACAGGCACACATAATGAAAGTTCTTTGCAAGGTAAAGGGCCAGATAATTGAAATACTAATCTGCTTTCTGCTATTCGAGCCACTGTCCAGTAGTGTAATTATGGCAAAGTAGAACTCATTTATAATGCTTTTTAGAGATTGAGGGAACACAGGGTACAAGGATGAAGTAGGCTGGACTATATACAAGGTATTCCCATCTGTTGCGCATCCTCGGAAGATGGATTTATCACAAGAATTTACAGTTCCCCAAGCTGGACACAGGAAACCACCTGAAAACAGCACACATGCACTGAAACTAATTTGCATGCAATTAGATTGCCTGTGAGTGTGTTCTGCTCTGGCAGCAGCCCACTGCAATCACCGAGAACACGTGAGCACAGCCACAATAAGAAATCTCACACACAGTGAATTTTACATTTGAGCTTACAGAGATAGCACAACAGTTTTTCTTGGGCTTGTGATTTCTTAGCTTAGTACACAGATTGTCAAAGTATTCATTTTATGTTTAATATTTCAAAGACCCAAAACAGTGCATGGAATTATGTACAGAAATAATATTTACAAAAAAACAAGAAACTAACATACAAAGGTACTAGCTATGTACTATAAAATAAAATTGGGAGTAAACTTTATAGTTTGGGCAATATTGTTTCGTTCACACACAAAGGACAAAGGAAATCCAGTTACCACCTGTTCAGTTTCATACTACCTAATTTTTGCGGTTAAAGATGTGGAAGGGATCTATGCGTGCCTCTGAAGAAGTCATAAGTCATTTGAACCAACATGTTCTGATGGCTGGGTTGGAATTAGTATTTCCAACACTAGCACATCTGCTCAATCGCAGCAAGTTCAAACACAGCATGACTGCCTCTGAAAACAGAGGTGAAAAATACTAAAAAGAGAAAAGCAGTGCAGTTACCAAATCTAACGATTGATAATCTGCAGTATATTACATTTTTGGTAATCTGAGCTACAGTAGCTCTTCTATCGGATCAGACTACATGGGCCAGCCTTTGCTCCCCACGTGCACCAATGACCCTTGGCCGCCCATGACCCTGTTGCAGGCTCCACTTTTGGTTGGTCCTGAGCACTGCAGACTGGGAACAACCCACATGAGCTGCAGTTTTGCAGTCTCTCTGACCCAAATGTCTAACCACTAAATTTTGGCCCACGTCAAAATCACACACATTGGTATTAGTCCGCATCCTTAATTCGCCTCATAACTCTTCAGGCAAATTGTAGGTCCCTCTTAACAAAACTATTGCTGGTCATAATCTTGCGAGCATACCTTGGATCCCAGCAATGGCGAGAAGCCTGTCTAATTGGACCTCTCCCTATACTAGTCACTCTGAGAACTTGGGACCAAATAGGAAAGGAAAGTTAAGCCCCTGATTTCCCCCTTGGCTCCCTTGGGAGGCTTTGCCTGGTTCATGCCTGGCAAAGATGTCTCTTTTTTTTAAATCCTGGGGAGGTGACGGTAATAACAGTTTGTCTAAATTGGCCCAGACGGGACACCTTTTGCCCCAAGAACAACTAGGACAAACTTATGGTGGGTTCCCCGTGGATGCTTGGCATCATGGACAGATCTACGATTTTCTTTATAAATTCAATACACTATACAATTTTCTTATTCAATTTCCTTTAGATTTACCTTAAACTATGTAGTGCAAGGGCCTGCCTGACTGCATACAAATTGAAAGTGTTTAGGTTTGACCCTATATTACATGGTTTTGGTAAATCTAAAGGAAAGTTGAACAAGAAAATTGTATAGTGTATGGCCAGCCTTAGACTCTCTTACTGATTTCAAAAATAGTGACACCCAACATCTGTCACAAAGGTACAAATTCCTATTTTGGAACGATTCACATTCTCGTCTGTATTTAATTAGAGAGTGGGAATTGGAATTAGAACCGAGTTTATCGTCACCTCAGATGCAAAAAATCATAAACCTGACTGTCGTCTCTTTCATCAGTACTAAAACCCAGGAAACCTGTTATCAAATTCTCTTACAGTGGTACGAAACACCCAAGTGACTGGCACAATTTTTTCCCTGCGGTAGATCCAAGATGCTGAAGGGGTTGCCCCCAAGAGCACATGTACTTATATATTTGATAAAACTGCCCCAAGATCCAGAAGTTCTGGAGAGAGATCTGCAAATGGATCCAAAAAAACTACCCTTAACCCTAATGAGTTACCCGCTTACACTACCTTTTTAATGCTGCCCCTGCCTCCTTACAATCGCACAAGCGTAGTGTTACACCGTTTCTCCTGAACGAGACAAAGAGTCTTATACTTAGATTCTGTAAGCAAAGCTGCTGCCCTATCGTACTAGACTGACAGAGGGGAGTGGATAGAGTCATGGAAGCAGAGAGATGGGTCCATATCATTAACAATAGAGGAACAGTTTAGAGACATCTGGTCTGTTGGATGTATTATTCCCTAGAAATTGATAAAATAGTTTGAAAGCACCCTATAATTAATTTTTATGTTTTCAGACACAGTTTCTACTGTGGCAGGTTCCCTGGTACGCATACTTGTCACTCCTTCATAATCTATCCCCCACTGGCTCTTAGAATGCTGAAAGGGTATTGTTAGACCACTGACTCACATTTACTGTATTGAGTTTCTATTGCTGATTGTTGTTGTTTTCTCTTTTTTTCCCTGACCCCTCCTCCCCTTCCCTTTTTCCATCTTCCATGCTAGAAGACTGACTATTTATTTGTTATCTGCTAATTATCTTATGTCTGCAACAATACAATCTTTAATATGCCAAAACTGGATTGCCTTGCCCAATTTTCTTTATGTCTTTCCTTGCACTAGTTTTAAGGCTACTGTGTTTCGAAAATGGTGCATTTTCACACACAAGATTGTGATATTTGATGAAACATTGAGGGTAGTTTTCCTTTTAATCTGACATGTGATGGCAATACTTTCCACTATGTGAACCATGATTTTACTGTTGTATCCTCTTGTAAATGAAGATGGCAAGCTTTTGTATTCCTTTTTTGTTCTTGCAAACATTTTTTTTTTTTAATGTAATCTTTATTTTAGGTTTTAGAGCCGGTTCACACTGGGGCGACTCAAAGTCTCCCCGACTTTGAGCCGCCCCATGCAGCACGACTTCATCGCAGCTTGCAAACGACTTCTATAATAGAAGTCAATGCAAGCTGCTCCGATGTCGGAGGAACCTTTTTCTAAGTCGGAGCGACTTGAGTCTCTCTGATTAGAACGTTTCCATTTCACAGAATGGAGCACGACTTGTCAGGCGACCAAGTCGCCTGACAAGTCGTGGCAGTGTGAACCGGGTCTTACAGATACAAAAATAAAATAAACAAGTCAGTATCCACAAGTGAGTGTGACGTATAATACAGTTGTATGCAAGTAGAAAACTCAACGATTTCGACACCCACAAGTGTCTGTGTGTCTCAAGCTCCTAGCCAAAAAGGCTTGTTCAAGTAAAAAATGTACAAGAGAGCAAGAGTTAGGGCTCTTTCACACGGTCCACCTCCATAGGCAGATCCGTGCTGCTCAGCGGGGATTGATCCGCGATCCCAGCTGAGCCGGCGGATGACAGCTCCGTCTCCGCTTGCAGTGCGGAGAGGGAGGTGTCACAGCCCCCGCTGCTCTCTATGGGGGATCGGATGAGAGCGGACCGCCTGTCCGCTCTCATCCGATCCGATACCTGAACGGATGGAAAAATAGGGTTTCCATCCGTCCAGATTTCACGGACAGGATCGGATACGGGTGGCAGCGGAGGTGTCTCCGCTGACATCCGCTGCCCCATAGAGCTGCATGGAGGATCCGATCAGATCCGCCTAAAAATCTGATTACTAGCAGTGCAATCGTTAGCCTGCTGATGCCAAAAAGTGCTTTTAATATAAAGTTAAATAACCAGCCTGGGATTGATCCAGGGATGCTTCACCCGGCTGTACAGCGTTCTTGAAAATGTTTTAATAAAACTTGATTAAATAAAAAAAAAATCACACAAATCCTAACCAATGTTATTCACTTTACCTGTCAGTGGTCATAATGTTATTGCTGATCGGTGTATTAGCTACTGGTAAGGTCTAAATTATTTGGAACCTGTTGTTTAACCCTGACTAGAAAAGCATAGATTTGTGTTAAAGAAGATCTTTTTTTTATTTTTTTTACTTACAAAGGTGTCATGCCAGGGAACACATAGGACTAAAATGCTTTTATTTATTAATATGAAGGACTAGAATTTTAAATTTTAAATATTTCAGTGAAAATTTTATAAAAAAAAGATGATTACATCCTGATTGTGTGATAAGCCAGCCTGTGTGAGTACACTGTGTGTCTGTAACAGAGATGGGAGGTTAGGTGCGGCAGTATGAATTGTCCAGAGAGGAGAGGGATATGAGGGCATAAAGATCAATAGATTTCTTCCCTCAGCTTGCAGGCACCTCCCCTCACTCTTCTGAGGACCTCTCACTCCTGGCTCTCATCTGACCAGTAAGGATATCAAGGTGAGTCTCTTTTAATTCCTGCCTTATGGAAATCATGTAACCTTTTTCCAGTCACTCCTGGGCACAAAACTTGACTAGAGATGTGATCCTTTTAGGTATTGAAGATGTGTGTTCTAATGTGACCCAACTACCCAACGGCCGAAGAATGGCAAATGAGCTGCTCTGTGGTCTTATCTTTCGATTCTTTCTCCCAGTCTGCCTACTGGCGGGTATGTAACAAAATCTGCCTTATATCTATTTCCTGATCTATTGTTCTAATATCTGTCTTCTTTCATAATTTTTTTTTTTTTTATATCTTGAACTTAGATTGTTGCAATGTACAATGCAGCTCTTCATAGAGAATTTCCACCACCCGCACTAGTCTCTTCCACTGTGTACCTTATTGTCCAGCATGCCTGTCACAGTCCTAAATTCTAGGGCGACTAAACTCGGAAACCAAATAACCTTCCGCTAGAAGAAGGAGAAAACCAGGACAAAAGCCACAGGGGTTTATTTATTAAAACTGGATACTGCAAAATCTGGTGCAGCTGTGCATGGTAGCCAATCCACTTTTTACTTTAGTTTGTTCAATTGAGTTTTGACAAAATAAACTGGCAAGCTGATTGGTTTCTGTGCAGGGCTGCACCAGATTTTGCACTCTCCAGTTTTAGTAAATCAACCCAATAGAGAGAACATATAAACTCTAGGCAGATGATATCCCTGGTGAAAATTGTACACAGGACCCTAACATTACAGGAATGCAATGATTACCCAAGCTCCTAGGTTTTTCTCATATTTTTTCTTTTTTAAGTCTTTCTTTATTGTAATATCTACTTTTCACCTTTTAAAGATTATTAACAAAATCATCCATATACTGACGGCCAGATGTAAGCGCAGTTAGTTAGATTATAAACATTCATGCTCCTATTAGATAAGCATGCCAACACAGACCGCCATGGCACAATCCTTCTCATAATGGAAGGAATAGTAATCACTGGGGAATTCTACTTTGGCATAAAGACTTTTCTCTCCCTCCCTTGGCGCCCACTACTGTCTGAAGAGTTTCTATTAATAGCTTTCATGAACTCACAGATGGGAGAGAGGATCGTCTAATATCTATGGGTACCCTAACACTAATTCTAGCATACTTACTTCAAATATAGATAGTTTACACCTTCAGTTGACATTTTTGTTTTTTAAGAAGTGTAATTGGTCAGCGTTGCTTCACCCACCTTTCCTAGGTTGTGGGCGCTGTGAGCAAAGCAGGGCACTACATTACATTCCCTTTGTGCTGCTGAGCACTAGAAACCTGTTTAAGCAGTATAGCTGAATGTCTGAGGGTTGGAAATGGGCTTGCTACAGTGCTTTGACCCAAAAAAACCTAATTGGTTCTCTGTTACTGCCTTTGGTGCTGTGGGGTTGATTAGAGAGTGGGATAACCATATGTGCCATATCTGCTAAATCTGCACTGTGCCCCTGTCAGCACCCGCAGTGGGATATTGGATGCGTTTTGGACTGTTTTTTTGGGGGGGTTTTCCCCAAAGTGCAATTTTCCAACAATCGTCTTTTGGTGTGTTTTTTTCACTATTGTCATTCTTTAGTATATCTGACAGTACCCATATAAATTGCTTCAGTAGCTATATTGAGATGTATAAACTTTCCATGCCTTTCAGCAGTTTCCCCTGTGCATATACATTGCAGCTGAAACCAAAAACCTGGAACACTTTGTCATTGCCAGGAACCATTTCAGTAGCCACAGAATAATCCTGCTCACGTCTGCTCTTCTGGTTCATGTCTTGCAGCAATATGTATTCGTTTCAATGGATTTTCGGTCATCTACTTTATCTACCTGATGCTCGTCCCTCTTTTGTCAAAGCCATCTTACACCACAATGAAAGGCAGGTGTCTGTAAACTGGTTTACTATTAGTAATGGTTTAATGCTTGCTCTTCACTAGCTTACTTTTAATTAAATATTCTGTTAATATTATACAGTACAGTTGTCTGCAGATGTTATATTTGTGTTTTATATGAATGGATCAAAGCCTCATATTCCTTCTATCACTCCCTTCTTACCTGATAGATTTCAAGCTCTGCCACCTTCTCTATCCCTAGTTTATAGGCCAACAGGCTATTTCTCATACAATAATAGAGTATAAGGCTATCCCCCTACTGTATTGTTCTTTATATCCTCGTAAATTGCATGTTTCTCTGTCTTATGAAGTGCTAACTTGCAGACTGGTAAATATTTCTCTACTGTTTGTTTTTCTTCTTTAAGGCATAATAGATAATAGGCTTTTCCACCTTTCATTATTCTTTTATAGCCTAATAGACTGTAAACTCTTGTACTTTATGTGTTTTCTCTTTTTTACTTCACTGTAACTATAAGCTTGCCCACCTGTATTGTCACATTATACCCTTGTCAGTTATTTCCACCTTGAGTCACTCCATGATGGCTTAAAGCTTGTTTCACACCTGAAGATTGGCTACTTTTTGTTATTTTTTAGCATTGTTAATCTATATTTTTTTTTAATTTTTAGGCATGCATGTTTTTTTTTTTTTTGGAGCTATAAGGAGCAAGAGTTTGTTGCAAGGTAGAAAAGTGCTTGAAAAACATGTATTGCTGGTGTTTTCAGGTGTTCTCAATAAAGTTCATGAGGCTAAAAAACATGCTTTCCTTCTGCAAAGGAGCTCACTTACTACTTTGGCATGACAATTCTCAGCACATCACTCAGATGTGAATGGCCCCTGATTTTGAATATTCTCCTAAAACATGCGTCAGATCACATGCGTCAGAGTTGTGATTGGGGCCCTATAGCTTGTATACGCTTTCACTTTCTGTCAGTCCTTTATACCCTGATAGACTGTAAGCTCCTCCACCTTCTATATTGTTCCATTTTTACAGAGTTGATTGTAAGCTCCTCTGTATTGCTCCAGTATACCCTAATGGAATGTATGGTCTATATTACTCCATTACACTAAGTGCCTGTCATATTTTCCACCTCCTGTATTGCATCTTTGCAGTCTCCATACAGTACTGTATTTCATGTCACATACTGAAATGACTGCATGCATATTATTTTGTCTTACAGTTCTGAAGAATTTTAATAGATTTAAAAAGTAATGTCAGAAAAAGTGCAATGGGTCTCTACTGGTGGATAATGTAGAGATGAGCTTCTGTATAATCTGAAAGTCGTTTGTTGTCTATTTTTCAAGAAAACACATTAAGCTGTTGCAGAATTTAACTGACACTAATGGGACATGGGCCTTTACTGGGAATCTTTACAGCTAACTGTGCCATATTTCAATTATTGTATTATATCAAGATTAATGTGATCAGCATTTTCAGCTTTCAGTAAACCTGTAGTCTGAATAAAATAAAGTACAGTATTTACTTAGGATTTTTAGGGGGGTCTCCAGGGTGGCAGGAAGCCTGGAAAAATGCTGAAGCAGAGCTTTTATAGTACATATTATACAAAATAATGTGCACTTTATCTAGTTAGTACAGAGTTTTTGTTTAAATTGTTTTGTATAGCAATAAACTTTTTTTTTTCATGTTTTTGTAGAGAGTAGGGAAGGAATAATCCCTGTCAATTGCTTTTGGCTATTTGTAATTCTAGCTAGCTGCTTTTACCCTCTGTATTTGCCATTGTAACCATGTTCACCAGACAGAAAGTAATGGGTAATCCAAAATTTTACAGTTGTTACCAGAACAAAAGGTGAGGGTTAATCGTTCAGTGGAGACAGCTGCTCTGGTGACAACTGTCTAATGCCTGGTACATACGATGAGATTATTGGATGATCGTAATTTTTTTTTTTTTTGCATGCTAGTCTCCATATCGAAAATTAAGAGTTTACAAAAGTTACAAAAATTCTCGTACGACAAAAAAAAATCTCAGAAGTGATGTCATTTTTTTGTATTGTATTTTTAGACAAAAACAGTACTGAATAAATGAAAAACATACGATCTGGTATCATACAAGAAAAATTTTCGTGCTTGTCCCATCCGATAATTTTGCATGAATTGCCATGATCTGCTCTCAAAAGCTGCATACTATCAATCAGCGTACGATCGCTTTCGAAAGCGGTATTTTTCTTACGATTTTCTGATCATGTGTGTGTGGGCCATAAGACAGGAATTTTCATCACTTTTTGTCGAGATTTTCTTTTGCATTCCATTGCGTCACTAGGACAGGAAGAGAAGATAAATCTCTAAATTGAGAAACAGATAGCAAAAAAAAAATAACCTGACAGGATTTTTAGCCCTTCCTGACTATAAAATAGTGAAAAAAAAATAAAATTTTCAGGCACCTCTACAAATTTTTGTCCCATTGTCTTTTAGCTACCTGGGAACTCTACAGCCTAGTACACATGATCAAAAAATCATACAAAAAATCAAACAAAAAATACCACTTTCAAATAGGGATGTAACGATATCGAAGATATCGCGATATCGTATCGTCGTGGTCGTCTCGATATCGTCGTGGTCGTATCGCGATATCGTCGTGGTTGGGTTACAATATTAAAAGGACAGGTGTCCGTCAAAAAGCAAGAGGAGTAAACACAGTCCCGCGGAACAAATCAGTGTTTTATGTTGTCATGGATCCATAAATACAACAATAAATTGCCTGTTGACTGGCAAAAGCAGAATAAATGTCGGTATTTTTTTGCTATTATTATCACAAACACTATCATGAGCTATTTAACAATACCATGAGCTTTTCCACAATATCGCAATAAATATCGTACCGTGAGGTCAATATCGAAATTGTATCGTACCGTGAGATTTTGATATCGTTACATCCCTACTTTCAAATAGATCCTATGATAATCTGATTGTTAGTACACAGCTTTCTTTTATAATAATAATAATAAGGGACAAACACGAAAATGTTTCTTGTACAATACCACATCGTATTTTTGTTTAATCAGTAAATTTTTTATCCAAAAATACAATACAAATACACTACAACACATGACATCACTTCCGAATTTTTATTCTGGTGTACAAGAATTTTTGTAACTTTAGTAACCTCTTCATTATCGATATGGAAACTACCATTAAAAAAAACCCAGACGATCATTCTTCCGATAATCTTATCGTGAGTACCATGTTTTACCCAGACGATTGGGTGTAAAAATGTTAACTTTCTCCATGAAAGCTAAGACCTAATTCATTCCCTATTGTTGTGAATGGTGATTAACAGCCTCATTGTTCATTAGGGAGTTGCACAATGTCACCTAAATGGGGGGAAAAGATTAAAAGCATGAGTGGCAGATTGCTTTAGTTTAAAGTTGATGAAAAGCTATAAAACTGTCAAATATATGACCAACATAACAGAAGTAATTAATGCTGAATTTACAGTGTGATAATATTGTATATGATTATTTTGTTTGTTCTTCAGGGCATACTGGACGCTTTTTAAAGGCTATATACTATACCAGCTTATTTCTTATCCTTCTACAGTCCTCTTTCCAAATTGCATTCAACTATGTGCCTCCCAAAGGTAACAGACCTGTGTGGAAAGATGGGAAAGTGGGGGTTGTATTGTGAATATGTTTAAGAGAGCCCCTTGTGATTGGAGACAGACAAGAATTTGAACGTCCGGTCTTAAACTATTATATTTGCGCATGGTTACCCAATAATAAAATATTTATTTTCTCCTGTTTCCAGGTTTCCAGATTTGTTTACTTTCTGAGCTTGTTACGTCAGCTTAAGGCCCCGTGTACGATCCAAGGCAGAATCACCGCAATTCTGCCCATGATTCCTATACCCACTGCAATAGTGGCAAAACGCACCATGCATGTTTAAGTGCTATTCATTTTTAATGGCAACTCAAACATTGTGTTGTTTTGCTGCGATTTTTGCGTGATCAGTTGTGGAAAACCGCATCGCCTAAAGCTTGTTGCCCAAAAAGAAGCAGGGACTTCTTTTGGATGACAAGCTTCTCATAATGCAGTTTGTCACAAGTTATCCCTGTCGAATATTCACAGCGGAAGCTGATCAGTAGGTACCGCGGACGTCTGCCAGCACCCGCCGATTGTTCATTACACAGGCAGAGTGTCAGTCTGCCTATGTAAACAAGGCTGATTTTCATTCTGTCAGTGGATAAGGCATTGATTCTGTGTTCCTGCAAAGCATGGACACAGGTCTATGCCTTCCTCTAGCCTTTCCCCCCCACAGTTTAGTAAAAGACCAGCAAGGAACACATATAACCCTTTGTTAACCCCTTCCCAGCCAGTGTCAGTGCATATTTTTTTTAGCACTGATCACTGTATTAGTGTCACTGGTCCCCAAAAAGTGTCAGTGTCCTGTCTGTCCACCACAATATCGCAGTCCCGCTATAAGTCGCTGACCACTGCCATTACTAGTAAAAAAATATATATATATAAACATTCCATAAAAATAGCCCATAGTTTGTAGACGCTATAACTTTTGCACAAACCAATCAATATATGCTTATTGGGATATGTTTTACCAAAAATATGTAACAGAATAAATATTGGCCTAAATTGATGAAGAAATTACATTTAAAAAAAAAAATTTATTGGATGTGTTTTAGAGCAGAAAGTTTTAAAATTTTTTAAAGTTTTTTAAATCTTCGCTATTTTTTTGTTTATAGCGCAAAAAATTAAAACCACAGAGGTGATCAAATACCACCAAAAGAAAGCTCTATTTGTGGGAAAAAAAAAGACATACATTTTATTTAAATACCAAGTCGCACGACCTCACAATTGTCAGATAAAATAAGGTAGTGCCGTATTGCAAAAGATGGCCTGGTCATTAAGGGAGGTAAATCTTTCCCGAGATGTAGTGATTAAATCAACCCCACTGTTCCCTAGCTCCTGAGAGCACATAACAATGTGGAATTGTAGGGCTCTGTAGATATTTCATGTGACACCATTATGCATTTTGTTGGAGCTTGTATCCAAGAACAGTCACTTTATGTGGGGCATGTTCTCTCAAAGGGCAAGAGCTGTTTAGGGCCAAACCACTGACTTTATCTGCTTAGCCTGAACATCAGAAAAATTGAGCTGTTGACAAGTAAATATTACAGAGGATGGCAGGAAATATGATGGGTGTCATTGCTGACCTTCTGCAGATGCCTGTTGCGCCTGGGTGCCACAGTGATTTGATGGCTTCAATATTGGCTTCGGTGACCCAGAACAATCATGCTGCAAGTGAAGTCTGATCTCTATTTGTCCCAGATCAGGGTCTCCGAAAGTAAGACAGTATTGAATCCAGTGGATTAGCATGACAACCACGAACTCAGCACTTTAAAATGTCAGCAAAACCATAAATCTACCTTTAGGCCCCTTTCACACGGTCCGCATTCCGTTGCGGACCTTGCTCTGCTCAGCGGGGGTCGATCCGCCGATCCCCGCTGAGCCATCGGATGACAGCTCCGTCTCTGCTCTGTGTGCGGAGAGGGAGGTGTCACAGCCCCGTTGCTCTCTATGGGGAATCAGATGACAGCGGACCGCCTGTCCGCTCTCATCCGATCCCCAGGACGGATGGAAAATAGGGTTTCCATCCGTCCGGATTTCACGGACAGGATCGGATGCGGATGGCAGCGGGTGTCAGCGGACATGTCACCGTTGACATCCGCTGCTCCATAGGGCTGAATGGGGCATCCGATCAGATCCGCCTAAACTGACAGGCGGATCTGATCGGAACGCCTGTGTGAAAGAGCCCTTAGTATGTGGGAGGATGTACATTGGATACATTATCCACATTTAAAAATGTTTAATATAATGTGCAGTACCTTTTACCAACCTATTAGACTTCAGCTGTTGTATACTTCAGCTAAGAGCAGAAGAATTTTGATTAGTCGCTAGGTGGCAGTGCACCCCTCATATTGCTCCTTGCTTGATTACTTAAAGCCCAGAGTGCAAAAACATGTGGCAATAAATGAGTCTTCTTTTTCTGATCCGATAGTTGTGAACTTACAGTAAATCTGGCAGATGGCTATGGGTTTCAGCTTCCTTGCTCTAATTCTGCCTTATTTCATACATATGGTATTATTGATAAGCAATTCAATTTTAATAAATACATTTTAATTCAATATTAATGGAGCTGCTGCCCACCCGTCTTCTTCCCCTAAAGGAAGTTAGTATCGAAATTTGATTTAATTGGGTTATGGCGATGCTCTAAACTAATGGTAGGTATCCCCGCAACTGTACTACAGTTAGTACATAATGTGAATATGTATAAACTTCTAGCAAAATAATGATCTGTGTGTGTTAGATAATAAACCCAAAATCCTTACTAGTAAAAAAAGTGTCCTTGTGCTCCAAGGTGCTATGCGTGCAAAATTGTGTTAGTATTGACTGTGTAAAGTGACTGTGTGCTAAATAATTGGTTTAATTACTTGAGATAAATGTTCTGAAATCCGCCACTATATATGCAGTATAAATAAAATAAATGTGAAAATAGTTAATGCGTATAAAATGATACACATAAGCATAAGAATAAATATGAAAAATCAAAATTCATCAATTATAAGTGACAAGTGCTCTTTAAATTCCATCAACCATAGGTGACAAGTGCTTTTCACAGTGTCTCTCAAATAAATCTGTGTTTTGCACAATTTTGCACGCATAGCACCTTGGAGCACAAGGACACCTTTTTACTAGTAAGGATTTTGGGTTTATTATCTAACACACACAGATCATTCTTTTGCTAGAAGTTTATGCATATTCACATTGCGTACTAACTGTAGTACAATTGCAGGGATACCTACCATTAGTTTAGAGCAGTAAACCCAATAAATTCAAATATGGTATTATTGGCACATATATACAATGAATCAGCACCCAGCTCTGCTAGCCAGCAATGAGAACCCATCAAAAACCCATATTTCACAGTTTATTAATATATTTCATTTGCATGCATTTGCAAATATAGTGAAAGCCACAATCCATACCACGTGATGTGTTTTTATGCATCTGAGCTTCTTGTGGTTGTTTTTTATTTTTACGCTTATGGAGCATAACATTGCTATGATGAAAATCTTTATGGACATTGAAAAAATGCTTTTTACTAGAAAAGTCTGTGTGTGGTCAAATATCTTTACAAGAGCTCTTAATAATGATCTGTTCCTTCCAGATTACCTCTGGGAGGAGATACTGGAACACTTTGGAATTGTAAGGTAAGATTGATATATATTAAGACATAGTGTATTAGCCATTTTTCTCAACATTGCATGTGAATGTGAGCACCGATCTTTTTATACTATCTTCATTACACTGTGCTGAGATTTCTAGTAGATATTTTACAATGTATGCATGTGTATGTCATAATAAAGTGGTTTTCTAGCTGAGCCTGAATTTCCCTGGTCACTTCTGGTCTGTCAGAGATGCAATACAAATGAAGATTTTAAAGCTTAAAGTATATTTCAGGGGAAAAAATCATATGTGGTACGTCTTTGTAATACATGCAAGTTTACCTATGTTTTATTCCTTTTAATCACTTGCCCTCTGGGGCAATTGTGCAGTTTTTCACATATTTGGTAAAATCTCCATTTTTTTTTTGCTACAAAATGACTTACCCTTAAACATGATATATTTTCTGAAAGCAGAGGCCCTGTAAAATAAAATGGCGGCTGTTGCAATTTTTGTATGTCACATGATATTTGCACAGCCATTTATCAAACACAAATTTTCAGGAAAATATATACTAAATTAATTTTTGTGCATACACAATATATTACCTAATTTTTTGGAAAATATAAAATATGATATTGAATAAATAAATAGGACACATGTCAACTGTGCTCTACGGTACCTAAAATTGTCCATAGCTTTAAAAGCCTTTACAGGTTATCATTATCATAAGCTATAACAATAGAATTCTTGCTCACATTCCAACGTTTACAGCAATACTTCACTTGTGGGGTGCAGTTGCTGGTTAAATGTGCATGCTGTACCTACAGTATGGGCCTGTGTGCATTTTAACTTTACTTTTTATTTTACTATTTTTTTTTTAATTTTTTTTTACACCTTTAAGTTTTTTTTTTTCTTTCATTTAACTTTATTGATGTCACAAGTGGTGAACAAGCCCCTTGTAATAGCTTTGGGCAGTGACAGGTACCCTTTATGGAGAGATCAGGTGTCTATCAGACCGCTGATCCCTCCTCTGCCCTCCAAGACGGGTCAATCAAACCGAGATCTGTTTGGCTGCTTCCCTGGTTGTACTGGCCTGGGAAACACAACAGTGAAACTGGAAGTAAGAAAATCCTTTGTCTCTTCTGGCTTCATTCGTCACAGAGGAGATCGATGAATGAATGTTCTTTTATCTGCTCTGTGTTCAGCCGACCAGGACTTAATGGGGTCCCGGGGAGGGGGGGGGGTCTTCCAAGCACTATAAAAGTTATACAGCAGCTGTAAAGCCGCTGAGATTACTTTTACACAGGCTAAAAAAAAAAACAATACTAGGATCATGGCTGAAACTGCACTTGCATCTGGGGCCGTATATATGCGCCCTAACAAGGGCAAGTGGTTAAGAACCCTGCACATGCAGAAAAATACCTGTTGATATGACAGAAATGCTCTCCACTCTAAATTTCCAGTTGTGCACTGATATAACACAGCATTTTGTGCACAGAAAAGGTCTCAGCTCTGCCCAGTTGTCTTTTGCTTGTGGTACACAAGTACATGGCCCTCGGTTGACAGCCACAGGGAGCACTGTGGAAGTCTAAGGAAGGAGGTGTCCCTGTTGTGCCAGGATCTCCAGAAAATCAGAGAGCATATTGCTGCCACAGAAAGTCGCCTTAGACATCTGAAGTTCTTGATGCGCAGTTGTGCCTAACTGCTTGTTGTCTGACCAGCAGCTTCTTCCAGTATGCATCACCAGCTACTACGTTTCAACCTGTCCTAATGTATCAGATGATACCCATTTTTGCAATGCAATCTCTACGAGGCATATGTATAGCTTTTCTGGCTGCCTGTTGAGCCCCTGGAGGATGTGTCTCTTGGTGTGGCCACTAGACCACTCTTATTACCATCTGTTACACCCGCTATCACAGCTATGCCAATAGTGACATGGAATGTTTGTGGAGTACATAACCACTTGAAGCATACCATGATTACCTCCTGCCTTTGTAAATTTCTATATGGCTATAGTAGGCCTCCAAGAAACTCCAGTACTTCTAGGTTCACAGAGCATACTACTCTACCCACACATCCTACTCACGTGGGTGGAGTGTCTTTATTTACAGATCACTGGCTTTTCAGCAGGTAGATTTACATGAATGTTTTGTTTTTCTTTATTACAGGCTTTTCTCACTTACGTTTGTATTGGCATGTGTGTTCATTCCTTCCCCATTTTCAAGGAAAGTGTTGTAATTGTTGTTGATGTACCTGGTTAATAAATCTGATGCCCCCCTTATTGATTTTGGGGGACACTAACTGCTACCTGAATCCCCTCATGAATTGACCTCCACCTACTCTCTCACATTCTGAGGGAAGGGGAAACAGTTCTTGAGGGATTTCTGTCGAAGGAGAGTTGGATAGATGTGTGGAGACACAAATTCTCTCATGATAACATTTCCTGCTTCTCTAAAACATACAAGTTCCCCTCTAGGATGGAGCTTTGTATTGATACCTCCCCATATGACCACCTTGGCAAGATTGAACGCCTCCCATGTGGGGTTTTGGATCACTCTCCTTTAGTAGTATGGGCATTATGCTGGTGGATCTGGCGGCAGCATTTATGACCAAAAAATTTGTTTACTTGATTTTCTATACCAGGCACAGGTCGGAAGTCCTTGCTGCTATCTTTGCGCTACAAGGGATTTCTTATTAGGGATATATGACTGCTCATGTAGCTCTAACACAATGGAGATGATTTTGGTTACTAGATCTGCTGTTGACTGCTATCTTTGAGATCACTCCATAATTAAAAAACTGTGGCCTTTTAGTCACCGTATACCAAGATAAGCTCCTATGGGAGAAAAAATGCACGTGATGTGTTGTCCAGTGGATTGCATTGTCTTTCTTGTTTTTAAAGATCAACTGTGGGTTCCACCAAATCAATTTGATTCACATGTACACCTAAAGAAAGATCATCAAATTGTGTTGAGTTTACGTGTGGATTGTCTTACATTTTGTGAACCCCCAAACAGACATCAGTTTTATTGTGATGTTTTAATTGATACAAAATATACATACATACATACACTATATAGTATGTAGTATCTTTGTTGTATCTATATATTCCACAAAAATTCCATGGCTACCTAATAAGAATGTTGTGATATATTCTGCTTTAGCTGTATGGCTGACAGTCCAAGCTCTGACAAATCTACCCCGTGCCCCCTGGAAACTCAATGTCTTTTGACTACAGCTGTTTCCCTCTCATAATCGTATAGAGCAGTTTTTTGATCCCCTTTTCCTCAACCATGCCCAGTATGAGGATGTATTGCAGAAATGGGAAACATTCAAAGCTTATCTTATAGTGGTCTTTACAGCAGAAATAAATGCTGTCAAAAACGCCTCTTCAGATCTGACCAATAGGGTAAAAGACCAGGTGCGTCAGCTTGAATTAGCCTACATCACCAACCCTTCTGACTTTGCAAGGGAGGCATGGATGTTGGCTCAAGGTTCTTTGGACTGGCTGAAATCCTCCGCTGCTGAACTTAAACATTTTTTCACTAAAATGGCATTTTTTGAGCAGAGGGTGAAAATCTGCAACCTACTTGCCAAACTTGCCCAATCCCAACAATCCTCTGCTCTTATTTGAGCCATACACTCAAAAACCAGCCGGATTGTTAACCCTTGAACAGGTTACTAAGGAGCTTGCCAGATTCTACCTTGACTTATACCGACCATGGAGATTCCATTCAGGGGACCTAGTTATATACATTCAGAGTATTTTTCTTTCCACCTTGTCAAAGTCCTTGGATCAGTATTAAACAGCCACACAACTAACATTTTCTAAAGGAACGGACGGTAATTGCAGTTTCCATCTATCCTGAGTGTAGGGTTACTCCGTTCATAAAACAATAATAATAATTTGCATATTTGTTCATATTAACTGTGTTCCAGACTTGCCAATGTTGACCCTTGGAATATAGTTCGCCTTCTTGCCTCAGACATTGGGATGTTTTTCTCTGGCTATTTTATTCGAAGAACCTGTAAGAAGTTGGTGCGATCGGGAGCTCCCAAACCTAATATTCGTGTCAGCAGTGAGGAAGAAGAGGAGGAAGAGGTAAACGAAGTTCTGTATTCAATCTTAGCATTACTGCAGAATAGTAATTGGGGGGGCATTAAAGGTAATCTATTCGCCCTGTATGGGCAAAGTATTGGTTTACTTTAAAATTACATAACATCAAAGTACAAACAAAGCTCAAACAAAAATGTATATATTATAAAACTATACACTATATACAGTAAAGTTATGATTACATTTCTACTAAAGATGTGCCCCCTCAGTCTTCCATAAGACTGCACTTCTCATAGGAAAATTGCAATGACATTTTTACTTTTCCACATGTATTTGGGAACAGTTTAATGCTGGGATGGTTTGTCTTCCTTTAGATGTAAAAGGAAAATAAAATGACTCATAAGTATCTACGCTTCACACATAGCAGTGCTGTTCTCTTCTGGTTAGATATATGTTGTAGGGAAAAAGGGGAAGCCCCTGGAAGTTGCACATCTAAAGTGTCCTAGAGAGGTGAATAAGGTGGCAAGCTCAGTCTGGACTCTGACCAGGCCACACCTCCAATGCGTTTCACTCCGTCCCTGGAGCTTATGGGGTGAAGTTGAACGCTTTGTGGGGCGTGCTCTGATTGGAGTCCAGGCTGAGGTTGCCACTCCATTCATCTCTCTAGGCACCTTAGATGTGCGACCTCCATGGGCTACATCTTTTTTCCCTTGAACTCTTGCAGGAGCCAGAACGGGCTCCATCCCTTGTCAGCACTGTCAGGTATGTAGATGGTACAACAGCAGCTGTGGATGTACCATCTACATACCCTCTCTTTACTGAGCCTGAGCGGCACACATACACTTTCCAGGTCACTAATATATGTTGTAGCCTTTGTAATATGATGATACCTGATCTTAGCTGTCATGAGGCTTAGACTTTCAGAGTGTGGATGCTGCCCACTGAGCTGCTGCAAGTGTGAACCTTGCAAATTACTCATGGCTGCAGAATCTTCAGATTGCATAACAGACTCCCAAGGTGACTTTGGAATAAACTGTGATGACACATTAAAATGGCTGAGTTTTTCAGTTACAAAAGATGTAATGAGTATGATGTAATGAAGATGACGTAAAAAAGTTTTCTGAAGGATGGCAGCCACATTAATGAACTTAAAGTGGTTGGTAATAAACAGACAGAGGTAGGAATTAAAAGGTAAAGAATTTGGAAGATAGTATGAAACACCTCTTTACAAAGGCCATCACACTTTCAATACAAACAGTACTTTGTTGACAATGCAAAGTTTATCTTATTACAAATTTGTAGATCAATCTGGCTTGAATTAGGAG